>NC_143552.1:120762500-121965000 GCF_054136105.1 Typopeltis vanoorti
CTGTATGTTGGTTCGAGTAATTAGGGTTTGGATATTGCGGACCTATACTGCTTGAAAAGAAGTCAACAGATACCGCAGTGTGAGGAACAAACACACAAATCTCCCAGCTTAATAGGATGCAGGACCTCTTTGCATTGCGATGACTACAGTAATTCTACTGGGCATACGTTTCACATGTGAACGATAGAGATCAATTGTAATTTTCGAAAATTTTTCCTATAGGTATTTAATGAGGTCCTGGACGTTTGTGGAGCGGACTTCTCTTATCTTATCAGGCGTTTCAGTTTATCCGAGAGATGGTCAATAGTGTTGAAATAAGGGCTTTCTGGAGATCAGTCTGTGGGAACATTCATGTTTAGAATCCACGCAGTTACAATACCAGCTCTATGACACACGGCACATTTTCGTGCTGAAATAGGAACTCATCATAGTAGGAAATAAATCATCTTAAACCGAATTATAATTACAGAACGATACATAATCTGTATTCTTTCCGAATGTACAACATACAGAGTGATATGTTACGTATTATTTCACAAATTTCTTAATAAAAATAGCCATTGTTTCGTAAATAAGATATCTATAAATAGGGCCGACCTCATTAAAATATAATTATTTTCTTTCTATATATGTCACAAATCAATAACTTATATAATATGTTATTCATCCGGATGACAATTTCACGAATGAAAAAAAAAATATCTATAACAAATTATACTGCAATAGTTTTAGAGATTTTAATCCTATTGGAAAAAAATAAATAAGATGTTACTTTCCCACTATGCCCATTTTATCTAACATCCATATGCATTTCTTAATACGAGGTATTTAATTTACTTCTGCACTCAAATGTTTCTGTATGCTCGTGATTGGGATAGTATCAAATTCAATAAAAATTCTTCCATTATTTGGACCTGGTTGACGTCTACAGCTGGCTAGGAACAAAGGAATAATCATTCATTTTTCAGAATGCTATGACGTAATGTTTAAGAAGAAGCACAAGAAGTGAAGAACACACTGAATCAATTTTACAACATAAATATTGGAATTATCCAAAGCACTGAGGTTTACAAAAGACAATATCTAGGCATATAATCTCATGTTAACCGACATGGATGTACCTATGGGTATAGCACAGTATATATATCCATGTTTCTAATGTGTATAATCCATGTTTCCATGTGCACAGGTTTCTAAACTCCCATTATTATACATTATCAGTAGGCTCCTGCCTAGAATATGAAAATTTCCATTAATTTCCATTAATGTATTATATTTATTTATTATATATTACATTTATACTAATTTAAAATGTGTAACTGGTTACTTTAATAATCAGTAATTGCTTACAGTGAATATTTTACATCACAATTGGCTTTACATGTTTATGACTGAATAAACTGTTCATTCATCTGATCGAATAAACTGATGGAATGTGTGCTTACATTAATTCAAATACAAGAGTGATTCCATTGCATAACATTTGTGTCTTCTATCTTTGAAGAATGCTTCGACATGAAAAGATAGCAGATGAAAAGAAGAATGCTTCGACATGAAAAGAAGGGGGGTGCTTAAGGGTCAAAGCTGTATAACTGAGAGGAGACCTCCACATAGCCTTTAAAGGAATGCGGAGAACCGACCAGGGCTTCTGACCTAATGTCCAATCCTCACCTTCTCGTGGTGCACCCTGTTGGGTATCTACTTTGATACTGAACGAACGAGGATGGGCTGGCAATTTGGGATTTAGCCGACCAAATTGTATTCTTATTGGTTAAACCAAAATAAAAAATGATGGTACAACATGACAAAATTTCATGCCGGCTGGGGCGTCGCCCGGTTAAACAAGGCCCCCGTTGTTTTCGTCAGGGAACCAGGGCGAACAGCGAAAAGTCAGCTACTGGAACAAATCTGAAAACAAACCCCAACTCAACATCACCAGAGTTAAAGATCGGTACTATCAACGTAAGAAGCCTGAATGGCAAAGAAATGGAGCTAGCTGAGGAATTAGATAAGTACCAGATCGACATAATAGGGGTGACTGAAACAAAAAAGACCAAAACTGGTGAGATCTTTCTGAGCAATAAATACAAAATGTTATATTCAGGCAATAACAATCAAGGAAAAGAAGGAGTAGCCATAGTATTCAACACAAAATACGAGGCTAATCTTCTTGAATGGCAGTCAGTCTCAAGTAGAGTAATGTGGGCAAATATGAGAATGGGCAACTGGACAATGAGACTTATTTGTGCCTATGGTCCCACAGAAGGTTCTACTAAGGTAGAAGTGGAGGAATTTTTTGAGGCTTTAGAAAAAGCAACTGACACAATGAAAAATGAAAAGTTGGTCCTTGTTGGGGATCTAAACAGTAGAGTAGGAAATGATTGTGAGACATACAAAAATATTTTGGGAAAATTTGGAGAAAAGAGCAAAGCTAATAATAATGGCAAATATCTGTTGGATTTCTGCTCAGGACATGGACTGGTTATTACTAACACCATGTTCCAACATAAAAATGTGCACAAATTCACATGGAGAGAAGAGGCTAGGAATAAGAAAAGTCTCATTGACTATGTTATTGTTGATAGTGATGTTTTCTCCCTGGTGCAGGACACCAGAGTGTACAGAGGATTTGAAATTGGAAGTGATCACTATTTAGTCTTGAGCAGGATAAAATTGAATTTCATATTGAAAATAATAACATGTAAGAAAGTTTTAAAGCGAATAAAAGTTGAGCTGCTCTCAGATGTAAACTGTAGACTAAAATACAGAAATATTATTGAAAAGAAAATGAAAGAGTTTGAGAACAGGAATCAAACCTTGGAGATTCAGTGGCAAACTCTGAAGGAAACATTGATTGATTCTGCCAGAGAGGCATGTGGTGAGGTTGTGTGCAAAGATAAAAAAAATCAGAACTCCCTGGTGGACACAGGAAGTTAAAGAGGCAGTGAAGGAAAAGAAGAAAGCATATCAAAAGTTCCTGGCAAATAAGTCAGCCTTTACTCTTACAGAATACAGAGACAAATGTAAGAAAGCTAAACAGTCTGTAAAACTAGCTAAACAAAAGTCATGGGAGGACTTTGGCAAGAATACAGAAAATAAATATCAAGAAGGTGGCAAAATATTCTGGAGGTTGTTGAAGAAGCTTAGGAATGGAGGAAAGAGTGCTGTAAAAGGAATTAGAGATGATAAAGGTGAAATGAAAACAGGAGAAAAAGATATCCTTGAAGTATGGAGTAATTACTTTGAAAAACTGCTAAATGAAACAAGCAGTGATAACAGCACAGTGATAAAAAACACTGACCAGGCATGCAGTCAGGAATACATATCCATACTTGAAGTAGAAAAAGCCATCAAAGGCTTGAAATGTGGAAAGGCAGCAGGGGTAGATGATATTCGACCAGAAATGCTGAAGTATGGTGGTATAAGAGTCTTACAGTGGCTGCACTGCATAGTTCAGAAAGCTTGGACAGAGGGACGAATTCCCGATGATTGGAGTAGAGCTCTCATAGTACCCATATATAAAAAGGGAAATAAAACTGAATGTGAGAATTACAGAGGTATTTCCCTACTGAGTGTTCCTGGCAAGATCTATGCAAGTATACTTGAGAAACGGTTGAGAAGAATTGTGGAAGAAAAGCTTGGTGAAGAACAAGCTGGATTCAGGCCAAATAGAGGCTGTCAGGATCAGATCTTCACTTTACGACAAATAGTCGAGAAAGCATGGGAATATAACAAAGATCTGTATTTAAGTTTTGTCGATTTGGAAAAGGCATATGACAAGGTGCCAAGAGAGAAGCTATTCAATACGTTGCAGTTATATGGTGTCAATGGGGCATTATATCAAGCAATATTTAGTCTTTATTTGAATTGTGAGTCAGCAGTTAGAATTGAAGGAAGTACAGGAAGATGGTTTAATGTTAAATCTGTTGTGAGACAAGGATGTACATTATCCCCGCTGTTATTCATTATCTATATGGATCACATTATGAAGGAAAGTGGTATTAAACATGATATCAAAATTGGAGATGTTAATGTCAGCTCTTTGCTTTATGCGGATGATGTTATACTTCTAAATAAATCCGCTACAAGTCTGCAAGATTCTCTGACTAAATTGAATAGCTGTTGTAATAGATATGGTATGAAGGTCAGCAATAAAAAGACAATGACAATGAAAATAGGCAGAATCATTGAAAATGTCAACTGTGTTGTGAATGGAGAACCTGTGGAACAAGTAAAACATTTCAGCTACTTAGGCACAATTTTTACTGAAGATGGTAAACTAAATATAGAAATAGACAACAGAATCAGCAAAGCTGGTATCGTGGGAAGTCAATTGAATAAATTCATATGGAATAAGAAAGAAATTAGTCGGAACACTAAATTAGCTGTATACAAGACTGTGTTCAAACCAATTTTAACTTATGGATCTGAGAGCTGGGTCAGAAGTAAAACACTTGACCAAAGACTAGAGACCGCAGATATGAGAGTCCTGAGAAAGATTCGAGGCGTGAACAGATGACATCAATGGCAATATCATATTAAAAATGAGGATATTAGGAAAGAACTTGACATTGTCAGCATTCAGGAATGCGTTAGCAGAGCTAATCTCAGATGGTATGGTCACTTAAATAGAATGGGGGAGGAAAGATTAGCAAAACAAGTGTTCTCTGCCAGGTTGGTAGGAAAACGACCCAGAGGAAGACCAAGATATAGGTGGATTGATACGGTACAAAGTGCTTTAGACGATAGAAATATAAGATCTGATAATATTGGAGTCTTGACAAGTAACAGACTGATTTGGAGGAAAATTGTAGATAGGAAGTTAGTAATGATGTAATTTTTTCATGTAGTACTGTCATATCCTGTACACCCCTTGAGGGTACATGGCAGGAATTTGATGATGATGATGATGAAGATAGCATGCCTATTATTGAATCATAAAGGTAGAAACGATAAAAGTAATTTAATGAGTAAGATATTTATTTTTAAAAAAGATAATTATTAATTTGTTTTCTTTTCGTGAGGAATTTAAATCTTTGAAAAAAAACATTATTTTTAAATAATGCAATTTTTTAAAAACGAAAATGGTTTTTAAAGGAAGATGGTTTTAGAGTCCTTTTGCAAATTTAGACTTTATCTGTGGAAGTACACATGATTTAAGTACAATGTAAAGAGCATATACAAACTAAATCATTATTTTAAAACATTGAACGCCTATATAGTTCAAGATTTTACCTTTCAACATAAAGGCCATCTTTTGTGATTTTGCAAACCATTCTTCCAAATCTTTGAAATTATTGTTTATTTGCTGCTCTGCGATTTCAAGAATGAGTTTTGCAATCGTGATACTAAGTAAATCGGAAGAAGATCGTTTGCTTGAATAGGCAACAATTTTAATGTGACCACTCCAATAAAATCTAATGCGATAAGATCAAAGAATTGGTCATACAATTAATCTGAATAAAAACAGACATCGACAACCTGATGCATAGTGACAGGGCGCTCTTGCTGAAAGAAGGTACTGTCTAAAAGATTTAACTGTAATTCTGTAACTGTGGTAAAATCACTGCTGACGGTTACGTCTTCCAAAAACGGAGGGGTCGTAATAAATACCTTTTTTGAGGGAGCATCAGACATTGATTTTTGGAGAGTTCCATTCATGTTGCCTGCCTTACTATGGTTTCCCTTTTTCCCAAATGCGGAAACTGTGACTTCACTTTACCACTAATATGGAGAGCTTCCTCATCACAAAAATATTAAATGGTTTTAAACGCACACTCACACAATTTTGATTTTGGACAGGTTTTGAGAGATATACATGATAGACTTCTTCCAGTGAAATTAGAACAGTCTGCAATATCTAAGCATGCTCATGCAGTTACGCTTTTAGAATTTTACGCACTGATTGCGAATGTTTAGTTCACAAGATACAATACAGACCGATTCTCATGGACACTTTTCAGATGATTCCATGCCAATTACCATAGTTTCCTCTCTACCTGTGGCTTCCTATAGTTTGTCAATCACCCCCACCCTGGTTATCTAAATCTTTTCATCTAGTTGTTAATTCAGTTCCAATCGCGCATCTTTCCCATCATAAGTAGTGAATCTTCTTTTCATTTCTGTCATGGAATAATTCAGTTTTGCGCCTTTTCTTAAGCGGTCGCGATTTTTAATCTGTTAAGGATCCGTAAATAAATTAGCATTTATTTAAAATGACAACATTAATAAATTAAAATCTCAATTATAACAAATAACAGTTCAGTTCATATATATATGATGTTTTCGCTGTAATTCTGTTATGTGTAGAATCTAAGATACTGAATCTTAAATTTGAACAAAATATTTATATTGGCTTCTTTCTTTCAGGAAAAAACCCTTAAATATGTTACCTGATGTGTGTGAAACACAAAATCCATAACTTCTGCATTAAGTTGGATATAGCGAGCATTTCAACTTACAATTAAAATAGCCGCAGAGTTATTTCGCATCTTTTTAAAAAGTTCTTCGTAAACTCAATAATCATTAAAGACAACCCATTTGTTTCCTGTTCTTTGTCTGCTATTCCAAGAAAGGTTGGAATTGTACTAGCAGATTAATCACGATTTTAAACGAAATACGCTGTTATGAAGTAGCTTGGATTAGAAAACTACCCTGACTTCTTCCCAATAATGAAGGTTCGTTGTTAAGATACGAACATTTTCAGCAGCGAATGAGATTAATTTAGCAGTTAGTGGAGGTAAAAAGTAAGTTCAAAATGTACCTTCCAGCGGGTGGTTACTTTGTAGAAACTGCATAACAGTCGTATGAAATTAATTGTATTGTGATCTCAGCAAAAGAGAATGTGCACTAAATTCACTCCAAACCTTTCTCATAAACCTATACTCATAGCAAAAATCAAAACTCTTCATCAGTTTGTTTCTCGAAAGGCCGTATATATGCGTTAACATAAGCAGTTACATGAGAAGCCAGATCCCCAGGAGATTTCTGCACAGTGACTTAAAACAAAGAATCATATTTCATCACAAAATTTCTAATCAAGTTCAAAAGACTCATTACGCATGCTTAATTTTGCTGCGATGAACTCTTTGTTCCTTCAGTTCCATTGTGTAACAACTTAAGTGCAGCAACAGTGTTAAACAACTCAAGCTATTCTTCACAGTGGATTGTTATTCGTGTGCATAGCAGTAGGCTTGTCTAAAGCCAAACTGTAGTTCTGCAAATTATGACGAGATCGCAAACACAAAGTTTGAATGAAATTTAGTGCATATCATTTTTATTTTAATTGTTTTGATTATTATATTAATATTATATGGGGTGCTTAAGGGTCAAAGCTGTATAACTGAGAGGAGACCTCCACATAGCCTTTAAAGGAATGCGGAGAACCGACCAGGGCTTCTGACCTAATATCCAATCCTCACCTTCTCATGGTACGCCTTGTTGGGTATCTACTTTGATATTGAACGAACGGGGATGGGCTGGCAATTTGGGATTTAGCTGACCAAATTGTATTCTTATTGGTTAAACCAAAATAAAAAATGATGGTACGATATGACAAAATTTCATGCCGGCTGGGGCGTCGCCCGGTTAAACAAGGCCCCCGTTGTTTTCGCCAGGGAACCAGGGCGAACAGCGAAAAGTCAGCTACTGGAACAAATCTGAAAACAAATCCCAACTCAACATCACCAGAGTTAAAGATCGGCACTGTCAACGTAAGAAGCCTGAATGGCAAAGAAATGGAGCTAGCTGAGGAATTAGATAAGTACCAGATCGACATAATAGGGGTGACTGAAACAAAAAAGACCAAAACTGGTGAGATCTTTCTGAGCAATAAATACAAAATGTTATATTCAGGCAATGAAAATCAAGGAAAAGAAGGAGTAGCCATAGTATTCAACACAAAATACGAGGCTAATCTTCTTGAATGGCAGTCAGTCTCAAGTAGAGTAATGTGGGCAAATATGAGAATCGGGAACTGGACAATGAGACCTATTTGTTCCTATGGTCCCACAGAAGGTTCTACTAAGGTAGAAGTGGAGGAATTTTTTGACGCTTTAGAAAAAACAACTGACACAATGAAAAAGGAAAAGTTGGTCCTAGTTGGGGATCTAAATAGCAGAGTAGGAAATGATTGTGAGACATACAAAAATATTTTGGAAAATTTGGAGAAAAGAGCAAAGCTAATAATAATGGCAAATATCTGTTGGATTTCTGCTCAGGACATGGACTGGTTATTACTAACACCATGTTCCAACATAAAAATGTGCACAAATTCACGTGGAGAGAAGAGGCAAGGAATAAGAAAAGTCTCATTGACTATGTTATTATTGATAGTGATGTTTTCTCCCTGGTGCAGGACACCAGAGTGTACAGAGGATTTGAAATTGGAAGTGATCACTATTTAGTCTTGAGCAGGATAATATTGAATTTCATACTGATAAGAATAACATGCAAGAAAGTTTTAAAACGAATAAAAGTTGAGCAGCTCTCAGATGTGAACTGTAGACTAAAATACAGAAAGATTATTGAAAAGAAAATGAAAGAGTTTGAGAACAGGAATCAAGCCTTGGAGATTCAGTGGCAAACTCTGAAGAAAACATTGATTGATTCTGCCAGAGAGGTATGTGGTGAGGTTGTGTGCAAGGAGAAAAAAATCAGAACTCCCTGGTGGACACAGGAAGTTAAAGAGGCAGTGAAGAAAAAGAAGAAAGCATATCAAAAGTTCCTGCAAATAAGTATGCTTTTACTCTTACAGAATACAGAGACAAATGTAAGAAAGCTAAACAGTGTGCAAAGCTAGCTAAAGAAAAGTCATGGGAGGATATTGGCAAGAATATAGAAAATAAATATCAAGAAGGTGGCAAAATATTCTGGAGGGTGTTGAAGAAGCTTAGGAATGAGGAAAGAATGCTGTAAAAGTAGTTAGAGATGATAAAGCCGACATGAAACAGGAGAAAAAGATATCCTTGAAGTATGGAGTAATTGCTTAAAAACTACTAAATGAAACAAGCAGTGATGACAGCACAGTGATAAAAAACACTGACCAGGCATGCAGTCAGGAATACATATCCATACTTGAAGTAAAAAAAGCCATCAAAGGCTTGAAATGTGGAAAGGCAGCAGGAGTAGATGATATTCGACCAGAAATGCTGAAGTATGGTGGTATAAAAGTCTTACAGTGGCTGCACTGCATAATTCAGAAAGCCTGGAAAGAGGGACGAATTCCCGATGGTTGGAGTAGAGCTCTCATAGTACCCATATATAAAAAGGGAAATAAAACTGAATGTGAGAATTACAGAGATATTTCCCTACTGAGTGTTCCTGGCAAGATCTATGCAAATATACTTCTGGAATTGTGGAAGAAATTGTGGAATTGTGGATGAATTGTGGAAGAAAAGCTTGGTGAAGAACAAACTGGATTCAGGCCAAATAGAGGCTGTCAGGATCAGATCTTCACTTTACGACAAATAGTCGAGAAAGCATGGGAATATAACGAAGATCTGTATTTAAGTTTTGTCGATTTGGAAAAGGCATATGACAAGGTGCCAAGAGAGAAGCTATTCAATACGCTGCAGTTATATGGTGTCAATGGGGCATTATATCAAGCAATACTTTGTCTTTATTTGAGTTGTAAGTCAGCAGTTAGAATTGAAGGAAGTGCAGGAAGATGGTTTAATGTTAAATCTGGTGTGAGACAAGGATATACATTATCCCCTCTGTTATTCATTATCTATATGGATCACATTATGAAGGAAAGTGGTATTAAACCTGATATCAAAATTGGAGATGTTAATGTCAGCTCTTTGCTTTATGCGGATGATGTTATACTTCTAAATAAATCCGCTATAAGTCTGCAAGATTCTCTGACTAAATTGAATAGCTGTTGTAATAGATATGGTATGAAGGTCAGCAATAAAAAGACAATGACAATGAAAATAGGCAGAATCATTGAAAATGTCAACTGTGTTGTGAATGGAGAACCTGTGGAACAAGTAAAACATTTCAGCTACTTAGGCACAATTTTTACTGAAGATGGTAAACTAAATATAGAAATAGACAACAGAATCAGCAAAGCTGGTATCGTGGGAAGTCAATTGAATAAATTCATATGGAGTAAGAGAGAAATTAGTCGGAACACTAAATTAGCTGTATACAAGACAGTGTTCAAACCAGTTTTAACTTATGGATCTGAGAGGTTGGTCAGAAGTAAAACGCTTGACCAAAGACTAGAGACCGCAGATATGAGAGTCCTGAGAAAGATTCGAGGCGTGAACAGATGACATCAATGGCAATATCATATTAAAAATCAGGATATTAGGAAAGAACTTGACATTGTCAGTATCCAGGAATGCGATAGCAGAGCTAATCTCAGGTGGTATGGTCATTTAAATAGAATGGGAGAGGAAAGATTAGCAAAACAAGTGTTCTCTGCCAGGTTGGTAGGAAAACGACCCAGAGGACGACCAAGATATAGGTGGATTGATACGGTACAAAGTGCCGTAGACGATAGTAATATAAGATCTGATAATGTTGGAGTCTTGACAAGTAACAGACTGATTTGGAGGAAAATTGTAGATAGGAAGTTATTAATGATGTAATTTTTTCCTGTGGTACTGTCATATCCTGTACAACCCTTGAGGGTACATGGCAGGAATTTGATGATGATGATGATGATGATTATTATTATATAATTTCTGTACACAGAAAATGGCAGAATATAATAGCCAGATTATGATAAATTAAAATTATGATGTTAGATATCCATTGTCATGAAATTTTAAAAGACATATTATGTTAAACTATGATGGTAGACTACTGCGGCTGTGTCGCAGGAGTAAACCTTAATGATAATTTCCCCTTACTAACGGACTGCACTAGTTAACTAGTTAAATCAACCTAAATTAATAAAAAAAAATGGTTCGCGTATTCAAAGTAAAGCTTGCAAAAATTCGCTCTATTTTATTGTTTGAAGGTAGTTATAAACGGCTTTCCGTGTTTATATTTATATCCATTTACATTTCTGAAACAAATTATGGTCCCTGTGTAGTTCTTTTGTAACGATGTATCTTAACAAAACTGCCAAATGTGTAGAAACAACTACTTTAATATTCTGATTTAATGGATTCTACTTTTATATTCTACTTTAATATATTAAAGTATTATATTACTTTAAAAACTACCAATAAAGGGAGTTGTAGTGCTACATTGTACGATAAAATCATCTTCCACCTAAACGACTCATTAATTATTCGTTTAAATGTTAGATTAAAAAATAATCTCATTCCTTTCCGCTTAAGGTTTCACTTTACAAGGCCAATAATTAATTGACAGGTATTACAGCAGTATGCATCATCAGCTAGAACTGCTTAAAAGCCATTTTAGGATCCCCATTCTAATGCAATTCCCCAGCAGATTTGTCGTACTCGGATTTGAAGATCATTTTATCATAATCAATACATCTGTTCACATAAACGATTTTTTGTTTTTTGAAATTTGTACAGAAATGAATTTATTTAGGACTCACTAAATTCTATTCATGTGCCCGTCTAATATAAACAAAATATAGCACTTTCCTTGAGGATCAACGTCTCCTAAAATACGTAATGTTCAAAACTTTCAGCAACTCTCTCAACTGTATAATTTTCATTGATTAAAATCATCACCAACCATTTGATTGGGAATCTGTCGTCCTTCATTTAATTGTAGAAAGCGACGAGACTAAATGGAATTCATCATCTTTATAATCAAGTCTTTAACAATCATTTCATAAAGGATGTGAAATGTTCCATTGTTGGGATAATTCAAATCTATGAAACTTGGATGTTACAAAAAAATAACATTTACAATTCTACACTTTTTTCTTCATAAACATAAAATTCATTTTACATCTTTCTAAACAACCCACCTTGTTTTTGAATAACTGATACAATTAAAAAGAACCAAAAAAAGTTTACTGTTTTATGGATAAAAACTAAACATTACATCACTAAATTCTAGTTACGTTCTAGGCGCTTGAGTACACATCACACTAAATTTTAAACAGAATCTACTTATATTAATAAAATAACTATAAACAAATGTATTCTTATTTTTGAAGATAAATATTTTTCTAGACAGAGCCATTTCGCAGCACCTGGTTAAACATCCAATTAGCACAACATCTTTTCAAATACTCTAGAAAACCTCCTGTTTTAAATGGTCAACAGAACTTTTCTCACACCAGACAAGAGGAAAGCACACCACAAAGGGAGTATACCACACCGGAAGTTCGCTGAAAAAATGAAATCAACCCAACAGACGGCTTTGCCTTAAAACGTCTTGAACATAAAATCCAAATCATCTAATATAAGGCGTCCGTCCATTCTCATTCCAATTATAAATTTTAAATGCGCCAGCTCTTTACCTGAACAATTAAAAAAGAAATTAATTGACACGACTCTTTTCGGTCTGAAAAGGGAGATTAAAAATTCCGATTACTCTAATATCCTTGAGTTATCGTCACTGAAAAGATGAAACAGTGTCTTATCAAAGTGAATCTCGCTTCAGCTAGACCCAGAATGACTAGCTTTAGTTACTCGCTTAATTGTCCTGTCAAAATTGTTGGTTGCGCGTCTACTGCATCCACCAGCCTTGACTACATTTGCTTTATGAGAAAACTTCACTTTTGTATCGAAGCGAAGTATTAGCGGCATGCCCTATAACGATTTGTCCGTGAGTGGCACACAAATTCCTTATATGATGAGATTAAGATTTTAATAAGCTTTATTATACTTTAATTAAAACAGACAATAGCGAAATGGGAATAACAGAAATGTACTGCTTCGAAACGTTCGTAAACTTTATCAGATTGTGATGAAGTATTTGAAAGTTTTCCAAAGTTCGGATGCAGTACATTTCTGTTATTCACATTTCGCTATTGTCTGTTTTAATTAAAGTATAATAAAGCTTATTAAAATCTTAATCTCTTCATATAAGGCATTTGTGTGCCACTCACAGATAAATCGTTATAGTGTATGCTGCTAATACTTCGCTCACCCGAAGATAGTTTAACAGTGTTTATATTAAAAGGAATGAAACAACAATTTATTTATTCATAATTTGTAATTAATGGAAAGTTATAAGCCGATTATGATTAATTTGCCAAAGAGTTAAACTGAATTATTTCTTAATACGAAAGCGAAGTATTCTCATAAATTTTATGTTGAATAGAGACACATTCAACGATTTTGACAAGACAACTAACCCAGTAACTAAAGCTAGTTATTCTGGGTCTAGCTGAAGCGAGATTCACTTTGATAAGACACTGTTTCATCTTTTCAGTGACGATAACTCAAGGATAATAGAGTACTCGGAAACTTTTGATCGTCAGTTTCAGACCGAAAAGAGTCGTGTCAATTAATTTCTTTTTTAATTGTTCAGCAAAAGATTGGGCGCATTTAAAATTTATAATTGGAATGAGAATGGACGGATGCCTTATATAAGATGATTTGGATTTTATGTGCAAGAAGTTTTGTTGGGTTACATTCATTTTTTCAGCGTATTTCCGGTGTGGTATACTATCTTTTTGGTGTGCTTTCCTCTTGTGTGGCGTGGGAAAAGTTCTGTTGACCATTTTAAACAGGAGGTTTTTCTAGCGTATTCGAAAACATGTTGTGCTATTGGATGTTTAACCAGGTGCAGCGAAATGGCTCTGTCTAGAAGAATATTCATCTTCAAAAAAAGAATACATTTGTTTATAGTTATTTTATTAATACAGGTTGATTCTGTTCAAAATTTACTGTGACGTGGACTCAAGTGTCTAGAATGTAACTAGAATTTAGTGATATAATGTTTAGTTTTTATCCATAAAAAAGTAAAAATATCTTGCTTTTTAATTGTATCAGTTATTCAAAAACAAGGTGGGTTGCTTAGAAAGATGTAAAATGAATTTTATGTTTATGAAGAAAAAAGTGTAGAATTGTAAATGTTACTTTTTTGTAACATCCAAGTTTCATAAATTTGAATTATCCCAACAATGGAACATTTCACATCCTTTGTGAAATGATTGTTAACGACTTGATTATGAAGGTGATGAATTCCATTTAGTCTCGTCGCTTTCTACAATTAAATGGAGGACGACAGATTCACAATCAAGTGGTTGGTGATGATTTTAATCAATGAAAATTATACAGTTGAGAGAGTTGCTGAATGTTTTGATCATTACGTATTTTAGGAGACATTCATCATCAAGAAGAGTGCTATATTTTGTTTATATTTTACGGGCACATGAATAGAATTCAGTGAGTCCTAAATAAATTAATTTCTGTACAAATTTCAAAAAACAAAAAATCGTTTATGTGAACAGATGTATTGATTATGATAAATTGATCTTCAAACCCGTGTGCAATAATTCTGCTGGGTAATTTCATTAGAATGGGCATCGTAAAATAGCTTTTAAACAGTTCTAGTTGATGATGCCCGTCAATTGATTGTTGGCCTTGGAAAATGAAACCATAAGCGCAAAGGAATGTGATTATTGTTTAATCTAACATCTAAACGAAAATAATTAATGAGTCGTTTAGGTGGCAGATGATTTTATCGTACGATGTAACACTAAAACTCTCTTTATTGGTAGTTTTTAAAGTAATATAATACTTTAATATATGAAAGTAGAATATAAAAGTAGAATACATTAAATCAGAATATTAAAGTAGTTGTTTCTACCCGTTTGCGGTTTTGTCGTGATACATCGTTACAAAAGAACTACACAGGGATCATAATTTGCTTCAGAATGATAATAAACACGGAAAGCCGTTTATAACTGCCTTCAAACAATAAAATAGAGCGAATTTTTGCAAGCTTTACTTCACGCGAACCATTTTTTTTTGTCGTTTTTTATTAATTTAGTATGATTTAACTAGTTAACTAGTGCAGTGCGTTAGTAAGGGGAAATCTTTATTAAGGTTTTACTCCTGCTACACAGCCGCAGTAGTCTACCATCGCATTCACTTGACATATCACTGTAATTCCAGTATATCTAATTATCAAAGAACAAATAGAATCACTTACATAAAACCAAATGATACCTGATTATAATTTGCATTGATTCAAATAACGATTTATTCAAATGCTGTCAGTCAAGTATGATCATTAGTTGAACGCTATCTCTCATTTAGACGCAAGCCGTGTTATTCTTAGCAGGTGTAAGTGAAACCTGCAAATGAAGATGAAAGTCAGAATTGTGAAAGAGTGATCAATGATTCGAACAGGGAGATTGAAAGAAGAAACATTTAAGAAAGAGAAATTAATAGTGTAGAATAGAAGAGAACGCACGCACACATATGAATAGAAGAGAACGCACGCACATATATGGATAGAAGAACAAGGAACACTGAGAAATCTAACGAAGATTAGTTTAAGACGCTGGTGCGGTATAATAAATAGAAACTAGCGATGGAACTAATCAGTGAAGCATAGATTAAGATTTGTTAGAGAATAATAGGAGAGAGAGAGAGAGAGTGTCGAAAAAGTCGGGGAAAATTGCACAAAAAGAAAATTAGTAATTAGAAAAAGATGCATGCAAAAGGAGAAATCATGTAATGGATGAGCAAAGAGGCATACTTCCGAAACTGCAAACCAACCTCAGAAAGAAAAAAAAAAAGAACAGGCCTCTGGCTTTAATATTATCTCTGACTGAATATTCTTCTCTATTTAATCTGTTTAAATCATGAGCGCGTGTCATTCTGTAAAGCTGAATATTCAGCTTTGCAGAATTTTTCCTTTTTTAATTTCTACTTTTTGTCTAATGAGAAAAATACGTTAGATTCACGTCTAATTAAGTCACACGTTAAATGAATCAATGCAGACGATAATTAGGCATGATTTGGTTATTTTTGTAGGTGATTCGATGTGTTCATTGGCAATTAAATATACTGAGTTAGAGAGGTGAATTCAAATGTAGACTACTGCGTCTGTTTCGCAGGAGTTAAACCTGAATGGAAATTTTCCCTTATTAACACACTGGACTGGTTAACTAATTAACTAAGCCTAACTTAATAAAAAAAAAGAAAAAAAATTGTTCGGTGTTCGAAGCAACGCTTGCTAAAATCGCTGTATTTTATTATTTGAAGGCAGTGCTAAACAGCTTTCCGTGTTTATATTTAAATACATTTACAGTCTTGAAGCAATTTATGATCCCCTGTAGTTCTTTTGTAACCATGTATCATAACAAAACTGCGAATGTACAGAAATAATCCAACTTTTTTTTATTCATCTCTAATTACTAGTTCTGAAAGGATATATTGTCTAGAATTCTAATTCTATTTAATAAAAAAAAACAAGAAAAAAAAATTGTTCGGATGTTCGAAGCAAAGTTTGTTTCATTCCTCTGCACAAATTCTTGTTAAAATAATTCGGGAACATTTACGATATTGATATGATATTAATCTCATTGAACGAAGACCATCACTCCAAAACTAGACGGTAGAGGAAAATATGTAATCATAATCCATAGTAAATTACGGAGATATTGAAGAACGCATGTTTAGCAGACGTTAATCTAGATTCAGACTTAAGTATCCACTTTCATGCATATAATATTCAACTATTGAGAGTTTAAACCGATGGGGTTTCCTTTAAAATTTGTTATAAGGGAGAAATAATTATCCTTTCTTATAACCAAGAAATCTCATATACGACAAATAGAAAAATGAAAAGTCCTCAGCAGATCTTATTCAAATCTATTTAATATTTGACAGTAAACAATAATTCTGTAATTAAAAAAGGTTTTGCATGCCAACGTTATGTACTTGAAAGCTTTTTTGACTATTAGAAATTTCTTAACTGAACCGCATCGAAAAGTTATTTTGAATGAAAGTTATTAACATTTCTAGCGTAAAACAAGATTAATTCAATGATGTTTATTCACTCGTTGCCGATTTCATCTCGGAGTAATCACTGTGTGTTAGTGTTTATAGAAATTGAAGATTTTACAAGGAACATTTAAAAATGATCGTTTTCAGTTATTTTCAGCACTTTTTATTCCTGATTTCACTGCTATCAATTTGATATATAAACTGTACTGAGTTTATAGAAATGACAGAGAATCAGAAAAGAATTAACAAATGTTAAACTAAAAGGAGAACTACTCGTACATCGCAGGAGACATAATTTTCATGCATTCTCCAAAATACACCAAATTCTTCACAACCTATATTTCAGATTTTATCATTTTAGACAGAGCAATTCTCTGTTCAGGCTGAGAGTTGTTGAAAAATATTCAGCATCCGGTCGTTATATTCTGATGATTTCTCGTTGCCACAAAAGTCCCTGGACGGTAATTTTGCTGGACAATTGCATTAGAAAGGGATGGCTTTTAAACAGTTCCCCTAGTTATCCATATACACTGCTGTAATACCTGTCAGTTAATTGCAAACTGGCTATGTATGACTCCCATCCGAACCCTATTTATAATAAATGGGGTTGGGATGGGAGTAAGCTGTAAGAAGAGTATCCTACCAAAGATAGAATCTTGTTGTAGTAAATAATGAGTCATTTAGGTGGTAAATGATTTTATCGTACGATGTAACACTACCACTCTTCTTATTGCAGGCCTGTAGAACTTAAATAAAAGCTGCATATTTGTTCTGTAGAGAAATATTCTTCCAGATTATTTAATTCGTAGTCTAACTAGAGCACTAATATACAATGGATTTTTAAGCAGCTGTGAACAGAATCAAAAAAAGAAATGTAGGGCATTGGAAATATTATATTGTTGTGTAAAGGAATCGTGAATAGAGCTGTAAAAATTATATATCAAAAATAGAAATGACAAAAAGTAATGCAGCCTTAGAAATGCTTCCAGCTTGCACATTCAGAATGCATTTGTACGTATCAGATAGTTGCGCACCCCTTCGTCTTTTACACTTATCTCTATCCCATTCTTTCTGTTGCTAAATTAGCTGAAAACACTTTCAAAGATCCAATCTATGTTTACAATCCTTAATGAAGGAGCATTTATTATAAATAGGAATGGGATGGGAGTCACACCAGTTTGCAAAATATACGATACTGTATTTCTTTCTGGTAACTTTAATTCTGCTTTTCTCTTCTATTTTCTTCATCTTCTATTTTTATCATTATTTTTATTTATTTTTTGGGAACTAAGTTTACAATAACAGACTGAGATTAAAAAGAGATGTTTTCGAAGCCAATTTAATTTTATTTCTCTCTGTCAAACAATGAAACAGTTGAATTCATGGATACAGTATAATCTAAATACTGCCTCGTGCTTTTACCGTGAGGTCATTAAAACTAATACATGAAAATTAATTTTATCTTATTATACGTTCTTCCGACCATATTTTCTTATTATTTCGTAATTCTCCAGAACATTTCATTAAATTTGTGACAGAATTATTTCATTACAACTTTAATTCTACTGCACTGGATCAACTCCTTTTGAAAAGATAGTACTGGTAACCCTCGTATAACGCGGTGTCGCTATAACGCTGTCTACAAATTGTAGCAACCCTCATATAACGTGGTACTTACACGTTATATCGCAGTTTCGATATAACGCGGTCTACAAATTGCAATAACCCTTTATCTTTTCATATTTTTTCACCGCGTGACTTAAAAATCAAATTTTATCTTTGTTAATTTTGTGTCTTCCCGTATCGCGCAGCGCATGTAGTTATAAGTAGCGAATTTTATGGGAAATATAATTTATCACGCATGTACGTCAATTGTTTACCGTATAAAGTGTTAATTATTGTTGAAAGTTGTCTTCGTTTTCTGCCAGGAAAACGCATTAAAAATCATAAGTGTGTTGATCTTCTCCAGCTGAGCACTTAATTTTCTTCTGAGTTACATACAATATGTAATGCTTTTTTTTATGTAAAAAAATTATTTCTATAGCAATGTCCACATAGAGGGCTTTTGCGATATGGTTGAAAACGAAATTAGTGAATTAATTGATGGGGAAATAGATTTAAATGAGGAGTAACTGGTGCAATTGATAGATGACGTCGAACCAATGGCAGGGAAAGTTCTGTCGAAGATTCTGATTGTGATGAATCCGTTAAAAAAATTCAGTTTAAAGAAATGAGCAGAAGGATTGGACTTAGCAAGAAAGTTAGGAAGCTATTTTACGGATAATGACCCGTAAAATAGCTTATTTTACGGATATTTGTTTAGCTCCATATTATGAACTTAATAAAAAATTGCAGGAAGGTCTTATTACTGACTTCTTGATAATTAAACCAGCCTAAGTATGCAATGAGAATTATACAAATGAAATCATCACTTGAAATCCAAGAGATTTCAAGTGATGACGACTTCCGGCCACTTAAATAAAGAACATCTACGAAATGTTTGTTTTGAAGACAGTGATGACGATTGTAATATGCACTTTATTATGTGCAATGAAGTTTATGTACAATTTGTAATTTTAAACGTTTACACTATATATTTGTTTCATAGTTTATATGTTTTCTTAACTTACATGAATTACAAGAATTAAATAAAAATATATTTTTGTTGGATATGTCATTGTTGTTTATATAATTAAAAAAAAACGATTTCGGAACCTAACCCTACGTTTTGTATGTAATCTGAGTCTCGCATAACGCGATTTATATAACGCGGCATTTCTATGGAACCTAACATCCACGTTATACGAGGCTTATCTGGTATTTTCTTCAATTAATCTTCATTTACTGTAGACTGCTGCTTCTTAATCAGAGTCTTAAAGATAAGACCTCTTCCTACTTTGCTCTTAAGTAATTTTTGTCCATAAGATAGACTTTGCATTTCGTTTCCTCTCGTTTGTCTTTCTCTGTTTTCCCCCATATACCTTTCCAGGAGACAGACAGAAACATTTCAGATTTATCCCACTCGTGTACTAATTTTCGGTCAAGAGAGGACTGTTGGGATTTAATGATAGCGAAACTGTTGAGAAAGTCTCTCTTGCGGAATCATCCAGCATAAGCATATATTATAGCCTTAGTTGAAGAGAGTTGTTGCATTTTCTCTAGTAATGTTGACGCGTAATGAATTTTATATAGTTCTCTCATTCTTGTCGTGTTAAAGTGTGTAGATACGCCTATCTAGAGCTGACATTACCTGATCTTCATCAAGTGTAAATTCAAAAGTTTAATTTCTTTCTACTTCTTCGGTTAACTTTCTTTTACGGGAACTTCGTGCTACTGTGATTTCCTTAGGATACATGATATATTATTCAATCACCTTAAAGTAGTGCTTTCCAAATTGTGAGCATCGGCGCCCTGGGATGCCGCGAAATATTCCAATATTTTCACTGAAATGAGACTTATCCCACGTTCTTTTAGAATCGGACCATCGATGTGTGATGCGATGAAAGGGCACTGTACAAACCACTAACTGTTTCGATAAGTTTCTCTGACAGGTATGGTGCTGTATTTAAAGAAGTCTGCTCTCTCTCTCTCTCTCTCTGTCTCTCCAGTTAATACATTGCTCAAGATAGACACTTAGTACACTTTGAAGTTTGGTGAAATAAAAAGTAGAGCGATTGGTGTGTTAGGGAGTCATTTGTAAAATCGATAATATTTTTAAAGATGGGCAATTTCGTGATGCATTTTCTAATCTGAGGCGAGGTGACACTTTAAGTAAGAAACATTATGCGTCAGTCTTGTTTTATCAATTGATTTATCATGGTTTTATTTTTCTCGAAATATTATGTAAGATAACTGTTACGAATATCCGTATTTTCTTTTTAGAGCATTTTTCTGCTTAACTCTGTTTGAATGAATCTCCCTACATATTAACTGAGAAACGTTTAGGAAGAGAAAAAAAGGACATTTGCTTTCTTAGTTAGTAGGTTTGTTCAATAAAACATAAACACCTCTTCTAGTGTTTTGACTACTTTAAGGAATTAGACTGTCAGTAGTAGGGAATATATATTTCATTATCAATATGTAATTCGTTTTTTGCAATGTATGTCTTGTAACGGATTCGTTTTGATGAGCAAAAAAAGGTAAAATCTATTCATGAATTATTCATCTAAAGTCAATTTTATGGACCTGTTTTAAATGAATGCTTTCCTCTGAAAAACAATCTGACAAAAAAGTGAAAGTGTATCTTGAGGCTGAAAAATGTACCAAAGAATATGAAAATCGAACATTCTAAAGGCTAAAAAGAATTCATAACAGGTAATCAAATGAAATAATACTGTCACAAAAATTTAAACCCTGTATTGTTAAATTGTTATAAAAATTGTTAGAGCATTAGACTAATAATAATATTCTTGAATATGTTAACGCCTTCTTTCAAATCATAGCACGAGTAAGGAAAATAAACAATTACGACTGCTTTTTTTGTACAAAAATTGTCTTTCGTTTTCTGTCTAGTGGTTGATGTAAGGGAAAAAAGGACATTCTTTACACAGTCTATAATATTTTAGCAAGCTAACATCAGATATTTAAGCTTCCTAAAACAGCTCCTACCTTGTGCCTAAATGATTACAGATTATACTTTCGTAAAGAGTGTAATGTAACACAAGTTCGTTTTCTGAACAGCAGCAAGTTGTGACTACTGAAAATTAATTATAAAAGACAGCGATTTTATTATGAAATGTTTATAATAAAATCACCATTAGTTCACCGTTGGCGTGGATACCGAAATAATAATATATTTATTATTTTATTATTATAAAAATGATTGTCCTACAGTAAACTCTCGATTTAACAGACTATTATGGGCTAAAGGTTGTCCGTAAAATCGAAAGTCCGTTTAATCGGGAATCTTAGGAATTGTATTGAAAATAAAACACTTTCAGTGGTACAGTATTAATATATTTTTATTAGAAAAATTTTAGGTAAATACCATTTTACTGACGATTGCGCTTGAAAAAAGCATCAAGTTTCAGTTGCTGTCCACTTGTATACTGTTTCGTAATAATTAACGATCGAAATTACGAAAATGTTCGGAATACGCAATCACCTCTGGATCTGATGCGCTTATGAACGAGAGGATGTCCTCCATTTGTTCTGTAACCACCGATAGTTTCGGACCAGCTGGAACCGCTTCTTCTTATACTTCCTCGTTTTCAACCTCCTGATCGCCCCGTAGAACATCTTCAGCAATCTCTTTCTGGATGAGAATTTGATAGCCTGGGTCTCCCTCGCCGATGTCTAGCCATTGTTCAATATCATTCTCACTGACATTCTCACCAGCTAGCATCAAAGTTTCACAGAAACCAGAGGTTTCAAAACCTCTGAAATCGTATTCTGGTTCACTCCTGTTTAGCAACTTGATCCAGCCATTAGCCAATCTTTAGTCTTTATCTCCTTCCAAGCGGCAGCAAAATTAAAGATGGCTTCCGATTAACTATCGTGTTATTTATTTATTTGTATTAATTATTCATTATCTGTATTTATTTGCCAAATTATGTCCATTAAATCCGAAGTCCGTTGAATCTAGGTTCGTTAAATCGAGAGCTTACTGTATTTAATTGAGGTGAGTGTCTTTGGAAGTTGTTATTAAACATTGCTGAAAACTATATGCGAGAATTTCTTCGTGATTTGTTTTCTACTTGAATGCAACTGTCGAGAATGGCCGGAAATAACCAGTTCCTGATTCTTGAAATGTTTGACTATATGTAACATGCAATTTATTACATTCATTATTTTTATTATGGTGCAATTAAAATTGCTTTATGATATCCATAAGATTTATGGACAATTAAGTTGAACCAAGCAAAATTACATTCACCTATTATTAATTTTCTTTTAATCATACCTAGGTACCTAGGAACGTGCCTTCCTCACTTTCTGAAATATTCGTCATATACAGCATATGTGCATGAAGGGATGTATTACCTGTGTAACAATATCCCAGTAAGCTGCGCCATGTAGCTTTTTCTTTACTGTATTAGGAGATGTAGTTGCCAGAAAAACAATGCGCCACACCATTATTCCATATTCATCACCAAGTATGGTGGGCACATGGCTTCATGTTGTTGTCGCCATACCCCTGAGTTCATGACCTTTAAGTTTATAAGCTTCAAGTCCTTCAGTAGCCAGTGGTCTAAATATTTCTTGAATATGTGGAACTGGAATATGACCCAAATATAATCTTTATGGAAAAAAAAACAAAAACATCGCAGTTTGCCTACTTCTTTATGTCAACATCATTCTAATCATCCTCCTTTTCCTTTTGAGTTTACATTTGCATTAAACTCTTCTGACCATATCCCAACCACAGATTCCCAATCTACAAAAGCTTCGTGTTGTTATTTTTTGCTACATTGTTGTTATTATGTTACATCCTTTATTTACAGCAACCAACTGTGCACAATTTCGGTCTTCTCATAGGTCATCATTATTAATCATCTCTAGGCATAGTATTTTCTTCTCAGCTAGTTCAGCAGAAGGTAGTTTCAACATTCATTCAAAATCCACATGAAAATCCATAACCGATGGTTCTTTCTTTCTACCTACCTCTGTTGTTTTTTTTTTTAAACAGCTTCTTCACCAACTGAGGAATACAGCTTCCAGCCATTAGACAAGAACACCAATACGTTACTTCTCTGAAGCTCTACTCATGCAGTCCACTCTTGATGTAAACTATAAATCTGTTTATATTTACATGAAAGGTTAACTCATATCGCAAAGACTCATGATAAATATGAGTAAACTAAAATAAATATGATGAACAGAAGTCAGCTTAAAACTGCTATTGTAGTTTAAGAAATTCAAGTATTTTCCCCTAATTGAAAAAATTTTCCCTTAAATAAGGCGGTCCCCTTATTAAGGGGACCGCGCTTGTCTAACGTAATATGTCTTTTCCAAATTTCATAACAATGGATATCTAACATCATTATTTTAATTTATCATAATCTGGCTATTATATTCTGGCCATTTTCTGTGTACAGAAATTATATAATAATCAAAACAATTAAAATAAAAATGATATACACTAAATTTCATTCAAACTTTGTATTTACGATCTCGTCATAATAATTATATATTTTATTTGCAGAACTACAGTTTGGTTAGACAAGCCTAACTTTCCTGCATTGCAATAAATAAAGTAAGTTATGATTTTATTCTCTGGTTAGCCCAATTATTCAACAAGAGTAACACTCAACTGTGAAGAATGACTTAATTTGTTTAACTGCACAATGGAACTGAAGAAACAAAGAGCTCATCGCAGGAAAATTAAGCATGCGTAATGAGTCTTTTGAACTTGATTAGAAATTTTGTGATGAAATCTGTTTCACTGTTTTAAATCACTCTGAAGAAAACTCCTGGGGATCTCGCTTCTCATTGAAATGCTTATGTTAAACGCAATATATACAGCCTTTCGACAAACAAACAGATGAAGTTTTGATTTTTGATATGAGAAGAGGTTTATGAGAAAGGTTTGGAGTGAATTTAGTGCAAATTCTCTTTTTATGAGGCATGATCGCCATACAATTAATTTCATAAGACTGTTATGCAGTTTCTACAAAGTAACCACCCGCTGGAAGGTACATTTTGAACTTACTTTTTACCTCCACTAACTGCTAAATATCTCTGCGGCTATTTTAATTGCAAGTTGAAATGCTCGCTATATCCAACTTAATGTAGAAGTTATGGATTTTGTATTTCACACACATGAGGTTACATATTTAAGGTTTTTTCCTGAAAGTGATATGGAGTCAATATAAGCATTTGTTCAAATTTAAGCTTCAGTAACTTAGGTTCTACACATAATAGAATTACAGCGAAAACAGCATATATATCAACTGAAGTGTTACTTTTTATAATTAATTTTTATTTATTAGTGTTGTCATTTTAAATTAATGCTAATTTATTTACGGATCCTTAATAGATTAAAAATAGCGATCGTTTAAAACAAAGCGCACAGAAGTGAATCATTCCATGGCAGCTATGAAAAGTAGATTCACTACTTATGATAGGAAAGATGCGCGATTGGAACTGAATTAACAATAAAATGAAAAGATTTAGAGAACCAGGGTGTGTGTATGAATGACAAACTATAGGAAGCCACAGGTAGAGAGGAGACTATGACAATTATCATGGAATCATTTGAAAAGTGTCCATGAGAATCGGTCCGTGTTGCATCATGAGAACTAAACATTCGCAATCGGTGCGCAAAATTCTTACAGCGAAACTGCACGAACATGCTGCGATAATTCGGGCTGTTCTAATTTTACTGGAAGAAAACTACCATGCAAGACTGGATATCTCTCAAAACCTGTCAAAAATCGCAAACTTTGTGTCAGTGTGCGTTTAAAACCATTTCATGTTCTGTTTTGAGGCAGATTTCCATATTAGTGGGAAAGTGAAGTCACAGTTTCCGCATTTCGGAAAAAAGGGAGACATATTAAGTCTGGCAACATGAAAGGGACTCTCCAAAAATCAATGTCTGGTGCGCCCTCAAAAAGATATTTGTTACGACCCCTCCCTTTTTGGAAGTAAATTTGAATTTGACCACTTACAGGATTACAGTTAAATCTTTTAGACAGTACTATTCAAGCAAACCACATTCTTCAGATGAAGTTAATATCACGATCCCCAAAGCCATTCTTGAAATCGCAGAGCAGCAAATAAATAATATTTTCAAAGAGTTGGAAGAATGGTTTGCAAAATCACAAAACATGGCCTTTATGTTGAAGATAAAATCTTGAACTATACAGGAGTTCATTATTTTAAAATAATAATTTAGTTTGTATATGTTCTTTACGTTGTATCTAAATCATGTGTATATCCACAGTTAAAGTCTAAATTTGCAAAAGGATTCAGTAAAAAACATCATCCTTTAAAAACCATTTTTGGTTTTTTTTAAAAAATGCGTTATTTAAAAATAATGTTTTTTTTCAAAGATTTGAATTCATCATGAAAAGAAAACAAATGAATAAAATGAATAATTATCTTTTTTTAATAAAATAAATGTCTTAATCATTAAGTTAGTTTTACCTGTCTACCTTTTTTCTGCCTTTTTTCATCTTGATTCAATAATAGGCATGCTATCTTTTCATGCCGTAGCATTCTTCAATGATAGAAGACAAAAATGTTATGCAATGGAATCACTCTTGTATTTGAATTAATGTGAGCGCACATTCGATCAGTTTATTCGATCAGATGAATGAACAGCTGTATATACAGTATGTTTATACAGTCATAAACATGTACAGTATAGCAAATATGATGTAAAAAATTCACTGTAATCAATTACTAGTTATTTAAATAATCAGTTACACATTTTAAATTAGTATAAATGTAAGATATAATAAATAAATATAATAAATTAATTGAAATTAATGGAAATTTTCATATTCTAGGCAGGAGCCTACTGATAATGAATAATAATACCAGGAGTTCAGAAACCTGTACACATGGAAACATGGATTATACACATTAGAAACATTGATATATACTAGGCTATACCCAGTGTACATCCATGTCAGTTAACATGAGATTATATGCCTAGATATTGTCTTTTATAAACCTCAGTGCTTTGGATAATTCCAATATTTATGTTGAAAAATTACTTCAGTATGTTCTTCTCTTCTTCTTCTGCGTCTTCTTAAACATTACGTCATAGCATTCTGAAAAATGAATGATTATTCCTTTGTTCCTGGCCAGTTGTAGACGTCAACCAGGTCCAAATAATGGATCGATTTTTATTGAATTTGATACTATCCCAATCACTAGCATACAGAAACATTTGAGTGCAGAAGTAAATTAAATACCTCGTATTAAGGAATTCATATGGATGTTAAATAAAATAAACAGAGTGGAAAAGTAGCATATTATTTATTTTTTCAAATAGGATTTAAATCTGCAAAAAAGTGATCTCTAAAACTATAGCAGTATAATTTGTTATAAATATTTTTTTCATTCGTGAAATTCATTCATCCGGATGAATAACATATTACTTTATCCTTATATAAGTTATTAATGAGTGACATATATAGAAAGGAAATAATTCTATTATAATGAGGTCGGCCCTTTTTATAGATATTTTATTTACAAAGCATCGGTTTTTTTTTTCATTCAGAAATTTGTGAAATAATACGTAACATATCATTCTGTACATTGTGCATTCGGAAAGAATACTGATTATATATCATTCTGTAATTATAATTCGGTTTAAGATGATTTATTTACGACAAATAAATGAAGTGGGAAATTTCTTCTAGAGTGGAGCTGAGACACATAACGTGGTCTGATAATCCTCTAGTTATGATTCTGAAGATGCAATGGAGAGTTTATGTAGAGATGCAATGGGTGCATTAAGAAATTCATTTATAAACGCATTCCATTTACATTTTTTCGTTACCAACAGTAGATGTGCGCTAAAGTGTATACATTTCACTTCAAGTTGGCTGCAGTGAACAGCTTTGGGTTCTGTTGTCTTACTATACACAAATGCGATTAAGAAATGTATCGCTTTTTTGTACTTTTCTATAACTATTATATTTTTTGGTTACTATATATTACTTTTTTATATTATATTAGTATAATGAATATTTTACTTGACGCATACTAAACAAAAACATAATATAAAAATCCAACTCTCTTAAAAGATGACCTGATTGGTTTTGAGCTACATCTGGCACGACGTTCACTTGCACTCTTGACCTGAAGAAGAAATTTTATAAGTTCCATTCTAGTCACTGACTAGGGAAACACTTTTTCTAGGTCGTTTGAAGTCGATTACAGAGTAAATGATCTTCACCAAAGCAGCTTCTTTCTTCCTACCGGATAAATCAATATTATGAACATTAAATCTCATCTGGAATTTTTCTAGTCACCTTCTCTTGGCTATGAATCGGATTTTGAGAATTGTTTCGTACATACTCATTGATGCCCAAGGCATTCCCTCCCTCACTCGGTACCATTATATCCACTAATATTTTCTATCGTTTTCTATTTTTTTAGTCCACAATTTCAATAGTTTTTTTCCTCTCTCTAGAGCTAAAACAGATGCCGTGGAATAAGAACAGAGGAGAAATTTAACTCACTTTTATTTACCGCCAAAGCATGAAAAGCCAGCCAGAATATAATTAAACAATTTGATAAAAGCGGTACAAGAATGTCATTAAAGAGTTTGCTAATAAATTCAAGTCAATAAGCGATATTTATTAATTATCTGTTTTCGTTGTTTATTTGTTTTAGCTCGTGATAGTAATTTAATAGCGTCCATATTTGAATCTTTGAAGCTTGCATTCCTGATATAATAATGTAAATGTCATTTAAGTAGTCTCATAAAGTGCATCAGAATTTCTCCTCCCGAAGAGTCGGGATTTTCATCCCGAAAGCCAATTCCTCTCTCCACGCCACAGGAGAGTGGATGTTTGTAATAATCTCCACTGCACGTTAACTGGTCCCAAGACCAATGGAATCAGTGTTATTTACAGACGAGTCCCGGTCTGTTCTACAAAGCAGTAAACGTAGTGCTGTTATCTGGAGAGAACTGGCAACACGTTTTCTTCCTTTTAATATCCTTGAAATGGACATTTCAGGTGGAGATAGGGTGATGCTTTAAAGAGGCATCTCATTTGGTTGAGGCGCCGAACAGACTTCGCTTCCTAGCGGAACCATGAATGTTGTAACTTACCTATAAAGACGACGTCCTGAATCCTTAATTTCGTCTGCGAGTGCGATGGGGGGAGGAGAAACTCTATCCTACAAGACCTAATGCTTGTCCTCATCGAGCGAAGCTCATTGACCAATATTTCAAGAAGAGACTATCATATTTATGCACTGGCCAGTCATGTCTTCTGACCTTAATCTTATTCAGCGTGTCAGCAATGCTCTAGGTAGGCATACGGTTGCTCTCAACCATTCCCAAATTCTCAAGGGGACTTAGAAAAGCTTTGCAGGAGCAATGATTGTTACTACCAATTGAGCTCCTAACTTTATAACATTATGGTACATCGTTCTCAGCACTATTGCTGTGCAGTATCACCAAATTCTTTCTTGTAACACTTTGACAATCTCCATTAGACAGCTTGTTTTGAGAATTGCCTTCATTTATCCATTTGTTAGTGAATGAAAAAAATTAGTTACATTTAGCTGTTTCACATCATATATAACATATCACTCTTTACCGAATTGTATAAAAATTCATGATACTATTTTTTGAGTTACCATGATTTGTCTCTTAATTTATGAAAGCCAGTGTATAAAATTGATAATGGATTGTAAATAAAAAAAAATAATAATTTACATATTCACTATTTTCCCTTAAGTTCAGTTGCTAAATCTTTCGCCTTTGAAGAATTGTTATGGCTTCATGAAAAACCGTGTTTTGTTTCTGGTTTTCTATTTTGAGTACGATTGATAAAAAATATCAAACATTACTAAAATGAACTGAATCAAATCTACTCCAAACTTCCAGCAATGGGTAGTGGGATGGGAAAGGAGAAACTTGTTGACATTCGATTTAAAAGCCTGTATATTGTATTCCTTGGGAAATACATCAGGGGGAAGACTGTTCCACAGTTCAGCAGTAGCAGAGATGAAGGAGGAGGAAAAGAAATTTGTTCTGTGGGTTTCAAGGTGTACTGTGAATGGATTTTGGGCAGTAACTGTATGTGTTCCAATGGGTGTTTAGTACAGAGTGGGGGAATTATTGATGCTGTTTCAGATGAGAATTTTCCATGCAAATATTTATAGAATATACAAATTGCAGAGACTAGACGTCTATGTGAAAGTGGGGGGGGGGGGTGAGTTGGATAGAGATGGATAATGTATCAGTCTAATTGCTCTCCTCTGTATTGAGTCAAGCATTTTGAGGAAGTTTTGAGGAGCCCACTCCAAATGTGAGAACAGTATTCGATAGTTGGGTGGATTTGCGATTTGTATAAGGTTAACAGCTGTTTTGAATTGAAGTAACGTCTTGAGCGAAATAAAAAGCGTAGTTTTTTGGAAGCCAAGGATGCAATTGTTGTGATGTGTTTATGCCAGGAGAAGCCTGATGTCATGATAATTCCGAGAAGAGAAATTTCCTCTTGTCTGGGAATTTGAGCGTTATAAAAAATAATACGGGGTGAAAATGGTTCTTTTTTGTGAGAAATAAGACAGAACTGGGTTTATCAAATGAAAGAGTGGAGTGCAATGTGCTGTCATCTGCAAAACTGTGTACTGGGTTGGAGGTCAACTGAAGTAGGTCATTAATGTACAGAAAGAAGAGGGTCAGTGAGAGAACTAAACCTTGTGGGACCCCAGCATTAGTTGGATAGTGGGAGGATAGGGAGCCATCTACCATTATACATAGTGTGCGTCCAGACAGGAAGCTGGCAATCCATCTGCAGAAGTCCTGAGACAGTCCAAATGATGGAAGTTTGTTTAGAAAGACTTTGTGCCAGACCAGGTCAAAGGCTTTAGAGATATCAAGTGCAACTACTTGGGATTCGCCAAATTTTTCCATGGCATATGTCCAGAGATGGGTGATATATGAGAGCTGGTCACCTGTTGATCGGCATCGACGGAATCCGTACTGGTGGTCGCTTATTAGCTGGGTACCTTCAAGGTAGAGTAAAAGTTGAGAATTGATGACAGGATTGAGGTGAGTGAGTGAGATACGGTGGTAGTTAGAAGGCAACGATTTGTCACCCTTTTTAGGGATGGATTGAATATAGGCCAATTTCCAGGCTTTGGGATATATATATATATATATACCAGTGGAGTAAGAGTGTGTGTACAGACGGCATTGGATAGGAGTCAGTTCTGCTGCACAGACCTTCAGGACAATTGGGGGAGGGGAATGCCATCAGGGCTAGGAGCTTTTTTGTGTCTAATTTTGACAACAGGTTTATGATTTCTTTCTGGCAAAAAGATACAGGGGGAATTGTATGTTGGGCAGTTGGAATGACTGTGGAGGCACTTGCCATTGTCAGTTATGCATGCATTGAAGTCACAGTGTGAAGCCAGGAGATTAGCTTTTTCTGTGGATAATGTTGCAATAGAGCCATATGGGTATGATAGGGAGGGTGGGAGTAGTGTAGGACAAAAGCTGCGACCAATTACTTTGGAAAGAGACGAAATGGCATGGCTGCCTCCAGTACAGGCTGCAAATTTTTTGCTTTTTGCCCCTTCAAAATCTGTTTTGGAATCATTGATAATTTTTTTTTGCATCTGTTTTGGGTTTCAGTATAGGCACTAAAGGAGGATGGAGTTCTTAATTTGAGCCAGTTGTGGTATGCCTGATTTTTCATTTGTACAGCCTTGGCACATCGTTTGGAGAACCAGAGTTTGGATAGGGGACGGCAGTTCGGAGAAATGTGGGGAATGTATGTTATCATGCCAGTGAGGATTACTTTGGTGATATGTTTGATGTATATGTATATGTTTGGATTGGAAGACTGCAAACAATAGTCCAACCATGAGAATGAAGCATAGTAGTCTCAGAGGCTGTCCCTTTGGCAGTGTTGTAATGCCAAACTACTCTTGTGCAGGTGTGACTGTGTAAGCATTGTTGGATGGGGCAGGAGATGAGCACTAGGTTGCGGACAGAATTACTCAAGGGGGGGGGGTTCACTACATTCACTGTATATTTGGAAGAGTCATTGGTAAGGAAGAGATCTAGGGTATTTGGGGAGTGATTTGGGTTATCTGGTATTCTGGTCGGCTTATGAACTATTTGTGTAAGGTCGTTGGTGATGGCAACTATTTCAGCGTCTCTGCCTGCAGGATCTGTACAACTGGAAGAGAAAAGCCAGTTGGTGTTACGGACATTAAAATCACCTTGGAGGATGATTTCACTATTAGGAGAGTGGGTCTGGAGGAAATGAACTTTTGAGGAGAGGAAATTAAAGAGCTCGGAGTGGTTGGTGGTATTAGGAGAACAATAGAGACAGCAGATGAATTTGACTGAGTGGGGAAGGGATATTTTTAGCCAAAGAAGGTCACAGTTGGGCGATTCTAGGTTAGGTGCTCTCTCTCAGGGTATGTCAGAGCGGATATATGCACACACACGCACACACCACCACCCTTGGGTCAAAAGGAGTTAAATGGTGTATAGTTTGGATGGTTGAGATGGATAGTGCCAGGGGAATGTGAAAGTTGAGTTTCTGTTAAGAAGAGTAGGTGGGGTTTGGTTGACTGCAGATGATAGTGAACACTATTAAGGTTGGAGTTGAGACCAATGATATTGGTGTAGTGGATATACAAAGGTCTGTCAGGCATGGCTTTGCCCACAAGGGTATTGCATGTTTTCTATGCAGTGCTTGCATACTGGTCTTCTTGGTAGCTACTAGTGGCATCACTTGGTTTTTTCACTAGTTTGGTTTGTTTGTAGTCTATGGTCCAGTTGTTGTTGTTGTCTCCATTTTGGCGTTTTTCTTCTAGCTGTCTTCAGAGTTGGTCTTTGTTCCCTTTGTGCAAAGGGTAAGTCAGGTCGAGCACGTGCATGCGATTGGTGTCAACTGTCCTTTAACTTTCTATTTATCATCGTTATTAATTTGGATGTGTTTGTCGGTGTATCACAGATCACTTTCACGAGACGTGGAAAGTTCGTTCCGTCCTTTCTTTTGTTTATGACTCCAAAAACCATGACATTTGATGAAATTCCTGGTATCGAAGTTGCATTCACCTGCAAGTTTGCTATCGTCTTCTTTTAAAGATTTACCGTTTTCCTCCGGAAATTTCAGAATAACGGCGTTGAGTCTCTTGTTTTCGGCCTCGAGCGACGCGTGTACCGTTTATGTGATTAAATTGCGGAGTTCGTTAGCGGGTACAGATGCACTTGCGATCAACCGCTGGTCGTCGAGTATCTCGAGCTTTGTTTCCAAATTTTGGATTTTGGACGAGAAAGTATCGGTCGTGTTATTAAGGTGTTGTTCGAGATTTTCGACTCGTTTGCAGCTGTTTAACAGAAGGAAGGTTCATCGAACAGATAAAAGGCTCGTTCAGTTCGATAAAAACCTTAAGAGCCGATTCATCTATTTTCGCGCAGGAAGTATGTATCCAGTTGCAACAGAAATCACATGATATGCCTTTTTACCTTTTCGGTAACTTCGGTTTCGCAACTATGGCATTTCGTATTGTCTTTCGTATTGTTGGCTATCGCTGACGGGACTCGAAGTAATCTTTCGTTGTTGGACCATCTTTACTTCTCACGGTAGGCATATCGGGAGCTTTCACGAGGCCGTTTTTTTAATTGTAAAAATAACTGATATGAAGGACTATGGGTACTTACCAGTTGTGTAGAAGTAACTGGCTCCTTACTACCCTCTGTATTCCATTTACTGGTTATTTTGCACAAAAAAGATACTTGCGATTACAATGAAATTCAGGAGCGCAAGTTTAACGAGACTTATTCACAGGTGACGCCGCCTATCGGAAAATTGACTACTCGTGATAACCTCTGATTACCCATGATAAAGATTCTTTGGGTCTTGGAAGGGGATTATAATCTGGATATTTGTAGTCAAATTCGCTGTCAAAACCGACAGAGCAACGCAGACTTCGCTATCCTACGGTTACTCCGACTATACATTAGGGTTACCAAGTAATTTTATAAACTTGGTTATTTTACTCCTAATCCCAAATAAGCAAACAGTTAAGTTTGCGCCTGAGCGTAGTTCAAGTCTAAAGGTGGTGCAACATCAGGGCAACTCATTGTAAAAGTGGGTAAAGCTCTGATCACTATTCTTAGTATTTTCCATAATGTAAAGCACATCTCACTAAGAGATGTATACTGCAATACATTATGGGCGGGGCACTACTCAGACCGGTATCAACCTTTTTTGAGGTCTCCTCAGTGAGTAGCTAGACCTTAAATACCAAAGTTAACCATTAACCATTAACATTAGTGACAGGATGGGTGAAGCACTAGTGCTTTTCATATTCCCCTTTATCTGTAATGAGAGTTGTTTGGGAATGGGAGGTTTGTGAGCAGTTAAGCTCACAAACCTCCCATTCCCAAACAACTCTGAGGGCAGTTGTGTTAGCTATGATCAGTTGAGAGAAGAATAGCCTTCGGTCTTTTGTGTTTGTAGTAATCAGTCTCATTATAATTGACAGCTTGTACGATTAGTTGGTTTGAATGTGAACTTGACTTCATGAAGAATTTTTCTGCAAGATTACGAAGAAAGGAGGAAATGTATGGAATGCCGGTTTCTCGGTGAATCTGTGAATTTGTGATGAACCACGGTGCATCCAGGATCATCCTAAGGCATTTGTTTTGGATTCTCTGCAATTTCGAAATGTTTGATCTTGAAGTGTGACTCCATGCTGGTGAAGCGTAGGTTATGACTGGACGTATTACTATCCGGTAAAGAAGCAATTTATTATGTAGGTTCAATTTGCTCTTGCGGTTGATCCATGGGTAGAGCTGTGCTATTACTTTGGAAGATCTGGAGTCAATGAGATTGATGTGCTTGTTATAAAGGAGTTTCTTATCCATTAATATCCCAAGATATTTGGTCTCTGATTGCCATGGGATCTTATGACCAGAGAGCAGGATGTCTTCTTTAATGCAGACCTTTCTTCTTGAAAACAACATGGCTGAGCTTTTGAGGGGATTCACTTGAATTCTCCAGTTGGTGAACCAGTTTGCTAGCTTATTGATACTTCCTTGGAGTCTAGCGATTGCTAGGAGAGGGCTGAGCGATCTAGCTAGAATAGCGGTGTCGTCGGCATAAACGGCCGTAGTAGTTGTATTTGAATTGAGAGGAATATCTGTAATGTAAGTTGTGAATAGTATTCGGGCCAGAAGAGAACACTAAGATACCCCCTCCAGAATTTTGCGCCTTCATAACACAATTCCGTTGAGTTTTACTTGCATGTATCTTTCACTAATATATGACTATATGAGTTTCACTAGTTTAATTGGGATATTGTTTTCAATTAGTTTGAAGATAAGGCCTTGATGCCAGACCTTATCAAAGGCCTTGGCAACATCCAAAAATATAGCAGCAGTGTGATGGTGCCATTTAAAACCATGAGTGATATGTTCTGTTAGTGGGTGAATTTGTTGCACCGTGTTGTGAGCTTTTGCGAAACCCAAATTTCTCATTTGGGATTATTTTCTGTTTGTCCGCTGCTGATTGTAGTCTTGATAGGATAACCTTTTCTATTACTTTGCCAAGACAGGAAAGAAGACTGATGGACCTGTAGCTTTGGGGAAGTTGTGGGTTATTACCAGGCTTTTTCAGAGGTATAATGTCCGCGATTTTCCAATCTGTGGGAAAGTACTGGAATCTTAAAATGGAATTGGTAATATTAACTAGATGAATTATGGCTTTCTGTGGCAGTGGCTTTATTATTCTATTGGTAATGCCGTCAGGGCCGGGGGCCTTTTTATTCTTCAGATGGGAAATAATATTTATTATTTCTGTTGGAGATGTGGGGGTGATGGTTTCTGAATCATCCTTAGGCTGTCTTAGTGCATTTCTAACTTTCCGATGAACTTTGTAAATAAGATTAATATTTAAGTTTACATAAGATGAACTGCATTGATTTTCCAGATTATCAATTAGGGCTTCTACTTTTTCTTCATCTGAGTGTGCAATTCCAAGATTGGTCTTCAAAAGGGGGAAGTGGTTATCTTTTGGTACGAAGAAATTTTACAAACTTCTACATGGAGTTATCTTCTGGGTTGATTTCCCTGAGTTTGGATTCCCGTTTGGAATTCCTGTGCATCTGGAGGGCTTCTCGAACCTGTCTGTTCAGGTTGCTTAAGGTTATTTTGTCTTACGGGGCTCTGGTGTTGTGATATCGCTTTCTGGCTTTATTTTCGGCCCTGATCAGGTCCACTATCTCTTCTGGGATCCAGTTGGGAGCATGGAAACAGTGGTTTGAGTGACTGATGCTATTGCTGTGTTGATTTGCCTAGTTAAATTGCTTACAGCTTGGTCTATTTCTTCTTTTTTACGTATGACAGGGGGGGTGGACCGATGTGGACTGGGAGAACCTTAGAGAGCTTGTCCCATGGTAAAAAAGAATGATGGGGAGAGAGCTGATCTTGAAGTCTTAACCTGAGCAGGCTGGGATTATGATCTGAGTTAAGCTCCTCTACTGTCTCCAGCTGGTATTGATATTTGATGTTTCTAAGGATAACTATGCCTAATACATCAGAACTTCCTGATGGGCTGTAGTGGGTGGCTCAGTGGGTCCAGCTACTATCGATGAGTTGAGTAACGTGTAGTTGAATAAGGAGTAGTTGTTGAATAAGCCTTTGGAGTTGATTAACGAACTGAACCAGGCCGTGTGTTTGGAGTTTAGGTCTCCTGCTATAATTATGGAATCCGTGGAGCCGAGGATGGAGTCTAAGTCTGCTGTCAATAGTGGAATGCTGGGAGGATTGTACGCTGCGTAGATTTTGAGTTTGCCTGTTATTAGTGTGCACCTCCACACCCGTCACCTCAAGATTTACAGTTTGGGGGTTGGTCAGCGAGTTGCGGCTTAAATAATTTTTGATAAAAATAGCTGTGCCGCCTCCACTAGAGTTAAGTCTGTCTGTCCAATATAAACTCATTGTAAAGGTGGGTAAAGCTCTGGAAAACATGAAAACATTATGAAAATACTAAGAATAGTGATCAGATCTTTATCCACCTTTACAATGAGTTGCCCTGGTGTTGCACAACCTTTAGACTTGAACTACGTTCAGGCGCAAACTTAACTGTTTGCATATATGGGATTAGGAATAAAATAACCAAGTTTATAAAATTATTTGGTAACCCTAATACATTATTCCCAAGATACAAAAACTTATTTACATCTATATCTCCTCCAGAGATTCTTATTCAAAATAAAAACACCTTGTAGCAACTTGTATAGGTAAAGTTGGTAATGCTTCTGTATTACTAAAACCTTGGTATGATTCTAGGAATCCAATATCCTTGGAGGGTAATGGATGGCAATGCTGTAGCTAATGACGTTATAACTGAGGCTCGGCTAGCGCTGTTACTCTCCTGCCATGATGAGAGCTTTAATAGCTAAATAACACCTTATCCTTACACTGTCTTCTACAGATAACGGGGAATATGAAAAGCATTCTTGCTTCGCCCCTTCAGCCAGTCCTTATAAGGACTATATAAGGAAAACTTTGGTATCTGGTGAGAAAAGTCCTTTTTAAGACTTCCAGGGTAACAAATGGCAATGCTGTAACCAATGAAGTTTTAACTGAGGCTCGGCTATTGCCGTTACCCAGCCATGACTAGAGCTTTTTAGCTCAATAACACTCCATCCACACAGATTTTCTTCATTCAGATGACGGGATAAAAAGTCAAGGACTCAGTCCGCCCAGTTCTTTTAAGAACTTTAAGAACCTTGGTATCTCCTTTAGCGATGCATAATCTCCATGCCCATTCAGGACGAGCAATCTGCTCATACATTTTACCCTCACTGTAACCACAACAGATAGCGGGGAATATGAAAAGCATCTTGCTTCACCTCTAAGTCATAAATGTCAATTGTCAACCTTGTCATTTAGGGTCTAGCTACTCATTGAGGAGACCTCAAAAAAGGTTGAAACCGGTCTAGGTAGTGACCCGACCCATAATATATAGCAGTATACATCTCGTAGTGAGATGTGCTTTACGTTATGGAAAATACTAAGAATAGTGGTCAGAGCTTTACCCACCTTTACAATGAGTTGCCCTGGTGTTGCGCCACCTTTAGGCTTGAACTACGTTCAGGCGCAAACTTAACTGTTTGTTTATTTGGGATTAGGAGGAAGATAAAATAAAATAAACAAGTTATTCCCAAGGTAAAAATACACACACACACATATATATATATATATATATATATATATATATATTTATGTTTATGTTTATGTTTATATATATTTATGTTTATATTTATATTTATGTATATTTATATTTATATTTATTTATATGTATATATATATATATATTTATGTTTTGTGAATTTGTTTTTTCGTGTGGAGCGCAGAGGAAGGGTCAGATATAGATGTTTATTGATTTTTTTACCCTTTGAAACACTTGGTTATAGTTGTTTAGGAATACATCGCGAAGGCAATTGTTCTAGAGGACAGAAGTATATGTAATGAAAGAGGAAGAGGAAATGCAGGTTGGGTATTTTTGCGGTTGCACAAAAAGGGATGCTAAGAAGCTGCAATTCTTGTGTTACCAGGTGCAACAAAAAGTAGCGGAGCGATGGGCACCAATTCAGTGGACCAGTGACCATGGAATTACTTGTAGAATAGACACAGTGTTGAAACACTCTGTCTCTGATATACAGGTAGGTTTAAGCATCTGTAAGAGATGAGCGAATTGCTCTCCTCTGGACAGTCATGGATATCAGGGAGGTTTTAGATGCTCTACTCCACACATATGAGTAGTATTCCAAAAAATGAGTGGATTTGGAATTTCTAGATAGTTAAGAGTTAGTCGGGTGTCAAATTCCATCTTGAAATAAAGAGAATACTTGATTTAGTTTTTTCAATGTTGAGGAAGCTATTGATCATTTTTTATGCCAGAAACAAGGAGGTAGACGTCAGGTCAAGGAGCCAGATCTGATTTTGTCTGGTGATATGCGTATTACCGAGATTAAAAGTATGTGTGATGAGATCTCTATTGCGAGAAAAAAAGCAAGAATGTGATTTGGAGGCATTGAATGTGAGAAGACTGTCCTCTACCCATTGAAGGATATTATATAGATCAATGTTTAAAGCACTAGTTGTAGATGCTCTTGTAGCCTGGGATGTGAAATTATTACATATTTTGTCAAAAGGAGTAGATTGAATGGAGGATACTATCGTCTGCAAAGCTGTGCATAAGATTAGTGATGCCTGCGATGAGAGCGACAGCACAAGGTTCTCCCAACTTTTTTCATAGCACGTGTTTGGTGTTATGGTATAAGCTACAAGATCAGCTTAGATCTCGAATAGCGAAATCCATACCAGTGGTCGGTGATTAATTAGTGGTCTCTAAATAGTGAAGAAGTTGACTATTGATGATTTTTCCATTACTTTGGAGAGGACAGAGTTTATGTCAATTGGTAGTTTCGAGGTAGACGTCAAACTACCAACCAGTATGTCCGTTTTGGGGGGAATAAACTGGATACGAGACTGTTTCCGCGCATCGGGATAAAAGTACCATTATGTATACTAGAATGTAGAGACGATGCAGTATTTCTGGACGACAAGGTTTTAAACCATTTGGAAAGATGCCATCAATACCAGAAGATTTTTAGTCTCAACGTTATTTAGTAGTTTTCGGGTCTTTTTGAATTTAATTGGTTTATTTGGCATACCTAATTAATGTACGAATCATTATTGCAGAATGTTGCATGACATAAATTGCTACTCATTTGAATCCCGTTCATTCTTTATGAAAGTCTTGTCCCTCATTGACCACGTTTCGTTCGAAGTTGTCCTACAAATAATTTCTGTTTCCCAGCCTGACATGTAGATTGAACAGCTTCTCTTAGTTAATACTAAGAGATTGTGATTTCATCACTATAGCATAAATGATTGTCAAAGTCTCTAGGTTCACATATTATTTTTACCCCCCCAGCAGTAAAATTCTCTATTGGAGATTGGCACTAAAGACATGCCTTGGCGTTTAAAGCAGAGTTAAAGGATTATCAAAATTTTACTTAACCTACCTACTAGACGATTTTGATCTTCCTTTGGTAGATTTGGTATACGAAATACGCTTGATTAGTTTGGATAAATAAATGAGTAGTTGTTCACTTGGAGGAATTTTATTGCTCATCAAATTTGTGGATTAGGGATACTTTTTCTTGTTTTCCGATTTTTTAAACGATTCGCGATTTAATCCATGCATTATATAGATTCCCAATTAAAGTATTCCGGAGTCTTCGTAATAAGATGCACACGTACGTTTTCTGTTGCATACTTCATCATTAAGAAGAACGTATTGCTCGGAATGAATGTAGCACTGCAAGATTTAGGGACGCTGTTCACGAGGTATTTATTGAGAGAGAAAAAAAAATAAAAGAAAGTTGCGAAGTCATTTTTTTTCATGGATTAACAAGGGATCTTTCTCTCTCTTAATTACGAACACGATAACCGAACTGAAATCACAATACACCAGACGTGCTTAAAGTCATATAGCAACTAGTCCCAAGTTCATTTATCAGTTATTTGATGCTACTTAATTAACAAAAATAAAACTTGATCTTTCAGGAGGACGTGATTATAATTAACGTTGTTAGGAAAATAATTTTTTCCGCAGTTTAATAGCTTTTAGGAAAGAATAAATTAGTTATATTTAAACAAAAAATAAAAATAGAATTCTATTGAAATTGTGAAATTTCGATTCTCTGCTTGGAAAGAAGTCAACGAACATCCCCGTGTGCAAAGTGCATCGTGCCATGCAATGGATCCCGTGTTTATTAAAGTTATAAATTGGATGAACATGACGCTATCAGGTCGGTGCAACTGTGTCGGGGGAAGATGACTGCGAGAAGGGAACTGACGGAGTTTGAAAGAAGCTTTGTGATATGATGTCATGTTGCAGGCCTATCTGTACGGCAAATTGGTGAAAAATTATGCATCCCAGATCAATAATACGTGAAATCATACTGCAATGGAAGCGGAGGGATTCAACTGCAAGTGCTACTCGCAGTGGATGACTCTCTACAGTCGCCGAACTATTGATAACAAATAAATCCTGCTGTTCGTCGCCGACCTGTTGAATACAGAGTTGCATACATCTACTGGAATATGAATCTGAACAAATTCATTCAGGACCGAGGCTCACAGTAAGTTTCCATGATAGGATAGCAATATGCAAGCCTCACATTATCCGAACCAACATGCACCATCGTCTTATAAAGTGCAGTAAAATAGGATGTCGAAGCTTCGAAAGCTATATTATCACGTGACACTCTCTACAGAGCAGGTGGACGGGTGTGGGCGTGGCTGATACCCGGTGAACATCTCTTGACAGAGTGCTTAACGACAACTATGAAATTCTGAGGTGGCAGTGTAATGGTATGGTATTGGTTTTGCCTCGGACTTCTGTTTGTCGTGCCAAGAACGTTGAACTCCATGAGATAACTGAACATTCTGAACAACAGAGCGCTTCTTACTTTGCGGAGTTCCTATTTCAGCAAGAAAATGCACCGTGTGTCATAGGGCTGGTGTTGTAACTGCTTGGATTGTGGACATGAATGTTACCACACTTGACTGGTCTCCAAAAAGTTCCTGTTTTCAACCATATTGAACATCTCTCAGATGAGCTGGAGCGTCTGGTAAGATAAAGGGACGTCCCGTCTACAAATTTCCAGGACTTCATGAAATGCCTACAGGAACAATGGTCGAAAATGTCAATTGATCGCTATCCTACCCATGTGAAAAGTATGCCCAGTAGAATTACTGTAGTCAACGCAGTGCAAAGAGGTCCTGCATCCTATTAAGCTGGGAGCAACGTGTGTTTATTCCTCACACTGTGGTGTCCGTTCATTTCTTTTCAAGCAGGATAGGTCCGCAATATTCAAACCCTAATTACTCGAACCAACATGCAGCGTCGTCTTCAGTGGTGCAAAGGGCGTGTACCGTGGGACGAGGAAGCTTTGAACCCTGTGTTAAACATGCCCTACTTCTTCGAGCGGACAGTGTACTCACGCTCAACCGAAGAGACTGTGGTTTCGAATACCACTTTGGCATGGTTGTTAATGAAAAAAGTCTTTAAGCTCTAGAGGGGTTACGACTCTCGCTGAGAAACTATCATCCTATTTAACGGAAGCGCCTGAAGTGGCTTGCAAATGTTTCATATTTGTTCTTTAGAGGTAGGTTTTTCTGAGTAATTATTCCTTAGCCCGCAAATGGAAAGTTTGTATGCTTCTTATATATAGGTATATATAACATAACATTATCATTACTGACAGCTAAAATATTAATTGATTTATTTTGGTTATTTCTTTAGATAAGAAAGGATATGCTTAGAAAAAGGATCAAATTGTGGAATCGATCAGGAAGCAAATTCTCATTACGACTCTCCAAACTATTGCGTATATAAGATTTATTACCATTGTATCTTATGCGAAAAGATGACTGTGTTGTTTTCTAATCTTAAGTTGAACAAGCAACATTATACATGAATTTAAAAACTTTTGTTCCGCATAGAAATACTCCTAAGTTCAGGTGGATAAGCATACATGACAGACAAAAGAACATATGCAATACATTATCGCTAGGAGATTTAAATTTATCGCTGATATTATCACTACAACATCTGATGATCTTTAGATAAACAGATCTAAACGCCATCATTGAATTTGAAGAAAGACGTTATTGCCATCTGGATCTGAGCAGAATAAGTTTAGACAGACATCAAATAGAAAAACGTAAGAAAATTTAAAAAGACGTAAATCTCAACAATTTTTGTGAGTGAAAGCTATTCAGATTTCCAAATGTTATTTGTGAAAAGAAATGCTATTTCAAATTGAAAAATATGTCTTCAGAGCAGTAGGTTTAGAAGAAAAAGCTAAGAAAAAAAAAAGAAAGCTTAAGAAAAAGAGTTTTACCGGAAAACGAAGCAAAATAACAAATTCTTAGCAGTTTCAAAACAAAGTGTGAAGAAATAGTCTAACGAAATGGAAACTGTACAGAGTATTGCTGATAAGATCACCATGTAACCTTAAGAAAAATCCAGAAAATATTCTACAACAGAGCAAGTTCTTTGAAAGTAATAAACAAATATCATGGAGAGATTTTGGAAAATTATAGAAAAACAGGAAAAAACAAATTCTTTTACAGATTACTTAAATATGTCATGCAAATCGGAAAAAATATTACAAACGCAATAATGACAGAGAGGCTATCAAACTGACAATAAGAATTTAGATGAATGACAGGAATAAAATATGTTAATGATAAATGTAGTCCAGTATATCTCAGTATTACTGTAGAAAACGTCTGATAGAAAGGCTTATATTTTGGCTATATATAACTATTATTTTTAAGGAAATAACAAGGTATACTAAATATTGATTATAATAACTTTAATTAATACTTTCTCCGGAACGTTACGTTGCCATCATCAGAAATCACGAAATTGGCTGTCCTGATATGTGCACACAGGCAAATGACGCTGAAGAAAGGTAACCAAAGTCGGGCCTAGAATACTAAATGGCATCCCCTGGTAGAATAAATTGAATGGTCCTGGCCGTTGGGTTAAAGATCTGGAGGATGAGCGCGTACCAAATTTGGAGCAGTTTTATGCACCTTTATTTGTTGAAGTTTGAAAAGTCTCTCAGGGTTAAGGCATTTTTGAGGAATAGTCTTTCATATTTACTGCAGTGCAATAATGGCCTTCTTCCAACGTATCCTGCATGGTCAGCAAGTCCAAAATGGTTGTATATATATACACAACCATATATATATATTTATATATATATATGGAGTTTCTGTAAACGGAGAATGCAGGGACCCATCAGGATTCCTGGTATTCTCTGTTTACAGTGTAATCTGTTTGACGTGTATTCAGAGTACGTAGGAATGGGAGACTGTTGTTGTTGTTTTCAAAGGTAAACTGGATCCTGGGATGTTTATTGCTTAGTCTTGTTAAAAAAATGCCAAAAATATCACGATCATGTGGCTAATCCTCAAAGTAGTGTAGTAAGACAGTGGGATCATGTGGGACTGAATTTAAGGCTTTATCATCAAAGGTCTCCATAAAAAAGTTGGTCAGGGCTGGAGAAAGTGAAGAACCCATGGCTGTCCCCCTCAATCTGTTTCTAGAATTTTCCTTGCCAAACGAAATAGCCAGAGTTCATGGTGAACTGAAACAGGGCTGAGATATCGGGAGTAAAAATAGCTTGGATGGGATCTAAGGTATATTTGAGTGAGATATTAGTGAATGAAGAGGAGACATCGAAACTGGCTATTATGTCAGTGCCTTGAAGTGTGAGATTTTCTATACTGGCTTTAAAGTAGACTCTCAGCCAACTTTCGTATATGTGAACGTGTGTGTTTACAGTATATTGTGTGAAAACATTGGTTAAATATTTGACTAATTTGTATGTAAGTGAATCAATGCCGTTCACAATGGGTAATGTCCCATTTTGTTAATGGGTTTTTGGTAGCCCATATATCCTGGTGGGGAAGTTAGAATTACTCGGTTTTAGTTTGTTGGTAACTTCCGCAGGCCAAGAGGTAACATTTTTAAGGAGCCTGTGAAGTGTTCTGATCTTTGTATTAGTGGGATCATAGACTAAATGAAGCTGGGTAGAACGATCTTGAAGTAGTGAGGCATGATTATGTGTGTAATCGTTTGGTTTGAAACCACAGTGGCATTCTCGTGATCAGCTTTGGCCTTACTCTTCTATTAATATCTTGCAGGTCTTCATATTCTTTCCTTGAGAGATTTGTTTTTGTGATTTGCAAGAGTAAGTTACACTGATTACAACCAGTCTGATGTTGTTGGCAGTATGGGTAGGAATGAAGGATGACAACATAATTTGTAACATCGTGTAGAATATTCTCCTAAAATAGAAAATGAAATAAATGGAACAGCCGTTACAAGATAAGTGGGGGGGGGGGGGGTGTTGCAGAAGATACGAAATAGAGGTTGATATTATTTTTACATACATTGAAGAGAAATTATCGCTACCAGTTGAATTAAAGGCAGATGAACAGACTTTTGCATATCTAGTTACATAATTGTCCGGCGAATAATTATAAAGCTGGAGAGAGTAACGGCACTGTACCGTACTTGAGATTCGATCACAATTTCAGCTTTCGTTTTAGGCGTCGAGAAGTCTCGGAAATCGATCTGCTTTGCCGACTAGAAAAATGCGGTTCCTTTGTCATTACATTAGCTGATAGGCCTTCGTTTGGCGTCATTTATTCTAAAGCTTCTTTCGACACCCTATGGTTATTTCTCTTCAAATGCGAGTTCCAAACTTTCCTCTGAAATTTGTCTTCCCGCAAAATACCTCTATTATTCAGTTTTTATTGCGCTTTCAAATAATTCAGAAGTCTATAAGCCAATCATTCTGCAAAAGAAGCATCGGTTTGCAGCCGCCTGAGATTTTCGAATCCCATAAACACGTGTGTTATACAGTGGTCTATTTTTGGAAATTTTGCAATCTCGAAAACCTTCGTGTGTGGAATGGAAAACGTATTGATGCCTCTTGAGATAACACTGCGATTTGGAAGTTCGTTTCTACTCTTTTGAAATGCTTCTTTCTCGTTTCCTGTAATTCCATAGTTGTGATTTTTTAATCTGTTGTCATTTTCTACAGAATATTAAAAAATGCTCTGCTTTCCTCTTTTTTCCCCCCTTCAAAACGTTTTCTTGCAACAACAAAAACTCTTGTTCACAAAATAAGAAGATAGTCCAATTTCTTGTTTGATGAGAAAAATACTAGTGAATTGTGTAACCACTATTGGGAGCGACAGATCTAAGTTGTGTATTAATTTTTTGAGATTAATATTCAATTATATCTCCACATGAATTACGTCAATGGATAATAATATTTAATTATATTTCTTTATTATAATTATTTAATTATTCTCAAGTCAATATGAATTCTACAACACGACGAAGAATGAGTGAAGAAGAATAATATAAAATCAAATTAGTCACCAGGCCTAGTTGTTGAAGTGGAGAGAATATCCGCTCTGTTCCCAATAGGCTGATGTTCGGAATCTCGCGAGGGCATATTTGTCTATTTCAAGTTAGTATAGAGAATATGCAAAGTAACAAATTATTGTTTAAATAAAATTAACAACATATTGTTTATCTAAAGTTGCCAAAGTGTTTCCAACTATAGGTAATAAAGTAGTCTTCAACTTAATAAAGTATTCTTCAAATAAAGTTAATGATGCATTGTTTAACTAAAGTTCCAACGAAACTTAACAAAGTATTGTTTAATGTAGAAAGTAATTTGGTTTCTATTGGTCATAATATTACAGAATATAAACTAACCAACTAGTTTTACTACTGAAAAAAAAAATGCATGTTTCCTTCAGGGCAAGCGCATAAAATATAAATGTAAGTTTAGCAAGTGTTAACCTATAAACACTACCAAGCGAAGTTTGTAGAAACCGTGTTCGAGTATAAATGGAAACACACGTTAAGACGTGGCACGAGTTCACCGCTATCCAGCATTCTCCACACTGTAACAGTTCTTTAGAGTTCATTTGATAGAGTTTATAGTTTAACAGTTGTCTGCCTAGCATATTGTAAGTGGAGATACTAGTAGATTAATTTTATTTTCTGTAATATTGCAACCGATAAAAAAAAAACAGTTATTTTCTAGACTGAAGTTCATTGGTCCAAAGTCTTCTCATAAAAAGCATTGTTTAAGTGAAATTAAATTAGCATTCTTATATCATATAATTATACTTTGTTAAATGCATTTAATTAAGGATTTGTTAAACCGTATACAATATATTGGTCGCTCGTTAAACAAAATCTCTTAATTCTACAAATTTCAACAAATGCTATGATGAGATGATTTGATGTTCGCAAATGGTCATTTAGAAAATTCCTTCTGGCAATGCTGATTTTCTACTTAAGTATAGATTTTTCTTGTTGTAATAATTCATGTTTATATGTTCACTGGACATCTACAGATGCCGCATGATCGCTCCGCTGGCTTGGTGATGTGCCACCTCGCAATGTAGCGCTGTTGTATGTTTTCCTGGAGGCTTGAACTCTCTGAACATCAGTCACTCCACACACACACACACACACACACACACACACACACACACACACACACACACACACACACACACACACACACACACACACACACACACACACACACACACACACACACACACACACACACACACACACACACACACACACACACACACACACACACAAAATCCATCCATCCATCATTAACGGTCTACACTTCCTCTTTTTCCAGGAACTTTCTTTAGATTCAATTACTGTTTTGAGAAGTCCACCTTCCATCCTTTCAATGTGTTGAAAATATTTTAACTTTCTTCTGTCAATATTCTTAAGGAACCTTAACGTTCTACTGATCTCATTTACATTATAAATTATAAATGAATTCATTATAAATGAATCGCCGATTCATTTGTACGCATTTCAGTGCATGATATCCTCAGAAGCCTCCTCTAACACTACATCTCAAAAGAAGCTATTATATTCTTATCTGACCTCTTAGGTACTAAGGCTCAGATCCATAAGTCGCTGTTGGGAAAACAACTGCATTCAAAATACACAACTTTGTTGTCATAGAGATAGATCCACCCTTCCAGATTTTAGAGAAGTCTCTGACTGCTGTTTTAGCCGTTCCTAATCTTCTTTTGACGTCTTCTGTACAGAAATTCTTCACAATAATAATGGATCCCAGGTACTCAAACTTGCTGACTTCCTCAATTCGTTTTCCATTAAGGTACTCTTGTTTCTCAAGAGCTTCCCTGTTTGTATTTCTTTTGAGAACTATAATCTTTGTCTTGCTATGATTCAGTTGAAGTCCTCTGTTATTACTGATCTTGTTAAATTTGTCAAGAATTAGTCCTAGTTCTTCCATGTTATTACAAAGGAGTACTGTATCATCAACATATCTCAGATTACTGATCAATCTACCACCTGTCCTAATTCCTGTCTTGAGCTTATCCAATGTTTCACGCATGATATCCTCCACATATATATTAAACAAGTGAGGAGAAAGTACACATCCTTGCCTAACTCCTTTTCCTATATGAAGCCAATCAGTCAATCCAACACCTGTTCCCACCGTAGCTTCTTGCTTTCTGTACAAGTTGGTTATCGACCTGACAACTTGTTCAGGAAAACCCATTCTTTTCATTACTTCCTACAGTTTCACATGCTGAACACAGTCAAAAGCATTAGAATAGTCTAAGAAACACATCACCAGAAGGTGTCTGAATTCTTTATATTTTTTTGTAAAAACGTGCTTGTTCCTCGGGCATCTCTGTTTCAACTTTAGCCTCAATCCTATTTAGCATGATCTTCAATAAAATTTTGCTTGCATGAGATAAAAGAAAATCGGTGTTCAACCGAATTCTTTCAAGGTAGTTACTGTACTTAGAGAGAGAGAGAGAGAGAGAGAGAGAGAGAGAGAGAGAGAGAGAGAGCGAGGCCAAGTTGTAAAAGAAAAAAAACGAAGAGTGATGAAATTACTTATTCCTTTTTCTTTTCATTTCATTTAAATGAAAATGACAAATTCATACTTTTGTAATAATATAAGTAAATTATTAATTATATTATGCATTTTTTCTTTTATTCTCTTAAATCTAAATTTAAAATGCAAATGTACATATTCACATATAAAAAACCAGATGTACGTAATTTTATTAATTCTCCCACCAAGTCACATCCCATGACGTATGCTGCTATTGTTTTAGTTGTGTGCTTATGGTTTGCTAACCACTTTACTAAATGAATTTGTCATTTCATGAATGAATGAAAAGAAAAAGGAATAAGTAATTTTATCACTCTTCGTTTTTCTTTTCTTTTACAGTGTTGAACTGAAAGAACTCACTTCAACACTGATTATTATATTTTATGATAACTTCAGTATAATGCAATTCTTATAATGCGAAGTTTTCACAGTGCTCACATTTATTCGCACGTGTCTCGAAAATAATTAATTGAAGTAGTATGGAGCGTAAACATCAAATTTACTTGGCAGAATGATTCCAGTAAATCGTTTCTTTTATCAATCTTATTAACTTAATTTCTGTGACTTCCAATAAGCGACTGCAAGATTTCATATTATCATATTTCATAATAACTTCCTTCGTATATTTTTGCTTGAACATTCAGGTCGGAAGAAATATGTGTGTGCACCGCTGTTTCGAATGTGAGTTTAGGTGTTTCGCCCGGAAATGATATTTACTACAAAGCGTTCCACCCGGATAATATTCTGAATAATATTTAATGAAATATCTACTATTCACAGCGTTTCAAGATAACTGCCTATTATGTTTTGAGTATCATTCATGTTACGTTGCAGACGCCAATCTCAACGTATGTTTATTACATAAGAGCGTCTCTAGATTACTCTTATGGAATATTCCCTTAGGGTGAAACGCCCAGGGTTCTAAGGACGTCTACCACTCAAAGAACCTTTTTAAGAGATTTTGAAATGAAGATGAAATAGTCAATTTAATAAGGCGTGGGATGAAGAACAATTCGAACACAATTTTCAGACATAGTAGCTGGCTTCAATGGGAAAATTGTATAAGATAAACTTTTCAAATAACTTCGCTAAGAATGATTCCAATAAACCAATCTTTCATCAGTCTTATTGATTTAATTTATGGTGCTGCATGAAATTCAATAAGCCCCAGTAGCTCAGTCGATAGACAGGGTAGTTCAATATTCCACCTTCAAACTTTGAGTGTGTGGGGGGGGACATGAAATTCAACCATATTCACATAGGAAAGCATGATCGGAAACGCCACCGGAAGGTACTAACAGGGACACGAAGATACAGAAATAACACAAGGCAGTAAGTAGTGTAAAAACCTTTACACTAGGGGCCAAAATTGTAGAAAACTTTTGGAAAAAGTGTATTTCTGAGGTTTGATGGCTCATAACACCACTTATTTTTGAGTAATACCATAAAATTATATATCAATGGAAAGATAATTTAATCATGAATGTAATACAGTAACGTTTATGATGGATTTATTTTAGAACAGCAGTTATAAAGAAGAAATGTGAAAGACAGAAAAAATGAGATATACAAAAATTCTCACAATGTGAGTTAATACCTAGTTGGGTAACCTTTAGCGTTAATTACGGCCTTACAACGCCTTCCCATGGAATGCACAAGTTTTTTAGTTCTGCAGCTGTTATAATGTGAAACCAAGATTGAATTATTACTTCTATTAATTGGGATTTATTAGTGGGTTCCTTCTGACTAAGAAATTTCTTTAGTCGTCTCCATAGATTTTCGATTGGGTTAAGGTCTGGGCTATTCCAGCAGTGGAATATGATTATCTTGAAACTTGAAACCACTTTTTGCACACAGCAGCAACGTGACATGGATCTGAATCCTGTTGAAATATAAATACTTCATTATCTTGGAAAAGATCACTTCCGAAGGCTTCAGTTTGGGCTCAAGTATTTCATTTATGTATTTTGAGGCATTTATATTCCCATTAATCACGCAAATTCTGACCACACCTTTTGATGTTATACAACCCCAGATCATAACATAACACTAAGTGGGTGTTTCACGGTAGGTGTAGGCGACGTTATTGGATTAATACCCTTGAAGGGTAATGGATGGCAATGTTGTAGCCAATGAAGTTCTAACTGAGGCTCGGCTATTGCTGTTACCCTCCTGCCATGATCAGAGCTTTAATACCTCAATAACACCTTATCCCTACACTGTCCTCTACAGATAACGGGTTAGATGAAAAGCATTCTTGCTTCGCCCCTTTAAGGATAAGGATGGTAGGTAATGCAATCAGGATGCAAATCTTCTCCGATTCTTCTCCTTACGTATTTTATGCCATTACTACCAAACAGGGAGATTTAGTCTCATCACTCCAAATAACACTGTCTCATTGTTCCGCTGTCCAGTTGACATGAGTTTTAGCCAGTTTAATCTTTTCAACCTTTGTTTGAGAGATAAAAATGGCTTTTTTCTGGAAGTGTAGCATTTAGACCAAATTCCTGCAGTCTGCGCCGAACAGTACTTGCACTCAACTTCACATTGTACTGTGCCATTTCATCTTGTACACACCCAGATGATTTTCTTCTGGCACAGTTTCTCAATTCGTCTATCATCACTTGCTGTTGTGCACTTTTTCCTGCCTTTACCAGTCTGCTTTTGTAGTGTGAGTCTCCTTATACCTCTTCAAAAATTTAGAAATGCCACCTTTGGTTAAGTTTCCACCAATTTTTCTTCTAATTTCTTCATAACTGTAGTTTTGTTCACTTAATAGTAGTATTTTACATCGCTTTCTGGGTGACCAGTCAACTCTTTGCGCCATTTCTTTAATTTTAGTACTTTCTACAAGCTCACTAAATGAAAGAACACAAAAAAATCCAACTAAGTTGATAGCAATCACATAACGCACTGACATATGTCCTCCTCTCATGGCATATATAGCATCAATAATACATGGCATCAATAGCTCAATCCTATCCTACTGTAACCTTATTGGCTCATTGCCAAAACAAGATGACACCAGATTGGCTCTCTAAATACTCATGCTCATTGGCTACATTCAAATGAAGGAAAGCTACTTCATATCAACCTAAGCAAGTTGTGCTTCTGTTTTCTGGTTATTTGGCTATAACCTTTCATAGCATACAGATAATTGAACAAACGTTTTGCATTACATTCTTGATTAAATTATCTTTCCATTGATATATAATTTTATGGTATTACATCAAACAACAAAGGTGTGTTATGAGCCATAAAACCTCAAAAATACACTTTTTTTAAAGGATTCCACAATTTTGGCTAATAGTAGGCGTAACTGAACAATTCAATAGTAGTTGGATACATAATATGGTTTCACATCAGGTGCTCAAAGTTACGACCATTAGCACTGATGTATGCTTGACACCGACGACTAATTGATTGCCGTACATTTTCGAAAAAGCTGGAGTTTCTCCGATATTAGCAGCGGCGATGGCGATTCTTGACACTAGGTCCATGTCGGAGTCAACAGGCGTTTCGTACACCATGGCTTTAAGGGTACCCCACAGAAAGAAATCAATGCTCGATAAAACAGGCGAGCGTGCGAGCCATGCGACGGGTCCGCCACGTCCAATCCATCGAGCCCCAAAGGAATTGTCCAAATACTGACGCACAGAAATGTCAAAATGGGCTGGAGCCCCGTCGTGTTGAAAACACATCTGTCGACGCACAGTCATTGGAATATTGCTCAGTAAATCCAGCAGAACTTCTTCCAGAAAGGTCCGATACTTTTGGAAGTCCAGTCGGGATGGTAACAGGTATGGATCGACGTAACAGTCAGCGACGATACCTGCCCATACATTAAGGGCGAAAAGTTGTTGTGCAGCATGTGATCGCAGAGCGTGTGGGGATTGAAGAACCTTGGAGGTTAAATGAAGTTTCATCCGTGAACAAAACTCAAGTTGGAAAATCCAGGTCTACGGCACTTTTCTGCAGAAACCACTACGTGAATTCCACACATCGAGGTTAATCTTCAGCCATCAGTAACTGGACCCATTGCAGATGAAATGAATGTAAGGACTCAGAGTGCAAAACGCGCAATACACTTGATCGAGATACTCCTATTGCAGAGGCAACGGCACGTGTGCTTGTCTCTGGATTATTGTGCATCGCATGCAACACCTCCTCTTCCATGGCGGGATTTCGCATCGATCGTGGCCGCCCACTACGATGTCTGCGATCCCTGAATGATCCATAGTCACACAAATTCTGATGCAAATGCGCAAACATTTGGTGATGCGGTACACGTCTGTTTGGTACCTTTCGCAATAATCGTACAGCGGCTCGTCAATTACCGTCAGCTAACCCGTAAATGAGGTGTATGCCAGCCATCTCAGCGTTCGTAAAACGACGCATGTTCTTCGTAACAACGCCGAAAGCTTGAATGAGGAAGACCCACTTGTTTACCTGGAGTGCTGGAGAACAGAGCCACCTATTACTTTTGGGTGGCGTTTCCAGTCATGCTTTCCTTTGTGAATATGGTTGATTTTGATGTTCTCTACCTCCCATCAAAATTTGTACGTGGAATTTTGAACCACCCTGTAGATGAAGTCCTTTGGTCGGAAAAACGTGGGTTCGATTTCCGTCAATAAGGAACCTTTATCTAATCTCTTTCGACAAAAAATGACTTAACTGGTCTCATATGGAGGTATGGTGGTTTTTTAACCCGAAAAATATCGAGTTTTTATCCCCAAGACCAGACAAACCTGCCCCATGAACACACATCGATCTGCAGTCATGAATATCCCCCTTAGTGGGATGCAGCAGAGGAGCATTAAATTCGTCGTAAGCCGAATAAATAGAATTATTAGCCATATGGATCGAATTTTAATAACAAAATGCATTTAAACATTTAACTACCTGTTGATCTCAGTTTTCCAGAAGTAGCACTACTGGATAGGACTCTTTGAATAATCAAACTTTGTCACAAACATCGTGATCGTTTTTGTGAAACACTATTACTTTTAAGTAAATATAAAACCATTCACAGAAATGTATCAAAGTGCCATACATGGTGAATCTCATTCTACTAAATGAATGTTTTCCAAATAACCATTCCAAATGAATGTTTTCCAAATAACCATTCCAAATGAATGTTTTCCAAATAACCATTCTAAATGAATGTTTTTCAAATAACCATTCCAAATGAATGTTTTCCAAAGTTTATTCCAATTAATGATTAATGATTATTCTTTCCCTAAAACGATATTTCATTAATCTAACTTACAATGAACATCCACTCGTGTATTCGTGTAGCGCAGTTGGTTGTCGAAATGAAATTTGCCCTCCGCTTACAAGAAGTTTAAAGAGAGCATCAAGATATCTCCATTCCTCCAGAATCGAGTTAGAATTCAAGGGAAAGCCGTGCAGGAAAATCTCAGAATTCTAAACCTTCAATTTCTTGTTTCTACCTGAGGGGATAAGAGAAAGTACACTCGACATTGTCACATAGATGTTTAAGCCTCACACGTTTGACTCGCGTAGATAAAATAGTAGATATTTGGTAAACAAAAGAAGTATATCAATGAAATCTTGCAAGATAAGTAGAAGCACTCGTCGAAGCTCTGCAGTAATCAAGTAAAGCCATCTGGTCCTGCAGATGATGAACTTGTTGGACGTCAAGATTTATTTCATCAAAAGGAGATGGACAGAAACGTTCTGCTTCTGGAATGGATCCTGAAACAGAGAAAGAACTAAATCAGGTAGGCATTGTGGCGGAGCGGAAAAGACATTCCTCCAAAAACGGACTAACTCCTCCTGCAGTTCACTTAAAGTAGAGGAGCTGCTTCGTCTACTATTGTTCTTGCAGAAACGCTTCTATTATTTTTATATTATGTCTACATTTGGGAATACAGACACTTTATCTCTTTCCGCTTTGATCGATCAGATGAAGTGTGATCTACTTACATGAAAGGAGGACGTTGCTTGGAAAAATACGTTTCCAAACAATGACTCAACTTTGGTATCATAGATAGTTCGCTGAGTGATAGTCTAATGGCATTCTTTATATACTTATGGCTATACCTAGGGAAAGGAGGCTGATTCCGAGATTTTGTAATGGGTGCTTCAAAAAAAAAAGAGCTAAATTGTACTGTCTCTACTCTTCTCTTGAGATGATAGCGATGCAGCAGGAAGAACAGGGCTATTTTATGCTTTTATGGGATATTCTAACATTGATGATCCCAGTCGCATCATAGTTCTGTGTAAAATGTAACTTACGATGCTATCTGATTGTACTTATTGTCCACTAGGCAGAAACGCTGCCAAACCTCACTGATATGAGTTATATCATCTGTAGCTAAAGAGACTTCACGAAAAGCAAGACGTTGTTCCTCTTCAACGGCCTAATGTGCCTTTGCGCTTTCAGTACAAATTTCTGCATTAAAATCAAATTAAAATCAAATCACCGCTGTGCAAAACCGTTGTTTTGCACAGCGGTGGACACTAATACCGAAGTGCTATAGTCTTGCTGCAACTAGAAGCCTTACTGGAAGTAGGACAAATATGCTGTCTGTGTGCTGATGGTTGCGACAGAATCATATTCATTCTAGAATTCAATGCTGATCTAATATGTAGCTGGTCTTCTCATGGAGGTGGTTGAAGTTACTTTGTAAACATGGCAGGGACAGAGACATACTTATTCAAATCAAGAAGAAGAAGATCAATCCCAGGAGTGGTGTTCCATGATCCCTCCCTAAGCGAGAGAGAGAGAGAGAGAGAGAGGATCCTCATTCTGCTTTGTTGAACAAACTCTATTGAGGCTGCTAACCATAGAAGGGAGAATATAGTATAGTAGGCAATTAGCTACCCGAAAGTACCTAGGTCCTGCCATTAGGAGGCTTAATTCCTAACTTGCAGGTGTCTCGAGCCCAATGTACGTGTAGCGAAGACATCTAACTTAATTAAACCAAAGTCCCTGAAGTGATTAAGAAACTGTTCCAGTATTATCTACTGCAAGATGATCTTTAGTGTGATAGATATTACCTTTAGTTTACTTACATATGACACTAAATGGCCAATGGCTTGATAACGTTTCGTGAAAAGTATACCTGAGTTTCACACAAGTGCAAAACTCAGGTATAATCAAATCATCAATCATCGATTATCCTATTGATATTTAGCATAAATAGCAGGTATCAGGAATTGGCCCATTTCTAGGAACCTCTCATTCTCTGACTTTCAAATCAAACATCCAAGAATTTACAGACTCAGTCACACTAAGTAGCTCGATGTAAGATTAAAGCCGTCACTACATGTTTTTTTTTTAATTTTTGTCAGTCTTTCTTTATCACCATTTGCCTGATGATGCCAGTTTCATGTTGTCACAATGGAAATAAATTGTTTTTTGTTATCATATCCGTAGTCATCTGCTTCATAAAATACCAGCGAGTAATACTACGTTTAGCGTACAAGATTTATATCTCTTACGGGATAGTAGCAGTAAGGATAACCGCCATTTCCCTGATGCAGAGTGCATGGCGAAAAAAGTAGATTAATGAGAAGTCCGATGAAAGCAATCGCTCAGTGGAAGTTATTTGCATTTTGTATTGACTCTCTATTATGTTTGCAATTTTCATTGCGATAAACAAAGATAAGACGAAAATATAAGAGTGTGAAACAAAAACAATAATGTTTGTTCAGTGCGTAAATCTTTGACTTGCACTAAAGGAGTAACATTTCGCCCTCCTTTATTATTCATAAAAAGACGGATTATCATTTTGTTATACCGTGTTATCGCAAAAATGTCATTTTGTATTCATATTTAAAAGTACCATGTACAGCTACGTTAAATTATGTTTTCAGCAAGTAATTCATTGTTTTTGCGGCCTGTTGCCAACTTTCTGCAAGCCAGAGGGAAGATAGCATTCAGGTAATTTAGAATACAGAGGGGCTTTCTGTTACTTGGAAACTTTCCACATTTTTCCATGCGATAGTTGCTGAATTTCTGAATAGATATTGATCTGGTCTAGGAAATACAGCAGACACGATTTTTTTTGTAGCACTCGGCTATTTTGACACTTGTAATTGAGCGATAGAAAGAGTAAGTAATAATATTTTTAGGATTAGTAATAATATTATTAATAATATTATTATTAATATTATTAATAATATTATTTTTACAGAGGGAGCTGTGTAAGCATACGAACGGGAGCATGGTGAATTCGTTGCTCCAGTTTTTTATAGTTTTAAAGTGTTTCCAACTCCTGTTTTTAATATTAAAGTGTTCCCAAGTAACTCGACTTGTCAGGCTGAAGACAGTGATATAAAATTCACCGAAATCGGCTAAGAAGAAACCACATTTTGAAGTGATGAAAAGTGAACAGAGAGGACTGTGGTCAACAGTGAACGAAGAACAAAGGACGTCGCCATCTGTACAATCACACTACGGTTCCTCAAGTGAAGAAAGGTCAGTCATGAAGTGCATCAAATGCCTGAAGGATTTATCGTTCGACGGAAATCATATAACCTGTAGGAAATGCAGTAGGATTCTATATTTTACATGTGCTGGCCTTTCAGAAAGAACCTGGCAACGAAATTCCAATGCAAACACGAGGAATGGAAGTGCCTACTCTGCAGGGAGAACAAACAAATGCACCTAAGGCAAGCCACCTACGATGTAGCCGATTGTACTGGGGGCAAAACAGATGACGAACTGAACAGACAAAAAAATGCAGGTGAGTCCTATAATTTCAACTCTTTAAATATACTAATAGGAAACGGTCTAGAGACCATAAAAGCCAGCTTAGTAGACCTTGTGCAAGAACTCTTTTATAAACAGAACGAACAAATAACACAAAAATCTAGTGAATATTAAGATTTGGCAAAACAAAATAATTTAGCAGTGATAGAAGTGCTGCAAACGGTAAAAGACATGAAAACGACAATCTCATAAAAGCCAGCACGCAAAAAAAACCAGTTGCCAAGGACTTGAACGCACAGCAAGACAATACGCCAATCTTCCTATCAGAATATTTAACACCATTCAACCAGAATCTGTTGTACCAAGCAAGAAAAGCAAAAATGGAAACAAATTACCAATTTTTGTGGACCAGAGATGCCAAGATATTCATAAGGAAGTCACAATCTTCAAAGCCGATACAAGTTAAAAGCTCAGAAGACATAGAAAGGCTGCCACTGTGAAACAAAAAGCCTCCTAATTAGCTCAAAAAGAAGCCCACAATAAAAAAGAATGTGAATCATCAAGACAGATGCAATAACACAGGATATATCGGCAATTTCACTTTGATCAGAGCTTTCAGATCATTCATTTGACCTCTAAAACAGTAGCCTACTTCCAACACAGCAATCAAATTAATAATAATAATAATAATAATAATAATAATAATAATAATAATAATAATAATAATAATATGTATATATATAAAACCAGTGTCATCCTCAGATAAGCTATTTACAAAGCTTCGAGAATGCAGTTGTGACATTACATCCCAGTAGTAGTATTTATCTAACATTATTTACTTAACATTCTGTAATGAATACTTCTAGTGAACAGAAAATGTGATGGTAATACCTCAGTTATATATTTAAATTTAAAACTATATATTTAATTTACATATTTAAATTTAAAAAAATTATTATTATGTAAACTGCGACATAACTAATATTGTTTAACTTGTGAGTTATTAAGTGTAAATTATTACTATGATTATTATTAATGGTTATTTTTTATTATTAGTTATTAATAAAAAATATTATTATTAAAAAAAATGGTAATAAGACGCATTTTATCTTGTGTCAATGAGAAATTCTGCAAATGATAATGATATTATAAGTAATTATAATTTTTACTGAACCAGTTGCAAGAAAAAGTTGCATTGTTGCCTGAACTTTAGTATATTCATGTAATTATTTGAGAGATAATAAACTATTATTATTATAAAAAAAAATAAAAAATTATTATTATTCGTATTCACAAATTCTGTATAATCTCTATTGTTAATATTAGAAGAACATGTGTTGTAAATAAATAATATAGAGGCAAAAAAGTATTATTAAAACGTTTTAATTGAAATCCAATGTAGAAAATGCAGCACTTAGTGCTGAATTCAGTAAAATTATAAGTTGCAATGTCACTCAAGATGTTTATTGTATGTGTAAATATTTTATCAATTAATAAAAATATTATAATTAGAAAAAGTATAGATCAGGTGTGGGAACTCCTCGCCCGCGAGTCTATTTCAATTCGTCTTTTTATGTAAATAAAGATTTATGTAAATATGTAAATGAAATTTTATAATAATTTAAACTGATTATAATTAAATTTATTTAATTGTAATAAATTTTTAAATAAAAGAAATATAGCCTTTGCTTGATTTATAACTATATGTGTACACAATTGTAATTAAAAGATACCATATCAGATGAGAATGTTGGACATTTACTTATTGGGATATATATTGCACACTACATACACTATATATGAGTTAAAATTTGCCAGTCGCCCGCGGAAGTTTGTAAATTAGCAATTTTCACCCTTGATACTAAAAAGGTTCCCCACCCCTGTTATAGATGGATGCATGTATGCTGTATTGCTGCTCCCGGTTTTATAAGTTTAAAGTAGTTTTTAACTCATGTTTTTAATTTGAAAGTGCTGCTGTTTAATTCTTCTAGTCACGCTGAAGACAGGGATGTTTAAATCACCAATATCGGATAAGTAATATTCAAATTTTCAGTGTTGAAAGTCATAGACCGAATTGCAATCACCAACCAACGAAGAACAAAGGACGTCGCCATTTTAAAAGTCGCACTACAGTCGATAACGGGAAGAAAGTCTAAAGGTCACCGAGACAGCGAAGGTGAAGTACAATGAGCTGTAACAAGTGCAATAAGCCATTAAGCGACGAAGGGGACGAGCCGCATTGTTCTGGATGTTGTCTTTTGTCACATCCAGAACAATGCGGCTCGTCCCCTTCGTCGCTTTTCTGCAATCCCTTACACTGTTCAGGGATTGCAGAAAACACGTGGAAAGCAAAAGGAGCTGCGAAACGGACCGAATGTCGCTGTCTGCAATGCCGTGAGAAAATGAAGAACAAAGAACAGACACCAAAGAAAAGTAACGACGCACATCAAGGTAAGCCGCTTCCTGATCCTAAAATGCTAAATACGCTCATGGAACAAATCCACAAAAAATTTGAGGAGGATGAACGTTACATGCAGTTCAATAACGAAACCGCTGAAGAAATGGCAGGAACCCTGCGAAAAATAAATTCAAAATTAACGGTAGCGATAGAAACACTGAAGCGCAAAAATGAAGAACTACAGAAAGTCGTATACACACTCAAATGTCAATTGGAGCACATGCTGCAAAATGAAAGAAAAAGAATAACAACAGAAAATACAGAAGACTTGAGCAACATAATGCAACTGATCGGCAGCAAAATTGGCATTCAAATCGCAAAACACAGACATCAACTCTATTAACCGAAGCCCATAAAAAAAAACAAAGAGAGACCGCCACCAGTCATCGCTCGTTTTACCAGCAGAGGTCTGAGAGACTCCATTCTTGCAGCAAGCAAGAAAACAAGGCCGACAACAACGATCCTAACTGACAAGAAACTCCCAACACCAATCTATATAAGAACACCGGACTTCATACTTCAAAAATCTTTTATACCAAGCAAGGAAGACAAAAACAGATAAAAACTACACGTTCCTATGGACTAAGAATTCACAGATATTTATGAGAAAGAATGAAAACACTCGAGTTTATATAATTACAAATGAATCCGACTTACACAGCCTACCAATGTAAAACACTAACTCTTCACATCCTTAAGACCAAGATTAGAAATCACTTAAAAACTATATGATAGAATTATAAAAAATCTATATGATAGAATTATAAAAAAACTATATGATAGAATTATTTAAATTAAGGGATATTACATCCCATATTATTTCACAGCAGAAAAAGAAACTCAAAGAGTTTCATGCCGAATATAGAAACTATATATAAAATTCGGGCAAGTCCAAGAGTAAGCAAATACTTGGATAGTGCAACACATAACCCGTTTGGTAGTGCAACACTGAGGCAACTCATAGTAAGGGTGGTGCAAGCTCCAATCACTATTCTTGGTATTTACCCATAATGTGAAACCCAGCTCCTAGGAGCTGTATTGCTGTTCTACATCATGAGAGAAGGTCACTACGCAGACCGGTTTCAACCTTTATTGAGGTCTCATCAGTGAGTAGTTAGACCTAGATAATACCAAGTTTGTAGCGAACAGAGCTCACATACTCTAGTATAAGAATTGCCAAAAAGGTGTCCTAATAAATTACTAAATATATGACGAGCCAAAGGCTTCAATTTTCAACAAAAGCTCCAGTGTTGCAATGCCGAATATAGAAACTATATAACGTTGGGTGAGTTCAAGCGTAAGCAAATACCTGGATAGTGCAACACTAAGGCAACTCATAGTAAGGTTGGAGCATGCTCCGATCACTATTCTTGGTATTTATCCATAATGTTAAACCCAGCTCCTAGGAGCTGTATTGCTGTTCTACATCATGAGAGAAGGTTACTACCCAGACCGGTTTCAACCTTTATTGAGGTAAATACTAAGAATAGTGATCGGAGCTTGCTCCACCCTTACTATGAGTTGCCTCAGAGTTGCACTACCAAATGGGGGTTATGTGTTGCACTATTCAGGTATTTGCTTACGCTTGGACTCGCCGAACTTTATATAGTTTCTGTATTCGGCATGAAACTCTTTCAGTTTCTTTTTCGGCTGTGAAACAATATGGGATGTAGCATCCCTTAATTTAAATAATGTTACCTCGCCGAATTGAAGAATATGGCTCTTCATATCATATATTTAGTACTATATAATGGAGATCTCAAGCATAGGCGAACATATCCAGTCACACAATATAAACTTCAAGGTCTTTGACTCTTTGAAGAAATGGTTAGACAACATTTCCACTAATACCAACTTCACTATCGTACACACAAATATAAGAAGTATAAAAAACACTGGCTTATATTGATAACACAGCTCAACTACACCATGATAAACATAGATGCACGAATACTGACCGAACTTGCAATAAATGACTCAGAAATTTACGCATACAACATAAATAATTACCAAACCTACAACTTATGTAGACCAAACAAAACAGGAGGTGGCCTCGTGGCATTTATAAAAGAAAAATGTGACTGAAAAACAAGCTAATTTTGAACATGCGGAAACACTAACTATGGAAATCACAAATACCGACAACAGTATCAAATACACAATAAACACAATATACAGACCTCCAGATAATAACCCACTCAGACTTTCTTCATGAGTTAGAAGAAATCATGGCTAAGCGGCATCGAACCCCGTACAACACACAAGCTCATCCTAATAGGAGATATTAACATAAATACTCTTGACTACGTTTCTTCAACCACTGACACATACCTTGATATACTAAGTCAGTACAACATAAACCCTACCATTAACTCCCCAACAAGAGAAGAAATACTCAATAACTCACTAACAAAATCATGTAATTGATCATATCGACATGCGGGCTCCCATCTATACATGTACATCATTAGTAATTAACGTAAAAATTGCTGATCACTACTTTGTCTCAACTTCGTTTTATTACGTTTCCTACCCCCCCCCCCTTCCACCACTACAAAAGTCGACAAAACTCGATCATACTAAAGAGCATTGTCGATAACCATATAAAAATATAGACTGGAATTGCCTACTTAAAATAAACGATCCTGTAACATTATACGAGCATTTTCAACTAAAGTTCACAGAAATTTACAAAAAAGCAACAAAACCTACACAAACGAGGCGACAAACAGACAACAATCCATGGATAAATGACGACATACTAAATACTATTACTGTAAAAGAAAATCTATGGAAAGAACTTACAAAGTCACCCAGTAACACACATTTACAAACCTTATACAAAAACACAAGAAATAAACTAACAACAAAATTCCGTAGGGCAAAATGATACTACTATTTCCAAAAATTCATGGAATATAACGACAACATGAAGCAAACATGGGCTACACTCAACGAATTAGTAACTCGAAAAAAGAAAACTTCCACACAAGATTTTATTGCAAAAAGCTTCGGTCAGGACACAAACCAAGAGGAACTAGTAAACTCATTCAACCATGCTTTCACAAACAATATCACACAACTCAAAAAAGACAAACTATTTGTCTTTTTTGAGTTGCGTGATATTGTGTGAACTGAAAGAAGCACTTTTACAGCTAAAACCAAAGACCACTCCAGGAATAGACAAAATAAGACTCTTAGTCCTTATAACACATTTTGAACAAATAAATCCAATACTTTTGACACTCGTGAACATACTATTCGACACAGGCATTATTCCACAACAACTATAAACTGCAATAATTACTCCAATATACAAACACGGTAAAAGAAACGATACTCAGAACTACCGACCAATAGCTACCCTACCAGTCATCTCAAAAAGTCTAGAAAAAATAACACACACCAGACTACAGAACTATTTACATAAGTACAACATCATCTCACAAAACGAATACGGCTTTCAGAAAACAAAAAGCACCATCACTTTATTAGAAGGCATCGCCGACACAATAAACAAAGCTCTCGACAAAAAAGTACGCCGTCGTTGTACTGCTTGACTTAACCAAAGCATTTGATACTCTTGAACATGACATACTACCAAACTATACTCAATAGGTATAAGAGGACCACTACATGCATGGTTCAGGAACTACCTCTCAAACAGAACAAAAGTAACAAAAAATAGGTACATGTCACAGTCGGGTTATACAAATAAAACACGGTGTTCCTCATGGTGCCATATTATCACCCCTTCTATTCAACATATATATTAACGATGTTCATAACCTGGCAATAAGAAGTCAAATATTTGAGTACGCTGATCACACCGCACTACTAGCAATCCACGCAGACATCAACACGGCTCTCTGCAAAGCACAACGAGACCTAAATGAAATCACAACGTATTTCTACCAAAACGCAATTGTAATCAACGGCACCAAAACACAGATGTTGATAATACACAACCCAAGAATCATGCGCCCTGCACCACTGTGGATAGACTGTCACACACACACCTCTGCATTAACAACAAAAATACCTGCCAATGTCCCGAAATCAAACCTGTAACACGTGCAAAATACCTTGGTCTCTATATAGATTGCCACCTTAAATGGAGAAAACATATAGAATACCTATATACCAAACTCCGGATCATCGCAGCAAAACTCTTCCAAGTAAAAGACATTATTCCATCCAACATAAAAAAACGCCTATATCACGGTATCTGCGAATCCCTACTCAGATACGGTATAACCGTCTATGCAAACACATCAAAAAGCCAACTAACAAAATTAGAATCTCGGGAAATTGTGTCAACAGCGATTTGGACACCTTACACGCAACAACAAATATCCGACCAGCACATGGCGACACACAGAATCCTGAGCATTAAAAAACCTGAAACACTACATGATATTAACAAGGAATTACTTTAACATCACCTATCGAAACAACAGAGACACATACCGTAGAACACGACCTACAACAACAACAACTCTCTACATCCCTACACCCTTCAACAACTCATACGGTTCTTTGATGAGATCACATCAGATACCCACGCAACTCAACAACCTACCAAGAAATTTAAAATACATAGATAACTACAGAACATTAAAACACGAACTCGGAAAAATATATCAATAAACTTAATATACCATTAACACTAATATGCACATTACAAATATCAGCAGCATCCAATGCCCATTCCATACATAAACATTAACAACAACATAATGAGAGAAGGCTAATCCCACTCTCTTCATAAAAGGTAACCCAAGTTTCGAAGTAGGTGGGATTAATCTGCCTCACTCATCTACACGTAATCTTTTTAATGAAAGAAATGTAGATTATGTAACAAAAGAGTCAGTAAAGTATATAACAATAAAGAAGATGCTGAAGATACTGATTATCATGTGCTAATATCATTAATATAATATTACTATGTAACATGAAAAAATAATGTAATAAATTATTCTTATTATCAAAAAATTATGTAAATAATGCGTTTACATTGTATGTTTGTGACAATTAGGGAATATAATATTTTAATTGCATATGTGTAAACACTGTTGTATAATCACACTTTCTCAAACTTTGAAAAAAAAATAATAGTAAACTACAACATGTAATATTATATAACTTGTGTAACTCTGAACTATATAATTGTAAACAATTGTGTACAATTATAACAAAAATAACAACTGTGATTATTATTTTAAAAATAAGCAAAAAAACTATGTTATCATCATTATTCTTGAAATCTCATTATATGTTGCATTTAGTGCTGAACCTGGTACAATAATATACTGAATGTTACTCAAGATAATCATTGTATATATGTAAATATTTGAGAGATCAATGAAATAAAATTATTATTATTATTATTATTATTATTATTATTATTATTATTATTATTATTATTATTATTCAATACTGTTCGTTTTTTTTTTTCTAATGCAGTGTTTACACTATGATTATTTTATTAGACTGCGGAGTTCAAAATAAATTATTTTAATATCAACATTTATTATTGAATTTTAATTATACTTTTGCCTGCTTTGTTTTTTTTTAACTATCGATATTGAATTTGAATATTTTAGCTGCTTCATTCTCGTTAGTATTAAAAGCATCACATGTTTACCCATCACTTCCGATTTGAACATAGTGTTAAAACTATTAACAAATATGTTGCAAAAATTATACTTTTTAAATAATTCGTATGTTTTTTTTATAATAAAGAAAAACTAAAATAATATAATCCAATATTTTTCATAACCTTAATATTTGTTCGCCTCCTCAGGGTAAATACAGAATGCAAAGACGATATCTGTACTGATATACGCATTAAAGATAACCTATTTATAATATAAAGTATGAAAAATGCAAACGTTTGTTGGAAACTATAAGTTTGTTAACAGCAGTCTAGTATAGATATATCAATAATTCTTAGAATAACTAAGTTCTGAAATTTTAGAAATCAGTTATAATATTTCAGAACTCAGTTATTCTGAAATATTAAAAGTTGTGATAAGAGTCTTCCATACGTCACACTAAGTCAATTATTAGTTACTATTAAATATTTTGTTTAGAAAATAACTTCGCTAGATTCTTTAACACGACAACGTAATTCAAATTTTCTTTCACGTTCAGAATTGTAGTTGAATTCCATTCCATGCTGTAGTTTTATATAAGACATACACAGTTATATAAGACATGAGCAACGTTGCTACGATGTTTACCTTCCCCAGTTTTATAATTACTCTTTATATAACCAAAGTTAAGGAAAACTTTTTGAAGCTCCTTTGGAAGCGCGTACAATCCATCCTAACATTTCCCTATTTAAGAAATGAAGCGATACGAGTAAAAATTACACTGAGGTATGAAAAGAATATAGACACTTTCTGTGTTGTATGCATGAAATTATCTTTGTGGCTTCTCGGAAACAATAGTGTAAAACTGCTTACTTGGGATAAGCATTAAGGATAAATTGATTATATACTATTACGTTTACGGCTATTATAGCCTGTTTTTGTTTAGGAATGACCCTTATTTTAAATACATTTGCGTTTTTACTCAAAAACATTTTTAGGGCATTATAAGTGTATTTTAAAGGAAAAAAAAGCAGAAAATATATCAATGTATTTAAAATAAGGGACTCTCCTAAACAAAAACAGACTATAATAGCCGTAAAAGTAATATGTTCAAGAGGAGTAACATTGGAATTTTCCCAGAAATAATACCTATTTATTATATACGATGTCTAGCTCTTTCCTTTTCTTATCGTCGTCTCTTAAGGTGTAAAATGTTATATTTTTAGGACTCATAAAACCGGTTACTTAACTGAGGGTATCTCATCCACATCATGCAGAAGAAATACAGTTCTATGGTGCTAGGTTTAGATGAGATACCTGCTTGGCCTCAAAAAAATCTGAAGTTACTTGCTCATTGGAACACTTTACGACAATCAAGGATTCATTCTGCATGACGTATGGAAGTCCCTTAGCAGACATTATAATTTTCTTAACGACCACAGAAAACAATACTAGCATATTTGCAACACTAGACTTGAAGTTTCAAAGTTTATATTGGAAACGGTTTTTATTTTAGCTGTCAGCTTTGCATATACTTATGTTAATCAGTAATCGCGAGAAAGCTACCATCTTGGGTATATTCCTTTATTAGTTTTTGCTACGATAATAAAACAAGTTATTAAAAAAGCATCTTGCTGAAACTGTTCTTCTTCTTTAAGTGCTATTTCCTAATGGAGTTCAGCTCAAACCATTCCAAATTTACTTCTGCTTGTAGTGGCTCTGATTAAGAGCTTTATGTTCAGTTTACTCCATTTTGCTTTTAATTTTTAACCCCAGTTTAGTCCAGTTTTTAGCACTGAAAGTGTTATTTTCTCAAACTAATATAGACAGAAATTACATACATTTAGCATTGAAGTATAACGTATGAGCAATGTAATTTTATTAACCATAAAAATCACCCAACTTAATACTAAGTAATACTAAATACTCTGCAAATATCATTATTAGTATATGGACTTGTTGCCATTCATCTTGTTGTTGTTGTCGTGGTCGTTTCTGTAATTTTTGCCACACCAATTCGGAATTATGTTGCCTTTTATATATTGTCAACACAGTAGAATAACTTACCAATTTCATCATCGGGTATGATTTAAACAGTCTTTGAGAATGCACTGAAAATTATAGCTCACGCCATAACCAACCTTACAGATCACTAATATTAACTTAAAATTTTTTAAATTCTGTTTATTATACAAATACTATATAATTTGTTCACGGCACAGATGTTCAGTTAGGCTTTTGTAATTCTGATGTATAGCTGACATCCGATAACATAATATCAGGAGATAGTATATTTGTTTTCGCATGAGTCGTTCGATAACATATGAAGTACATAATTCGCAGAAGAATGACAGAATCGACCAAGAAGTGCTCGGAAAGGAAAATGTAAAATCTCAGCATCCTGATATGAAACCATTCAATTAAGTGTGTAAAGAGTCAGTAGGGATTCAGGTATATAGCAGAACGCTACGAAAAGAGATACGCAATCTACTTTCTACCGAAAGAAAGCTGCAAATTAGCTAAGCAGCCAAACCACGAAAACCACAAAGCAGACCAAACGTGTGTGGTGTGAAGTACATCGTGATGGGTCCATGAAAGAACGCTGAGCGCTCGTGCTATTCATTAACGAATCATGCTACGCTATTTTCGATTGCGAGTTTTGGTTTGAAAAATACTTGGAGAATGCCTTATATCCGAGAGCAGTATCTACTGTAAAGTTGATGAAGAAGATGAAATTCTCTTGATATGGATTCAGACCATCAGTAGTAGCTCCTTGAAGGATGAATATTTCTTGATAATGCAATTCTTTCTAATATGGTGGGAGTTTCAAGCGACTTTCAACGACAGTGCATCATGTCTTACTGAGGTGCTCTTGGGAAATGGTTTCCCGAAAATAATGTGGGAAAATTTGACTACATTAGCATGCACAGAGTGCCGATTTTAATCCAAAAGAAAATTAGACGAACTAGAACGTCGGGTGGACCAGACCAGTGAGATCAAAAATAATGTAACTATTGACAGTCGTGGAAGAATAGATCAAGTATTTCTAATTGTCGGGGAGTATTCTCAGGACGGATGAAACTGAAAATTGCAAAACTCACAACATAGTACAGAGACTAAATTGTGAAGTTTTTGATTCGAGTATTTATACAAAAACCTTGTTTGTTCTGTTATTAATATATATTTTAGATTACAAATGAAACGTTTATTCATACATTTAAAATATATATTCGATATAATTTATTTTTAAAATAATTTTATAATAAAATTGTCTTCAATATCATATTATAAAATAAATATATTAAGCTGTTATTGAACAAAACTGATAATTCTAAAAAAGGAGGGTGGAGGAGAAGAAAGACAGAATGAAAGAAAAATATTTGAAATATATTACACTAAATAAATAAAGTGGATATTAAATTAAACATCATTTCAAAGCCGAATACAGAAACTATAAAAGTTTCATGCGAAAACAGACCGCAGAGCTTCCGGGAATACATCGCCGCCATACTCCGAGTTGCCCTAGCCGAACCTAATAGGACAAGCACGAACGCTAAAAGCGGCCCTATATTGGCCCATTGGATTTCGTCAGAGACTAGGCAGAAACCTAAGAGAGCAAAAACTCTCGGTACTAGGGAACTTGAAGCGTCGGAGAGGTGTATTTTCCGTAAGCGATCTCTCGGTCGGGGTGAAGAGCCAGTGGTGTATCGAATTTCAAGTCAAGTCTGATTAAAATTGGATACACCACTTAATATTTCATTATATAATGCTTTATGTAGATTACTATATTCATAGTAATCTACGATTAATAAAAGAACAATTTATATTAATCATGTATAATCGTTAATAATTTATATTAATGCTACTTCGATTATAAGACATAGTTTCAGCACGCGTGCAGCGTTGTGTTTTGTACTTTTGTGTATATTTTTGTATTTTGAATTTTTGCAACTTTGGAATTTTTTAATTTTGTATTTTGAATTGTATTTTATTTTTGAAGTAGAGAGTTTTTTACCTTGGGTATAATATATGTTAAAGATGCCAATCTATTTTAAACCTGGTTTTACTCCATTTCCCAAGTAAGCAAACAGACAAATAAGTCAAGTTTGCGCCTGCACGTAGTGCAAGTCTAGGCAACTCATGGTAAAGGTTGAATAAGCTCTGATCACTATTCTTAATATTTACCCTTAATGCAAAGCGCAATTCCTTGAGCTTATAAGCTCTGTATTACTTAACCTTGGTATTTCTAAGCCTGGCTCCCACTCATGAGACCTCAATAAAGGTCGAAACCGGTCTGGGTAGTGGCCACTTGCCTTTAATGCATAGCATGATACATCTCCTCCAGGAGATGTGCTTTGCATTAAGGGTAAATACGAAGAATAGTGATCAGAGCTTAATCCGACTTTACCATGAGTTGCCTCGACTTGTACTACTTTACGGGTCACTTAGACTTGCATTACGTCCAGGCGCAAACTTGGTTTATTTGTCTGTTTGCTTACTTGAGAAATGGAGTAAAACCAGATTTAAAATACGTTGATATCTTTAACGTATATTGTACCCAAGGTAAAAAACTTTCTACATCTATATCTCTCATCCTGAGAGTTTTATTTAATAAGGTCAAAGCACTTTATGGTAACGTGTGCTGGTAAAATACTTATAAGCTCTGTATTACTTAAACTTGGTATTTCTAAGCCTGGCTCCCACTGATGAGACCTCAATAAAGATCGAAACCGGTCTGGGTAGTGGCCCCTTGCCTTTAATGCATAGCATCATACATCTTTTCAAAGAGATGGGATTTGCATTAAGGGTAAATATTAAGGATAGTGATCAGATCTTATTCCATCATTACCACGAGTTGCCTAGACTTGCACTACTTTGCGGGTTACCTAGACTTGCAATTGCAATACATGCAGGCGCAAACGTGACTTATTTGTCTGTTTGCTTACTTGGGAAATGGAGTAAAACCAGGTTTAAAATAGCTTGGCATCTTTTAAATGTATTTTATTCAATCCGTTAACTGCAAATTTATGCAGATATAATTACGTATACATAATTCAGGTTTTTGTTTGAACTAATACTTAAAATAAGATTCACACCCGGGTTTACGGCCTTTAATAATAATTGTAATGTGCAGAACGCTAACTTAAATAACATAAATAATTCAAATCTCGTGTAGATTTCCATTTTTCCTTCCCAGTTTCAACTCATAAAAATATGAACAAAACTTTGTGAGTTGGCAATATTATAAATTGTGTATATGCCGAATTAAGTTGCAGTATTCGAAGATAAAGCTATTGTATTTAAATAATATTTATAGAAATCAATGCATTCTTCAAAAGTAGTTAATCCGAGACTATTAATAACAGTTAAACAATTGAATACTTCGTTGCATAATAATAAATTATTATAATATGTCTTAAATCATTCCACCAAAAGATCAAGATATCTTCTAAGATACGAAGGAAGTGTCAGTTGCTGAATCCCATTAGGAAGTTGATAGTTCTTGTACAGACAATTTCTAATTGTACACCGACAAAGATGAGTGAGCTCAGATGGATTCAAACACCGCTGCTTGAGCAATGGAAGCCAGGGAAATGCTACGTCAAGAAAGAGCCTAGCAGAAAAATCTAAACTCTGCCTATCTACAAATAGTGCTCTGTGCCCCTGAAATCTGTTGTATTCTTTAATTAGATTTTGTAGTAGTGATATCGAAAGCTGAGGAATTATCTGAAGAATGGACTGAGCACACTTTAATTTACATTGGAAATGAGAAAAGGTTTCTCCCTCGAAATCTTTAAGTTGAAGACACACAAGTTCTTCCATAAAGTATAAAAGAAATATCATCATAGGAACAGGTTCATCGGTAAGAGAATAAGATATTTTTCTAATGCCATGCCTGAGCAGTAAAATCAAGGTGTTAACTCGAAAAGGCCTGTCATGAAAGTCTTGAGAATACACATAAAAGCTATCAACTGCCCGACCGTATGCAGTGTACAGTTTGTTGGAATTAGCCACGGAGAGAAAATATGACAGAGGAGACTCCTGCACTGATCTTTTCTTAGGGTCGTCATGTCCAGGCCAAACCCACGATCGTGTGATAACTCTGGGATAAACATGCTCTTGCATCCGAAGACGAGTACAGCGATCGGAATAGATCATGCACGTTAGAACTTTTCCCGCTAGTTTGACGTTAGTAATATTATGCCAGAAGCATACTTTCCCTAGAGAATAACTTACATTGTCTAGTATGTGTGTTTTTTCTTGATAATTTAAAATTCCATCACGTCCTATTATTGGTTCGTCCTTACATTTATAATATAAATCCAAAACAGTCTGGATGTTTTGTTCTTCGTCTGAGTTTGGCGTGTCAGTCCTGTCTTTGGGAGAATTGAGAAGTATATTAGTAGCTGAAAGAAGTTCTTCTAATAAATTTAATTCATATCTGACGGAAAAGGAGGAATTTGGTAACTCAGCCATCTTTGCATTGTGTCAAAAATACTTACGAAATCATATTTGTTTCAAGTTCATTGTTACAACAGTCCATTTTTCTACAATGGACTGTTGTAACAATGAACTTGAATCATTTTTACATAAAATTGAACTCATCTAAAATAGAAACGCCTCCATACTGATGATATATTTTGTCTGGAACACACCTTGGTTCAAATCCTGTCTACGATTATTATGGAAAGCTACATAAGAGTTTTCTGTTGAAGTTGAGTTAGCTGGTCTCACAGGGTTGTAGAAGGATTATTTTCTTGTTATAATCACAGATTTTTCGTCCTGCTGGAAACTGGCAGACCAGCCAAATATACGTTCAATTAACAGTATAATACGCTATCCTTATCGTCTAAATCGCGTTGACCATAATTCCGCATAACTCTAACAAACAATACAATTTTTACTAAGATAAATCGGCACATGAAACTGATATTAATAATGTTTGAGATTTTATTCAATTTCTGAAAGTATTTTAAAATACTCCTTTGAGGATTTGAATGAAAGCAAATGACCCACATGTTGCTTTAAATGCAGTTTTTCGTAGATTTTGCTGTTATCGGGTTGTTATGTTTTAATTAAAACATAGCCATTAATTGTATGATTATGGAGGAAACCTCTTTTGAATATAGTAAATTATATTGTATAATTTAATAACTGAAACTTATATTTGAATTTAAATTTTGTTATTGTTAGAGGTAAGATGGAAAAGAAAGAAAAACAAAATTGAAGAAATTATTATTTTATTAATTATTACGTTCATAGTTCATAGTTTATATTTATTTGTTTTTTTATTTAAATTAAGGGGATTTTTTTTATTTTTCGATCGGAGAATGCAAACATATAACAGTTGAATGAAATTGTACTCTTATTTTTGATTCGATTAAGCAACACAAAGTACAAAACTCGTTTAGAATTAATCTTTCAGTTCAAGTATTTATTTGAAATAGTTTATTATTTTATTAAAATGTTGATAAATTAAAACTTCTTAATATTAGTGCTGAACTTTTTTCATAAAGATACGACAATGCATTTCCATTCATTCTCTAAAGATCACACTCCTACTGTATGAGAAATTGAGAACTTTCACTTCTCAATTTCTCATACAAATGTGCTTTATCATGTATCATGTGAATAAATGTTCCTTTGAAATGGTTACCGCATCATATTGTGACTTCTTTTAAATATATCAGGCAAAACTAACATTTTTATCTACTCATGAAGTAAAACATTATTTCCACCCACTTGTGTGCATGGTTGATCGGAAATTGGCTGGTGATGGCGGTATGCTGGTATTGGGATTGTTCTTATGAACATCACTACGTTCTCTCATCTCCACCGAACAAACCATGTCTTTTGTTTCTTATCTGGGGATTTTTATAAACCAGATATTGCCGTACATTGGGAAGGGCGGGGAAAAGCGGCTTCCACCGGTCAACGCCAATGACTTGCTCTCATTCTCTCCCCCCATCTCTGGTAGCTTGTTCTGTCTAGTTGGTGCAGAATACCTCAGGACGCCTTTCTAGTCTAGGGTCGTTATCTCGGCCAAAGGAGACATAACACACTACTAGTTTTTGCAATAAAACAATTGCAAATTACTCCAGAACACACAAGAACGTTTACTTTCCAGAAGCGTCCTGTGCTTGTAGAGACAACTTCTAATTCTATAACTGCAAAGAGTAATGACTTCGTTCTGGTTCCAAAAATTTTAAAAAAGTGTAAGTCGTGTCAGTGAAATCGAACGTTCGTCGTAGTATCAAGTGTAAATGATCACCTTCTACAATTATTGTTACAGTAATGGCAACATCAGTTCGGGTATTGCATGGATTCCAATTTCTGTAATTTAAGATGAAGACTAACGACTTTTTCCGCAAGCTTCAAGTAACTATAGATCGCATTCTACTTTTATGAAACAGGGAGGTAGGATTTTTAATTTCATACCTCGACCATGGAAATATGGAAATCATAATCATTTGTTAGTTTGTCTTTGTGAACTTAATCATGTTTGAAATTAACAACACGCAGGAAATTACAAAAAAGAAAAACGCAAGAGTGATAATATTGTCTGTCATTATATGCTTTATATATTATATCTTTATAATAAAGTCTAATAGACCTAATTCAAGACAAACATTAACGTATACTTGTGCCTGTAATCCCCGCAGCAGAATCGAAAAATTTCTGCTGGAGGGACTTCAGATTTTAAATGTAAATCCCAGCTCAGAAAGGTTATAAACTTATAATGCATAGTACTCTGAGTGGACATAGGGTGAGATAATCCGAAACACTGCTCTAGACATTGAACTTTTTCAAGGTTCACGCCTCTAGAAATCAGTGTGGTGGATGTCACACTTATAGAGATTCATAAAGAACCTATCGCTCGAACCTGCAAGTTACACCCGTCGTCTCTGTCAAACAGAATGGCCAGTTATAACTAATCAGTGATATTAGTCCGTGTGGCACACTACCAAAGTGATCCACCAATTCTGTATTCCACCAAATGCCGGAGCACAACGTTGTTTTGGAACTCTTTTCATAACTGCATTTTCTGTTTCGACACTTGGAGTTCATGCGATCCACTGAATATCTTTCTTCGGATTGTTGAAGCAGACAAATTTTTTTTATCTCACATAATCGTGTGAATTTAAATAAATAATAAATATTTTGATTTGTAATGAATAATTGCATTGAAAAACCTTTACGCTTATAGATTCTATAGTATATACACATACGTAAACAAACACACAGACAGAGAAAGCCTCTGTATCTCTATAAGTATATATGAATTCTAGGAAAATTCGCCGCAAACATTTTCGCCGTAAACATTTACGCCGTAAGACATTTTGAATTACTTTTTGTAACTAATCAATGGATGATAAAGGGTATTATCAATTCATTAAAAGGGCTAATATTTATTAAGGTGAATATCAGTGATACATAATACTGTATATTGAAATGATTTAAAAATTGTGGAAATTAAAAGAGATGCTGCGTAAATAATTAACTCATTGCTGTGGATCGTTAGTTGAACAAATCCATCAGTAACATCGCTCATTGGAAGAAATGCTAATTCTGTGAAGCATTTCATTTTCGTGTTGAATTCAACATCTGTTTGATAGCGTAACTTTAAATCAATGGCAACAATTTTGCGCTAAAGATTTTTTTGCCATATGAAATAAACAATCTGTTATAGTTGTTGATAAATATGTTAGAAAAAGCGTTTGTAGTTGCTTTCTCGAAGTCAGCCATTAATGTTTCTGGATCTAATGATGAACGTAAGCCCTTTAAGGCACTAAATAATCTGCTGTAAATTAATTCTGATATGCCAGGAAGCAAAGCAAATGCCGCCATGGAATCCTTAGGAGTCTCATGCCAGTATCAAGCTTCGATTAAGGAGGAGGAGGACCGGTCAGATGAGTGTCGATGCTCTGACCGTAAAGGAAAAACACAATTGTTATGTGAAGCATATACTATCAACAGCTACAACATGCGGGCTCGGTTGCCGCACGGTTCAACAAGGAGGTCCGCGATACCAATCGAGCGATTCCATATCATACTCATTACCTAGTGGTATACCTGCTTCAATCTTCAGTCAGTTTCCCAACTCATCTAAATCTAGCCTTTTTTCATATAACTCACTACAGTATCTTGTCCATCGCTGTACAATTTATCTTTATTCATCAATACTTTGCCTTTTTCGTCTTTAACTGTATTCTGTTTTGGTTGCCACCTTCTGTTAATGGTTCTAATAAGTTTGTACACCTCCCTAGTTTTATGCTCTCCATAGTACTGTTCTATGTTATTGCATTGGGCTTCTAACCATTTCATCCTATCTGGCTGACTGCTTTTTTCACCTCATTACACTTTCTTCTATACTGGTCTTGTATTTGTTCTGATGTATCCCTTCTTATCTTCAACATTTGTTTTCTCCTGTACTAACTTCAGTGTTTCTTGTCTAATCCATTTCTTCTTGATCTTTTCTTCTTCTAGTACTGTTTCTTCAACTGCATCTTTTAGCGCCTTCATTACTCCTTTCACTCTCAGAATCGAATTTTTTCATTGTCCACACTTTTAAATTTCTCCTCTAACACTGTTCTATACCTTCTTCCTATTTCTACTTCACGTATTCTCGTTCTCTTCGTTTCTGATGATGGGGTTTGTATTTTCGCTTTTAATTTCAACTTGATGTTTGCAATCACTAAGCTATGATCCGAGTCTATATCTGTCCCTTGAAAAGTTCGACACTGCTGTGCTGATGTTATCCAGCTTCATTTAATCATAATCATATCAATAATTTTCTTGGTTTTCCCATTATTTGTTCGCCACGTCCATTTTCTACACTCCGTTTGCTGGAATCTTGTGTTACAGATCATCATATCGTGGTCCACAGAAAATTCTAACATTTTTTTTTCACCTCGTTCATTTCTTTCACCGAAATCATATTTTCCCATGACACGACTCTTTCCCAACTACCCTTATATATTTCTACTTTGGCATTCTAATCTCCGTCAATAATTAGTACATCATGTTTTGGTATTGTTTCTATTGTCTCTGCCATATCTTTGTAAAATAAGTCAATATCCTCATCTGTGCTGTCAGATGTGGGTGCATATATCTGGACTATTGATATATTAAACGGTTTTGTTTGAAATCTTGCGGCTATGATTCGTTCATTGATTGGTTTGTAGCCTGAGAGTGATCTTCTAGATTTTGTTAAGAAGGAAACCAACTCCTACTTTATGATTGGTGTCTTGCCATGACCATATGACTTCGCATCTATTCATCTTTCCTGCTGATGTCCATCGCAAATCCGCCAGTACTAGTATATCACACCGATATCTCTTCATTTCCTCGAGAAGTAATTCTAGTTTTCCTGCCATTCAAAGTGTCCGTGCATTCGATGATCCTACTGATAATAGTTTTGTTAGTTTCTGTTACCTTTCGGTATCCCACTTTTCGATCCAACTCCCGATCGCGTGATTGGTATCGCGGACCTTGTTGATTCCGGCGAAGTTCGAGCCAGCATGTTGAAGCTGTTGATCGTATAGGCATCACATAACAATCGTGTTTTTTTCTTTCCAGTCAGAGCATCGACGCTTATATAATAGTAACAAAGTGCTGATCGATAGAATGTAAAAATAACGAACATTAAATTTGTAAAGGGACCATCAGAGGAACTTGATAAGTAACAATAAAAATTATTAAAAATGAACTAAAAACCTTAAAACCTAACTTTCCCTATCACTCACCTCTGGAAAGTTATTGAGTAATTCTGTCTAGTTGGTCCAGAATACTTCAGCAATCATATGTGGTCCACGGGAGTTAATGCCGAGATAGGAGCAAATTGTTATCTCGGAACAAACGTTATATTGGCTCGAACGCTACTACAGTAAATAAGTGATCGTAAGGTTTTCGCTCATGAGTGTATAAACAATGCCTTTTATCGACTTTTGCATACAGTTACAGACATATATGCATTTTTGTTTTGCTGTGCATGCTGTTGTTCATGGGTATTAGGGTTGTTTAGATTTCGGTTTATTAAATACAATCTCGAACAACACTCACATACCTTCTCACTGATGAGATCTCAATAAAGGTCGAAACCGATCTGGGCAGTAACCTCTCCTCATAATGTAAAACAGTAATACATCTCCTAGGAGCTGCGTTTTACATTATGAGAGAATATTAAGGATGGTGATGGAACTTGCTCCACCTTTGCTCCGAGTTGCCCTAGTGTTGTACTAACCAGGTGTTGACTTACGCTTGGACTCGCCGATAGTTCTTCGGAATGAAACTCTTTGATTTCGATAGATTTTCATCTCCGAGTTTCGCATCCGGCTTTAAAATAATGAGAGATTTATTATCCCCTTAACTTAAGCACTCAAATACGTTGTACGTATTTGAATGTGCATACCATTTCCTGCTTAATGTACATTAGTAGTGTAATTCATAATTCTACGTGCTTATTCATTGCTCCAATTCCATATTATAGAATAACTCACAGACGCAACTGATTAGATCGTTAATTATATATAGGTTTACATCAAATAAATGTAATCCAATACACTTTAACGTTCATATCATCTGATCTCATATAACAGTGCATCAAACGGAAACATCGTTTCTTCTCATTACGATTTAAATAAGAAGTAAAATCGGATCGGTATATTTTTCTATATATACAGAAAACAAATCACACTTCTTATCTGCCTATTGGCATCACGAAACTATTAGGGTTCTCTTCAACCGAAAGTGAAATAGAAACGATTAATGATCATAATACACTGGCCTCATAGTCTTAATTACTCAGGCCTCTCCCATGTTTTTACGAAGGTTTGTACAACTTTCCATTTCACAGTGATTTTTGATTGATTGTCATGTGCATGTATCAGATCACACACACTCTTGAGTATGTTACAATAATAAAGTGTTTGGTAACATACCATAGCATATGTTTTGCGGCAAGAAATACAATATTTACCATAAACTATTTTTAGTTTGCATCTTGTTTCTAAAATAGCTCTTAATAACTTCTATAAAGCTCGCACATTAATTTCTTAATCTGATTATTACTAACGTACTCTGTTACTGTATATTATAGTTTAAATAGGAACATCGTGATGTGAATTACATGGTTTGAAACTACATTTTTTACATTTCATCACCAGAAACTAGAAAGCACTTTTTTATGAAATGAAACTTTACAATCGTATATAAAAATTCAAAATATTTTGGGATTAGAGAAATCGGTAATTATTTTAAACAAATGACATTTGATCACCTTTTGTTTAACGTTGGTAATTGTGCCTGGAACAACGAGTGGCCCTTGTTTTCCAATAGCTCTGAACCACTATACGGATAATAATACTTTACTGAAAATTAAATCTCAATAAATCTAATTGCGGTTTAATTAAAATAGCACACAAGTTGTCTTTCAGTCTTTTTTTGGGGAAGGAGTAGTTGCACACTACTCAAGATATCGTTACGGAAATTCAAATAAAAATAAAAAATTATTCTGTTAGAAAGCGACACGGATACAAATCAATATCTCTTTATTCTCTTACGAGCAGTGAACAAACAACGAGTTAGTCCATCATAATATCAACATACCTTCTAAGATATCGAGGGAGTATCAACTGCCCAATGCCCTCTGGAAGCAGCCAGTTCTTGTATAGACAACTTCGAATTTTACAGCGACAAAGATGGGTCAGTTCTGATGGATTCAAACAACGACGTTTGAGTAACGGCACCCAGGGAAATGCCACATCAAGGAACTGTCTGGCAGAAATATCTAACCTTTGATTCAGACGCAAATAACGCATTCCGTTATAATCCGTAATTATATTTTGTATAAAGGGCAACGAGAGTTGGGGAATTACACGAAGAATCGATTGAACGCATTTTACTTTATTCAGAAAGCAACCAATCATTTTGCTTCCTGCGTCATTTAATTGAATGAAGATAAGCTCTTCCATGAAGTATAAAATAAATGTCTCGATAGAAACAGGTAGCCCATCTAAAAGTAACATAACGCTTTTCATTCCATACCTCAGTAACAAGAGCAACGTGTCTGCTGGAATTGGCTTTTCCTGGAGTTCAAGTGAGGATATATAAAAGTGATCCACCAACCTGTTGTATCGACTCATGAACTTGTTGCAGGTAGCTACACGTAGGAAATAAGACAGTGGAGATTCCTGCCCTGCTCTTGCATTGGGATCGTCATGTCCAGACCAAGCCCACAATTCTATTATCTCTTTGGGATAAACTTTCTCTTGCTGTCGAAGGCTAAAACAGCGATCGGATAACACAATGCACATTAGAGCTTCCCCGGCGATTTTCATGTTTGTGATGTTTTTCCAGAAACACACTTTAGCTAAAGAATAACTCACGCGTTCTAGAATGTCCAGTTTTTTCAAATGGTTCCAAAACTCAACACGGCCAATTGATGTTTCATCCGTACATTTGTAATATAAATTCGAAACAATTTGGATATGTTGCTCGTCTTGGTTTTGAATTTCTTCGCCGCCTTCTAGGGAATATAAAAATACCTTAAGAGCCGAAAGAAGTTCTTCCAGTAGATTTAAATGTTCTATAGCGGAAAAGGAAGAATTTTGAAGAGCAGCCATTTTTGCATTGCATTTGGCTGCTTACCGGTATCATAGTTGGGTGGCAGCATTGTTATAACTATACATTGTGACGTCTGTTTTTAAGTTTATGCACATATACATGAATCTCTTTCTCTTTCTCAACCAAATTGCTGTGGTTTGATAGAGTCATATTCTCTGAACTGTGTTTATAAAACCGACCGATTTTAAGATGAGAAGGTATTTTCATTCACTCGGTCTCCTTGGATTTTAAACGTGTACACGAATAATGCAAACATTTGACGTGCAGCGAATGTTTCCCTAGATCCCTTCAAAGCAGAATTTTTGAACAATAGATTTGATACATTTTTCACTTTATGAATATTTACGTGACTAGTTTCAGAAAATTGCATCAGATGTTACAAGTATACTTCTATATGAGATTGGTGCATTAAAATTCAAACTTCGTGTTACTCAAATCATTCAGAAAGAGCTGCATGACAGTTGAAATTTCTTAACATTCCCCACACAATCAGTTCATACCATACCATCACTCACCTTCCACGTCTTCATAAACAGTAGTTAAGAAGAAAGAAGTGCAGAAGCTGAAAACTAGACTTATGAAAAGGCAAAATCCTACAACTTCTTTGGGAGAATGGATAACTCACTTTCGGTCGAAATCTTCTTATACAAGTTCCTTTCATCCCGGATTGAATCCAAATCCAAATCCAAAACATGGTTGTTCTTCTAAATACGCTTTTAAGGTGCGAGTCATCATTACTACTAGAATGTTAATGTGTAACAGTCCGTGATATTGGTTGTATATCAGTCTACTAAATTATTCCATCGTGAAACAGTAATACGTTTTCATCCATCCATAAGAAAGTAATTAGCACATTTCTTGAAAAACAAAAGAAAAAAATTGAATAACGAATGAGATTAATTTTTTTTCATTTCTAGAAAACTTGTTTCGATGTCTGAATCAGAAAGGGTCGAGATCAGAAAATTGAAAGTCATTGAAGCTGCTATAGTATCAAATATTTATATCACATTTGCAGTTATATCAAATTTAGTTGAATTGGTGTACTACCGCCTAAATGTCATAATTTTGTTAATATGAATACAAGTTTTAACCAGATGGCTAACTTTCTTCTGCATTTCTCGTTGGCATAACAAAGTACAGTTTATGTTATACTATGGTCGTGTAGGGAAATACATGTATATTTAAATCCGTTCTTTTAAATGAACACCTCTGATGAAAAATAAATAACAACAAGGCCATTGCCTTTCCAGACAGAAAAACATGAAATGTGAGATTTGATACTTGTTGTGACTGAATTTGTGAATACCAATGTTTTGTCGATCTATAAAAGAAGAAAGTTTTTACCTAGTTCTCTATATCTTATCCCGAATTTGGAGTTTTGAATTTTGGTTAAACCTTAAGCTTCAAAATAAAACACAGATAACAACCACCATCCTCTCTTTCAATATCATACTCCTCTCTCATTATTAATTCTTCTATTTGTGATATTAGAGGAATAGTTAGGATGTAATGATTCACTTTTTTTACAAAACATTTATACAGTAAATATCAGTGTTGCATATTTAGTCATGTTAACCTGTGCCAGAATAACTGGTGCATTAATTAATTTGCAGGCTGAAGTGGGTAGAGTCGTTAGTATATACGCTCTCCAACCAAGATGCTCATCATTAGAAGTCAGATTCGAATCTGAAGTTCGAATTAAATTTAAAAAATAATAATAAATGATAAAAAAATGAAAAAGTCCTTAGCCCTCACGATATTATTCCTAATTTACAATTGTATAAAAATATTCTTCTAGTGTAAATACATGATTAAAAATTTAAAGAAAAACAAGAGTATGAGGTTAGCGTTCCATACGCTTCAGTTTTCTTGTTTTTCAGAATGGAAAAACGCGAGAGTTATGGAGAACCCTCCACCTTCTTTCAAGATTGGTTAATTTAACTTCACTTGAAAACATGTTACGAAGGTTCTGCCTGTCTTCCTGTAGTTTACAATTATAGACAACAGGCAGACTATGCTAGTTTACACTAGCATGGCCTGCATGCTAGTGTAAACTGTCGTGAAGGCTGATAAAAGAAAGTCCATAGTTGGAGTACTTGTGCATCTCCAAGATAAAAAAATCCATTATAAATATTGCTGAAAGAATGCCTATTCCTCTTCTCTCTTCTTGTTTTCATTATGGTAAAATTCTATTTCAACAAACATGTTTACCTTATATGCTATCCATAGCTTGTAGTTCTTTGTGTAAAGTTCGAGTGTGTTGAAATGCAGTTTTCTATTGAGGAAATGAACAAGAAATATCATTATGTATTATTAAAAGACAAGATAATCAGTTTACATTATATAAAATAACAGATTTGCAGCCAAACTGGCAAACAATGTTGTTCTATGTTGTTCTATGAAATCTTTAATAATTTCATTTCGTGCTGTGCTCATGTTCAGTAGAATTAACTTGTTACATTACTTATTTCTTATTTTCCTAGTTCGCAAAGTAACTTATTTCTGAATGTTGTAAAGATTAGTAATATTGTATCGTAAACTAAATTCGCAGGTGAGAGATCTGAATTTATCTCCAAAAAACTCTTGACGTAAATTCAGACTTGTTCACACGCAAACTGTAGAACACACGCAATGAACAGGCACAATAAACTCACCACATAACCTTAGTTCCTGTCGGTAGTAATTCCAAACAAACGAGAAAAAAGATATTTTTATTGCGTTTCCCTTAATTTTGCTAGTATAAAGAAATACTAACGACTGAACCGAATATCTTAGTTTAATCGACATATAGTGAATATTTAAATATCGAGACACTTATATACTCAGATTCTATGTTAGAAGGAATACTTGTATTACCCAACCCCTAATTCATCAAACCATATATTTAAACTGTCGTATTAAAACCTACAGTAGCGAACAAATTAACCCGATCACATATTTTAAAACATGAATTTTCATTTCGCACGAAAATAAATACAAAAATTAAACTCCAACTTGACATAATAATTTGTAAGTGCTCGTCTGTACCCATAAATTCATTAATTAGGTTAGGTATGTACTCTACCAACGTAGAACACATTTTACTTATTTTTGCATAGCGAAAGCATATTTTTATGATGGAGTAAATTAAGTTATCTTTTGTATTACAATTTAATTTTCCAAGTCACTTTTTGACTATGGCTCACAAATGTTCTATTGGATTAATGCCAGCAGTTACCTGGCCACCGAAGCAATTGGATGTTGTGATTTTTTTTTGAGGAATTCTTTCATTTTTTTTGAAGCTTATCGAAGAGCGAGATCCAATTGGAAAACGAGTTTCTTGTCTTGTAGAAACGACACAATTCACAGACATAAAAGGCTGGCCTCATAGCCTCAGCTGCTTCGTAAATCCAAATCAACTATCAACAACCCTCTAACGATTAACATTGCATTACTTCTGAATTCGAGAGCCTGTGTAGGTCAGTGGATGTGGCGTTTGCACACCACCGCGCTAGGCCGCACGAAGGAAGTCTTGGTTTCGAGTCTAGTCGGCGACTAGACGAAATTTTTCTAAGCCTTTTTTCGACCGGTTCTCGAGTTAGTCGATCTCTGGCACGGGCAAGCAGGTTTTCCTCCCGGAAACTCGGGTTTTTCGTCCTGTAAACTCAAGAAAATCGACCGTAGAACCCACATTATTTCAGACATTAAATATATTGTGTTAGGGTTAGAGACCACGAGATGGCGGCACATTTGAGCCGTCTCTCTTCACTGCGTACCGCTTAATTAGTGATAGCCTTGGGCCATCTGTCTCTGATTGGGTACCAGTGGAGATTGAACTGCCCACTCAGTCTCCAAAAGTTAGATAGGGCTAAATGGCCTCGCCTACTCCCGTATATACGGGAATAAAAAGGCGTTAGCTGATTTTTTTTTTTTTTTTTTTACTTCTGAATTCGTGCAACCTCATTCAGAAAAGAAGACAATTCAGTTTAGTCTTGACTAGCACGGATCACAATGCAATGATTTCGAGCACATTCTAGCCATTCGTGTTAGTTAGTTTGTTGCGTTGAAACGAGTTGAAAATTATTTACGACCATTCACAGACATATGATAGATTAAACACTCCAAAGTTAAGTTGTTTAAAGAATTTTACGATGTATTTCAATTAAGAAATCATCACTGTTTTGTATCTCAGTAAAAGAAAAAAAAAATCCATAACTTCAATGTATAGAAGCTAAACATATGATCGATGGTACTAAGGAGACCATGTGGTGTTTGACTTTTGAAGCAACGACACACTTTTGTATCCTTCAGATTTAAATATTCGATAGATTTCTTCACCCAGTATTTCTCAACCTTCTTTCATACATGCCCCATTTTTAATATTAATTTTCACTCCTATTCTCAACGACTATGATACGCGGTATAAAAACACTATTTTCTAGTGTAGAAAACGAATAAAGTTTAATTGGACGTAAACGGGATCTGAAAAAGGATGCAGCAATAAATTTAGATTTCGTTTTATAAAGAGTGAAGTAGATGATGAAGACGACTGTGTGTTATTTGTTCGAAACTTTTGGCGGCTGATAACATGAAACCAAATCAACTTAAAGGACATTTGGAATCACTTCATAAAGAGTATGTTAACAAACCTCGAGATGTAGTTGCTGGCAAACTGAATTTTAAATATTGGGCCAGTGTTGATGATGTATTTTCTTCACTGAAGTCCAGAGCTTTTTTAGCACGTTTGCCATTTATATCTTATCTTTGTGAAACCGGATTTTCTGCGGTGGCTTCCTTAAAAACAAAATATAGATCTCAGTTAAATATAGAAAGAGAACTAAGAACGTCAATTTCCAAGGTTTCACCATCATATGAAAGGCTTTGCTCCTCAACACAGGCCCATGGTAACCATTAATTTTTAGATTCATTGTTATTGTTCAGTTTTAGTTAGTTGCTCGGTATATTTTGCTATACTGATATGCTCCCGTAAGTGTAACCAGTTTATTCAATACAGTGGATTTCATACATTTTATTATTTTATTTTCAGAGTGTAATTTATGTTTTTGTTTTTATATTGATTTCGTATTAATAAATAGTTTCAGTAATTGCTTTTTTGTTCAATAAAATAGTTTTCCAGTTTTACCTTTGATTTCCACTTTCTTCACTTTCTTCGTACCATTAGGTATTTCTTCACCCCCCCCCCCAACCAAATGGGCTGTGCCTCATAGGTTGAGAATCACTGCTCTCTAAAGAGATGGGAAATCAAGTTCTGTTGGGTGAACGCGCATACTGGAAGCGGATTAGCTGGGTAAAGAAGCGACTAGAAACGAATGGCTAGAAATAAGTTACGAAAAATTCTCGAAATCTGCTATTAAAATACTTGCAGAAGAAGCCTAAACTTTTGGGAAGAAAAATGGAAAACATTAAAATAAAGGATCAACAACAAAAGAATTCTTGCCATGCATGAGAGCAGACTCCGGTTGAAACTCGATTTCTCCAGGTTTAACCACGCTACTGACGGGACATGGAAAGACACTACCCACACAGAGTCCATATCCGGGTATCCACCATCCTGTATTTGTTGTCCGCACCTTCAACAGCCTGCGATCACACACTTTACGACTGTCAGCTTCTCCTAATAGGACACGTCATCACTTCTGGAGACAAGTGGTACTTATCGAAAAATATTACTCAGAATTAATTAAATTTACAAATAAGATCAACTGTGCAGTCATTGTAATGTAACATAAATTACTGATATTATATGAATTATATAATGTAAAAATATCTATATATAAAAATATGAATATGAATGTAAAGGTCGGAATATGTACATATAAATGTAAAAATAGAAGAGTAAAGTTTGATACAAAATTGAAAATATAAATGATAATAAGTACTTGTCAGTTACATGTAATATGCATTGTACACAATGAGACATCTAGGAATAAATTACCTCCTGGTAGGGATACTATTGGGAGGAAAACGCAAAACACACCCACACCCACACATAAAGTAACTTAGACTCTTATCAACCCAGCCGATGTATATGTTACGGTTAAAGGGATAAATCCGGTTATTATTAATAATTACCGGTTAAAGTGAATAATTAGAATTAATCACTTTAACCGGTTAAAGTGAATAATTCCTAGACGAGTCTGATAAATGTTATGAAAACATGTTTATAGGTTTTCATTCTCAATAGAAATTATAACAACTTAAGTTAGTTTGGGTTAGGTAAGTTTAGTTTATAATGAAAAAAGTAAGGAAAGTACTTCTTTTGCAATCAATGAAATCAGAAATCATTATAAACTAACCTAACCTAACCTTTATCGGTTGGAAATAATTATAACCTAACCTAACCTAACCTAACCTTTATCGTTTGAAAATCATTATAAACTAACCTAAACTAACCTAACCAATAAAGGTTAGGTTAGTTTATAATGAAAAAAAAAAGTAAGGAAAGTACTTCTTTTGCACTCAATGAAATCAGAAATCATTATAAACGAACCTAACCTGATCTAAACTAACCTGGATGTCGCATGTCGAACCAGAGTGTAGTCGTAGTTTGTCGTGGGCAGATTAATGGGGATTAAGATAAACGTTGTTGTAGGCCTAGCTTAATGATTGCGGGCAGATAAATGGGGATAACAAATAAAAATTGCTGTGAATAAGAATTTTAGATAAATCAGAGAGGAACTGATCCATGTTTTTCTCCATTGATGAGGAAACAGGTACAGCAACGACGTTTATCTGCCCGCAATCATTAAGCTCGGCCCACAACAACGTTTATCTTTTATCCCCATTAATCTGCCCACGACAAACTACGACTATACTCTGGTTCGACATGCGACATTCAGGTTAGTTTAGGTTAGGTTAGTTTATAATGATTTCTGATTTCATTGAGTGCAAAAGAAGTACTTTCCTTACTTTTTTCATTATAATCTAACCTAACATAACCAATAAAGGTTAGGTTAGTTTGGGTTAGGTTAGGTTAGATTAGTTTATATTGATTTCCAACCGATAAAGGTTAGGTTATAAACTAACCTAACCTAAGCTGTTATAATTTCTATTGAGAATGAAAACCTATAGATAAAACCTATAAACATGTTTTTATTACATTTATAAGACTCCTCTAAGAATTATTCACTTTAACTGGGTTAAAGTGATTAATTCTCGTAAATTATTCACTTTAATCGGTAATTATTAATAATAACCGGTAATTTGTAATAATAACCGGACCGTAACATATATATTAAACTGACAAAGGGAAAAAATGTAAAAATAAAAAAATATATAACGTTGAAAAATTTGTACCATTCCGAAAACTGACAATAAAGTTCATATAATACGCACACGCTACTATGATAGACTTATAAATTCGATCCTTTATTTTTATTAGCTTGAATGATGTCGAATTATTTGTAATGTAATGTAATGATGAAGTTTGCAAAATTCTTTGTTCTAAGACTCAAGATGGACAAATGATGCGAAATTCCACTTAACATTATGTTTTAAAGATCAAGTTGTCACCTGATGAAACCTAAAATATTTCTAGTGCATTCTGAGCAGTAAATGGAGTTAAAAACACAAAAAAATAATAAATATACAAAACGTTTGAAGAAACATAAGTTTTATTGCTTCTACAACTTTAGTTACAGCAATTAAGACATACTTCGATAGCGGGATAAAAAACCTGAGTTTCCGGGAGAAAAAACCCTGCTATCTCCGTATGAGACAACTAACGCTGAAATACAAGTACAGTTATACACCTGTATAAACAATCATCTGCTCATGAGTAGAATTGAAGTTAAATATTTTCCGGTAGAAGGACGAAGTGAACGGTCAATCATTCAATTGTTTTATGAAGACTTGCATTTCTGAAAGCAGATACAAAATATCGTCTTTTGCACGCGAAGAGTCTTCTGAATTCAACAGTGGCAACTCTTTTACGTTTGACTGCAAATCTCTCTCTCTGTTACCTGTAAAAAAGGAAAAGAATTCATTATTCAACCGGATCTTTAGACGAGATTTCCCTTTCGGAAGAACACCAGCACGAACAATGAGTGTCGCCGTTTCCTCCCCTCCTAACGGGCAAAAAAATATGTGCTGCACTGGTGGCCCTATCCCATCGTCCGAATCCGGTTGTGCTGATCAATACTCAACTTAACCTACCTTACGTAACTAATTGGCTAGTGGCTGCCAGCTCAGAAGAACGGCTTTACACGGACTGTAATATTGTGACGAACCCCCTTCTGGATGGACACGCTGGATTTCAACTACGCAAGGCGTTGTGTAGGAACAATTACCGTATTCTCAAACTCCTAACGATCAGAGTTCGAATACAACAAAGTGCCGTTCAGTTAAAAGCCAAAACGCCCATCGTTCGTCACATTTTGGGCTTCTCAACGAATGAGAATGATCATCTTCAACCAAACAAAAACATAAACAGAACACATGGAAACGACAATAATAAAAGAAAACCTATTCTAATACCAATATTGAATTTGCTAATTAATACTTAAAATTAACATCAAAGGGAAAATAAAATCTAGATAAATAAATGACCGCTGTCATTAAGAGTAACTTATAAAATCATCTTTTTCTTGTGCATTTTACACTAGTTATTCGTAACACCATTCACTCGCATGCAAGTTCCCAATATAACTCGGATGTGATCTTTTCCCTTATTTTGTCAACTTATGTAAATTCACTTGTGGCATTGCAAATATGTATTTATCGAAGACTCAGCATTCTATCTTCCGATTGAAGAAGTAATCACTGTGGTAAATGTGGAGGTCACTTTGTAATCTCAACAAAAGAACCCATACCATTGTTGTGAAAGTGAATTTTAACTTTCCCCTCAAAAATGGAAAGCATCCTAACTGAGGCATTTGTTGTTGAAACAACGATTGTTGAATCGTCATCGTTTAATACAGTTTGTCTCTCTACGGAATAAATAACCCAAAGACTGAGTGGAAGATAAATGGGACTTTGTTTCTGTGTAAGGTGGAAGCGAAAACGAAGAGTGTGACCTATGTTTATTGCACGTCCTTCATGTTGGGTCATTTAATTAAATAAATCAATAAGAATAACCTGTGTTTTATTTGTCATGGCAGTGTTTCTACCCTCCCCTCAATGTTATGTTATGAAACGTAATTCTCTTCCCTCATTTTAGATAAGTCGAAAGCATTTCTGTGGTTAATAGTTTGCAACCTTCGGATCGAACCTTCAGTTTTCAGTTTGTTCTTATATTTTTCTACATATTTTTCAAGTGTTATCTTATTCCCTAAAAGGAGGTGGTTTTATTCAGTTTTTTCTTTGATTTCCACTTTTTTTTCTCGCTTTCTTCGCTCCCCTTTAGGTATTTCGCGCCCCCAAAGTGGGCACGCTCCATAGGTTGAGAATAACTGTCCTACACCAATCAGACATATTAATGTAATATTTGTAGTTCTACTTCAGACCTCAGTACCGTAGTTTTCCCAAAAGGCTCAAAGTAAACCTTCTCTTGTGTTGTTTACAAATATTAAAATGCTATCAATTAAACACATTAATTTGGACAAAGAAATTGTAGATGTGGATTTCATAATGAACATTTTTTCTAGCAATGAAATAAAATAATGATCAATATTATAACGACTGATGATCAATTAATGATCAATCATAAACTACTTAATGATAATAACAGGTAAAAAAGTCATGCGTTCCTACTGATCAGCGTGCTTTTTTTATTCGATATCAATCTCAGGTTTCCTGAATTATAAAATACAAAACCAAAAAATAAATACATTTCGACTTATAAACATCTTTCTTGCAACGAGTTGCAGTATTCTGAAATTAAACTATATTATACAGATAAATAATCAGTATTTCAATAAGTCATTCATCTTTCATGAAGTTCTCCGTTTTCAGTTTCAATGCATATTTCTGATAAATACGTCTTATCTTTGAGTACCTTCTGACAACATTTTTCCTACTGGATCAAGACTTAGATTTCCTCTTTTCATTGCATGGCTCACATAACACTGCACCAACAATAATGAGTGTTCAGAGTAGATCGTAAACTGTTTGATGGTCGCTATTTTAAAATGAACGCTAAACAAGGAATTGAAATTTAGCTTCTGATACTTTGTTTAAAATTATTTCCATAACGACTAACTTATTTAAGATCAGTGTATTTTGTCTGATTATTTGTGTGCATTTTTATTCTGCTTCGTCAGTTTTCAGGAAGAAAACTTGTCTTTCGTAGAGGAGAATTCCTTCCGCTCCGGAATAAGACCGATTTAACTCACCAAGACTCGAATATATTAAAGTTCTTCGCATCCAATATTCTAAATTCGAAATATTTTCATTGAAATTTCTCTCTCTCTCTCTCTCAGTATATCGATGAACTTAAAAGTTCCATACTCTTCAGGTGATTTTTCACACTGCTTAGTTTGCACGTGGCAAAGAAATATTACACTGCGCTAAAAACCCATTAATTATTTCTTTTATTGGCACTAATGAATCATTAGCATAATGATGCTCATAATTGAGTCTTTCTTCATAAAAGTTGAGGAAAGAACACCGCATTTGTAAATACATTTTTGAAGCTATATTTTTCAAAAATGGTGAAATATTAGCTTTATTAACCACAGCATGTTTGGATAGTCGCAGTTCTACACCTTTACATCCTAATTAAGAGACTAATTTTGAGAAATAAGATACTTTTTGTTTTCGCTGTATCAAACTGGATCGATCTTCCGCTTTGGTATCTCATTAAAAATTTGAAAAGAAAAAAAAAAAATGCATATTTTCACCATGAAGGTATGTGAGGATAAATTTCTGACATTTCTCCGTCTCATTCGAGGGAAGTTAAGATAAAGTGCACTTTCAGTTTTTCTGCTTTTCTTGCGTGGATTCAGGAACCGAAATTAGTAGTGACAACTGTGGAGTATAAATGTAAACGTTTCTCCTATTTGTTTTCATTTGACATAGTGTTATGCTTTCTACAAAACATGCAAATGAAAAGGGAACGCCTCAATTTATTCGTAATTTTTAGACAAACATAATTTTCAGACTGAGCGATACCTGCTGGAAAAACAAGGAATTTTAAACAGGAAAGAATGCATGTCTTATTTTATATTTGAAGTGTCATTTACAGTGGTCTGAAGAAACGTTTTGCATCTTAGCATAACAATGGTAGCAAGGATAATCCCATTTTATCAAATTACATCAAAAATATAAGGAGAATTTCGACTGACTTAGATATGTTTCTCATGTTTTTTTTTTCGAAACATAAATAATGACTTTATTTGGGATTTTCATGGCAGTCTTGAAAGCCATTCTCAAATTAGAAGCGACAGGAGTACCCAGCGAATGCTATTGCAATGCTAGGTACTCCTATTACTCGCACGTGGACGATGAATGTCATCGTCCACAAATATTCGCATTTCCCTTTTCAAGCAATTTCCTGGTTAACTCTATTTTAATGAAACTAGTCACTAAATATTAATGCTAAGAAACTTTTAGGAAGAGAAAAAATAAGGACATGGGCATGTGTTGTTTAGTTAGCTTACAGGTTCAGTCCAATAAACAAAAAAACACCTCTTTTAGTGTTTTGACTGTTGCAAGGAATTAGAATGTCAGTAGTAGGGAAAATGTATTTGATTATCAATAATTAATTCCTGTTTTTACAACGAGTTTCTTGTAATGGATTCGTTTTGATGAGCAAAAGAGTTAAAACTATTCATGAATTATTCATCTGAAATCAATTGTATGGACTTGTTTGATGTGATTACTTTCCTTTGAAACATTAATCTGACAAAACAGTTAAAGTATGTTTTCAGGAAGAATTCAGATGTGCAAAATAAATCGAAATAGCTCCATTTTTCAAAGGAAGTAATACGAAGTAATACTGTTACAAAGACTTGAAATTCTGTGTTGTTAATTGTCATAAAAATTGTATGAGCAGCTGACTAACAATACTATTCTTCAACATATTACGCTTTCTTTCACATCATAGCACTGATAAGGAAAATATACTATTACAACTGCTTTTTGTGCAAACTTTTATTCTGTCTAGTACTTGATGTAAGGAAAAGAAAGAAAGACGTTCTTTACACAGAAAATGAGGTGTAAGAAGATGGCAGGTGGCGAAGACACCTGATCGATTCGCAATGGGATCCAAAAGGCTGAGGGAATTAGTTGCGGCAAAAGAATGGACAGGAACACACACACAAGTACTTGGATGACATGACAACGGAAAAGAAGAAAGAGACAGTTAAATTTCCCCACATTGTATTTTTTTCCTGGTTCACCAATCAGCTGTGGATCTTATTTTAATCAAGTACGAACAAAACTAATTTCGAAAAACTAACGACCTCTGGCGGGATGTACCGTTTCAATGGTCAGTAGCTGAGCATTACATTAATGCTGACAAGCTGTAATTACTGGCTGAAGAATCTTTTTTTTTTTTTTTGTAGATATAGGAGGAGTTTAAGAGAGAAACTTTTTGTGAAAATATCCTGATTGGCATTAAATATGTCAGCAGCATTTTTATTCAAAAGCACTTTTCAAATTATCACCCCTGTCATCTATCAGAAATACATATCCATACTTGAAGTAGAAAAAGCCATCAAAGGCTTGAAATGTGGAAAGGCAGCAGGAGTAGATGATATTCGACCAGAAATGCTGAAGTATGGTGGTATAAGAGTTCTACAGTGGCTGCACTGCATAGTTCAGAAAGCCTGGACAGAGTGACGAATTCCCGATGACTGGAGTAGAGCTCTCATAGTACCCATATATAAAAAGGGAAATAAAACTGCATGTGAGAATTACAGAGGTATTTCCCTACTGAGTGTTCCGGGCAAGATCTATGCAAGTACTTGAGAAACGGTTGAGAAGAATTGTGGAGGAAAAGCTTGGTGAAGAACAAGCTGGATTCAGGCCAAATAGAGGCTGTCAGGATCAGATCTTCACTTTACGACAAATAGTCGAGAAAGCATGGGAATATAACAAAGATCTGTAATTAAGTTTTGTCGATCTGGAAAAGGCATATGACAAGGTGCCAAGAGAGAAGCTATTCAATACGCTGCAGTTATATGGTGTCAATGGGGCATTTTATCAAGCAATACGTAGTTTTTATTTGAGTTGTAAGTCAGCAGTTAGAATTGAAGGAAGTACAGGAAGATGGTTTAATGTTAAATCTGGTGTGAGACAAGGATGTACATTATCCCCGCTGTTATTCATTATCTATATGGATCACATTATGAAGGAAAGTGGTATTAAACATGATATCAAAATTGGAGATGTTAATGTCAGCTCTTTGCTTTATGCGGATGATGTTATACTTCTAAATAAATCCGATACAAGTCTGCAAGATTCTCTGACTAAATTGAATAGCTGTTGTAATAGATATGGTATGAAGGTCAGCAATAAAAAGACAAAGACAATGAAAATAGGCAGAATCATTGAAAATATCAACTGTGTTGTGAATGGAGAACCTGTGGAACAAGTAAAACATTTCAGCTATTTAGGCACGATTTTTACTGAAGATGGTAAATTAAATATAGAAATAGACAACAGAATAAGCAAAGCTGGTATGGTGGGAAGTCAATTGAATAAATTCATATGGAATAAGAGAGAAATTAGTTGGAACACTAAATTAGCTGTGTACAAGACAGTGTTCAAACCAGTTTTAACTTATGGATCTGAGAGCTGGGTCAGAAGTAAAACACTTGACCAAAGACTAGAGACCACAGATATGAAAGTCCTGAGAAAGATTCGAGGCGTGAACAGATAACATCAATGGCAATATCATATTAAAAATCAGGATATTAGGAAAGAACTTGACATTGTCAGCATCCAGGAATGTGTTAGCAGAGCTAATCTCAGGTGGTATGGTCACTTAAACAGAATGGGCGAGGAAAGATTAGCTAAACAAGTGTTCTCTGCCAGGTTAGCAGCGAAACGACCTAGACGAAGACCAAGATATAGGTGGATTGATACAGTACAAAGTGCTTTAGACGATAGAAATATAAGATCTGATAATGTTGGAGTCTTGACATGTAACAGACTGATTTGGAGGAAAATTGTAGATAGGAAGTTAGTAATGATGTAATTTTTTCATGTAGTACTTTCATATCCTGTACACCCCTTGAGGGTAAATGGCAGGAATTTGATGATGATGATGATGATGATGATGATGTCATCTATCAGGCAGGTGTCGCGCTCACAAAATAGAATCTAAATAAGATTTAAAACCATGTCCTGAATAACCAAGAATAAGAACCCTAGAGGATATTTTCCGGATATCCTTCTGTACTGCTAGGGAAAACTTCGTTAGTTTTTTTTATCATGCAGACAGATAAGAAAATATCGTATCATTATCTCTCTCTCTCACTCACCGCCTTCGTAGTTGAAAGGATGTTGCGACATTTGCCCTTTAAGGCCTGGTTACAATTCTATTTATGTTGATAAGCATTTTTGATGTACTTTTTTTAATTTATGGGTGAGTTTTTTACGACGCTGAATGTTTCTGTAAAAATTGCCTGCAATTTTTTCCAAAAAAAAAAAAAATAGCTCGCTCTTCTAAAAACCAACACAAACCAACAGACATGATATAATAGCCGTGTAACCTTTGTTGTCTGCACAATAATTCAAAATCATTCAACTGCCCCTCCCTATCTCTCTGTGTGTTTAAATTAGTAATACGAGCAACCAAAAAATCAAAATTATATAAAAAAGTAAGTTTTCTCTACTCAGTACATGTGGAATTTTGATTCTCATATCTTCATCCTTCCATTCTACCATTCTGTTTCTTCCCTTGTTTCCTCTCCATCCATTTATGTTTATATTTTTAATTTTTTCTATTACTGGTTCTTGGTTTAATTCTGTCATAATTTATTCATTTCTTTTGTGATCAAATAGGGTATACTTTGCAGTTTTTCTCATAAACTTCATTTCTGCTGTTGTTAATCTTTGTTTGTCTTTTTGTTTTATTGTCCAGATTTCGCTTTCATACATTAAGACCGGTAAGGCTAATGTATTGTATACTTTTAGTCTGGTTTGTTTTTGAACTAGGTTTGGTTTGAATATAGAGTTAATTATACCTGTTATTTTTAAATATCTTGTAATTTTTACGTTTATATCTTTTTCATTTTCATATGTGATCGTACATCCTAGGTAGTTAAATGAATTCGCCTGTTCTAATATCTTGTTATCTGTTACTAGTTTAGTTCTTGCTGGTGGATCTCTTTTTAGGTGAATTCTTGATTATGCTGTGTATTCACAATAAAACTTATATACCCTTATATTTGAGCATTTTATTTGGATATGATCTACTCCCACTACACGATACTTCTCCATTTTTGTTTTCTGATGCTTTTTACTACTTCGAGTATTGATGTGAATACTGACTGCATTCCTCTTGAAAATTTGTGCCACTCTTCTGTCACCATGTTTCATTTAACCATTGTTTAGTGCATTACTGTTATACGTTTTTTAGTTTTTCCTTCAAATCATTTTGCTACCTTCATGATATTTATCTTCGAGCTTCTTTTATTCTTCTCGTGACTTTTTAGCTAATTTTTGCACATATATCTCTTACAATTTAGTCTGTACTCTGTCAGGACATCTGACTTGATAATAACTTTCATTGCATTGTATCGTTTCTTGGAATGACTCTAAGTTTTTGTCCATCACGAGGTTCTCATTTTTATATATTAACAGATAACTCAGACATGTATTATCGGTGAATAAATCGATGATTTCTTTGACGTTTATCACCGAAATGTCAAGGAGACATTTGGTAACCGAGAGTTCCTCAGTGTAACATTCTTTCGATCCTCTTCATAGAGAAAATATCGAACACGATTAAGCAACTGCCTTTTTACACTTATACTGATAGTTTATTGGCGAGTTTGTTTTAGTTTAAACTTCAAGATGCGTTATAGTGTATTTTTGAAATCTATCTGGAAAGTCGAGTACTCACCACAACTCATGCATATTCTTTTACAGTCTTATTACACTGAGAGAAATTATATTTACTTTGTCTGCGATTGTGACGAAATATTGGCTAAACACCTGAACCGCTGTCTAGTTTAATAGCCAATGGTTTGACATGCTATTATTGTAGTTACTTTAACTACATTGTGTCTTTTAAAATAATATTAATTAGAATAGATTTGAACAAAATGCAACGAGAATAATGTCTTTAAAGTAAGGCAGATAGGATGATACCATTACAGTAACTAGAATGACTTAGAATACATTGACCATTAAACTCTTCAGGTGGGCCACATGTGAACCGACTGATTAGTATGCTTGCTCTATGGGATTTCTTTCAGGATTGTGGACATAGTTAATCGTGTACGATTCATAATGCCTAAGAGCACTGATAAGCATCACATCGAGCTTTTGTAAATATTGTTCCAGAATAGTTATCCTTTCTTTCTACAAAACTATTCCTAGAAGAACAACAAAAGATTCATAATGCATGTCTATTATACTGCATAGATGTTCATTGGAATAATGGGTTTGTTGAGACACCCGTGGAACACGTTATTCAAAATCAACCCATCTACATTGCTCTACTACTATCATCTCCTTGTATACATTCACATAGTTCTCTAGGGTCTATTCTTAATTAATGAAATAAATATAAAGCTCGGAGGTTTGTTCTATCAGTCCTTGCTTCACAATGGTATGGCAAGTGAAAGCTTCTGTTTATAGCAGACATTGCAAACAGGCAAGATTCACAAGCATCTATAATTTCTTCTGCTTGATTGTTATAGGGGCTAAGCATAACTCTCATTGAAGTAGTGGGAAACGAGTGATATTATTTTCCATTATACCTTGATTAGGGAGTAGTAATGATTTGAAATCGTGGATCACATCACCAGCTTAAGTAAGCTTTGATATTTCTGTTTTATAGCTCAATGTAAATTATATATGTTTTAATATATATTCATCTGTATAAAAACGAACTAAGAGCATAAAATAAAATTCCATTACTTTGTTATTATCACATTTTAAAAAACATCACTGAACCTCAAATTAGGGTTTCAGTCAGTGTTAACCCTTAGTTTCGCTTTTTATGATGTAAACTCATAAATGTTAACTAATCAGTATTTTACTATAATTAAAAGTGTATCACTACATTATAATACTGTTGTAGATATATTCATTATAAAATAATGAATTCACAATAAGTAAATTCGTATTAATGAATTCATTTTCTCATAATAGGATAAAGTTTATAATTTACATAAAGCTGATTTTAATTTTAATCTATGTGTTGTCTAATGCGTCTATTTTCTAATGTTGTCTAATTTTATAAAATAGCATAATGAATATTTTCCAGTAATATAAATGAAAAGATCAAGGAATATAGAGAGAACAGAAAGCTCATCTATTTAGTATGGAAAGATATAGGGTGCCAAAAGAAGTGGATACATATTGACCAAAGGGAAAGAGAAAGATAGAGGAAGACCAGCGACAAGATGGAACGACCAGTGATGCCAGAACAGGAAAATGCCGAAATCCTTGAAGAAGAATAATATTTTCTAAATAGAAGAATAAAAACAACGGTTGAACAATGGTTTCTACATTTTGTTATACACAGTCATCGTTCACATTTTCAACTCTTATGTACATTTAAATATATAAACCTACTAATTCCTGAAAAGCAAAGTCATCATTATTAAATTGAGTAAGGAACAGTAATTATGTTTTACAAAAAAACATTCATGTGAATGGAATTCTAAAGTTTCAATACCGACTAAAAAGGAAACCTATAAAATAAAAAGAGTTCTATAATATTATTCAAAACTTTTGAAACTTGCTTTTTCAAAGGAAGCTAAGATTAGGAAACTAAAAGTAAAGTTTTCTACTCAATAATCACTTATAATCAGGTCAACCTGGCTCTCAAGACAAGACTAACAAGACTAATTGCTTCCATCCAAATGAGTAACGGTCGTAATTGAAGAAAAAAAATCGAGACGCGATGGATAAAACGATGAAGCAAGCCTTTTCAGAAATTGCATATCCTTTACTCTACAGTTATAAAACGAAGGCAGAAACTATTTCTGTCATTAGAGGGTATTCACTTGTCACGAAATTGTGGCACTAGGAGCGAGCGCATAATGAGCTTCGGTTTGAATGCAAAATTAATGACTGACATTGAGAAGAATATACAGTAGAATAAGGACATTACAAACAGATGATTCTTATAAAACAAAGAAGTTAAAGAAAAAGAAAAGGAAAAAGATATTACGCTATATTTTACACTATCGACAGTTTTTCTAATGTCAAGACCTGTCACTTCAATGACAAAATCGCAAGAAAGCTTTCATGCTAAAATAGTTTAACATGTTCATTGCCAATCACGCGATATCGCGCGATACGAGCTCTCACCAAACGGTCGATCACGCGTTATCGCGTGGACGTCGCTAACTAAATAAAAAAATTAAAAAAATTTGCCCACCACACGAAATTCCAATTTTCAGCTTGGCAATGAAAGTGTTAAACGTATTTTTGGTATTAAAATTCGTGGCATGGTGATTTTTGGCATCTGTGATGATGACATAGCTTATGTCACGTGATTTAACACATTATCAGAATAATTTCAGGCATAATTTCAGTCCATAAGTTTCGGTTGTTTATCTCATCATCTTTTCCTTTAATGTCTTAGATTCAATTATCTGTTATTTATAGGATGGATGTTAGTATGCATCTGAGATTCCATAGGATTTGTCTATTTTGTGAAACAACACTTGTATCTTTCTATAAGAGAGACTATTTCACTTTGTGCATACAGGGCTTATAAAATTCTTCGCTTGCTAGGTCGGATTCGAAACTAGGTCTTTCCATTCAGAAGGTATCACTACCAACTGAGACAGAGAAACGCTAGTTTAATATACCGGTATCCACAATGTTTGCTTATTTCTAACAAACGAAACTTTATGGAAATTTAATGCTACTAATGAAGAAATATAAATCATTCGTATTATTCCGAGGAAGGTAAAAATATAAGCATTATGTTATCCACAATATATATACTGCACATTTTTAATAAAAACATCTATTAATTACTAGATAGCTGTTTTCCGGTTATTGGTATATGCTTTTATGTGTTCGGATTGAGATCAATGGAAAACTAGTTTTTATGGCATTGATGCTGCTACTTTGAATGAAAGGCCAAGGCATACTCCGAGAGGGAAATTTTCAAAATATTAAACAATAATTATTATGGAGATAACACAGTCCCCTCTGTATAGAAAATTATACAGTTTTTTTTTTCAAGGAAGAATATATTTTGCCTTTCATTATTGCTTGCAAGCAAGCAAGCAAGCAAGCAAAGCAAAGACTGCCCGACATACAACTACTATAGACACCTCAAATTTCAAAACATAGATTATGGAAAGCAACAATAATGCTAGCAGAAACAGCACTACTTCAAACAAATCTTCAAACCTCTATAAAGGATGTAAATAACTTGACAAAACTCATCAATACAAGAACCCTACAACATCAACAACAAAATATCCGGCTTTCCAAGTAACTACAAAATATTTTCCAAAGAATCAGAAGGAAAGAGAGTTGCAGTAGTCGTAGTCAACCCTGAATCGAGGCAATAGATAGCAACGCCTATTCGCTTTATGGGCTCTACAAACAATAGAGGTAAAATTTTGGAAGAGCTCATAGAATGAAATCCCCCCACACATACTAAACGACGACTGTAACATTCCATCATTTTAAAATACCAGAGGAAGCAGCTTCATTGATGTGACATTGGCAAACAACGCTATTTTACCCCTGGTTTCTGAATGGAAATACGAAAAATAGGAAAGCTGTTCTGACCATCGCATAATAAGTTTCATTATCAGTAACAAAAATTTAAACGGAATAGACAACACAAACCATCGCATTAACATCAAGTAATTCACCAATAAAACCAACCTACAGATATTTATAAAAGCATTAAAAAGAGAATTTTTTAGACTTAATCTCAGTACATGACTTTAATGTGAACAGCGAACAACAACTGAGCTTATACAAATATCTAGCCATCTAGGCATCAGTACAAACTGACATGGACTTCCTTTTCTTCTGCGTTTTCATCAGGTCTGTTAAAATCTAGCGACCAGACACTCAGAACAACCAAGAAGCTAAACATTTATGGAAGAGAATCAGTATCTTGGCAGAACGATGAACTAACAGTCCTAAGAAACGTGTTATCCCACTCACACGACTTTACCAAAGAACATAACCAAGATTTAAGAGAGAGTAGAAGACAGAACTACTATGAAGCCAAATACAGCTGTCAGTCCAAAATTACAAATGCGAAAACAGAATCATGGAAAAAATTCTGTACAGTTTCAACCGTATTGAATCCTTGGAATTGCATATATAACTTAGCAGCAAGCAAGAATAAGGCAACACCTATATTATCAGATATCAAGAAAACAGACGGCACCTACACTAAAAACTTAGCAAAAACTGCAGATATTATGATAGAGGAGTTTATTTCCGATGACGATGAATCAACAAATGAAGAAATCGACAAAACTTACAAGAAAAGAATGGAAACAGACATATACACTCCTGACGACGACTAATTTGCAACTAATGAAATCGAGTCAATATTAAGATCAATGGATACAAGAAAAACTCCTGGAGAAGACGACATAACCACCGATATCTAAGAGCATTTCTAGAATCCCCCGAATTCATAACAATTTACAACGAATGCCTAAAAATAGAACGATTTCCTTCAATATGGAAACGCTCAAAAATTACACCCGTAATCAAACTAGGAAAAGAAACATCCGAGGAAAATAAAAAATACAGACCAATCAGTCTCATAAACGTTGCTGGTAAGATTCTAGAAAAACTTCTAATAAACCGAATAATGCACTATATCTTCTCAATAAACCTTTAAGCAGCAAACAATATGCATTTAGACCTCAATCCATCACACTAGACGCAACTATGGAGGTTAAAGAGTTCACAGAAGACTCTCTACAGCCGAAAAAAAAGATGCACTACTGATCTCACTCGATGTACAAGGAGCCTTCGATGCTGCTTGGTGGTGGTGGGGGGGGGCATAATCACTCAATTAATAGATTTAAAATGCCCCAAAAAACTTACTCTACCTTACAAAATTATTTTAAAGGCAGAAGAGAAACCATGACATTAACAACCACAACTGTAACGAAAGAAATCAAACGAGGCTGTCTGCAAGGTTCCTGCTGTGGGCCAGATTTCTGGAACATCCAGTACGACTCGCTATTAAGACTTCCTTTCACTACTGAAACAAAACGCATAGCTTTCGCCGATGATGCGATGATAATGATTCGGGGGCACTACAACTTGCAGTTAGAATTAACGTCCAACGAAGAACTCTTTAAAATTGCAGAGTGAGCACGCGAGAAGAAAGTTACCTTCAATAACACCGAGTCTAAAGTGCTCCATATCTCACACAAAAAATCAAAACAACCTCTAATGGTCTTCCTAAACGAAGAAGTTTTGGAGGTAGTCGGTGAGCTAAAATACCTAGGAGTAAGAAAAATTTCCCTTAAATAAGCACATCTCATATATTGCCGAAAAAAGGATTAAGTGGGATTAGGCCAACGAGAGCTGAAAACAATATATACCGGAGCTATACTACCACTGATATCTTATGCTGCACCTGCCTGGAAACACACACTAAAATCAAAGATAAATCGACAAAAACTAAATAGAGTTCAACGTCTTATAGCCATACGTGTAATTAGAGGATACAGGACAATATCTTTCGAGGCAGCTTGCGTTATTGCAGCTCTAATACCGATTTACTTGAAAATACAAAAATTACCTCTTATATATGACACTTCCGGAAGATATAATGAAAGTTACAATCGATCCAGATTGCTACGAACTTCCGCTTCACTATAGTAGGTGGCCCCACCCAGCAAAGAGAACATATTAAGGAGAAGGAACGCTCTGGAAACGAGAGAGCAGATCAGCTGGCTAAAGAAACGGCTAAAAAAGAAAGGCAAGAAATAAGTTACCAAAAGTAACCAACATTGAAAACAACAATAATCAACAATAAACACTAGAGATAAAATAGTAAACAGGTGGAGAGAGTACTTTAACAAACTTCTAAACTATGATGAGTTTACTGAGACTTATATATAAATAATATAATATAAGAATAAATAGAGAATATTTATTATAACTGTCAGCTAGAAATATTTAAACCTTCGCTAGCTGAAGTAGAAGAAAGTATAACGCAGCTCAAAGACAACAAAGCACCAGGTACGGACGAAATAGTAGCTGACTTAAATATGGTGAAAGTCAATTAAGTGCACATATACATAAATAGACTGATACATTTAATTTATGAGAAAGAAGAGATACTCTCAGAATGGAAAGATACATTAATAATTCCAATATATTAAAAGGGAAACAAAAATGAATGTGAAAATTACAGAGAGACATCGTCCCTCTCAGCTGACTAAAATTTTTATTTAATATTATACTAAAATAATCTTACCTTATACTGAAGAAGATATAGATGAATATGAAGCAGAATTCCGAGGCAATAAGTCTACACTTGACCAGATTTTCTCACTAAGACAGATATTAGAAAAAAAACGAGGGAATATAATAAGAATGTCTATATTTTGTTTGCGGATTTTAGACCTGTTGTTGTACACCTATTGGTTTATATGGAGCAGAAGTGTGCAGCATAAGAGACCAAGATAGAAAAACTTTGCATCGTAAATCTTAGCGACAATTTATAAGTCACGCAATCTTATGTTATCTTAATTATGTCTATGTCTATATTATCTTAGCAGTGATGCGAAATGCTCATTATCTGAAAAGCACAGATTCTTTAATGTCTTTTAGATTAGATGGATGTCGACGATAAATCCTATTTCATGTTCAGTTGTCAAACTTAGTCATTCGCTTATCAATCACTGCTTTCATCTATTATATAAGTCTCTAGAGCTGAATTTCCAGCAGTGTGAATATTCTCAATTGTACGTTTCTTGAAATATATAATAAGTTGCTCGCTGAAATTAAGAAACATTTTAAGTTATTCAAAGATGCCATTACACAGAGCTAATTTTAATATTTTGGCCAAATTATTTCAATTATGTCCAATAGGTATACTAAAGGTAGTAAAGCAACCTGCTTCAGTATGTATTTTATTTATAGTACAGTTAATTTTTTTTAAAGTATTTTTTATTCATAAGGTCTGTAATCCGTCTTCTATAATTACGGGTTAAGGATTTAGGTAATTATAAAATGCCTATTTTTCACTAGCTTCTCTTTAGACATAGAACATTCATGAGTGAGACGTTCTTAGATGTCATTCGGTCGGAAAAACCTAGGTTCAAATCCCATCAAGAAATATAAAAACCTTTACATCAGCTTTTCAACTGAAAATCAATTCGGCAGTTGATAGGGAAGTGGAAGATTATTTTCATCCCAGAAATCAGGGGGTTTTAGCCTATAAAGCAGCTTCTACTGTATCTTCTACTTCTACTGTTGCTTCTACTCTATCTTTAGGTCGAACAGATCAATAGCTATCTGAGCTATCTGCCCATCTTTAGGATATACGATATCTCTCATTCTAATTTGTTTAGAAAGCAACTGTTCACTCTCGTTTGTTAATTTTCATTTGATATCATTCAATAAATCCTTGAATTTCATTCGTCCTCTTTCCTAATTGCTAATAATTCGCAAATACTCATTATTTTTGTTTATTTTGTTTTAACTTTTTATATAGTTTCATCGGAATCTAGAATATTTTCCTGGAAGACAATTCTGCTACAAAATATAAAGCAAATGTGTTAATAGGGACAGCTTGGATAGATTGGCATATGGTGGTCTCCAGTCTCTAACAGAAAATGTAATTAATCCTTAATGCAAAAATAATTGGTTGACTAAAATTCTAAGCTAATATTTTTTAGAAGTAAGAAAAATACATATACTGTTAGACTGATTTGCAGATAACACTGAAAGTAATTTACACTGTTATCTTTCACTGCGTCCCATCCACAACATAAGTGGTAGATGTTTTATTGCCGATGAAATACCATCATTTTACTTAGTGGAGATTCAAAATGGCTGATTCCAGGTTTGCTTTCTAGAGTATGATGCTTTAGTTTCTATATCCCCTCTCTTCCTGTATGCACAGTAAGGATTACGCCCTTCAAGACCGTCCCATTCGTGCATGAGGCAGAAAACGGTGGTCCGCATGTCGGCCTCGGGATTGTTCATACTATGGTGATATGTGCAACGGGTATTTGTTGAGTTCACGCCAGACAATGGACTCGTTTGTTGAGGTCAGGCCAGACAACGTTGGACTGGTTAACGCTGTGTGAGCGATACAGTTGCGAGTTTTTCATATTCTCTCTCTCACTGCATGCCCTCACTCTTTATTTAATTCTTTCTATCCACCAACACATAAAAGACAGCCACAATAGTTCAGTAAGTAGAGACAAAGCCCTTGGTCGGAAAGAACTAGGTTCGATTCCCGTCAGTGACGTGAGGAATATCTTGTCTCTTTCGAGGAAAGATGGGTTAGCCGGTCTCATATGGAGGTAAGGTTTTTTTTTTCACCCAGAAACTCGGGTTTTTAGTCCCCCAGAACACTACCGATTAGTAGAGTGCCCTCTATCATTTGCAACAAGGTTACCAACATCATCAGGCAACTTACTACGTCTGAGGGTAAATAGTTTCTTCCTCCCTTCATATTTCCCTCTGCAGCAGTAGTGCCTCACTCTTCTGTACGCTCACTAATTCTCTTCCGTCTATTCTTAAATGATCTTCTCTAGATGACTTCAAATCCTACGCATGGCATCGAACATCAGAGAGCACTCTGTTCCAACCACATAATGCCCGTTTTTGATTCTGAATTTAGAAGCGTAAGGTAAGAAATTTTTGGTAAGAAAGATTCCTCATAATTTTTCCTAACTTGTTCTACTATCAGATCAATAAACATAATTCGAACAGATTTCTATTCTTTGATCAACTTAGACCTCCAACGTTTCCTGGCATTAGCATGCTTTTGCAATAACCATTTCAGCCCCTAAGAAACGTGATGTTTTTTTTTCCGTTTAAGGCCCTACTTTTTTCACATCTGCAGCAAGTAACGCTACTCAGACATAATTTTGGGTGATGCATCCAAAACCTCTGTAGGATTGCTTAGCGCTATAAAGAAGTGCGCAATCCTATCAATCGATGACCTTCTCTTACGATTTCTCTCTCCGAATGCAAGCTCTTCTTGAAGTTTGCTTTCTTCTGAAAACTTTTGAGATTTAATTAACTTGGATTCATTTGAAAAGCTTATAAAATCATTTTGTACAATGTGGAAGAATGTCATTCTGAAGGGCTCGATATTGCCAATAGAAATGTCATTCGACATTTGAGACTTTATAACCAGGCTGAGATTTTTCTGATTTGGCCAGAAAAGTCTTGGAAGGCAGTCACTTCCAAAAAGGACTGGTTTCATTGACATTAAATAGGGGGGACTATTGTTAATCCCAATAGTTCCCCCCCCTTCTTTCACAATATTCTTCAAAATATCTGAATAATTTATGGCCACCTGGTTATCTGCACTTGCAGCTTCGCCTGCGATTCAAACATTATGTAGGCTATTTCTCTTTTTTGAAACGCTCAAACCACCCGGCAATAGCGTGTGGAATTCTTCTTCTTCTTTTCCATCATTGATAGCTCTTTCTTTGAAGGTTGCAAAAAGACTTAATGCTTTTGATTTAATAAAGTCAGTGTTTAGCGGAATTCGGTTTTGGTTACTATATTCGATCCATGTAGAAAGAAGTCTCTCTAATTCAATCATTATAATACTTTGATTTCGAGTGCATGCATGATGAACTTGAACCGTTCTCTTTGTATTCAGCAGCTTTGCTTAAAATTGCTCTTATAGTTGACTCACCCATTTTTGTGTTCTTGTCCTATCTTTGCTCTGGAGGAGCCTTATTCATTTTTCTTTCTTATTCCAAATTTTTCTTCCAGTTAGATTAGTTTTCGAATCGTTTTCATACTTCCACTTTTAAAAAGTTAAAAACTTTTTAAAACGTTTTTAATAAATTAAAAACATTTATTTTTAAGATGTATATAGACGCACTAATCGAATTTTAGAGGCGCACTAATCGAATTTGGGTATAGAAAAAAAAATAATGCACTAATCGAAAACGCACTAATCGGGGGCGCATTCATCGAGGATTGCTGTATACTACATAGCTACCGAAGTTGCATCACTTCTCTTAACCTCAAGAAAATATATTACCTCAAGTTTTACTAAAAACCTTTGATTTTCCTTAGATGGTAACTATAAAACGATATGTTTAACGAAAAAAATAAGATAAGAAGATGTAAATTGTCAAAAGAACGTCTTTTCATAATTACGTTTTTAAGTTTTTCTTAAAAATACGGTTTAATTGTTAGCATGTAATTCTGATGTCTTCCAGGCTCAAAGGATGCCGACCCACACATGGAGCTTACATTGAACTTATTCACCTCAAATAAAAAAAAAAACTTCATTCGTCAAGCTGTGATATTTTATTACTGTATTTTTTTATTCAATAAATATTTTAGTTTTAATTATTTTGCGGAAATACGACATAATATTTCATCATATTGATTTTATTTCTTACCGTAAGCGATAAATCAAATGCATTTACATTTTCAAAGTATATTAATTTTATTTGCTGAAATGTTGTTATTATAATTTTATTAATTCTAAATTGTTTTTGTTAGTATTTAACACACAACACCTTTACTATTCGGCGCTTTCAAGATTACGATTATATTCATATTAACATAAAATTGTTTAAACGTTCGTAGACTTCTGTCAGATCAAACAGATTACGATCGAAGTTTTTAATGAGCTCGTTAAGTTGCTTTCGAATTTTGATTTTGAAATTTTTCAAAAGTTATAATGATATAGCAGATTTACTGTTTGAAGCCCAGTCATTTCTCTCTCATTTCCTGCAAAAATATTTTGTAGTCTGAATAAAATTACGTAACTCATGGGAATCAAAAAGAAGTATTTTTTTCCGTGTAGAAAAAATAGTTATAAAGCTATATTCAGAATGATTAATGTTGTTTCTGAATGCAGCAGTGAATATCAAAAGTTAATAATAAAACTTATCTTGCTCTCCTAAACGACGTTGGCTTCAATAATCCTTCAAGGTTTCTGATAACTTTTGTCAATACCAAGGCAGCTATCCATTTATTTTTTCCACTTCCCTGCTATCCAAGCCTTGGATAGCCAGGAGAAGAGAGTAAATGTAACAAGTAAAAGCTGAATACATTGATGCATGTAGGGAATCTGATTCATGCATCTTTCTCTCTTTTGATGTCATACTTATTATGTCCTATTCATGATTTTAATAGAATTCTTTCAGAATGTTATCTTTTCTGTTATTCAGAGAATGATGTGTTTATTTTACATTTCATTTTATGACTTCATATATTTCGTCATATTTTGCTGCTTGTGAGATAAATTTAAGAGAAGTAGAATTTAAGAGAAGTAGAAAATTAAGAGAAAGTAGAAATTTAAGAGAAGTAGAAGGCAACAACTGAATTGCATTAAATAAACGACAAAAAAAATTCAAAAATCTCCATGTTAGCCAATGAAATGCAACCTCTGAAATTCTCGAAAGATTAAATAGAACCATCCACTTCCTCCATGAGTTCAGACGACGACCCACACGGTCGAAACGGCTCGCACCCCGTCAACTCTCTCCCCGGCCCCCTTTTACCATAAACCCTTCCCCTTCCTCTAAAAAATAGTTGCTATTTTCAGCCCCCTTATTCATCTTTTTCCCACTCAACAAAAATAAGCTCCGCCCACCCTTAAAAATAATACATGTATATATTATATAAAAAAACCGGGCTTTTTCAAATTAATTCTCCTACATTGCCTAAGCCCCCCCCCCTTCACTACACTCCCCCTTTCAACACCATAACAGCAGAAGTATGCACACCGCAGAAAGAAGACAGGCAGCAACATCCAAGAAAAGGTATGTGCGAATTTTTTCTTCTATTATGCTACATATATTTGTCTCTAAAATATATCTCCAATGCCCTAAGAATTCTTGAGTAAAAAGCCAATGACATTAAAAAAGGGGCACTCCTAAACAAAAGCAGGCAAAATAGTCTTAAATATAATAATTAAATAGAACCTTTATTCTTTGATAAGAAAGGACACATTCGAGTACTGGATGACAAAAATAGCTTACGTTGAGGAATTTATAAAATTCTTCACTTTGCGACGACTCGCATGATGTTTTCATATAGAATTGCCTAATATAGTACATCAAAGAGAAGGGCATTTATTTCAGGGCAGTATCGCATTTTATAAACGAATATTATGGTTTTGTTTAATCATCCTGCCAACACACGACGAAATTCATACACACATTTACGCATTGCTCATCAAAATTTCACTTTTGTAAACATTTGTAAGAGGACCAGAAGAATAACAAATGCTTAGAAATCCGATAACTAAATGAGAGACTAACTGTATACAATAAGAAAAGCACTCATTTGATGCATGCAGATTTATCGACTATTGTAGTTATTATTTCTTTCAGTGGTGAGATAACACAGAGATTTTACTGAGTAAATGTATGCTGTTAAAATAGTATAATGGAAACAGCATACATCAGATATCATGGGAATGAAATAAATGCATTGATTTTAATCTATTCAAACAAGGCACTTTTATATAACAGCTTTCAACCTGCATGTTTCGTTTGCTTAGGCATATCAAAACGACAAAGTTGTAATATAAACCCACTTAATACTGTTTCGTCGTGGGTTGGAAATTAATTGAAGCTCTAGCTGGGAATAAACTACTCATCCTTTATACGCTCTTTAGTAAATAAGCAATTTCTTTATTTTTATCAGTAGAATTTTGTGTTTTTTACCCTAATGTTATAATTTGTCATACATTGACATCGTTTCGCTTTACAAAAGCTTTCATAGATATTATTTAAAATCTCCTGGATTGTTGTACCATTATATTTTTAGTCAGTTTTCTTTACTTTTTATTTAAACTTAAATACTAATAACCTTGTTTAATCCTGAGTGTGAGATAAATTCACACGTAGTAATTCTGAAACTTTACATTCTAGGTATGTTAGAGGCCTACCTTCTCCTCATCAACAGCATAGCTCAGATTTATGATCAATCTACTATCTATCTTAATTCCTGTCTTAAGCTTATCCAATGCTAGGCGCACGATGTCCTCAGCATGGAAAGCCGTCACTAATAGAAGAGGAGAAGGTAGGCCTCTTTGTCTAACTCCCTTTCCAACCTGAAGCCAATCAGCTAATCCAACACCTGTTCTTACCGTGGCTTCTTGCTCACTGTACGAGTTAGTTAGTTATCAACCTGTTAATGTGCAGAGATAAACCTACTATTTTCATTAATTTCCACAGTTTTACATGCTGAACACATTCAAAAGTTCAGCAGTCTATGAAGCACTTTACTATAGGGCAGTGGTATTCAATCTTTTTTACTACGCGAGCTACTTTTCTATAAAAAGTTATTCGGCGATCTACTCTCTTATATAGATCACGTTCCCCCAACCTGATATCTGATTACGCACAAATAAACAACTAAAAATAAACAACTAAAAAAATACACAACTAAAAACTTTATTTGTGTATTTAAAAATTTATTTATCGCTTTTAATTATTTTAATACAACAAAAAAAAACCAAATATGTTGGAATAAAATATTTATTTCTCTATTTTGGAAAACCAAAGTTAGAAAAAACAACAGATTAATTACAAACTCACAAGATACATGAAATGCTGGTTGATTAAAAAAAAGTTAATGTGAAATTTGGCATTGTTTAGACCTCGCAATATTTTCATAGTCAAGTTGGTATGAAGAAGTGGCCAATCGCAGACAATAATCATCCAAAAGATCATTTGTAATTTGGTTTCTTAATTGATTTTTTATGATGCTCATATTTGAAAAAGCGGATTCTGAAAAGTATGTTGATCCGAAACACGACAGAATTTTTCGCTCAATATCAGTTAATATTGAGAATTTTTCATTTGCATAACTTCCAAATGACCTCATTGTTTATTGATTTTAAATGTAAACTATGCTGAATGTTTATTATCTCAAGTTCTACTTCAGCTTGGTTTATATCAAACAGCCCACTAATTTTATTTGAAATTTCTGTGATGTTCAAGTTTTCTTGAAATGGATTATTGATAAAAGATACAATAATTTCAGTTGTATTAAAATATTTAAATCGTGAATTTATTTCTTCCTCAACTAATTCTATTTCACGAATAAATTATTTTAAATCATAGCGAAGCATTTCTTGATTTGGTTCAAAAAAGTTTAATGAATGTGGGAGATGTCTAAATTCGCGGTCATTTATATTTTTCTTTAATAAAAGTAAGTATTGTTGGAAAGTTTTTATTAAACTTAACATGTCAATTAAATTTTTATCTCAATCTTGTAACTCTAAATTTAAATTGCTTAATTTCGTACAGAAATCTACTAAAAATGATAAGTGTAACAACCATCTTTTATCACTCAATTGTGGATAAATATCTCCTTTTTCATCAAGAAAAAAATTTTATATCGTTAATTAATACAAACATCTTTCTAAAAATTGACTTCTGCTGAGCCAGTGAACATTATTGTACAACAGAAGTTCCCTATCATCATCTGCCTGTAATTTAAATAACCGCCGTTGCAGAGCTTTTCCTGGAAGAGAATTTACAATTTTAAATGTAATATCCAAAACATCTTTTGTGTTTAATATTTTACTACACACTACTTGTTAGTGAATGATACAGTGGTATGTTAAAATCTGATCTGGATATTTGTCATCGTTTTTACATAATGAAATGAAGCCTGATTTATTACCTATCATTGCAGGAGCACTATCAGTAGTAATAGACACAAGTTTAGAAAGCGGAAGTTTGTGTTGTTTCATAAATTCATCAAATGCCAAAAAAATGTCTTCTCCCCTAGTCCTTTCCAATAATGGTGTAATTTTCAAAAGTTCCTTTACTTGAAAAATCTTGAAATCCCATGCGAATAAATACCATTAACTGAGCAATATCAGTGAAGTCGTTTGATTCATCAAATTGTAATGAAAACACACTGGTGAATGTTTGACATTAACCTGGCCTGGAAACCTTTCTCCAGCAATTAGAACTCTTCCTTTCGGCATGAAACCTTGTCTGCGGCCTAGAAGTAGTCTCTCTCTCTAGCGACGTCTCGAACCGAGAAGCTCTTTTCCGGAAGCGGCAAACTCCTCTCTCAAGCAACGTGGTTCCGGGCAGTCTCTCTGACGGCGACTCTGGAGACCGGGCGGCCTCCTCTCTGACAGCAAATCTGGACCACTTCTGCTTGCTTCAGTCCCTTTTTATTAGGCCTGCTCTGAGACGCCTTTTGTTCTCCTCCGCTTTCTTTTGATTGTAAGTTGCCGGCCATCGGAAAGTTGTTCGAACTCTTTCTGACTGACTTCGGAGATGTTTACACTTAGAGCCTGCAAGCCTTTCTCATACATACAAGTTTCAATACCAATCTTTCTAATGCCGCCATGTACACCTTCGGAGACAAAAATATTGCTAACATATTCTCATTAAAGCAGTATATACAGTTCGCTTCAAAAGAGTTATTCACAAAAACATCTAATACAACTATACCGCGACAAACAAAGTTTAATGTTTTACAATATTCACATGGGACCTAACCTAAGCAAAAAATCGATGTAATGTGCTTTGGAATATTTAATATTTAAGCTACAATTGAATTTTTATACTTTGCTTATAATACTTTGCTTATAATCGTATTCACTCGGCTCGCTGTTTGACTTCCACTGATCCAAATTAATTCATTTACCTGGACTTATAAGAAAATTACTGATTTGACAATTTTAACGAAAAATAAATAAACAATAGCAATACCCTTAAAGCGAAATAACAATAATACAAAATAATGATAAATAAAATATTATGTTTTCAGTTTTAATTAAATTTGTAAGTAAGGAGGAATACACAAAAGATCGACCAAAAATTGCTTCATTGGAAGTTTGTTTAAATTCTTTATCTAAAAGACTCATCTAAAAAGCTCGGTATGCCAGTAACTGTCGTCTTTTCAGAGTTTTGATTTCGAACAAAAAGTCTAATATTCTATTTTACTAAAATAATTAAAAACTACCTAAAAATCATTATATATTGAAACGAAAAACGCAAAGGAATGATAATTTTCAGAGGTACGCACTTATTTTGAAAGAAAATATTATTTGTTAATTGAAGCACCTCACTCAGATTCTTGGAAAGGCTGTACCATGTTTTATATCGAGAGAGGGATTCCATATAGTTTTAATTCCTTAATCTTGCCTATCTTACAAAATGTACTATGAGTTACCATCCTCCTATAGTGGAAGAGAGATTGATTAGAAAGAAGTTTGAAATACGCATTACTGCGCAGATGCCTAATTCAAAATACTGAATATTGATGACATAGTTTAAGAAGTGTCACTAAAATTGAAATTCTTATCGGTAAATTTAAAATATTTTAGGGAGCTAGTCCTTTGTGTTAATATTTGCATTTCAGTGTCAACAGTATAATATGTTTTTTTTTTATATTTGTTGTACTCGATAAATCTCAAAATTTCATTGCCTATATTTTAAAGTCTGAAGCGTATTTGCAATTTCTATGCGCCCCGATCCAAACAAGGTCTATTTACACAGGGAGAGGTAGCAGCGCGCTAAGTTTAGTCTTTTTTGATTCATGCAATAATACTGAAACATTGTAATCAGGCCCCAAAATATTAATGTTGATTTCAATACTAAGTTTATGTTCAAAATATTGGTCAGTGACAGAACATATCACAATCCAGAATACCAGATATTTGCCTAATGTTCTATTAACTGCAATGAGAGGAATATTGTCATGAATGATGTTCCATTGTTTTTTGGTTCAGCTTTGTTATAATATGAACAAACATTTGACTATAGAAAACCATAAAGTTTTATTCGCTATATTTTTAGAAGATGTGATCAATGATCAAAGGGCAACCTGCATAAATTCCTACATTTTTCTGTATGACTGCTTTTTCAGAATGAAAAACTGGAAATTTTGTTAGAAAAAAACCATGCCACCTCCAAATGACATCAGCTTGTGTTGACTTTACAAAATCTCTTCCGGCCTTATAAAGTATTCAAATCCAAGTTTTTTCAACTAGGATTTGAATACTTCATATACTAGGGAGTATTTTTTTACTTCATCGAATCCTAGTAAAAGTAATAAAGTTAGGCAATGGTAGTAAGTAAAATTTAAAAAAAATGGAGGATGAACAGGATATGATAAAATGATAATGCAATTATCAAGGAAATATAATATTTTTATTATATTATTGTTTTATTTTCATTACTTTATTTTATGTACATTTTTGCACTTGAAAAACGAAGTTAGTATGTTTATCAGCTTACAACAGTTCGTTAAGTACGATGACTTTGTTGCTTTTCAGTTCTTGGTAATTAATAAAGTATAAATTGTTAAGTTAGATAGATTTGCCAAATTATCTAGATAATAAACGGCTCAATATTTGTTACTTCGGTATTCCTTTAATATTTCTGTGTGTATGAGTTTATTTTCTTTTACGTAAATATTCCAGGAAAGTAAATTAGCAAAGTTTACAGTTTACTCCCAATCTAAGATGTCACTTTTCCATCCAAGACGTCATCTTTTCATATCCCTATTTCTTTTGTTATCCATAATTTTCAGAGATTTAATACGAGATTGTTTCACCAATATGAAGGTAGCTTCAAAGAACCAGGAATGATTTCTAGAAATAATCAAAAAGTTTGAATTATACTTCAATTCAAAATCTAATGCACTCTATTGAAGTATCAGAGGTATGAGTTTCCACTTTTCTTAATTAGTTTTCCATGTAACGTCTCCACATTCCACATTAGTTTTCTGTATAATTCGACTTTTGAATATGCAACGATATGTAAAAAATATCACATCAAATCAGTCACTGTACATATAACGTAGTAAAATTTTACATTCCAGGTGCACTACCACTTCCTCTTCATAGATATATGCCTTTAAGCATTGAAATGAAACCGATATGAAGCAAAGGAAGAAACAAATGTCTGTATAGGATAATTTATGTAAACAGTCATATTATACATAAACAACGACAGAAAGTAAACTACGAAACTAAACGCATACTAGAAATAACGTAAAAGAAGGATTATCGTGGCCTCTGAAAATGGAAACAGAACGGTAAGGGCACAGCAACGGTTATAATTGTCAGTGACTTAATGTAGAACGAGTTTGTGAAATTCCCTGTCGGATATGTAATCGCGATTGAATGGGAGTCTTAATCAGAAGATTAAGTCTGAAGAATTAGACTTCCTTCAGTCAGTAGCGAGCTACGTTGCAACAGTAATATCGTTTATAAGGTAAATTGGTTGCCTTGGATAAGGGCACTACACATATTTTTAAAGCAGAAAAAATCTTACTTTTTTGTTTACTGAATGAATCACTCATTACAAGGACACGAATGAAGTCTTTAAGAATAGGCGTTAAACTGTGCTGTGGTCAGTAAAGAAAGGCTGAATTTTAAATGTAAATCTGTTAAAAACTAATATCAACTAGGTTTTAAGATTGAGAATTTAACAAGATAGTTCAAAGTTTCATCATATGCAAAATTTGCATATGCAATTAGAATTTAGGCTAATCAGAATAATCCACTTATGATAATATATATACGAAGAGGCAGTTAAATTATTTATAAATGTTACGTTAGAAAATGTAAGTCTGCATAACATCCTACAATTTCCCAATAATGCTCAAAGGTTTCTTAAATAATTCCAAGAAACTTTTAAAAATTTATGAGATTTTAAAATTAGATGTTTCTCTGATATTCAAAAGATATTTCTTCAATGATTGCAGTATATGTTCTTAAGTAGTAGGTTATTCAGCATTTCAAGAAAATTCATAGCGAAGTCTGTTTTGAATTTGCTATAATCATGTGTGAAAGATGGAGGAATAGAATAATGTCATTGACAGAGTCCTACTTTCAAATGAAGTAACATTCCATGTTTAAGGAAATGTAAACAGGTATATTTGAGGAAATTGAGATTCTAACCAACTGTTGACTAAATTCTAAAATGGATTATACCAAAATGAATGCGTGTGTATAGGCAGAAAGTACTAGGCTCTCTTTTTTTCTACAAAAATATCAATTAATCGTACTTTGACATGGAAATATTCGGAAGTTATGTTCTCCTCACCGCTTTGAAGTATATTATGATCGCATTTTCCAGTACCATGGAGCAATTTCTCGTTTTTGAGAACATTGTAAAACAGATTTTAATGGTCATTTCTCGAAGGGGAGAATGATGGAAAACGATTCTGGTGAACTCGCACTCCTCAGTATAATCTTTTAGATATTTTCACGAGTTTACACGGTACTATCGTTATTTTAGATTGGTTGCAGTATAACTGATGGCCAGCTTGGCTAACTGGATGGCATTTCCACTCTCCAATCAACCGGTTGTAGGGTTGAATCCCATAGTGAACACCCATGTTTATGAAGGACTTTAGTTCGGAAGTGTAATTTATAGTTTTGTGTGTGTGTGTGTGTGTGTGTGTGTGTGTGTGTGTGTGCCCCCGCGCGCGTGCATGCGATCCCGGTCTTGTTTTTTAGAGGTCTGAAATAGCTAGCTTTTGTTCTATATGTTTCTTTAGAGCACCGTTTCTAGATTATTCAATCCAACCAAAGTACTATGGACTAACAGCCTGTGTGTGTGTGTCCCATCCACGACGATGAGTTGTTAACTTTTTAATACATTAACACTGTTCGCTAAGTTGGTGGCTAAGAATTCTGAGCTAGAGACCAGATGTATTCTTTCAGACGAAACTTTATAACTTGACATATTCATAAACAACCATTCCCACATTTTATTGGAGAGGAGAAGAGCCACTTGGCAATCAGGTCGGCAACATAGAGTAGCATAATAATAGAGTAGCGTTTTTTCACTCTCCCCAGTAAACTTCACTCTCCATTATATATATTATATATATATTCTTTTCTTTTCTTTTTTGAATCTCATTGAAAGGTTTAAGAGATTAAATATATCATATTCACTGTCATTTTGACAGTTAAGTAGGATCATTTATTTTGCTATATTAGCATAGTCGTTTATTTCGTCTAGAAATGAGTAATTTTTTAAACAAGATAAATGGCTGGTTTATTCTGAAATAAGAGAAACCATTTATTTCCTGTGTAAGATGTAACTTAGATCTATAGACAAAAGAACATAAATTTCCTGTTAAAACTTACACTCGTGTCTTTATTCGACGCAAACAACATATTAAAAATGCTTGTCTAGTTACGGTTATTCGACTTTCCACGTTTTATTTAAATATAAAAAAAAAATGATTGTAGTATGTGTGTGTATGTATATATATATATATGTGTGTGTATGTATGTATGTATATATATATATATATATGTGTGTGTGTGTGTGTGTGTGTGTGTAGAAAGTTTATGGTAACTTGTTTCGGTAAAATATTTATAAGTTTTGTATTACTTAAACCTTGGTATTTCTAAGCCTGGCTCCCACTCATGAGACCTCAATAATGGTCGAAACCGGTCTGGGTAGTGGCCCCTTGCCTTTAATGCATAGCATCATACATCTCTTCTAGGAGATGTACTTTGCATTAAGGGTAAATACGAAGAATAGTGATCAGAGCTTATTCCACCTTTACCACGAGTTGTCTAGACTTGCACTACTTTGTCGGTCACCTAGACTTGCAATACGTGGAGGCGCAAACTTGACTTATTTGTCTGTTTGCTTACTTGGGAAATGGAGTAAAACCAGGTTCATAATAACCTGGTTTTTTAATAACCCATTAATTATATATATATATATATATATATATATATATACGTCTCGTAAATGCATTAAATCCTTCCATGTACGTAGATTATGGATAAAGAGAACTGGTTCCAGGAATAAAATAACAATTTTAGATGACTTAAAATAGGTAAATTTTGGATTAAATAGATGGTATTGATGTATTATAGGTTTACATCCTTTCGCGAGAGCAAGTCATATAAGAAAAAGAAAAAGTGAGTTTTGCAATATGCATAGCGTCTATATTCGTTCTATCTCTGTGGATTGTCACTTGTCTGTACGTGTATATAAACGGCGCTCTTGTTGTGGAATAGTCTCTAAAATATGTCTGAGATTTCCATTTGGTACAACACAGATCATATTAGTGACAAAATATTCGAAATGATAGTAACAACTCGGTTTGACCTGATGAAATTTACTTTTGATCCTAGAACTTTGGTTTAAGATCTTGATTAAAGCTTCTCAAACGGTCTCACAAGGTTTCAGCCGAAATATTCTTGGCGGTAAAATGATGCAAAATGATAGACATTTATGATTCAAATCAAAATATCTGAACAAAATATCTACAGGTCATAAGTCAACAATGGTTTTTGATTTAACTGCTGTTATATTAACTGATTTCACTAGATAACATTATCTTCACCGCCAAATACTAATAAACAGTTGTTTTGGTCCAATGGCTGTAGTAGTGAAAGAACTGAAATGCAGGAAGGAAAGACAAGGAGACGAAACCTAAATTTGCAAAGCATATCACAAACAACTATTATGCAAGCATCTGTTTTCATCTATATTTTACCACAAAGGACAACTGATTTAAATTACAATAAAGAATGTATATGATTTCATTATCGTCTTATTTGTCCTTTAAATCATAAATTGAAAATTTTAAAATTTAAAATTAAAAAAAAGTTTTTTCTTTAATTTTAAGAAATTAAAAGCCAGTTCTTGGATTTTTCGATCTTTATAATCGGTAAGGAAGGCCTTTTCTCCCCAGGATTTATAATCTTGCAACTTAAAAACTGCAACGTATGATCCACACTATTTTTTCATGCAATATTGTATAGTGTTTTGGTTAAGGACGGTGAGATGGTGGCAGCTGTCTGGAGTACTGTCCTCCTTGGATGCCAATAAAATCACTGATTGTCTTGGACAAGCTATTGATGATGGTTAAGTGTTGAAACTAGCTGGCTATCTTAAAAAATCACTTTAGTTCTGGTTAAACAACCTCACCTACTCTGTTTGGGGAATAAAAGACATTAGAGGATGCATTTATATTTAGGGTTGAAATTAACATAATTTTTATGGGGATCGATGTTTACCTATATTATTATCAAATATTATCTATTATTTGATAAATTAAATATTAGGAAAATTATTTATATCCTTAACTATAAGTAAGTATCTGAGGAAACTTAACATATTACTTGCAGGCACCAATATTTTTATGCTTTACTGCTTTGAACCAATACTCATTGAAAAAGCGAATCTAAAAAAACAATCATTTAATAATCATGCAAATAATAAACACATAGATAGTAAAGTGGCATTTAACATTTCTCTATTTTCATAAAGATGTCCATTTCCTTTGAAATTACATTAATTATATAGGAATTAAACAAGGAATAAATACTCAGCTCTATTTGCTTGCATGTATCGCTGAAGCAATTAAGGACTCGAGCATTTTGCTTATTATATTTGTGGCATACGTTAAGAGTGTAGTTTTTTTTTCTTAATTTTATAAGAAAATAAATATAGCTTGAAAAAATTAAATCATACTTTTTTAACTGTTTTTTTTTTTTTTTAGAGATGATTCTGTTTCCATAAGCGTCTTTCAATTTTCCCAGTAAACACTCTCCCCAACAAGATTGATTCTGTGGTTCGTCAGCAAGAGTGTAATTGCTGCTTGCTTACTCCTCAGCGTTTCGCTTCGTTTAGCAAACTACCGTAACGCTCAAGCGCCGTGTCCCAGTTGTGCCCTGGTGGCGAGAGTCTGAAACCTGAATACAAAAAAAAAAAAAAAAAAAAAAAAATCCTTCCACTTTTCGAAAGACAAGATCTAACTTGTGTGTCTTTTGTTTTGTATTTGTGTTGTGTCTTTTCATTTCCGTGAAAAGAAGAGTTTTGCTAGCTGCATCGATTTACTTTATTTTGGTGTACTTTTGATTTCAGTTTATTTGGAAAAACGGACAAACAAGGTTCATTTATGAGTATTTGAAATCACACGTTTCAAAAACGAAAAAAAAAAAACATGCTTTATGTGAAATCTGAAATGTGAATTGAAATCATGGCCTGCGTATCTAAGACCAAGAAACAAAAGTACTGTTTCTTGATTGCATGTGTTCTCTGGATGGTCTGCTAGTTTTGCATTACCACAAAACAAAACAACGCAATCTCAGGTGAGAAATCTCTGCATAAAGTTCTTCAATTCTTATACAGATTCTAATCCAAGTATTTCCAACTGAAGAACTTTTCGCGTCTTATATATATATATATATATATATATATATATATACCGGCCACCGAATTAGAAACCTTTATGTCGATATACGTAAGCGTCACTTACCCAGCGTATATGAAAAATAAATGCCAAAAACGAAATCATCAAAAACGAAAAAAAAAACATGCTTTGTTTTGTTGACATGTTGATCACAATGGGAAAAAAGGATCTTTTGGAGTTCGATAAAAGGCTTGTTGTGGGTGCCCGTCTGGCTTGAGCCGCAATTTTGAAAAAACAACAGAGCTGACTGGTTTCTCAAAAGGTTAGATATCCTGGGTGTTTAATCAGTGGAAAAATAACTAACATAGCTTGTCTAAGAAGTGGTGATCACAATAGGAAAAAAAGTATCTTTTGGAGTTCGATAGCGGGCTAAGACATATTAGGAATAAGATCGCTGACGTTTGAGAAAGCTTACGGACAAACGGAACTTCCTGTGCGCAGCATTTGACCGAAAGCATCTATCTCTTGTTAGTTCGTGTTAACCAATCGACATTAAAAAGTACTTTGGCAAGGATAAGAGATAAATTATCTCTAAACACTGAACTACAGAACAAGAAAGGAACTGGGACTTTTTAATCCATTTTAGATGTCAATAGCCATGGCTATTGACATCTAAAGTTTCACACTGGGAAATAAACGTCATCTACCATTACAGAGATAAAGAGCCAATAGGCTTCACTTCGGCGAAGTAAATTTATTCAAATTAAGTGGATATTGAATCCAGCATTATTTCTTAGTCGAATAAGAAACTCAAAGATAGAAAATCTATCCAAGAGTTTCATGCCGAATATAGAAAACTATAAAAGTTGGGTGAGTCCAAGCGTAAGCCAATACTCAAATACAACAGGTGTTTTCATTATGGGAAAATACTAAGGACTGTGATCGGAGTTTACTAAACCTTTACTACGAGTTGCCCCAGCATGTACCACCTGTTGGCTTACGCTTGAACTCACCGAACTTTTATAGTTTTCTATATTCAGCATGAAACGCTTAGATAGATTTTCTATCTTTGAATTTCTTATTCGGCTAAGAAATAATGTCGGATTCAATATCCATTTAATTTGAATAAGTCATCTACCATAATCTTGAATTTCTCATCTGTGCAAACTTTTATCGAAGAATCTAAATCTTAGTTGATAAAATGACTATTTTCATTTTTTTTATTCTACGTAAGGATGATATGAATCCAAACATAAATAATTTCCCATATTTGTTGGCTTATAATATATGTTCATAGTTATATGCATTCCTGATCTAGTTTATGTTATGAAGAGAAAATATATAGTGTTATTTTATTCGTGATGAATAGTAAAGTTTAATGTACTGTTAAAGTTATTTATGGCAAGAAGTTTATAATCCCAGAACACTGCGTTTCGTAAGGAAATAAAATAAAATAAAGCAAGAAAATATGTGGAGTTAGAGAAAGAGAAATACTATTATAAGTCGATCAGGATAATTATTTCCTCATCAATTTTCAGAAACAACGTAGCTAAAAGGTAGTCGAATCTAATGTCAAAGTAATATGTTCTTCTTTTTTCCTAAAAAGATAAGACACATTATGTACAGAAAGTAATCGACTTTTATTTTATTTCTACAACTAAGATATATTGTCTTTTTCCCTATAATCATTTAGCTATCAGTTTTTGTTTCGTCGATGATTGCCATAATCTAGCGGATGGTTGCTCGTTTTACTTTTCTGTGTATCATCACAAGCCATAGGTTTATCGACTTTTAATAGTTTTTGTGTATGTGGAAGGGGGGGGGGGCAATTTTTCGAAAAAGGAATTTATCAGAGTGGCATAAAATTGAAGTGATATATTGTGACGAAGAGAATAAAAAATTAAAAACCTTGAGTTCAAAATATATTAAAATATTGAGAGAGAGAGAGAGAGAGAGAGAGAGAGAAAGAGAGAGAGAGAGAGAAAGAGAGAGAGAGAGAGAGAGAGAGAGACAGATAGAAAAGAGATTATAATTGCTATCTTTTTTTTTGTGGATTAATAACATATTCCTAGAATGACAGTTATGAAGCTTACGTTGAAAGTTATTACTGTTGTCGATCTGTGACAATTATTTCACACAATTGTCGACTAAATGTGGCTATATGAAGAGTTGACATGGATAAAGAATTTCATTAGTCTTGAAAATCAAGAAAAACTAAAAACATTGTTAATTAATCTCTCAGGGGACCCTGTAACCCCTAGAGAGCGCGTCCCCTGGGTGGCGGATAGGGGAGCCCACTATGTGTGTGTGTGTGTGAACATGCGCGTGCGTGTGTGTGTGTATATATATATATATATGGTGGGGTGGTCAGAATATACTGAATAAGGACTCGTGGACCAACAGGGCCATAAGGGGCAATCATCTTGATTGTAAGGGAAGCGGCACTCCCATGTACCCCTAGCTGGATCTATCCTCTCCTTCTTCTACTTTGAGGAAGACCCATTTACTTTAATCCTTCCTATAAGGCCTTATCAGCCAACTCTTCTTACTTTATGACCCTTGTGCTATTAGAGTACTCGAGGGCCATGGGGTCTTTTCATTTCTGGCCTTACAACTATGTCCTCTCTATAAACCTTACTATATTTCTTCTGTAATCTACCCTTTCCCCTTCAATATACCCTATTCCTCCTATGGGTTTAAATTCGGAAGAAGGCGAGTTCAGAAGCCTTAAGGTAGCAGCCCTACCACTGAACTATTCCATCGTCAGGCTAGTCCCCTGACATGGAGAACATAACCATACTTGTAAGCTGACAGACAAAGATAATCGGATTGAATCTATGGGAAACGACCCTGGAATGGAAAAGGGAAAATGAAAATGGAAACGACAAAATATAATACACATAGCAAACTGGAATGTAAGAGTAATAGCGTATAAAGAAATAGAATTAGACCAGTTATTAAATGAAAGAAATTTTAAAATAGCAGTAATCACTGAAACAAAAAAGAAATTAAAAGGAACTATGAGAACTGAAAATTTTAATGTGATATACGATGGAGTCGACAGAGACCAAAGAGCACAAGAAGGAGTCATGATTTGGATTCATAACTCCCTTTCAAAACAGTTAAAACATTATAAATTATGGAATGAAAGAATAATAGAAGCTAGAATAAAAATAGATAGAGGCTATTTAACAATAATTGGTTTATATGTCCCAGAAGAAGGAAAAGAACAGGATAATATTGATTTTTATAATCAGCTACAAAACATATATAATAAAATAAATAAAAATGATTACATAATTTTAGCAGGAGACTTAAATCTAAGAATTGGAAACACAAAAATTAATAATAATATAGGAATACATGGAGAACACACTCTAAACAGAAATGGTAAAAAAATGGATTGACTTTGTAGTTTATAATAACCTAAAAATAATGAATTCCATCTATAAACATAAAGACATACATAAATATACTTGGGCAGCAAGAGGATGGAAATCAATATTAGATTACTTCATATTAAATGAAAAGACATCAAAATTTTCACTAGATGTTAGAGTTCACAGAGGATATGAAATAAGCAGTGACCACTTCTTTGTTAAAATAAAATTAAGATTACCACCTAAATGGCTACAAGTAACAAAACAGAAAGAAAAATTGAAACATTTGTTTATAAAACTAGACTATTGAATGACACAAATGTACAATGGCTATATGAACAAAGAATTAACCAGTATATAGATAAAATAAAACAAAATGAAGAAATAGAAATAGAATGGCTTAATATAAAAACGATACTAAATGCAGCAGCAAATGAAAGCTTAGGAAAGACCAAAAAATTCAATAAAAGAAAAAAACTGAAGATCTGGGATGATACAATCAAAGAAATATCAAAAAGAAAAAAGAAGCCTATCACAAATGGTTAAGCAGTAAAAGATTTGAAGACGAAATAGAATATAAAAGAATAAGAGCCATAGCTAAAAGAGAAGTCAGAAAAAGACATAGAGAATCATGGAATAAATTTGTTTCTAATTTAGAACATGATTTATATAAAATAAGACCCAATGTATATAAGATTTTGAAACAACTAAATGCAGATACCAAAGAAAACATAAAATTAAACACTGAATTGAAATTAGAAGAATTTCTAAATTACTACATAGAACTGTGGACAGACAAATATTTTAAAAAAGACAACTGGAAAAAAATTAACGAAAATGAAAAGGAAATAACTGAAGAAGAATTAGAAATCAGCCTGAAAGAAACAATAAACGGAAAATCACCTGGAGAAGATAAGCTAGGTTCAGGACTATATAAATATGCAGGAACAAGATTCAAAGGAAGACTCTCATTATTGTTAAATAAAATTTACTCAACTGGTATCCCCCGAATAGAATGGAAAAAAGCAATTGTGATTCCTATCTTTAAGAAAGGTAATAGAGATGACCCTAAAAACTATAGAGGTATCAGTATACTAAATTCATGTTACAAAATATATAGCAGAATCTTAAATAACAAACTAATCAAATATTCCGAAAACTTTATTCTAGAGGTACAGAATGGATTTAGAAAAGGACGATCATGTATAGACCCAGCCTTCTGCCTAAAATTAATAATAGAGAAAAGAAGAGAATATAATTTAGAAATACATATTGCATTTATTGACTTTGAAAAAGCATTTGACAAAGTTAAAAGAAACATATTATTTAACATATTAAAAGAAAGACAAATACCAAATAATATCCTAAAAGCTGTCACAAGTATATATGAAAATAATCAAATACAAATAAGATTAAATCACGAGCTATCATATACAAGAGAGATAAACCAAGGGGACCGACAGGGATGTGCCCTCTCAGCAACTCTTTTTAATATCTACTTAAATGAAATAATAATAAAATGGAGTAAAAACTTACATCAAGGAATTAAACTTTCACCTACAGTTAACTTAAATACTCTCCTCTTTGCAGACGACCAAATAATAATTACAAATTCTGAAGATAACTTACAGAAATCTATTTTAAAACTAAATGAGATATCCAAAGATTATGGTATGATAATATCAACGGAAAAATCAAAAACTATGGCCTTTAAAGGACAAGATCCAGCAAGAACTAAAATAGTATTAGATAACAAGATCTTAGAACAGGTGAATTCATTTAACTACCTAGGATGTATGATCACTTATGAAAATGAAAAAGATATAAACATAAAAGTTGCAAAATATTTAAAAATAACAGGAGTAATTCACTCTATATTTAAACCAAACCTAGTTCAAAAACAAACCAGGCTAAAAGTATACAATACATTAGCCCTACCGGTCTTAATGTATGGAAGCGAAATCTGGACAATAAAACAAAAAGACAAACAAAGATTAACAACAGCAGAAATGAAGTTTATGAGAAAAACTGCAAAGTATATCCTATTTGATCACAAAAGAAACGAAGATATTATGAAAGAATTAAACCAAGAACCAGTAATTGAAAAAATTAAAAAATATAAACATAAATGGATGGAACACGTTCAAAGAATGAAAACAGAAAGATTACCAAAACAAACCTTAAAGTACAAGCCATTAGGAAAAAGAAAACCAGGACGTCCTCTTAAACGATTCAACGATGACTTTTAAGGCCGGAACAGGCCATACTAGGCCTAAATCCTTGATACGTATGATGATGATGATGATTGTTAATTAATATATCTTAGTGTTTAACATCCTTCTCCTTATACGTGTATTAGGCCTAGTGGCCTGTTACTCTTGTATTAGGCATGGCTTATTACGATTTGAAAACGCGACCTCCTCGAGGATAAGGTAGTTAGCCCTATGTCTCATGGTGTGTCCTATGTCTGCAGATGCGTGTGTTCACGGGCCGGTTTGCCTGTTCCCGGGAACGAAAAACACGAGTTTTTGGGTAAAGAAATCCCCCCCCCCCCTACCTCCGGATCAGATCGGCTAACTCACCTATAGTCGAAAGAGTAATAAACGTTCCTTATGTCTTGGACGGGAATGGAACCCAATTCTTTCCGACCAAACGGCTTCGTCTATACGCACTGAGCTACGGAGGCTCCAGTGTTTAACATAGTCATCATTATGTTAAAGATACCAAGCTATTTTAAACCTGGTTTTAATCCATTTCCCAAGTAAGCAAACAGACAAGTAAGTCAAGTTTGCGGCTGTAAGTAGCGCAAGTCAGGGTGACCCGCAAAGTCATGCAAGTCTTAGGCAACTCGTGGTAAAGGTGGAATAAACTCTGATCACTGTTCTTAATATTTACCCTTAATGCAAAGCCCATCTCCTTGAGGAGATGTATGATGCTATGTATTAAAGGCAAGGGGCCACTACCCAGACCGGTTTCGACCTTTATTGAAGTCTCATCAGTGGGAGCCAGGCTAGAAATACCAAGATTTCAGTAATACAGAGCTTATAAGTATTTTACCGAAACAAGTTACCATAAGGTGCTTTGACCTTATTAAATAAAAATCTCAGGATGAGAGATAGATGTAGAAAGTTTTTTACCTTGGGTGTAATATATGTTAAAGATACGAAGCTATTTTAAACTTGCTTTTAATCCATTTCCCAAGTAAGAAAACAGACAAGTAAGTCAAGTTTGCGCCTGCAAGTAGTGCACGTCTGGGTGACCCACAACGTAGTGCAAGTCTTAGGCAACTCGTGGTAGAGGTGGAATAAGTTCTGATCGCTATTCTTAATATTTACCCTTAATGCAAAGCACATCTCCTTGAGGAGATGTATGATGCTATGCATTAAAGGCAAGCGCCACTACCTAGACCGGTATTACTTAATCTGTATTACTTAACCTTGGTATTTCTAAGCCTGTCTCCCACTGATGAGACCTCAATAAAGGTCGTAACCGGTCTGGGTAATGACCCCTTGCCTTTAATACATAGCATCATACATCTCCTCAAGGAGATGTGTTTTGCATTAAGGGTAAATATTAAGAACAGCGATCAGATATTAATCCATCTTTACCACGAGTTGCCTAAGACTTGCACTACTTTGCGGGTCACCCCCCTTGCTATACTTGTAGGCGAAAACTTGACTTACTTGTCTGTTTTCTTACTTGGGAAATGGAGTAAAACCAGGTTTAAAATAGCTTGGTATCTTTAACATATATTATACCCAAGGGAAAAAACTTTCTACTGTAGTCATCATTATTTATATGCTGTTTTCTTGCGATAACTAAGAGCTTCCATCAGCGACAGAGCAAAGTATAAAAAGAGGAAGAAACGTTGCTTAGTGTAGATACTTTCTGTCGTTTTCGGAATATTAGATCTCTCGAAAAATTATAAACCGACAGAGTAAAATTGCCAAAAGTACTTTTATAAGAGACTGCAAAAATTCTTGAATTTACTATTAAAAATTTCAGAAGTTAACATTTAATAGTTATAATAAATAATGTAAAAAAGTGGGGTGAGCAAAGGAATTAATTCTTCACTCTCCTTTTACTAGAAAATAAAAAGTAGTTCTCGGGCAACCGAATACTACTAATATGATATCTGAATAATATGTTTTATGTGATTCTGTCCATGAAAGTTTGTAAACTTCTTGTTCATTTGTACTTTGGGTGAGCTAAAACATTGTCATATAAAACCCAACTTTTCTTAGATTATTATCCAGATTTATGTGCTTAGAAATATTGCTTTCGAGAACAAATATCATCAAGCTACTTCACCTGCTCACTTAAGTAGGATGAAATCCATTTTCCACGTAAAGACAACCTGGGAATTACACTCACCAGATGGAATTCAGATCGTTTCAGTAGGCAGATTGTTGAGCTCGTTGATTAAGAGAAAGATGAAATTCAGAGCGCCGTCGGATAGCTGTGGCAATAATGAAAAGTCAGGAAAGAGAGATCGTCTGGATTAGCCGGTAAACAACAGGATAAGGCTCATCCTACAAATTTGTCAGTCGCAGTGGTTTATGCACACCACAGAGATAGTGAGATTAAGAAAGTGAGGAGGTCTATAAAAATCTACAAATTGTTTTGGGCTGCCTTGGAAGGAGATATGTTCTTTTCGTTCTAGGAGATTTCAATGCAAAAGTGGGAAATAGTAAACAGTTAGAACGTAATACCCGTGGTGAAAGTCTTCTGGAATTTCTCCATGATGACAAATTAGTTATTACTAATGTCTACTTCCAGAAGCACCCAAGACTTACCTTTACTTGAACATCAACCATTTATAATTAAAAGCTTCATATTGATTATATCATAGTACTGCTACGGTGCCTAGAAGCAGACCGTGGAACAAACCACCAACCATTAAGAGACAAAGTAATAATGAGACTCCAAAATTTTTAAGTTAGTTCCATTTCGCAAGATTGGCTGTCAGAGTAAACTTCAGAGAGAGTTTGCAGAACAAACTTCATAGAGGTTCGATTTCCTTTTGGAGAGCGAAGGAATGTTTTGTTAGTTTTATGCTCAACAGAAACCTAAGAGACTTATGGATCTCACATTCGACATGGAATCTCATTGAGGAACTCTTGATAATATCCTATGGAGTGAAGAATAAGAGAGGGATTACATAATAAAGTCAGAAAGCACACAGGCAAGAGACGAGGATTAATATCATGCTAAGAAGTGTGAATTGACAGAATTCTATATACACAGTCATAAAAGGGTATTTTCTTTGGTTCGTGACCTCAAGCATGAGTTTAATCTCAAATTGATGGTTAATAAGAACGGGAATAGAGAAGTATTGACAGAAGAACAGGAGATCAAAAACGGATTGAAAGAGTACTGTGAGGACTGTGTACAGCGGAGTAGATGAAGAACATTTGGAAGATTCTTCTCTCCTTGAAACCTTTGAGTTCGAACCATCTCTACTTAGGCATGAAATTGAAAGAACAGTTTCGTCTTCTTTTCTGTTCTCAAGACAGACTGAGACCCACATGGTCTCAGTCTGCCTTGAGAACAGATATAAGAACCTTCCACCGTTCTTTGTCCAAAGAAAGAGCAGTTAAAGAGCTTAATATCAATAAGTCATTAGGTCGATCAGAGGTCACAAGGGATGGAGGGATAAGAGTGTTTCGTAGATTAATTATAGAATATGAGAGACAGGAGTGGCTTCGAGATTGGTAAAATTTAGTATTAATACTCGAAAGGATGCGAACTGACTATCGTCGGAAACAGAGCACGTATCAAATTATCGTGGCTTCATTAAGTCTAACGTCTCTTTGTAGTTCTGTATAAAATGCATATGGACTGAAAATTCACTAAATCTGAAAGCCAATTTCGCAGTCAAGCATTTGCCTAGTGACAATTGTATTTGCTTCCACAGAGATACGCTGTACGAAGAACGATCGTTATAGTTTCGGTTCTAGTCGAAATTCTTCGGTCAGTTCTTGAGTTACTCGATCGATAGCACATGCGTTATGTTTTTCTTCCAGAAAGTTCACGTTTTAACAGTCAAGAAAATCGATCCTAGAAGTATTTAGAAGCACAAACGTGTCTACTTTAATTTTTCTTATGAAAGCCTTGATTTATTAATATCCTGAGACTCACTATTAGTGATGGTTGCGGCCGGTTTCTTACTGATTTCAGAAAGTTAATTTTTTTCTAAAGGAACTCTGCGTAGTACCCTTGGGATTAAAATGCGCTAGGCGATTTATTTTTCGTTACACAAATTATGTAATGAAATAAAATTAGGGCTAAATGCTCACACCTTTGTCCATTTTGACATTCTGTCAAGACTAATTCGGCATTTGATTAATATCTTGCAATAAACTCTGCGTTACCTGTTTCATGCTATAAATAAATTAATCTTCCTTAATGTCTTTTGTTTTTCTTCCGAATTTCGGTTTATATCCTGGCGCTTGGTGACATCACACTTTCGTACTCGGCTGTACTTCGTACAATAGGTCATTTCCAACTAGTTTCACATATTTCGCGCCAGTTAGGTATGTTGATGAGCTATGGTTTTACCTAAACTTAGATTTGGTTAATTGCTTTCATTATCAGTGGGAAATGGCATCTAAGTTACTTCATTACAAGTTACTTATTGCTATTTCGATTGTTAAGTTCTCTATTTTTACCGAATATGCAATTAAAACAAGAAATTGAAATCACACCACGATCCTATATGTGGATCGTGGTGTGATTTCAATTAGTGAAGCGGTAGCATGGTCAGATATATTTGGATTAAGCTAAAGATCTATATTTATTTCATGCCATATCGATTGTGGGATAGCAGATACATGCCAGAAGTTTCCATCTAAAATCGCTATCATTTAGATATCATTCAAGATACAGATATAAGTTTTCTGTAGGTTTTGTATTCTTTTTTCTTTAGTTGAATCACATAACGTTACGGAATTTTGTTACATCGAATATTTTGAAACATTCATGGGCGGGATTATATAAAAAAAGATTGAAGCCATATTTTAAAAACGTATTTATTAAAATCACGCTTCTAATAAAGTTTAACAAAATATACAGCTATACAGGATCATGAAAGTCACGTGATCCCCTGCATATTAATAAAATTCACAGTCGCTTTCCCATGAGCGTCAGACCACCTGTATCAGAATATAAATATTTAATAGTGTTCATTATGTAGAATTGTGTATTTATTTCATAAACTGTTTTATAAATAACTTCATAAACTATTTACTTCATGAATAGTTTCCTAAGCTATTTATTTCATAAATAGTTTCAAAAACTATTTATTTCATAAATAGTTTCAAAAACTATTTATTTCATAAACTGTTTTATAAATAGCTTCATAAACCATTTCTATATGAAGAGGCCTATTTTGATATTTTTTAAACAAATGTAATAAACAGTAAGAGATTATTTGTTTGTTACTCTTTTGAAAAAAAATAAAAATAAAAATAGAACTTACATATAACATGTTTCTTACGTGAAAACGAAGCTGTCTGCAATATTTCTTTAACAATATTTTTATTAATTGTTTGACTGCGAAATTCTATTTATGTTCTAAAATAATTTCACTATAAAGACCTGTGGAAATAACCTTGAGCATAATTCCTTTAAAGGAATAAATTCATAAGTTTTTCTTGCATTTATGTCATGCTTATTCGACGTCAGTAGTAATACCATTCTTTTGATGGAGATAATTCATCATACCTTTGCAATTTTCTTGTCAAGCAGTTTCAAGGAACATATAAAGGTTAACAGGGCTTAGTTCCGTCAGTCGTTCCATGCAGTGTAGTCATCTGAAAGGGTCGTAAATCTTTAGCTGACTGCTGGTGAGGTCTCAGTTCGTATAAAAGGTATAGAACCTCATTTAGCGATGGAATAACCAGCTTGACCAGCTTATTCGACGTAGAAAGTGATTTAATATAGAATGCCTACTTCTACTCTATTCAGGCGTACAAATAAGAGAATCAAGGTTGCGTTTACAATAACGGCACTGTCGAGAATTTCAAAATGCCAGCAGATCCAAATATTTAAACCAGTAGACTCCAAATAAAGGCTCTGATATTATGGTCTAAGCAGTAGTATAACAATATCGATAGTATAACAAAGTTATTACAGCTAAATTTATCTTAAATTGGTAAAACATGTTGAATAAAGAAATGCGTTTTCGTTGTAAAAAAATTCCATACAGAAGTTGTTAAAAAACGCATTGTTTAAAAAGTTTTTTTACGCCTTAGAAAATTTAGGAAAGTGGAGAATGAATCCAAAAATGTCGGCTAGAAATTAGGTGAATGTAAAACAGAACGGCTTAACTAAAGCTTTCGCTACTAACATTCACCTAATATTTAGCCAACATTTTTTGGTTCATTCTCCACTTTCCCAAATTTTCTAAGGCGAAAAAAAAAGTTTTTTAATAATGCGCTGTCTTAAAGTCCTTAAAAGGACTGGCTAGATGGGCGAAGCAAGAATGCTTTTCATATTCCCCGTTATCTGAAGAGGACAGTGAAGGATAGGGTGTTATTGAGCTATATGAAGCTCTGATCATGGCAGGAGGGTAACAGCAATAGTCGAGTCTCAGTTCGAACTTTATTGGCTACGACATTGCCATCCATTACCCTCCCAGGATACCCATTTTAGTCGCCTCGTACGACTGCATGGGCTACATTGGGGCTATTCTTATCCCGGCCACCACACGGGAATGTGTGAAGCCACCAGATTAAGAAAACGCACATTTATCAAAGTCCTTTTTTTGTGTATGTACATCGAAATGTCGCCTTCCAAAAATGCATACATATTATAAATATTTCCATGAAATTTGGTAAAATATTTTAAAGGCACAATTCTTGTATAAAAACGAAAACATAGGTTTGGTTTCATACAAGAAATTTTATACACGGAATGTGTCGACCAAACATTTATAATTATTCCGCTACAGGCAGTCTGATTGATACGTAACTTACTGGCTTAAAGTAAGAAACTCTAGTAGGATTTCATTTTCTATTTTGTTGGCCAACAGAATATATGCAATGTTTAAAAATAATCTTTAAAAATAGTTTAAAAAGAATTCAAATTAAAGATTACTTAGACAGAATATTTTTTTTCCTTCCTGATTACAAAAAAAAAAAAATAATAAAATAATAATAATAATAATAATAATAATAATAATAATAATAATAATAATAAAAATAATAATAATAAATAAAAAATAAATAAACAACCAGAAATCATATAATATAATTTAATCTTTTTGGTTCTGTATGAGGGATATTTCAAAGATACCATTTCAAAGGATAATGATAGAGGTATTGAAAGTAGAAAATAGTAAAAAAAAAGTAGAAGTAAAATCGTACTAAATCATATATAAAACAACATGAACATTTTCGAACACCAAGCACATACCATACTTTCAGGAAAACTGCTCAGAAAGCAAAAAATGCATATTTTTATATTGTTCCCCTGCGAAAGATTATAGGCACGAAAGGAAGCCCACGGTCTTACAGTTTTCATGGACAAGTATTAACAGTACAATGAGCCGTTGAAGAAAGTTTTTAGAAATTTTCTTTTTATTATTTGTTAAAACTTTAATTATTGTCATTTATTTATTAAATCCTATCGTAGATTACACCACATTGTGAATAAGTTTTAAACTATTAAATGTTGTCTGTTGTGCCTATTGTAAAAAATGTTTTGCGTGTGGTATCTGTTGTGCCTATTGTAAACATCTGTGGTATCAGATGTCTACACTGAATCGAAGCGAACAAGTACTATCCCAGATTTATGTATTTTTGCTATGCTAATCCTCTCTTATTATCAAAAATTCAACCTTAACCTCTACAATAATTAAGTGAAATGATTACTTAAAGTAAGGGGATATTAAATCCCACAGTTTTAAAATCGAATAAGAAACTCAAAGATCGGAATCAGAGAGTTTCTTGCCGAATATAGTAAACTATAAAGTATCGGCGACACTAGCGTTAGCCAATGCAAGTGATCCTAGTACGTAGTACAACACCGGACGACTCGTTGCAAAGGTGGAGGAAGTTCAGATCGCTATTCTTAGGTATTTTCCATAATGTAAAAACACATTTCCTAGGAAATGTATGCTGTTATTACATTATGGAGGGAGGTCACTACCAAGACCGGTTTCAGCCTTTTTTGAGGCTTCATCAGTGAGTAGCTAGACCTAATACCAAAGTGTATTAGGTATGAAAAGTAGAAGTAAAATCGTACTAAATCATATATAAAACAACATGAACATTTTCGAACACCACGCACATACCATACTTTCAGGAAAACTGCTCAGAAAGCAAAAAATAGTAGCAAAAAGAAAGCAAAAAAAGGCTGAAACCGGTCTGGGTAGTGACCTCCCTCCATAATGTAATAACAGCATACATTTCCTAGGAAATGTTTTTACATTATGGAAAATACCTAAGAATAGCGATCTGAACTTCCTCCACCTTTGCAACGAGTCGTCCGGTATTGTACTACGTACTAGGATTACTTGCATTGGCTAACGCTAGTGTCGCCGATACTTTATAGTTTACTATATTCGGCAAGAAACTCGTTATATACTTAAGTGAAATGAGTCTTCACAACGCTATCAATAAAAACGTAAAAAAAATAGTTTATTAATATTACAATATATTTAAAAATATATGCACACTATTCTGAACGTTACTTCCACAACAGAATATTGTCTTATCTAAAACGATAAACGAAAAAAATCACATCTGATCTGGTTTATGTTTGGGCCCAAAAATATACCAACTAAAAATAACCGCATGTCTCTTAACTGCATCTGGTCCTCTCTTGAAAGAAAGACACAGATTCTTTATATCTTCGGCGGAAACAGTTCTTTTCCCCCAAAACCACTTTATTATTATTATTATTATTATTATTATTATTATTATTATTATTATTATTATTCGTGACACCTCCAAGGAGTCCGAAGACTCATCGCGGGAGGACACCTATAACTATCTCAACCACTACACCGAACCTCTACTACGAATCATCTTCATCAACGCCATCTACCGCCCACCTCCACCACTACCACAACTAGTATTTTTTGTCTGTAAATTGCGTGTGTTCTGAAGGGCCGATTTGTCTGTATGCGGGATGAAAAACCCGAGATTCCGGGAGAAAAAACCCTGCTACCTCCGTATGAGATCGGCTAACTCACCTTCGATTGAAATCTTGGAAACAATTAGAGATTTCCTAATCTCAGTCAGATATACGAAAAGTTCACACTTTGTAATAACGTCCTCAAATTCGAACACCGCCTTGCGTTCCTTCTCCAATACCTTCTAGAAAAATTCCACAAAAACGTTTCTTCTTTTTACTTTCATCCTTGAGATTCACAATCTCTTTCCTCTTCCTGTTGGAAGGATTCCCAAAGAAAAATGATCCAACACTTAAACATCATCAACAATTGCTGCACTAGTGCAACCTTTAATACCTGATAAACATGTCTCTTCCTTGAGATTCACAATCTCTTTCCTCTTCCTGTTGGAAGGATTTCCAAAGAAAAATGATCCAACACTTAAACATCAACTCGCCGTATCCTCGGAAACAGCCAGCCGTTAAATTGTTGCACTAGTGGAACCTTTAATACCTGATAAACATTTCTCTTCCTATGTGATAAACTTCATTTGTCAAGTTCCAAAGTTACAATAACTTTCTTCAACAACTGTTATTCCAGTTATTTCTGTAACATAACATATAAGTAGATTTTAAGATATATTTCTTTCTGAAAGATTAATACTCATGAAACTTTCCTCTAACTCGTTCCAAAAATTCTCTCCTATTTCAACATATCTCTAACGTACCTCTCCCTCTCCAGCTGTTTTCTAGTTTGTTCTTTTCACTTGCGCATGCTCTAGCATGCACGATACTCCGGTTCCGCGTAGGTCGTGAAATAATGGAAATCACCACCATTACACGTTAACTTCACGGCGCTTTTCTTGAAAGAAGTAAAAACTCACATTAACACTAACCACTCGGCCAACCAGGCCGACAATATAATGGCATGATGAGATGAGTGTTGAAGAACACTCATCTCATCAAGCCATTATGAGATGAGTGTTGAAGAACTTGACTGGCTTGCACAAAGTTCTTATATCAATCACATAGAATGTTTGTGGAATGAAGTAGAATGCAGTTTGCGAGCTATGCTGAATCTCCAGACATTAGTAATTGACCTCACTAATGCCCTTCTCAAAGAATGCACCAATGTACGACAACGTATCAACGTCTAGTAGCAAATTTTCCCAGAACTATGAATACTACTATAGCAGGGTGGATGAAAGGATGAGTAGGTATCTGGGTATTTTTGATCATATAGTTTATGATCAAGAATTTATGATCATATAGTTTGATCATATCGATTTATCTTGCTAATTTCGATGACAAATGTAATATAAAAATAGAATATGTTAGAATTGATGAATAATAATTAAACAAAATATGCATTTTATAAAACATGCATAAGAATTCATTAAAATAATAATTTTTTTATTATTTATTATTAATTATAATATTATTTATTATTCTTGTGGAAATAATAATAATTCCACAAGAACAGGTTTATTCGGACCCTTTTCTTCTGTAAATAAAATGACAGATATTATAGTACTCGTTTGTAACTGAAGTGAAACGTTTTGTAATTTAAATTTATGACAAAATACATGAGAAATTAACATAAATAGATATCAGAAAGAATTATCATTAGCTCTAAACAACACAGGTAGGTATAATACTCAAACCTGGTCAATATTGCTCAGTCACTTTCCTTTTCTCTGTTTTTAAAAATACTGCAGAAAAATGTAAATATCAATGTTGTAAAATGTAAATATCAAAAATAAACATTAAATGGAAAACTGAGAAGTAAACTGAATGTTTACTTCTATGATTTAGAGAAGAACCCATCTTTAAAGGAAACAAAAAACATATATAATGATCGTAGGACTAAACAAAAGTAATATGTATATTTTATCATTTTTTGAACAGCTATTAAAATTAATTGGAGACTTTTAAATAAAAACAACAACAGCATGTTCTTTGTGTTATCTAACTTTTATACCGCAGTTATTTGTGATTCTAATTTTATTGCTTTCTATACTGTTGTTAGTCAATGTGTTGCTAGTTAATAAATAATAAAACGCGCTAATTTCCTCGATCCAAATAAAGATCTTAAAAAAATAGTACATGGTCCGCATATGGAATAATTAATGAGAACTGTCATCGGTTACATTTATAAAGAAGATATGCAGAGAAACTAGAGGATTTAAAAATAATCTCCATTATCTTCTCTCACCAGTTGTTTCAGAGAATTGTAACCAAGGACTGCTTTATGAGGCTGGATAATAAAACTTTAAATAAACGATCTAGATAAATTTTTAAATCTTTGACGGAATTGCATTCCAACTTTTTCTTCCTGTTAAATCATGTTCATTTTTCATCATTTAAATAATAGCTTTTGTTTAAATGAAATTTAATGAACATAAGCGAAATAGCCTTACAGACAGTAAGGCTATTTCGCTTATTGTTCTGTTAATAATCAAAACAAATCCGCATACTTTACGTGCACATCTATACAATACGTGAATAAAACAGCATTGCTATGTACAAACTGTACTGATAATAACTGTGATTTTCAACATGCTTTTAAAAATTTATTTTATTTTATGAAACATTCAGTTCATCTGAATAATGGACTGAATAATCACTGCCTGTCACAGTGATTGAATCTTTTCTGCATTCTGTTATTTTGTCATGGAAGTATGATGACGGCATTGTGTCACAGTACTACTAATAGAAGTCCAATCTACGACTGTTCGTGTTCACGTACGATCCAAAAGGTGAGTAGATGTCTGACACTGTGATAATGTTTAAACGACCATCCGTTTTCAGTTATGTTATAACAAGAATCGGAAACTACAAACATCGTTTATGATCTTGCTATAAAAAGAACTATAGAAAGTCAGATATACGAAAAGTTCACCCTTTGCAATAAGGGTGAACTTATTGTAAGGGTGAACGTCCTCAAATTCGAACACCGTCTTGCGTTCCTTCTTCAATGCCTTCTAGAAAAATCCCACGAAAACGTTTCTTCGTTTTACTTTCACCCTTGAGATTCACAATCTCTTTCTTCTTCCTGTTGGAAGGATTCCCAAAGAAAAATGATCCAACACAAACACCCAGCCGTTAAATTGCTGCACTAATGGAACCATTAATACCTGATAAACATTTCTCTTCCTATGTGATAAATTTCATTTATCAAGTTCCAAAGTTGCTATAACTTTCTTCAACAACTGTTCCAGTTATTTCTGGAACATAACAGATAAGTAGTTCTTAAGATATCTTTCTTTCTGTAAGATTAATACTCATGAAACTTTCCTCTAACTCGTTCCAAAAATTCTCTCCTATTTCAACATATCTCTAACGTATCTCTCTCTCTCTCTCTCTCTCCAGCTGTTTTTTAGTTTGTTCTTCTCACTTGCGCATGCACTATCATGTACGATACTTCCGGTTCCGCTTAGGTCGTGAAATAAGGGAAACCACCGCCATTACACGTTATCTTCACGGCGCTTTTCTTGAAAGAAGTAAAAACTCACATTAACACTAACCACTCGGCCAACCAGGCCGACAATATAATGGCTTGATGAGATGAGTGCTGAAGAACTTGACTGCCTGCACAGAGTCCTTATGTCAATCACATCGAATGTTTGTGGAATGAAGCAGAATGCCGTTTGCGAGCTAGACTAAATCTCCCGACATTAGTAATTTACCTCACTAATGCTCTTCTGAAAGAATGCAGCAATGTAAAACAACGTATCAAAGTCTAGTGGCAAACTTTCCCAGAACAGTGAATACTACTATAGCGGGGGGGGGTGAAAGGATGAGCCGATATCTGGGTATTTTTTGATCATATAGTTTATTAGTGGTATCCTAATATTAGTTTATATAATCTATTCGTCAGCATATTGCGGAGATAGATGCCTTGGAAACAAGATGTTTGCTTCATTTTCTTGTTACTTATTATTACTAAAACTGTTGAGTGTTTGTTTCTTTATTGCATTTTTATTTGGTGTCGCTCTACTTAATAAAATTGTCTTGTAAGAAGTTAAAATATATAACTCAGCGAAGATGTTGGATATGTATTTATTTATTTAATTATTTTTAAGGTGAGCCTTGAGTTTAGTGCCGGAAAACAGTCGTTGGAGTGGAGAGGGATCTCTTTAGAACTCCCTCTTCAATATGTGTCTTGTAACGAAGAGTAATAAGCGAAAGTTATACGCACGCGCATAACTTTCGCTTATTACGCTTCTCCTTCATCTAGTATTCAGATAATGAAAACATTTTGTTTAATGATCTTGCTTCATGTTTTCTCAGTTTGGTTACGTTTTACGTTTCACAATCATATGTCTTACTTCTTTTAAGAAGACGTTTTGTTTCAAAAGTGCTAATATTATTTTCAGTTAGTAATTATTATTTCTTTTTTTCTTTCATTTGTCTCTCTTTATTTATGTCTATTTCTAATCACGAGCATGCTTTTTGCAGCATCCATTTAAATTTTTCTTCATTAAAATAAGTCTCTTTAAGCGAATACCATCATCTTTTATAAACAGTTAAGCGGATAATCTTTATTTAATTATATTTTCAACTTTCGTTTACTCCTATCTTTTGCAATAAAACAAGCTCAACATAGAGGAGACTTTTGACATAATGAATCGAATTTACTGATATTATTAGTTGAATGTACGCTTTACTTTTCAGGTAGTTTTATATCCTAACTTAAAGGAAGGAAAAGATTTTGGTATTTCGCTAGCAAACTCCAACCTTAACCAAGATTTTTCTGGATTAATTTGCAGTCTGTGGCTGAGATTAATTAGCATGTTAACGGAATTTAAGTTCCAAAACAACTTCCAAATCTAATGGATATGATTTTTCAATTAAACTTTCGGCGTTATCTCGAGTAAAAATAATAATTTCAACTTAATCTCAAAATTAATCATTTGGTTAGAGATAAAACGAAAATATATCATCAAATAGCTGTCACAGTACCTGTGACAGCTGTCACAAGTCGAATGCGGAAGTCGAACAGTGGAAGTCGAATGCCACAGTCTGTTCATTGAAAAGTGAAGTTTCTCCCCGTTCAGTCAATCAAGTTCGCTCAGGTTTCAATTACTAAGAATTAAATATCTAAGAATATCTAAAACTTATTAAGAATAAAAATCCTTCCTTCCCAATTCATAATTTGTCACTCTCTCTCTCTCGTTATTATATGATGTATTATATATAACACCGTATAATATTTCATATTTTATTCATTTATTTGTAATCATTTCAGCTCACTATGGAGCGAACTTTTCCTGTTTTGTCATGTACAATTTTGCGGAGGTCAAAACAGGCAAAGTTCGAACATTGCAATTCGGTTCATTAATGAAAACATGATTTCTCAACATTAATGGAGACATGATTTCTCAGCATTATTGAAAACTGGTGAAAACAGGTCTATGCAACGGAGTTTGTTCAATTTGTGTCTATTATATACGTTCCAAAGAAAACGCACTACAAATTAAACGGTTCAGTGACCTCTTGGGTGTTCTGCCTGAGATTTGTCCAAGAACTATTGCCAGTATCTGGAGCAACTAACCATAAAAATAGAAAAATTGTGTGGTATTTGATAAATATATAAAATTTAATCTTCTCGCACCTTTCATTTCCAGAAGGAACACGCGAAACTGCTTTACTACTGACGTTGAGAAGATTTGTGGATTTCCAGCCATCAGACATTACTGACAATGAGTGAAGTACTACGGTTCAATGCTACTAGGGGAGATTACGGCAATAAGTGTCTCCATCTGGTAACTCTGAAACTGAAAAGGTATATATTTTGCATTAAGTACTACACATTCCGGCACTGAATTTGAAACTTTTATTTCATGTATAGTCATGTGACTGCATACCGAGATCTTCTTCAATTGCCTGAGCATAGTTCGGTGAGATATGGGTCGACAACAGCTTTCATGAAATGAAATGTTTTGGTCATTTATTGCACACAGAAAGTTATGAATCATCGAAGGAGGCCACCTATCATCTACACCAGATGTCATATCTTCTTTTAAACTCATTCACACTGAATGCACTCACTACTCTAACAGGCAAATTGTCCCACTCACTCACTCCTCTCTGGCAGAAAAATCTAGCTCTTACATATTTCATAACCAAATACAATTCGCGGATATCATCTTGCTCTTTCCCCTCCTTTCGCATTACGTGACATTTTCATCAGTTGATAACATATAATTCTTCCAGAAGTTTATAATCCTCTATAAAATCATCTATCTTTCCTTTGTTTACGAGTGTCTGCAGTCCACATACTCTCAGTCCTTCCTCGTAATCTATATTCCGTAATACAGACATCATCATTGGGGCCCCGTCCTCCACCCTTTCACAGCTTATTTATTCATTTGGAACCTAGGCACGGGTAGTCTTATCAAGGATTTAAAAGAGGCAAAATGATTCCCTTATCCTTATCTATCAGAGTTCGTTTCAATATCGCAATTCTCCGAGTATTATCATAATTACAATTTATGCTATGTGACCTCCGAATTTCACTTTTCTATTCACTATTACTCTAAGATCCCAAGCTTCTTCAGTTTATTGTAATCTCACCAGTATGTCATTGGGAATCCTATCATGCCAAAGTACATACATATTTTTACATTTATTAACATTGAATTGACATCATTTGCCTACCGTTCAAGGTTATTCAAATCATTCTGTATATGCTGAATATTAGTAGCATCCCTGATTGCTTTTCTGTAAATGCTGAATATCATCCTAATTGTACTGCCATATTGACGATATAAAGCATAATTATTTTGACTTCATAGCCTTCGTTTCTTCGTCTAATTAAGCTCTAATTAAGTTCAAACATTCGCTTCATGATCTTAGTTTTTTTCTTGTATAATGAGACCTGCGGAGCTTCCATAATTATAAATTCATACGTATACCACAGTAAAAGTACTTATTAATTCTACGAATATTTCCTTTTACATATTGGAATACATCATCAGTGTACGCGAAGAGCAACAATAATGAAATTTGCATATTAAAATGCATGCATTAAATTAGAATCCCTCTATACATGTAGTTGCGTACGTTAGGGAAAAAATAACACAGTTGAGGATGGAAATTTTTCAAATTTAAAGATAGAAAAGCAGTCACTGAATCTATTAAAGTTCGATCGATAAAGTTGAACTTCAGTACATTCGATGAATAAATATTCATATTTATACGTAGATTTATGCACAACTTGTATATTATCCCACTCGATTCCCTGGAGCGCATGTTTATCATGCGTTCTATTATGTTATTCAAATTTCACCACTGCTTCTTCACTTATACTTATGATGTCTCACGATACGTAAGACGAACTATTTGTAAAATAAAAGTTTTTTACTATGGTAGGTATATATTTTATTTTATAATCATGATTTCAATATGTTTAGAGGGATTTCGATATCGTAGTGACTTTGAGAAATTCCTTTGAGAAAATAGGTTTCGACTAAATAATGCAGCAACATCCAAAAATGTGGTATATGTTATCCTAGATCTCCCTGTATAAATAATTATGCTTGTGAAACGTTAACCTACTCTGCAAGTATTAAAGACCCCTTCTAGTCTCGTGAAAATTTTCATTAAGCAATTTAATTCCGTTTAGCAACGGTTAGCATTCAGTACTTGGCGATAGTGGTATGCAGGATAATCCATTAATCAATTTATTAGACACGGATCAGTTCCAGTAAACAGGATATCTGAATTGTTGTGTTTAATCAAATAAGATAACCTTGATCGAGAATACAATAGTAATTCACTACCACCACCATCACATGCTTATCTCCAGTTACTCTTCAATCTGCATATTTTATCAGAAGAGTAAAATTGTATTTCTAAGATGAACGATTTTGAAAAACAACTCAAATGAACTTTTTGATGTTTCAATCTCGGTGTCAGGACCTGGTATATTAATTCTTCTTTATGTACAAATCAGTTAATTTTCAAGCGATTATAGTTAACTCAGTTATTTTTGCTACAGTTTATGGTTTTTACTGGCTGTTTTTTTCATTGGGTTTATGGATAATTCGGTTAAAGCTAATACATTCGTTGTATTAGCGGATCCATAGTAAACGTTCTTTCACTTGGTGATCCCCACATTTTATATAGTCTGACTTATCGTGGGACATATTCATCCAGTAATTATAATTTAAAAAAATATTTAAATATTACTGGTGAATATATGAGAGCGGAAGGTAAGGTATATTTTTAATACCTGTACAATAAGACATTAATCGTGCGATGTTACTTTGTAGGTAGGTTTTGAAGAGCGATCATTTGAGAAAATGTAAAAAATAAAATAAAAAAGCTTCAAGATTCATCGTTTTTTAGTGAATTTACATTTCGCATTCTTTACTTTGAATTTTTAATTTCTATTCGTGGTAAAATCTTATAGAAATGGAAATGTCAATTTTTAAGCTTCTAGTATACCTGGAAAGGTTTCATTTACAGTAACTTTCTATATAATAACATTATTTTTATCTCTTTTCTTTTTACTAGATTCTGCTTTGTAGGAGAAAAAAATCGGAATGCTTTCGGCTAAGCAGATTTGTTACTTATAAACATAAAGATAGCGATGATGAAGTCATTAATTCTATCACCAAAGTTTGCTCTGTCTCAAGCGTGCTTGTTTTATGATGGATTTATCTGTTTTACAAAAGAAAATCCCGGCCATCTTCGGCTTAATATCACTAAGGCGAAAGCCCTTATCCGATGTTCAATAGGTCATCGGATAAGGGTCATCCCTTAATGAAATAGTTAACTATACGAGAGACACAGCGACTTTGACACTTATATTTTTCTATAAATAGATTTAATTATACTTAAGTATAAAGAGCCAGTAAGCTTCATTTCGGCGATATAAACATTATTTAAATTAAGGGGATATTAAATCCCACATTGTTTTAAAACCGAATAAGAAACTCAAAGATCGGAATTAAAGAGTTTCATGCCGGATATAGTAACTATAAAAGTATCGGCAACTACTAGCGTCAGCTAAAGCACGTAGTTCAAAGTACGTAGTACAAACTAGAGCAACTCGTAGCAAAGGTGAGTAAAGCTCTAATCACTATTCTTGTTATTTACCATAATATAAAACACATTTCCTAGGAGATGTATGATGTTATACATGGTGGGAGGTCACTACCCAGACCGGTTTCAGCCTTTATTGAGGCTTCATCAGTGAGTAGCTAGACCAAATTAATAGCAAGGGTATAATTTGGTCTAGCTACTCACTGATGAAGCCTCAATAAAGGCTGAAACCGGTCTGGGTAGTGACCTCCCACCATAATGTATAACATCATACATCTCCCAGGAAATGTGTTTTACATTATGGTAAATAACAAGAATACTGATTAGAGATTTACTCATCTTTGCTACGAGTTGCCCCATCAGCTAAAGCACGTAGTTCAAAGTACGTAGTACTTTGAACTACGTGCGTTAGCTGACGCTAGTAGTCATCGATACTTGCATAGTTTATTATACTATGTTCGGCATGAAACGCTTTGATTCCGATCTTTGAGTTTCTTATTCGGTTTTAAAACAATGTGGGATTTAATTATTCTTGTTTTTGCTTTATATTATTGATTTTTATTTTATGAAAGCGTGTTGTTAGAGAAATCAAAAAAGTAAAGAATCAGTCGTCGAAAACAAACAATGTTTGTTTCTTCATTGCATTCGTTTTGCTAATTCTACCATTAACGCGTCCGATTATAGAAAATCATATAAAAACTAAAATTAATTCACTAACGTCTTTTATTTCCAAAAGAGATTAGGCGAGGCTATTCAGCCCTGATTAACGAAATAACAACAACATAATACAGTAACAATATGCATATTTCATATCGTTTTGCCATTAAAAATTACAATAAAAAAAGGAATAATTCTCTTAGCATTTTTTGAACTAAGGCAGTTAATGCGTAGCTGCCCAGATATCTCTGTTTAAAATTAACATTCATCTCTTATATTTACCAGAAAAAAAAAGATATCAGACTATTGTATAGCTGCCTCAGCATCTTGGGACTTGGTTTACTTCTTTCTAGCTCGTAATTTACTTCTGAAAATGCTCGCCTTATAGAGATCTCATATCCCTATCATTATACAATACTTTTATTAAGGTTAGAATTCGTCTGTTCACCATATTTACAGATTCATTCCATTCATTCATCCATGCTGGTTGCATTGATTTTTCACACTGATATGATTTTCATATCAGTGTGAGTCCAAGGCCGTGTTTATTGGAGGGTTGAAGTAGATAAAAGTATCGCCTTCGGTATCAAAAGGTAGATTCCCGAATTATGGAAGCTTTATTAATCAATCGTAATAAACGGGTGCAGATTTCCAACCTCTAATAGGTGAGACTGTCAATAATAATAATAATAATAATAATAATAATAATAATAATAGTAATAATACGAACAAAAACATTGCCCAGACCTCATGTTTATGCCTTTTCTGTAAATGTATCATGAGATTTCCGTTTGAGTTCTCTCTCTCTCTAACGTCAGGAATCTTTGTAAGGACTTTTTATCTTCAACTGCGAGTGAGTTAGTCCGTCTCATTAACCCCTTAACGTACCAATTAAAAATCACAAAGCGGTCGTTTTTCTGCCGATTTTTTGGGCGAGTTTTGGGCGAGGGTGATTTGCTGGATCAAATTCATTCGTTGTGCAAACGCAAACGAAATAGCCGATATACACGCCTTTGGCAGCTTTTCTCGGCTGAAAGGAAATAGGCACAAGATTGTCTAGCGTCTATATTCGGTTGTATTTATATGAAAACCAAAATTCAAAATCAATTTTGGTGCAATAAACAAAAGACGTGTCACAGACGTCTTTTGTTTGTTGTCATGGCAGAATTTATTTTATTTTTATAAAATAAAATAAATTCACGGTGATTCGACGGCCGTGAGCCTCTTTTTAAGGGGCCTCAATTCCCCCTATTTTTGTCCAGGCTTCGAACCGACATAGCTGACAATTCAGACCTATGGCAGGAGGGATTGTCTGAAGTATTTCTGACTCTATCCGTGTGTGTTCAGGGGGACGGTTTAGCTGGATGAAAAACCTCAGGTAAACTGGGGGGGGCCCTTGCTGTCCACGCCCAAGACCCACTAACTTTGCTATGGCTGAGAAAGATCCTTAAACTCCTCACGTCGTCGACGGGAATCGAACCTAAGACACTCCTTCCCCAAGAATATGGTTGCGAAGCGCATAGCCACTAGGCTAACCGCGCGGTGATTTCCACTCATAATAAAACTGTTGTTTTATTATATAACTCGCCTCAGCCACGGGATGCTTTGTAACGATCACTATGTTCGCGCACAAAGACGTCTACAAGCAGACCGGGAGATCGCCGGATGGTAGAACAGCTAACCAAATAGACCATTTACTAGTGTATCGGCGTCACCACAGCTCTATCTCGGATGTGAGGAGTTTTAGAGGAACAGACGGAGATAGCGCCCACTACCTGGTAGCCTACGATTTCAGGCAGAGAATTTCGGTCCAGAAGCCTTCGCGTCCTACCACACGACCTGTATGGGATTTGGACAAGTTGAAAACAGCGGAAGACTTTTTTCAACTTGTCCAGTTAGAGCTTCCAGTTAGAATTTCCAGTTAGAGCTTCAGAACCGCTTTGAGGAGCTACAGGAGGAGGAGGAGGCTGATCTGGATAGGATGTAAGACACCATCAAAAATACGGTCGCGTTTGCCGCCTCGAGGACTGTGGGAAAGAGAAATCTTGCCACACGTTATAAAGAGCATGTGTTGTTACGTATACTGTATATATTTTATTTGCTAATGATCAACAATAGGACATTTGAAAGATAGAATCTTCCGTTAAGCTATCTATTTGTCATAAAGTATGTTGCCAAATATTGGATGATCGTAGAAATGCGGAGAGAGATTCAAAGATAGTATAGGCTCATTAATTTTTTGGTTTGTATTATAGCCTTCGAATAAATATGGGTGTAGCTTTTCAGGCATAAGTCTCCTGGGAAATTCATCCCATTTCTTCATCCAGACTATTTTGATTGATGCAACGATCCTGGTCTCCAAGAACGAGCCTACACACCTAATTTCAATTCTTCCCACAAGTTGCTTGCTATATTCAATCATTCATCATTTGAGTAACTAACATTTACTATTGGTCGCATTATATACCTTTCTGATGGGGGTGGGGTGCAGTAATACGTCCGATAATATAGTTTAGTTGTTTATTCGTTGCGTGTCGTTTGCACTTGTTCAGCGAAAACGGTGTTCGTTTTAAATAATTTTGTTTATATTTACTTTGTTATAGAAGAAAATTAATTCTATAATTCTACCCGTATACTAGTTTATGTATATATATATTTCACAAGCTTGACTGTTGATTTTTCTATCCTGTTTTCTAACTATGGCAGCAACTGAATCTGAAATAGAACTGCTTCTGGATTACATGGTCTAAGCAAAATTTTATTTTCCCTAAGTTTCTCAATAAAATTATCGAAATGAAATCAAAAATCAGATATCTTGACAATTTATATTTGATTCTATATGAAATTCCACTTAATTATTTTAGTTAATAATTCATCAGACTTCTGTCCAGTAATAAATATTGAAACCAGAATACGTTCTTTCATTGCATCAATCAAGTGTTTAACTAATAAAGTTGACTCATTCCTTTATTAAGCAATTTTAATTTAATGAACAATTACGCTAATGACATGATTACTATTCAAATAAAAGATGTAATCATTAAATCTAGACAGGTATTTCTCTCATTAATTAATTCCCTCATTTACTTTCATTAATTTGCGTTAAATATTTGCAACTTTGTACAATTATTTACTTCTTTTTATCATGATATAACGTCATAATACGTACAACAATGTTGCTGATAATTCAAATAATATTCATACAGTATTTAGTAGTTTTTATTACGTACTATAATTATAGTTACATCACGGATTTCTGTTTATTCTTGGAAGGTTTTTAATGTTTACAAAAATATAATTCCAAAACACTAAAATGTGGAAAATGTCTATAATCTTTGCGTATGTTAATTTAATCACTATGACCAAAGTGTCATACTTTCCTCCATTTCGATCAGCTGTCACTTACAGGCACGCTTAGTGTTTTATTATATTTCTTTGTAACGTTACAAGGAGTTGGTGACAGCCCATCTAATGTCAAAAAGAACAGCCTGAGTGTCGTTTTATCTCTCCATTTACATCGAACTATACGTGACGGAAAAAAAGTGACGGGGAAAAAATATAAAGAGCTAAACTTTGAACTACCGATTGTAACATCTTGTAATATCATTTACTAAATTATACTAAATTAATTTTAATTATTTAACTTTATTACTCTGTTTATCATATTATTTTATCATAATAGAATAATCTGTGTACACTTGCTAACCATTCCCCTATTAAATTGAAGTCTAGATTTCAGATGTTACCTTTTCCATGATCATTCTAAATCTGAATATCCTAAAATCGACACAGTATGAAATACAAATAAGTCGCAAAAGTGCTAATTGTTCTCAAAATTGTTTTTCTTTCAACGTTTTTAACAATTAAAAATACAGTTTTATTTTGATTGCTCTGAGAAACTAGTTTTTCAAAATTATTTAAATGGTTATGGTTCTTATTTTAAATCTACTATCTATAAGGATGATTGCTGATAATTCGATCTTACCAACTGGTAAAAAGTTACTTGACTTCTTACGAAATGATATGAGATGAATTATGTGAATATTAATGTAATGATAATATATCAAATACAGTTCGAATATTTTGTACAGCACATCGTATATATACTAAAGTAAAGAGCCGAAATGCTTCAACCCTTTTCAAAATGTACCAATAGGATGGGAATATATGGACGTTTGGGCATAGCGATCGTCTCTCCTATAAGGTCCGGCTAGGAAATTCGGAAATTATCTTAAAAGTTACAATCACAAACACAGTTATCTATATATGAATGCAAACAATACAGAAAAACAATGAAAACATTCCTTGGACAAATGGATTTTTTTTTTCAACTGAAGAAGCACAATACGAAATGCTTTCATATTTCGTATTCCAAGTTTCTCGGTTCAGAAAGTACCTTTGCTTCTTATTTCTTTGTGTTTCTCAATAAGATTTTAGTTCGGCATTAATTAGAAGACTTAACTACAAAAGGTGAATTGCAGCAGTATTCAATTTATTGACTGCAGCGAGGAAATCTAAGTGAACCTTTTTTTCTTATTTTTTTAATTACATCCGGACACGCTTAATCCGTTTCCGCACATGACAAGTCGTAAAAAACAGCTACTACATAAAAAGTACTACATAAAAAATTACATTATCACTAACTTCCTATCTACAGTTTTTCCCCCAAATCAGTCTGTTACCTGTCAAGACTCCAACATTATATTTCTATCTTATAAGGCACTTTTTACTGTACCTATATCTTGGGTCTTCCTCTCGGTCGTTTTTCTGCCAACCGGGCAGAGAACACTTGTTTTGCTAATCTTTCTCTCCCATTCTGTTTAAGTGAATGCCATCTGAGATTAGCTTTGCTAACGTATTCCTGGTTGCTGACAATGTCAAGTTCTTTCCTAATATCCTTATTTGACATTGCCATTGATGTCATCTGCTTTATCTTTCTCAGTATACGCTTGTGGTCTCTAGTCTTTGCTCAAGTGTTTTACTTCTGACCCAGCTCTCAGATCCATAAGTTAAAATTGGATTGAATACTGTCTTGTACACAGCTAATTTAGTGGTTTCACTAATTTCTCTCTTATTCAGTATACATTTATTCAGTTAACTTCCGTATCGTACCAGCTTTGTTGATTCTGTGTCTATTTCCATATTTAATTTACCATCTGCACTAAAAATCGTGCCTAAGTAGATGAAATGTTTTACTTGTTCTATAGGTTCTCGATTCACAATTTCACAAAACAGTGAAAATATCACAGCTGATATTTTCACTGTTTCTGCCTATTTTCATTGTGTTTGTCTTTTTAATGCTGACCTTCATACCATATCTATTACAACAGTTATTCACTTTAGTCAGGGAATCTTGTAGACTTGTAGGAGATTTATTTAGAAGTATAACATCATCCGAATAAAGCAAAGTGCTGTGATTAACCTCTTCAATTTTGATATCAGGTTTCATGTCACTTTCCTTCATAATGTGATCCATATAGATAATGAATAACATAGGGGAATAAAGTACATCCTTGTATGACACCAGATTTAACATTAACCACTTTCCTATACTTCCTTCAATTCTAATTGCTGACTTAGAACTCAAATAAAGACTAAGTATTGCTTGATATAATGCCGCATTGATACCATATAACTGTAACGTTTTGAATAGCTTCTCTCTCTCTCTCTCTCTTGGCACGTTTCATATGCCTTTTCCAGATCTACAATGTTTAAATACAGATCTTTGTTATATTCCCATAATTTCTCAACTATCTGTCGTAAAGTGAAAATCTGATCCTGACAGCCTCTATATGGCGTGAATCCAGCCTCTTCTTCACCAAGCTTCTCTTCCGCAATCCTTCCCAACCGTTTCTTAAGTACTTGCATATATCTTACCAGGAACACTCAGTAGGGAAATATATCTATAATTCTGACATTCAGTTTTATTTCCCTTTTTATATATGGGTACTATTGAGAGTTGTACTCCAATCATCTGGAATTCGTCCCTCGGTCCAGGTCTTCTATGCAGTGAAGCCGCTGTAAGAATTTTCTACCTCCGTACTTGAGCCTTTCTGGTCGAATATCTGCCTTTCCATGTTTCAGGCTTTTGATAGCTTTTTCTACATACTTTAAATATGGATATGTATTCCTGACTGCATGCCTGGTCGGTGTTTTTACCACTGTACTCTCATCGCTGCTTGTTTCTGTTAGCAATATTTCGAAGTAATTACTTCATGCTTCAAGAATATCCTTTTCTCCAGTTTTCAATCATGTTTTGTCACCTTTATCATCTTTAATTTCTTTAATAGCACTCTATCTTCCATTTCTGAGCTTCTTCAACTTCTTGAACTTCTTCTTCCTCCAGAGTATCTTGCCACTTTCTTGATATTTATTGCCTATTTTCTTACCAAAGTCCTCCCGCGACCTTTGTTTAGCTAGTTTTACACAGTGTTTTGCTTTCTTACATTTGTCTCTGTATTCTCTAAGAGCACAAGCTGACTTATTTGCAAGGAACTTTTGATATGCTTTCTTCTATTCTTTCACTGCCTCTTTAATTTCCTCTGTCCACCATGGAGTTCTGATTTTTCTGTCCTTACAGACAACCTCACGACATGCCTCTCTGGCTGAATCAATCAGTGTTTTCTTTAGGACTTGCCACTGAATCTCCAAGGTTTGGTTCCTGTTCTCAAACTCTAATTTTTTCTTCAATCATGTTTTGTGTATTTTAGTCCACAGTTCATATCTGAGAGCTTCTCAACGTTTATTCGCTTTAAAACTTTCTTACACGATCTTCTTCTTTTCAATATAAAATTCAACTTTGTCCTTCTCAAGACTAAATGGAGATCACCTCCAATTTCAAATCCTCTGTACAATCTGATCTCCTGCACCAGAGAGAAAACATCACCATCAACAATACGACAGTCAATGAGACTTTTCTTATTCCTTGCTTCTTCTCTCCATGTGAATTTGTGCACATTGTTATGTTGCAACATTGCGTTAGTAATAATCAGTCCATATCCTGAGCAGAAATCTAACAGGTATTTGTTATTTTGCTCTTTTCTCCAAATTTTCCCTATGTCTGACAATCATTTCCTACACTGCTATTTAGGTCCCCAACGAGGGCCAACTTTTCCTATATATATATATATATCGCGGATTAGTCAGAGAAACAACTGAAAATGCAAACTGAAATCAGAAATAGTTACATGATATGCATATGCATCCATAGAGATCAATAAGGAAATGATACAATGTATTCTAGGATGTTTAGAGAAATCAATATAAACCGGGGGCTCTCAGGCGATCCTGTAACCCACCCCTAGAGAGCGCGTCCCCTGGGTGGCGGATAGGGGAGCCTTTTCTATATATATATATATATATATATATATATATATATGGTGGGGTGGTCCGAATATACTGAATAAGGACTCGTGGACCAACAGCCATAAGGGGCAATCATCTTGTTTGTAAGGGAAGCGGCACTCCCATGGACCACTAGCTGGATCTATCCTCTCCTTCTTCTACTTTGAGGAAGATCCACATACTTTAATCTTTCCTATAAGGCCTTATCAGCCAACTCTTCTTACTTTATGACCCTTATGCAATTAGAGTACTCGAGGGCCATTGGGTGTTTTCATTTCTGGCCTTACAACTATGCCCTCTCTATAAACTTTACTATATTTCTTCTATAATCTACTCTTTCCCCTTCAATATAACCTATTCCTCCTATGGGTTTAAATTCGGAAGAAGACTAGTTCAGAAACCTTAAGGTAGCAGCCCTACCACTGAACTATTCCATCGTCAGGCTAGTCCCATGACATGGAGAACATAATCCTACTTGTAAGCTGACAGAAAAAGATAATCAGATTGAATCTATGGGAAACGACCCTGGAATGGAAAAGGGAAAACGAAAATGGAAACGACAAAATATAATACACATAGCAAACTGGAATGTAAGAGTAATAGCATATAAAGAAATAGAATTAGACCAGTTATTAAATGAAAGAAATTTTAAAATAGCAGTAATCACTAAAAAGAAATTAAAAGGAACTATGAGAACTGAAAATTTTAATGTGATCTACGATGGAGTCGACAGAGACCAAAGAGCACAAGCAGGAATCATGATTTGGATTCATAACTCCCTTTCAAAACAATTAAAACATTATACATTATGGAATGAAAGAATAATAGAAGCTAGAATAAAAATAGATAGAGGCTATTTAACAATAATTGGTTTATATGCCCCAGAAGAAGGAGAGAACAGGATAATATTGATTTTTATAATCAGCTACAAAACATATATAATAAAATAAATAAAAATGATTACATAATTTTTGCAGGAGACTTAAATGCAAGAATTGGAAACACGAAAATTAATAATAATATAGGAATACATGGAGAACACACTCTAAACAGAAATGGTAAAAAATTGATTGAGTTTGTAGTTTATAATAACCTAAAAATAATGAATGTCTTCTATAAACATAAAGACATACATAAATACACTTGGGCAGCAAGAGGATGGAAATCAATATTAGATTACTTCATATTAAATGAAAAGACATCAAAATTATCACTAGATGTTAAAGTTCACAGAGGATATGAAATAAGCAGTGACCACTTCCTTCAAACTAAAATTAAGATTACCACCTAAATGGCTACAAGTAACAAGAACAGAAAGAAAAATTGACACATCTGTTTATAAAACTAGACTATTGAATGACACAAATGTACAATGGCTATATGAACAAAGAATTAACCAATATCTAGATAAAATAAAAGAAAATAAAAAAAAATCATCTAACGCCTTTTTATTCCCTTATACGGGAGTAGGCAAAGCCATTTAGTCCTATCTAACTTTTGGAAAATAAAATGAAGAAATAGAAATAGAATTGCTTAATATAAAAACGATACTAAATGCAGCAGCAAATGAAAGCTTAGGAAAGACCAAAAAATTGAATAAAAGAAAAAAAAACTGAAGATCTGGGATGATACAATCAAAGAAAAAATCAAAAAGAAAAAGAAAAAAAGAAGCCTATCACAAATCGTTAAGCAGTAAAAGATTAGAAGATGAAATAGAATATAAAAGAATAAGAGCCATAGCTAACAGAGAAGTCAGAAAAAGACATAGAGAATCATGGAATAAATTTGTTTCTAATTTAGAACATGATTTATATAAAATAAGACCCAATGTATATAAGATTTTGAAACACCTAAATGCGGATACCAAAGAAAACATAAAATTAATCACTGAATTGAAATTAAAAGAATTTCTAAATTACTACACAGAACTGTGGACAGATAAATATTTTAAAAAAGACAACTGGCAAACAATTAACGAAAATGAAAAGGAAATAACTGGAGAAGAATTAGAAATCAGCCTGTAAGAAACAAGAAACGGAAAATCACCTGGAGAAGATAAACTAGGTTCAGAACTATATAAATACGCAGGAACAAGATTCAAAGAAAGACTCTAACTATTTTTAAATAAAATTTACTCAACTGGTATCCCCCCAATAGAATGGAAAAAAGCAATTGTGATTCCTATCTTTCAGAAAGGTAATAGAGATGACCCTAAAACTATATAGGTATTAGTATACTAAATTCCTGTTACAAAATATATAGCAGAATCTTAAATAACAAACTAATGAAATATTCCGAAAACTTTATTCTAGAGGTACAGAATGGATTTAGAAAAGGACGATCATGTATAGACCAGCCTTTTGCCTAAAATTAATAATAGACAAAAGAAGAGAATATAATTTAGAAACACATATTGCATTTATTGTCTTTGAAAAAGCATTTGACAAAGTTAAAAGAAACATATTATTTAACATTTTAAAAGAAAGACAAATACCAAATAATATCCTAAAAGCTGTCACAAGTATATATGAAAATAATCAAATACAAATAAGATTAAATCACGAGCTATCATATATAAGAGAGATAAACCAAGGGGTCCGACAGGGATGTCCCCTCTCAGCAACCCTTTTTAATATCTACTTAAATGAAATAATAATAAAATGGAGTAAACATTCACACCAAGGAATTAAACTTTTACCTCCAGTTAACTTAAACACTCTCCTCTTTACAGACTACCAAATAATAATAACAAATTCTTAAGATAACTTACAGAAAGCTATTTTAAATCTAAATGAGATTTCCAAAGATTATGGTATGATAATATCAACGGAAAAATCAAAAACTATGGCCTTTAAAGGACAAGATCCAGCAAGAACTAAAATAGTATTAGATAACAAGATATTAGAACAGGCGAATTCATTTAACTACCTAGGATGTACGATCACATATGAAAATGAAAAAGATATAAACGTAAAATTTGCAAGATATTTAAAAATAACAGGTGTAATTAACTCTATATTCAAACCAAACCTAGTTCAAAAACAAACCAGACTAAAAGTATACAATACATTAGCCTTACCAGTCTTAATGTATGGAAGCGAAATCTGGACAATAAAACAAAAAGACAAACAAAGATTAACAACAGCAGAAATGAAGTTTATGAGAAAAACTGCAAAGTATACCCTATTTGATCACAAAAGAAATGAATAAATTATGACAGAATTAAACCAAGAACCAGTAATAGAAAAAATTAAAATATATAAACATAAATGGATGGAACACGTTCAAAGAATAAAAATAGAAAAATTACCAAAACAACCCTTAAAGTACAAGCCATTAGGAAAAAGAAAACCAGGACGTCCTCTGAAACGATTCAACGATGACTTCTAAGGCCGGAACAGGCTATGCTAGGCCTAAATCGTTGATATGCATGATGATGATGATGAATATAAACCGGACTAAATATCAAATATTGGCCCAGGAATGTAATAGAAGTAAAGAAGTTGAGTGTCTTTCTTCGCTGCTGTTAATATGAATGCTGGTATTGTTATTAACCAGATATTTGAACAGCGTTGATGGTCTTATTGTAGCGATGACGTTACATTCGAACACCTAAAATCGCTTGGCACCACCCGTTGTCAACGCGACCAAAATGCAGGAAAAAAATCTAAACTTATAAAACTTATATAGACATATTTTACTGCTGTCATTACCACTGAAGCAACTAAAACTATGAAACTTTGCGTGGTTGTTACCTATTTTGCTGTTTTGAGGGATGAAAAACCCAACTTTCATGAAGGAAATTTCTGTAATTCCCATTTGAGATCGTAAACGGGGTCGTCTTTTTGAGATTGAGACTAAATATTATGACATTCTCGAAAATGCTGCGAGATACACTGGGGAGGAAGTGAGTAGAAACGCAGAATCAAACAAAGTATTATGGATGAGCAAAGCAAAGATGACTTACTTATTTGATTGGCATCTAAGTATGCGAAGTAAAAATTATCGACGATAACTCAATTTATAATTTATTATGAAATAATACAAAGCATTTCGATAGAAGATTAGTATGCATTTATGATGACAGAATGAAGACAATTTTGATTAGAAGTGGATCCTTTGGACAACTGCATTAATCAAACTTAACATTGTTTTTCCAGATTTACTTAAAATCATTAATTATTTCTTATTTTTAAAACCAAATATAATTAATTCGTATTTACATATTATTTACTCGTAAATACATACTAGTGTATTTACATATTAGTATATGTAAATACACTCCATAAAAAAAGGTGGATTCGACATAGTGTGTCACGGAAGTTTGTGACTACTTTTTTGGTAGTTTGGCGATTATTGTCTCGGGGTACAAGACTACCCTCCCGTCCCCTCAAAACTGTTGGCTTGAAGTGGTTTGAAAAGGTTGCATGTTTAGGCTTCTGGAGAAGGATCTTCGGATTATCTAACTTTTAGAGATCCCCACCGAACTTTTAGAGATAAGGTACTGAAATGTACCTTAGGTTGAATTAAATTATTTGAAATATAGCTCAAAGAAACTCGCCATTATAAGTTTTATTATCAAAATGACACAACTAAATGATAGCGGAATTGTAACGTATATTTTAGTAGATTCCCATGGCATTTGTTCCCAAACTCATGTCACCACACAAAGACATTTAATGATGCTACGACCGAAAACATTTATTTACGCTTCGGATAATTTGAAAAACATTTTAATTTAACGTTTTTTATCTGTAAAAGAGGTAGTATGAATGAAAAATAGCAAAAATCATATATCGTATATCAGGAGACATTATTATTATTACATAACATGTCCAGGCAGTCCAAAGACTCATCGAGGAAGGGCAACTACTCTACAACTCTTCACCATATACCGCGTACCACCACCACTATTTCCACAGACAATCACACACATCCAGCCCACGGCGGGATTCTAACCTGCAGCCCTTTGGCTGGAGAGCAGGTATACGCTAACTACTCGGCCAACCAGGGCTGCATGTATGCCAATCAGCAAATCTTTTCCGAAATGCTTCGAAGGAACCAGACGATATTAGCAGAATAATTCTTGCTAATCGTCACAAGGGACCATATTTCCTACTCAAACTGTAGCAGATTATTGTTCCCTCATCGTTCAGAATGAATAATAATTCACAGATGATAATTCATATTATTGTCCTAAGAATGGGGCATTTCCGCAATTTCAAAACGTCTACACGCAAGAGAATAATATGCTTTAGGTAGTCTAGAAATCTCTTATTGAGAGAAAGATAGAAAGAAAGAACAATATCTATCTCTTTCATAGATTTCAAGCTCCGATACGCAGGACAGTGGTCCTATTCACTATATACACCGGTCGATAAGAATATTCCTAGTATTGTTAAAAAAAGGCACAACTTTCTGATTTAATTAAATAATCTTCGGTTGAAAACAATTCATATAAAAGTTCTCGCTATATATAGGATGTGCTGCATATTTTACACTGTACTCGATGTGAAGATGCCACGTTCAGCTGAAATGACAGATTTCCAACATTGGGTTGGTAGTTTGATGTGAAATCAGTGGTCTTTCTGTCCGTAACATGCTACCCGTCTCGTATACCGAAATCCACTCTGGCCTATTAACATTCGTAGATGGAACGTTGATGGTACTAGCGCAGAAGGAAAAACTTTGGGAGGTTGCCAACACTCACTGACCGAGATCGACGAGCTCTGTCTCGGAATATATGAGCATCCCACACGCCATCAGTAGAGGACGTCGCAGTCAAATGCTTCAGCAACATATGTCAGCACTAGAACTGTCTGAAGAGTTGCGTGCCATAGGCTACCACAGCAAAACTGCTGCGAACAAGCCATACATCACCCCACCTCAACGCCAAACGACGTTTGGAGTGGGTATATTTGAACAGTCGAAGATTGGAAAAGGGTTCTGCAGTGAGACGAATCACTCTTCCATATGTTTCACTGTGATGGTCATGTTTAGATTTGGAGATTGCCCGGAGAAAGGTTCCAGCAGGACTGCACCAAGGCAGCATCATTCCAATTGTCAAATTTGATGTATGCTCGGTAATGGTATGTTGGTGTTTCAATTGGATGTTCCATGCTATAATGCACTGCGTGTCTGCGACCGCTTTCCATAAAACAACGTTCAGGTGTTGGAGTGGCTAGCTCAGAGTCCAAACCTCAACCCCATGAATGATCTTTGGGATGAAGTAAAACGCCGAATTCCAGAACATAGTGGCCATCATCAGCATGAGCAATAGTGGTAGCTTTGCGCAAGGAATGGAAGAATAGTTCTGTTCCTAAGTATCAAAAATTGGTTGAAAGCATGTCCCGAAGGGTAGTTGTTGTCATTGATGCCAAAGGTAGTCCCACTCAGTCGCATAATAAGGAATCCCATCCAGTCTAGGATTAGTTGAGTTAGATTCATAAGTTGGTGGGGTTATTTTTCTTTCTTCCTGATTAGTAGGATTTTTCTTCCTGATTATTATTATACGAAGGTGGTCTGAAAGGTTCTCGTCCTCGATCATAGATGGCAACTCTATCGACAAGTTTTTTTGTTTACGTTGGTACATCTATCATAAGCATACATGTGAAATTGCAAGTCATTCTATCAGGTAGTTTGTTTTATACAGCTGTCTGAAGCAAAAGTGTCGTCTGTATCCCTTGAAATGGATAAAATTGAGTACCGTGCGTTTATAAAATTCTTTGTAAAAGAAGTTTTAACGCCAAAAGAAATTCATTCGAAGTTCATAAAAGTTTACGGTCACTCTTCTCCTTCGTTTTCGAGAAGTACGAAATGGGTTGCCTAGTTTAAACGTGGTGGTACCATCCTTGAAGATGATCCACGTGAACGACGTCCAAGAAGTGTAACAACACCAGAAATCATTGATCAGGTGAACCATATGGTATTGGATGACTGGCGAGTTAAAATGCGTGAAATTGCTTAGAATATTGACATTTCAAAAGAACGTGTAGGATATATTTTGCAGGAAGAATTGCAAATGAAAATTTGCTCAAGATGGATGCCGTACTTGCTCACAGCAGATCAAAAACGCACTCGTACGAAAATCTCTGAAGAGTGTTTGGAGCGTTATAACAAGAATAAAACTGAATTTATTCGTTAATTTATTACTATGAATGAGACTTGGATTCACCATTACACAGCAGAATCCAAATAGCAGTCAAAACAGATGCGGGTTGTTCAGCGCAAAAGGAGATAAAGTTGGCTCCATCAGTAGGAAAGGTCATGGAATCGGTGTTTTGGGATGCTAAAGGTATTGTTTATTAATTATCTTAAAAAGGATAAAACTATAACCGGGGAATATTATTCCGATCTTTTAACCAGATGGTAAAAATTCGTGAGAAAAGACCCGGTTTGCAGAAGAAAAAAATTATATTTTTTGGGAAAACTTCAAGTGCTTTGGCAATGGGAAAATTAAGGAATCTCCACTATGAATTGTTGGAACATCCACCCTATTCCCCAGATCTGGCTCCCTCTGACTTCTATCTCTTCCCAAAACTAAAACTCTTTCTCGCTGGTTAGCATTTTTCTTCGAATCAAGAGATGATTGCAGCTGTAGAGGTGTACTTTGCAGATCTTACCGAAAACCACTACAGTGACGGATAATGGCGCTGGAGCATCCGTGGAATAAATGTCTTAAGAGCGATTATGTTGAAAAATAAAAATAATTTTTGAAATTATAAATCCTTTTTTCATTGTTAGATCGAGAACTTTCCAGACCACCCTCGTACATGAATTATTGATTATGCATACATAGATTATTATGCAAGAATACAGTATACAGAATTATCACACATATTCACACTGGTCGCAGAAATGAGTTGCTTCAGTTGTAATTCTGACTAAAGCTTGTAATTGCAATAGATATTATGGAAAGAAATTCATTTCCTTCGCTTTTCAAGTGGGCAGTGAAATGAGAAATTTTTAGGAGTCTCATAAGAATTAGGCAAAAAGTGTTCGGCATGATCCATTAAAATAATTAGAAAAACCAGAATTGTCTGTGTTACTTAAAGGCTTTACCGAGCTATGGAAGATCAGAATAATCCGACTTAAAACTTCTTTCAGACGTTTAAAACTGTAGTATATAAAGTCACCAATCGTTTGATGTTGATGAATCCTCAAATGGTCTTTACAAATTCCTATTAAAGTTTCTACACCTCTGATCAAAGTAATCCTTACGTTCCAAGGAGAGGTAAGCCAGAGCTTAAAATCAAAATGGAAACTTTATTCTTCTTGGAGTCGAAACTATAGACTTGAGACATCAAAAGAAGTTCTGATTTGCAAATACGCACCAGTTACTTCGCTACAATAATCGTCTTCTGAATACTTAACAAAAGAACGAAAATGAGATGCTGAATGAAGAATTTTTTTTTTCGAATTCTGATGAGAAAACATCGTCAGAATAATGCCAAGAGATTTTGATCAAATACGAATAAATTCTCTCTCTCTCTCTCTCTCTCTTTCGCTTCTTAATGTAAATTAATTGGTTTCCTTTTAAAATATTTTAAATTCACTTTTGCTTGAAACTTTTCCTTCCTGTGACAAAACAGGAAGAACCCGATTTTTTTTAATCTTTTAAAGGCTTCCAAAAGAGGACGTAGTAGTTTCTCATAGCGATAATCAAGTCCATGATTCACCGAAATACATCCACAAAATATTCATGCTTACTGTATAATTGGAACCCAAATCCCGAGTTTGGCATGGATCTGAAAGCGCTTTCGTTCTCTTGCTTGAAGGGCGAAAATTCTTTCTATTCAGCCTAGGTCTGCTATTTATCTAATTTTATTCCAAATAAACATTTCCTAGTTTATTACAAACACTTTAATCGGAAATACATACACCCAGATGACTACATCATCTGTTCCATATTTCAATGCGGAGTACTTTGAGAACTATTCCATGCAAACAAATTTTGCAATTTAGCTTACTTTGCAATTTAGTTTTGTCGTACTACTTGAAATAATTCTTATGTAGAGGCTTAAGTGCTGTGAGGACATTATGTTGGAGGTTTAATGGATTTTTTACAACACTCAAAAAGAATTAAAATAGAATTTAATACTTCCTATATTTCGTCTTAGTCACTAGGACATCTACGGGGATTACAAAACCAATTAATGCAACATGCACACAAAAACCTACAATACTAAGCCCAACCACGTGGGTGACACTAAAGTCCTATCTAGGTGGAGCGCCCTCTAAGGGCGGTAGTAGGTGGCCTGGAATGTAAGGTGGGACCTCTGGTGATGAGTGTTTCCCAAATCTTCGGAAGCTTAATGCAACCGTATTTATTAAGATTTGGTTGGTTTCTGAGAGCTGCTGCTGCTTCTAAGAAAAGTCTCTCTTTCTTGAATTTGCTGTGGTGGAGTATGGTGGTTTTCTTCCATGATACTCTGTGGGTGGTGTCCAAAACATGGTCAGCCAAGCCTGAATGGCCATAGTTGTGTTTAACGATGTACGACTTGTGTTCCTCCAGGCGGATGGATGCTGATCTGCTTGTCTGTCCAAAGTACGCAAGCTTACAGGAACAGGGTACTTTGTAATCTCCAGGCAGAGAGAGAGAGGAGGGAGCTGATCTTTCGTAGAACGGATAAGGGTAGCAAGTTTGCGGTAGGGCTTATACGCTGTGTGTAGGTTATACTTTTTTAGTATCTTGGCTATTTTTTCCGAAGTGCCACGGATGTAGGGTATGGTGATGGCATTTTTAAAATCTTGTTGACGAGAGGGACGGGGAATGGGGGAGGAATTGATTTTTTTTTGATACTGTGTTCGCTGTAGCCATTGGAGAGGAAAGTTCTGTGTATGTGGTTAAGCTCAGTAGTGAGGGCGGTTCCACTGGAACAAAGATTGTGGGCTCTCTTGGTAAGAGTTTTAATGATGCCATATTGTTGCGAGGGATGGTGGTGGGAGAGTTTGTGAATGTATCTGCCTGTGTGTGTGGGTTTTCTGTATACAGTGAAGCCAAGTGTATCATTAGACAGGTGTGTGACTAAGGTGTCTAGGTGTCTAGGAAGTAAACAATTGTTCTTTTCCTTTTCCATAGTAAACTGGATTCTTGGATGTAGGCTATTGAGATGACTGAGGAAGGAGTCTAACGTGTCTGGGCCATGAGGCCAAATAGAGAACACATCATCTACATATCTTAGCCAGATAGAAGGTTTGAGTGGGGCTGAGTCTATGGCTCGTTTTTCGAAATCTTCCATATAGAAATTGGCAATGGGGGGGTGAGAGGGGGGAACCCATGGCAGTTTCCTCTATCTGCTTGTAGATTTTGTTCTTCCAAGAAAGAGAGACTTTTCTTAGAAGCAGCAGCAGCTCTCAGAAACCAACCAAATCTTAATAAATACGGTTGCATTAAGCTTCCGAAGATTTAGGAAACACTCATCACCAGAGGTCCCACCTTACATTCCAGGCCACCTACTACCACCCTTAAAGGGCGCTCCACCTAGATAGGACTTTAGTGTTACCCACGTGGTTGGGCTTAGTATTGTAAGTTTTTGTGTGCATGTTACATTAATTGGTTTTGTAATCCCCGTAGATGTCCTAGTGACTAGGACGAAATATAGGAAGTATTAAATTCTATTTTAATTCTTTTTGAGTGTCGTTAAAAATCCATTAAACCTCCAACATAAAAACTTGAAATAATTGAAAATTATGGTGAATGCAATTTATAATGCATAACTAATCGTGGCTGATGTTGGACTCATTTTTGTTTGCATTTTACAGTTAACTTCCATGATGCAATTATGATATCGATTAATAAATGAAAAATTAGTTTTGCTTAAGCATCGATGCACGAATATAACGCAACTATGCAATTATATGGGAAATAATAAGTAACTAATCTTGAGAAACCCAGTGTCTTATGATGTATTACTATTTATTAAATTACCAGGTACAGCACTCTCTGTGGCTTAAGGCTGCTGCACAGATAGAAAGTCTTTTTCTATTGCAAATTGTAACTTTGAAGATTTATTTCTATAATCATATTGCAACCGATGGAGTGTCTTTAGACAACTTATTTCAAACCTTCAATTGAACGATATCCACTATGTCCACTATTATCCTAATAGGTCTCCGAATTCCCATCATACGTTTTCACACATGCGCAATAAACCCCTTAATATATCTGAAACATAATTTTCTTTAAGAGATCAACAAAAAATGATTTTAGCATTTACAAATATGAATATTATAAACAAGTACTACAAGTCAATATATAAGCTTAACTGTCCTTTTATTGCCACTTCGTCGATAGATAATTGGCTTTAATTTATTTTTGGACAAGAATAGTTTTAATGATAAAATAATATCCAGATTAAGGGATATTTCGTTCTGAAAATAAGGTCATCATCAGTGAACATAAGCATGTCCCGAAGGGTAGTAAACGTAGAAAAATCAATGATATAGTTCCCATTGGGTGCCAGTGAAACATTCCGAAACGATAATAAAACAATCTAATGATATTAAAAAAAATAAATAAAACCAATATTTATAGATATCTAGAATATGTATCTTTTCATGAATACTTAAATAATTACTTTGTTAATCATGACAATTCACGCGAAAAAAAAAAGAAGAAAATATCGAAAATCAACAACAAGAGGTTTGTCACAGTTTCAACTCTTGACGTGTGTATATTGTTATGAGCATTCTAAGCTTAGCGATTATTTGGCCAATGCGCAAAGCACAGAACAACAGCTTTCGTTGTTTAAAGTAACATGCGTGATGAAACATATTTTTAGTTATAATTCAATTGTCATTACAACGTTTAAGTGATCTTTTTACTATAACCGAATTGATTTAAGAAAAATGATTTCAAATGATAATAATAATAATAATTCCACTTTCATTGAATTTCATAAAATTTGGTATTTCTGATCTGTATTAACATTTTTCTTTCTATCAGACCTTTTTAATAACAGATTTAAGAAAAAGGAAACGATGTATACAGTTCATATTCTAAAATAACTCAACGTTCAATTGTTGAGATAATAATGTCGTCACTCTACAAGAATGCAATTACAAAATGCACCTTTTTTACGATTAACTACAAGATGTTTTTACTTTATATTGCAACTCACATTTCAGTAGATTTGAAGTATAGCAATCAGTGTAAATATGATCGGCTAATAAAATTCCGAGAATCTTTCTACTTCAACAAATTCTCTGAAGTAATACGAATCACACTACGGAATTTCTGTAAATCCTTGTTTGACGACATCACTCTAAGAAATGAGCGTCAAAGAATCCTGAAGCGTTTTATTGCATGTTCTGTTGTTAGAAGTAACTTTCTACAAAACACACGCACTTCCTTTTCTTAAAAAAAGAGAGAAAAATCTAATACTAAGTCAAGTTAAAGCTTTGTCAAAATGAAGAAATCAAGCAGAGCACTGAGGAAGAAAACATTAGAGACTCAGGCAAGAATAAAACTTCTAGAAATTTTTCTTTACCTCTTTCTTCGAGCTGTTCAACAAGAGAACAAAAACGGTTGACAATGACTGTAAGGGTACTAAATATTAGAGTTAGCTTCTGACATTTGCTGTGAACAGATGGAGAAAGTTTCAATAATTCTCAAAGAGCACGGATGACAATGCATGAATGGAAATCTTTCCATTACCAAATTCATTAAACATTTATATGACTTCCGATTGCGAAGGGTTCTTAACCAATAGTTTCTTAACCAATATATATATATATATATATATATATATATATATATATGTACAAGGTGTATGAAACGTCAGGCTCCATAGGCCAATCACGGTGGCACACAACTTTCAGTCGCTTTGAGTTTAATTCCAAGTATTTCGACATCTTCACGGATCTGTAGGAATCTGACAAACTGTTCAGATTCCTACAATCAGTCAGACAGTTGTCACAAGAAACAAATGTTACGGTCAGTTCCATTAAACGCATTCTTTCGTCCAAATATTTTCACATGCCACTTCCAGTTACTTCAAAAACTACACTCCGATAGCTGTGATTAGAGTACGGTGAATAGTTTGTGCAGTATAGGCAGCATGAAAAAGGTATCATGCTCAACCATTAAGCAGTGTTTCACTTAAATAGTTCAGTTAGCGATAATAATCAGGATATTGTTCCAATGAAAACAAAACTGGGAAACGGAAGATAAGTGCAATATGATCTGGGAAATACAGTATCAAATCACATACACTTGTATTTGTTCACAGTTAATTTCAGAATCGACTTCCCCTTCTTTTATTCCTCTAATCTTTCAAGATTATGCATTAAATAACATGCGAAGAAGTGACTGCCTACCAAGTGTTATGTGATATGCAGAGAAGAAAATTTAATCCTAATACATGAACCTAAACCAGTTTTGAATATGTAATCGACAAAGGCTTTCACGTCGAAAACTGTTCAGAACTACTATCTGTCCGTCTAAGACTCTCCTCTAAACTCTACCTTACAACAAATTTCTTTCTCATCTTATAAGGTAGTCAATTAATTCTTACTTGACATACTTGAGTTATTAAGATGCTGACATGGATGCTGCCATAATATTTGATAAAATACAAATAAGGATCATCATACTAATTACCTTTGTTTACTTCCATCTGACTTCATCAAAAAGTAATCTACTTTGTAATTCCCAATACTCGATATTCTATTAAGGAAATCACGCTGTGCGCTGCTCATAACTGATTTCCATCTAGAATATCCCGAAATAAGTTTCTTAAGAAATTTCATTTACACTTTATTCTTCTTCTCCGTATTAGACACAAATGCCTGTTACGGTCAAGTAACTGGGCTTCATTTATGGGAGCCATATATCACCTTAATACTCTGATAGAGCAGTTAATCCTCTCTGTATAAGTTATGTGTGCAACTGAATATGAATATATTCGTTGACGCTTTGTTTGCCTTGATAAATGAAAGCTGTGTTATTCCTACGATGATACACATTTGCTGTAAAGTGCTTATGAAGGTTTTCATATCCGAGAAGAGATTCGAACCCTGGTCTTTATTGCCTAAGCTTCTGAAGCTCTATATTTTTTTATTGCTTCTTATGTTCTTCAAGAACATAAACATTATTGTTCTGATCTATAATCTACATTAATCAGAACATTATTTTAACTATGAACCTTTTTGATAGGTGATATAATTTGGGAAGCAAACCGAGGCCTGCTAAATAAAGATACTATACTTAAGTGGAGGCATAACGTATAACTTTCATTCCATATGAAAGCAATACCGCTATGCCAGCATATGCATGACTTTGATAAATCTGATATTTTACTTGCTAAATTGAAAGAAATATCTGAATTCCTTATGTTTATTTCAGTTTCCGATGGATTTAGTAACACACATTTCTGCTTCATATTTCAAACGAGTTTTGAGAATGTGCAAATAAGACAGCTAACTTCTCACAGGTCACCATCTGAACGGTTGGCAAACTCTTCTCTAAATAAAAAAGAATTCAAGGCAGTTAATATTTGTGTTGTCTGGGTGTTTTTTCGGCAGGCAATCTCTAAGACATTATATCCATATCTTTTCTACAGTTGAGTTGAGTTGTTTTTACTACCAAAGCAACCATGGCAATGAGTACAATATTCGTTTCTAAATTATTTCAAAAACGAAATACATTATCCTTCGTAAAATACACTAATTTTAAAACTTGTTACATAAATAGTTTTCACCACTTTCAATTGAGAATTCAGTGGTATCACTGAGCATTAAGAGTATTTATGTCTGTAGTATCTGCGTTTTAGAAACGCTACGGAAAAGAATGAAAAATATCTGGCAGTATTTCGATATTTTTAAAAAAGAATATGAACTAATGTTCTTATAACTTTGTGCTCACGTGAAGTTTCGAATCTTTTTCAACCAGTTAGCTGATAATCTTTCTACATTGGATAATATGCATCGCATACTTTCAGATGGTGACGTGTCGCGTTGTTCTATTCATTTTTCGCTCTGTTTTCTACAAATCCCTGGTGAATAAGAGGATTTTCCTCCCTGAAGCATGTTGTACTGACAAACGTGTATTCAGAGAAGTTAAGATCATTCTATACAGTCAATACAAAAATGCTACTTTATTTAAAATATTTAAGTAAAGCAAGGTAATATAGTAATAATCAAATCCCATCCTGTCTTTACCTTCCAAAACAGTGCTATATCTCTTACTGCTGTGCTCTGTGGAAGGTTTGTTAATTCTGTCTCGGAGATATTCTGGCATCACTAGTGTAGGAAAACACTCAGGGTGGCCGCCAAAAATGACAGATAGGAACAGAGGGGTGTTAAAACGGGTGGCACGTAAAGCTCGGCTACATTCGGGAGACTATCCGTGATGAGTTCCAGACCGCCAGTAACCCCACGATGAGCACTAATACTGTAAGAAAAGAACTCGTTTTACTGAGATTCCACGGAAGAGCAGCGGCACACAAGCCGAACATCAGAACAACGAACAAGGCGGCTCGTCTGTCCTGGTGCAAAGAGTCTGCAAACTGGACAATTGACCAGTGGAAAACGGTACTCTGGAGCGATGAATTATGGTTCACCTGTTTCCAGTCTGAGGGCAGGATGTGAGTGTGGAAGTAGCGTGGTAAACGCGTTGTTATCACAGAGTGTTGTACACACAGTAAAATTTTGAGGAGCAAATGTTGCGGGGTGCATTCAGCTGGTTTGAATTGGTCGTTGTCCTTGGTTACGTGAAGGCAGCTCACTACCTTGATATTCTGTATAATCAGGTGCTGCCTACACTGTGGAGGTTTCATGGAACTGACCGATATTACTATCAAGACGACAATACCACATGCCACAAAACTGCAGCTGTTATGGAATGGTATGAAGAGATGACTTCTTCCGAAGTCAATGAAATTGTAGCAGCTAAGGATGCGAAATTTGAAAGGACTTTTTGAACTGAAAAATGAGTTAGCTTATGTCATATTCCAATGAAAACAACCTGAGGGGAAGCCCATCATTTCCTTATTTTTTGAACAGCCTTAAAGAACGATGTCTGGTTTACACAAAGAAGCGAAATCAAAGAAGTTTCTACGCATGTTTTTTACTCCATATTTATCCAACCTTACAACTACCTCTTCAGAACAAATATTCTTTTTTACTTTCCATCCTTCTGCCCACTTCTGTCAGTAGTAGGTTATAGTACTGTAATGTCCACTCATTTCGACTTTTTATATTATAAGTTTACTATTATTCCTAACAGCCTATGTAGACATTATAAAAAATAATATACTTCGAATCGATTTCTCGGTCACAAAAGTGATATAGAAGCGAATATAAAAAATTGAGTTTTTGTTCTTGAAAAGGGACTCTCGGTGTTATATTTCAGCTAAACACAAATGATCAATAGACACCAAATTTAATATAAGAACACATTTCTCTCATATACCCATTCTTACTCTCACATTCTAGGCTTTGTAACTAACATTAGGCAGCCTACAAAGCACGCGACTCCGAATCAGCTGAAAATCGACATTTTCAAGAAGCTAGAAGCTGACTTAGACTACAACTATTTAGAGCACACATGGACAACCTATGGCACATCCACCAAAAGTAGCGCATTTGATGATTACAAGTGGCACATCGTTCCCCAATGATAATAATAAAAACGTAAGCTTATTTATGGCCAAGGTATTAGCCAAAAACCATTTTTTTGAAAAAAAAGCTAAAACTAAGTAATTATTTTTAGTGATTTTATTGTTTCGCGCACATCTTTTGCACATACTCTCGTTTGTTACTGAAGCGCCAAGCATTAGCAACAGCGGTGCGGGTCAGGTTTTTGTCAGTCAGTTTACAATCGATACTCGTGCGCTACGGAATTGTGCTTTGTGCTTCCTCTGTGAACATTTACAGATTTGTACTTGTTTGAACATTAAGCCTTGTTTTTTAGATTCAGTTATCCATCGCGATGCAAAAGAAAAAAAGAAGGTGATAGTAAACTTGAATTCAATGAATAGTGGGAAAATGAGTTCTTATTTATAGCGAATCCATCTGGAAAATTGTTGTGCATTGTTTGTGAACACACGTTCTTAAAGCACAATAAAAACCAACATCAGATCGAAATACAAGGAAAACTGAAGCTAGTTACGGAGAGAAGATGTGATTTTGAAAAAATAAGAAATCAAAAGAAGACGAAAGTTTGGGGATGAGACAAGCTTCCTACGAAATTGCTTTAGCATTGGCCAAAAAACGGACTTTTCTCTGATGGAGAAAAAAATTGTTAAGCCTTGTCTCCAAATTTTGCAAGATGTCTTGGCGATAAAAATATCGAAAGTTAAGTAGATGAAATTGCTCTGTCAAAGCAAACACATCTGTCATTTCACAGCGACCTACAGATGTGAAGAAGTATTTTCAGTCATGAAATTTATTAAAACCAAAATGAGGACTCGAATGACTGATTAAAATTTGAATAATTCTCTGCTGCTCTTAGTAACTAATTTAACTTCAAACATGAAAAGCTTCGCGAAATCAAAACAAACTGAAAAGTCTCATTAAGGTAAGTAATGTTTATTTTCTTTTTATATTAAATCAATATATTATGTCTATATTAGCATATTTTACAGAGAGTTTTTGAGGTTACAATAGGTGTAAGGAGCATCTGAACTTTTATGTGAAACAATTAGCGCACGGAACTTAAAACGATGGCCGCCAAGTGAATACAGAAAAATTAATTGAGTTCTATTTCGTAAAAAGGGAAAATCGATGTTATATTTCAGGTAAATCACAAATGATCAATAGACATGATATGAGAAAATATTTCTCTCGTATACCCATTCTTACTCTCTCTCACATTTTAGTATTTGCAACTAACACTAGGCAGCCTAAAATGCACACATCTCTGATTCTGCCGAATCGACATTTTCACGAAGCTGGTAGCTGACTTGCGCAGCAACTATTTAGAGCAACATTACTACCGCCTACGAGCGTCTCACCGGCACAAGTGTGTGATCACTCGGAGCGTGAAGAGAGAGAGAGCACAAGTTGCTGCGCTGTAAGACCTCCTACCATATAAAAAGCGGTGTTAACAGAAGCAGATGCGCTAGAAGATGATGAGCTACTTATACAGTATGGAAAGTGGAAAAGTTTGTTAGATTAAAAACTATGATACTTACAAAGTCTGACTTCGCGTTTTATTTAGTATTAATATTTACTTTTGAAAATGAGTCTTGGTGTCATGTGACTTACGTACAGTACCCAGATATCACACACACCACAGAATTCGTGATAAAAAACTTTACCGGTGGCCTAATGTCTGTGGATTTTCGCACTATTCCACAAACCTTAAGAGGAAGAAGGGGTACTCATACAAGAAACAACAGCATGGATTTTCGTTTTAAGAAAAACAGAGAGCATAATGTAAATTACACGTGGCCTATAAAGAGAGTCGCAGAAATCGATGGTGACATTATTCTTGGTGGTTTAATGATGGTCCATGAAAGAGAAGACAAACTGACTTGTGGTCCTATCATGCCTCAAGGTGGAATACATGCTTTGGAATGCATGTTGTTTACCATTGATTGGATAAATAATCAAAAAGATTTCCTTCCATTTTCTCTTGGTGCTTATATATTAGATGACTGCGACAAGGATACCTATGGTTTAGAACAGGCAGTCGATTTCATTAAAGGTAATTTTTTTTTCTTAAATTTACGCAAAACTTTAGCTATTCCTAATAACTTTCTTGCATATTTAAAATCTTAATGGAATTCTCAATTGACGCTAGAGATATTAATTTAATATTCTAAAATATCTACTCTTAAATGCAAATAGTTTTATTCGGGAAATTTGAAGTTATTTTAAGCGCTTCATTCTTTATTCGTTTTTTCATTTCAATGGATTGTTAATTGAAAAAATCTTTGAGAGAAGTCTAAATTAAATATTCGAGATGACTGAGAAGTGACAAATCGAATTTCGTCTACTCAGGCATTCGATATATCTTCAGGAATGCAGAACAAATAAGTTTATGAAACTTGAACCCAAGCCCATATCTGAGTGGAAGAATGTTCTTGGCATTTCTATAAATACGTTTATAAAATTTTAGGAATCTTTCATATTGAAGTAGACAATAGTGCCGTAAAAATTTGTTTCAAAGAAAATGTGTTTTTCTCATATGAAAGTTTATTTATATATTTATTCGACCGTCTAGTTGACCGAGGGGATATTCTACTGCTCTTCAAACCCAGGCTGTGCATTCTAATCCCACTGTGAATATGGATGTTTTGCGAATGCCTTTAAATGGTAGATGAATTTTTTTTTCATCATCTGTTGTGTGAGTTTTATACTACGTACTGAAGCCAAGCCTAAAGACTTTCCATATTTCGTCTCTCTGGTTCCGTATTATCTAACTCTTAGCTCACAGACGAATATGTATATTATAGGCTTGTAGACGCTGATGTATACTATAGACTTACAACTTTTCGGAAATCGAATTCAAATGAGAAATAATAAAGTAAATTAAAAATAAAATATTAGTAAATAATATCTAAATAAAAATATGAATACGGTAGTTAGTCACATATACATTAAAGTATAAATAAAGCAAAAGTAAAATAACGATTGCTGCAGAGATAAATTAACATAAAAAAGCAAGATATCAGAAAATATTTTTTCAAGAATTTAATTGTGTTTTTCAATAAATATTTTTAATGTCTCTAACCCAAAGAAGGTTGTAAACATGCAGTACATCAGTAACTTACGCGGTCTGAGATTTTATTATACTATTTTAACAATCTGGAAACCCTATTCCAAAGAACAAACAATAATAAAATTCTTCTTCATGTAAATTTGCAATTATAAATTTATTTTCGCTAATCACACATCAGAATAACGAATAAAATAAGGGTATATCATATGAATGTATGAAAGATGTCAGTAATTGAATATGTTTTTTATTATCTATCTTCCTTACGAAAACTGTTCAAGATCATACTTTTCTTGTTATAATTCTATGATTTTTGTTAGTTAATTTCAAGAAGGAAATAAATAAAATTACCTTGGTTTATTAATAATTAAAGAATTATGACAACTCTTCTTGTGGAGACTTCAAATTATATCAAGTTACCATTTATTTCAAAGAAATCCACATTATTATTTATTTTTTATTTTTGCTTTGTACTCGTTCAATAGCAGAAAGTTGTCTCTTTTTACAAATTTGGTAGCGATACTTTATACTGCTTATGAAGGATAAAAAGCTATTTATCATCAACGCTACCAGATCATAATCCATCTAAGAAATATATTGCTTATATACCTGCACCAATCTATTGGTGGCTAGTCGGAATTTTCTGTATTTCTGAGACCTGGAAGATGTTTGTAAAAAATTAGCAGGATGTGATGATATCAGAGACCTATTGAGAGATCTGTAGCCTAATCATAAAATGCATTCTTTTACTGTGAACGTCCGGTTATACTGAACTGCCTGAGGCATCTGTCTAAACATATCGACTGTTATGAAATTACCTTTGAAAATAAAATTATTGCACCCTAAGCTGTAAAACTACATTAATGTTCAATTTTATTATGCATACGAGTAATCCACTAGAAATCCCGCATATTTCAAAACAAGTCAGTAATATAGCAAATGTCTGGAATTAAATATCAACTGACGGAGGATGCGAGTCGTTAAAGAATCCTTTTCAACGTTTCATATCAAGTTTCATACAAAAGCGGGATTTATTTTTTTTCCTTTCCTATTGCAAAACATACTGTCTGGTGAACGATTACCAAACCTAATACACTCCTGGTAGTAAATGATAATTCTCAGGAACATAAGAACAATTTATGTTCGCGCTCACTGATTCCCCATTTCATCATCGATTAAGTATGACGAGAGAGAGAGAGAGAGAGAGAGAGAAGAGATCATGACTTCCTATCCATAAGCAATCAGAGTCCAAAGATTGTTAACAGCACCAACTACTCGATGTTAATTTAAAATTTCTTCTTACTTTAGAACATATTGTTGACAACAGTTATTTATTATCTTACTTCTAATGAAATGTTTAGGTTGGAGATTCAATAATCATAGATGTTTAAATATACTTGATATATAAACTTCATGCACTGCAATAAACATTACGAAGCGTATTGCATGCAGTGAGATTTTGCTACTTCACAAGCATATATACGTTTACTAACAGATTTAGTCCAAAACTTTTACAACTGAAGTAAAATTAAAAGTAATTATCTTTTAATCCCTTACTACTTTGATTATTTTACTAATTATATGACCAAATTGGATCTTAAAACAGAATCACAATCTCTGTTAAAGAAAAGGCTGGAATTTTTAGCTCAGGAGAACAAATTAATAACCTTTCATGTACCCCTTTGTGTACTTTCAATTGCTAAAATGATTTTACTCTGCTTCACTTTTGTATAATGTGTATTCTTCAATAACCACTGAATAAAACTGTTCAAGGTCATAGAGCCGGACAGCGTCCTCTTTGTTCTATTACAGATAACGTACAACATTAGTGGCAGGTGATATATTTGCAATATTAATACTTATCATAATGAAAACGCTGTCTGTCCGATGTCTTTTGTGATAAACCTGGGACTAATTTTTTTTGTTTCTTTCCTTTCTTTTGTTAGTCATTCTGATTATGTGCTGAATGTTTGACATTTCATTATTTCGTTGTGCAAGAGTAATTTACCAGTTCTGTAAAGCCTCTGTAAATATATTCAGTAGTCAGCACAATCTCGTTAAAAAGTGTTTGAGTGTTTCTAGGAAGTTTTAGAGATTTCTATAGATTTTAAAAGGCTTTTCTAATCACAAAAATAAATTGGTTTTCATACCAAAATACAAACACTATCCAGACATGAAAACGAACATATCCCAACGATATTAGAATAATCTCTCTGGATAAAATCAAAACAAGAGTGAAATATTTAACTAAAATCTAATTACTTGAAATTTTCCATTTTTGCGAACGAATATAGCACTGGGAACTGGTAAAATATAAATTGAATTAAAGCCAAATTTCTGACAATAGTTTTTCTCTTATATTAGCTACATTTTTTTACTAAAATCAAAATTAGTTTGCAAGGAAAAAATAGCACAACGCAATTGAAAATTACCAGCACCTGAAGTTTGACATTTTCTTCTTCTTCTTCTTCTATCCTAATTTTAATTTCACGGTTTACCCCAAGCCGCGCGTGAAAGCACGAATAATTTACAGCTGAGTTTAGGAAAGACCAATTCTGCACTTAGTACTTGTTGATTGTGATCGAAAATCCAGTTCGTATCGGAAATTTTAGTTTTAACCAAAATAAAAGCGTATATCAGAGGAAGTTAGAAGCTGTTGATAAGTTTTCCTCTAGCATTATGGTTGCGTACATCGAAATTGAGGAGAAATTTTCGTGCAATTTAATTAAACCACGTATCTTTTATCGGGCCGATGGTTACGTATAGATTCTTCAGCAAAGTACGAACTCAATTATTTTAACCTTGGTGTCATTTTATGAGAAGATACTTTCTGAAGTTCGTTACCAGGGTAACACCCCCACTGCAATGAACACTGTCTTCTCTTCTATGTTTAGTAGGTCGCTGTGAGCTGCTATTTTGCTGAATTCGCTGGTGATTGTACGATGTGGGGAGAGCACAATTTCCAGAATCACGTCTAATGCCAAAAATATGTCCTGGTGAACCATGCCTCCATTCCCCCCACCCCCCACCCAGATGTACTCATATGAAGTAGGCGGAAACAAATATATTTATATATTTGTTTCCGCCTACTTCATATGTGTGTGTAGAAAGTTTTTTACCTTGGGTATAATTTACGTTAAAGATACCAAGCTATTTTAACTATAAATCTGGTTTTAATCTATTTCCCAAACTTGACAAGCAAGTCAAGTTTGCTTCTGCAAGTAGTGCGAGTCTGGGTGACCTATACGTAGTGCAAGTCTTAGGCAACTCATGGTAAAGGTGAAATAAGCTCTGATCACTATTCTTAGTATTTACCCTTAATGCAAAGCCCATCTCCTTGAGGAGATGTATGATGCTATGCATTAAAGGCAAGGTGCCACTTATCTATTATCTAACCCTTATTTCATCCCTAGAACTAAATGTTTTGTGAGTTTACAAGTTCCTTGGGTCAGAATATATTCTTGATGTGATATTTTTCTCCATAAATATTCTCAAATCAAATATGTTCTTCCTTCCTGTATGATTTTTCTGCAGCTATTTTAACAGGCTGTCTTTTGATGAACAATATTGTTCCTCCTTTTCTCTCAAATCCTTCATCAAAATAGCAGCTGATAGTCAACATCCATTCACTTCACAGCTTTAAAAATACCCAACCAACATCTCATTCCCTTTCATATCTTCTTTCAGTGTGCCATGGTAAGCCTTTGTCATACAGTTTTCCATAAAGATCAACACCTTCCATTTTGCAAAAAATTGGGGAAAAAATGTCACATCAACACGTTTATTGTTCATTGTGCGTGGTATTACACGCAGGGAGGCAGTATTTTGCAGTCTCTCGTGTATGACGCTTATATCTACAAAAAGTGTACATGCACGTCTGTGTGTTCATATCTAACAGAAAAGGAAAGAATTGATATGAATATGTCTGCTATACATAACACAAAGTCAATACATTTTTAATACAGCTTTGAATACAGATAAGGAAGGCCGCAAACCAATTTCTAGCAAATAGTGCTGCATGTAGTTTCCATTTCATCAATATAATTACTAACCTCTAATTCAACGTACCAATTGAAATGACAGGAGCAGCTAATCCGATAGCAACACATCTATCAAATTTAACAACTGAGATTAACATTTTCAGTTTATATTGAGTAACACTTTCAGTTAACGTATATTAGCGGAGTAATTAGGGAATCTATTCGTGTGTAAATGAGCTACTAGAAAAGAAACACTAATCCCATATAACATGATCTTAGTTTATAAAAGTAAATAAATGCGAATCTAGCGTCATCTAGAATCTTCTGAAAGAACAAGTATTTCAAACAATTTATGTTTGGTTATATATCTTTGGTAATATGCAACGGTCGATGCTGTCTATGCGAATATTAATTAGCAGGATAGACACAGCTGAGTAGTTTTTTTTTGTCCGAATAAAATCTTCAACAAAATTAATTATTGAAATAGAGAGGAAACTTCATTGAAAATTATTCTCGATGTGCGTAGCCAGTCTAGATAACTATGGGAAAATTAATGATTTGTCATTAATAACAAGAGAACGAATACCTTTCCTAGTCAGTAAACTTAGCATAATCGTAATTATATTGAATTAAACGTTAATTCAGCCCAAAACAGCACCAAACATAAATTAAACATTTGCCATAAAATTTAAGCACGATTGAAGTAAATCGAGAATCTAATACTTCATGACTATGCATAAAGCTCTTAATCACTTTATGGACATTACAAAAACTATACTCGAATTTCAAGACAGCATATGCTACTGTATATGTAAATGACATATGGAAGAATTCAGCGACCAGCGTTTTGGGTCTGATGTGCTCCCCCACTCCGTTTGTCCTTGTTTTCAAATAACGTTGTTGATGACATTTTTAATATGATGCCGATATGCAGCTTTCTCTGAATGTGTTGATCAGTATTCGGATTTTTGTTTGGTTAGGTTGAGGACCCTAAACATCTGAATAAAAAAATATTAATGCCAAAAATTACCATGAGAACAAAGTAAGAAAGTACTCTTCCATTACATGGAAATTGTTAACTTTGTACTACTTCAGTGCACATGCAGAAGTGCACAAAAAACTAAAGACAACAAAAATATTCTTTTGTCGAAGAATATTACAGAATCTTTTTTTCCTTTAAGAAAAGAAAAGAAAAGAAAAGAAATATCTTTTCTCTCCATAAACACTAATTCTAATATTCAATTTAGTGCCTTTTCTTCTAAGTTCTTTCATCCTTGGCAGCTGTTAAACTTGTTTTTCATACGAGTTTAATCTCCTCAAACATTCGTTTAAGACGTATACATTAATGGATGTAACTTAAAAGGAATAGAATAAATTAAATACTTAATTTTAATTTCTTTTTCTAAACTTTCTTCTAAATTCTTCCTTCTTTGACAGGGTGGCATACCTGGAATCAGTCCTGCTGATGGGTGACTTCAATGCACATGTTGGAACAGATGACCAGACATGGAGGGGTGTGGTTGGGAGGAACGGCACCCCTGACCTTAACGCGAATGGGGTTAAATTATTTGACTTCTGCTGTACTAACAACTTGTCCATAATGAATACCTTCTTCCAGCACCTAGAAGTCCATAAGTATACCTGGTACAGGGATACACTAGAACAAAGGTCTCTGATTGACTTCTTTTTAGTCTCAGCAGACCTATTTTCCTCAGTGTTGGACGTTCGTGTGAGAAGACGGGAAGAACTGTCAACTGACCACCACCTGGTTGTATGCAGTCTACGGCTTCAGAACCCAGATGCTACCATCAACGCTGGTAGGCCTAAGCAGCTATATCGCGTGAAATGCAAGGCATTGGAAAATGAGGCTGTGAGGAAGAATTTTGCAGATGACATTTCCTCCAAGTTCAAAGAGATTCCCAAGCATACTGCAGATATTGAAGAGAAGTGGAAGCTGTTGAGAACAGTTGTCACTGCCTCTGCATTCTCATGCTGTGGTAGAAAGCGGCTCGGCGTGGCAACGAGCAGTGAGAAAAGGACACCTTGGTGGAACCAAGAAGTCCAAAAAACTGTCCGGACAAAAAAGGAGTCGTACCTAACATGGCTTAGGGTCAGGTCACCTGAGATGCGTTTGCGGTATGCTAAGGCAGTAAAGACAGCAAAACAGAAGGCTTGGGAATCCTTTGGAGAAAGATTAGACTCATCCTATGCAAATGCGAACAAAGTATTCTGGCAGACCATCCGCCGCCTTCGAGGAAGCAAATCGTACACAGTAAGGGCAATTGAGGCCTCTTATGGTGCACTTTTAACAACCGAAAAGGATATCCTCCACAGATGGAGGGAATACTTTGAGACCCTTCTTAACGCGGGTGGCCCAGCAGTTGTGGACATCCAAGAGGTGCAGATGGGGCAATGACTAGTCTCACAGCAGAAGAGGTCCATTTAGCCATAAAATCGCTAAAATCGGGCAAGACTGCTGGCAATGATGAAATTCGGCCCGAAATGCTAAAAGCCTTAAATCGAGACGGTGTTCTCTGGCTGACTCGATTGTGTCAAGGCTGCTTGGATATCTGGGCGAGCACCAAAGAAATGGCAGACAGGCATAATAATACCAGTCTTCAAGAAGGGAGCCCAGAAGGATTGCAGTAAGTATCGTGGCGTGGCATCTCTCTCTGCTCAGCTTGCCTGGGAAAGTGTATGCTGGGTGCTTGGAAAGACGGTGCAGGAGCATAGTTGAGTAAAAGTTCCAGGAAGAACAATGTAGCTTTCGTTCTGGTAGAAGCACAACTGACCAAATCTTCACTTTAAGGCAAGTCATCTTGGGAATATGCCAAGAATGTTCACACATGTTTTGTAGACTTGGAGAAGGCGTATGACCGGGTTCCTCGGGATAAGCTTTGGTAAGTAGTACAGGAGTATGGAGCGGATAGTCAACTATTAGCTGCTATCAAGTCCCTGTATGAATGCCCAGAGTTTTGTGTCAGGGTAAACAGCACAAAGTCTGAACCTCTCACAGTCTCCGTTGGCCTCCGCCAAGGGTGTGTTCTGTCACCCCTCCTTTTCATAATATTTATGAAAAGGAGGGGTGACAGAAAACGTCTGCTTTTTGCAGATGACCTAGTTCTGCTTAGCTCTTCCACAGATGACCTACAGCGGACCCGGGATAGATTTGTAGCTGTTTGTGCAGACGCCGGAATGAAGATCAGTGTGGCCAAAACTGAAACATTTGTGGTCTCAAGACAACCATCCCAGTGCACTCTACATGTAAGTGGAGTGAGGCAGGTGGAGAAGTTTAAATACCTTGGGTCCATATTCACGAATGATGGAAAATGTGACGTAGAGCTAGATACTCGAATTGGCTTAGCAAGCTCAATATTGCGGGAGCTTGGCCATTCAGTAGTATTGAAGCAGGAGTTAAGCCACCTGAGCTTAGTGGCAGAGGATCGTGACCATTGGAAGTTCCTCTTGCAGCTGTTGCCCCCACAACCCAATTAGGAAAGGTTGGCCTTGAAGATGTATGTATGTATGTTCTTTCTTCCAAGGTCTTTCATCCTTGGCTGCTTTTTTTCAATCGAGTTTAATCGCCTCAAATAAACATTCGTTTAAGACGTATTCATCGATCGAGGTAACTTAAAAGGAATAGAATCAAATTAAATATTTAATTTTAGTTTTTGATAATCTATTGAAGAATAACCCATTTTCATAGCACATCATTTTTATTTCTAGTGTAAATAATTGGTAGAAAGAGCAGAATTATCTCTCTAAGTAAATACATCCTTCAGAATTATAACATCTGTATTGAATTTTTTAAATGCAATTAACGATTCAATTGCTTGTTTTTTTGTATTTGGTGAGATGGATCTTTTAATTGACAAATTATCTACTTTTTCGAGAAAGTGTATCATATTGTAATGATGAAAAAATAAGAATCACCAGAACGTTTTGATACTATCGCATAAAAAAGAAATATTTGGACTTTTGTCAAACTTTTAAACGACTACTTTTTGGCTCCATATCCTTTAAGTATCGACATATGCACTTGGTTTCAATGACCTTCAATCAAATGCTGTATTGAATCCTATCAAGGCTCTGAAGTACTTTTATAACAGATTTTCAAATGCTGAGAAATAGATTTTACCCGATGGCCGCAAGACTCTCTCATTTGTATAAAATTTATTTAATGAAGTTAAATTTCATTAAAAGAACTATAGGAACTTCATTTATCATTTTAAATTAATATATGAAATTAACTTTGAGTTATAACTTCGGTGACCATCTACCAAACTACAATCGCTTATCAGCAAACTAATAAAGAAATTCCTGAGAAGGTGTACGGATTTGGTTTTTATCTGTCTGATATGTAAAAGGATTCCGGATAACAACTTAATGGGAGAGATGCAGTTTGGAAGATCCTTTGCATATTGTACTGTAAACTACAATGGAAACTAAATTTATTATTTGTTTTAAAAAATTATCTTGAGGAAGTGCAGAATGATGCCATTTTGGACTTCAGTGACATTGACAGAAAAATAAATGGAGAAAAACCTTAGTATAGGATAGAATGACATAGAATGACGAAGCATAGAATGATATACACATAACATAGATAAAATAGAGAATGCATGAAAGAATTCAAGGGATTCTTAAAGTAGAGCAGTGTTTTTAAAGTACGAGTTGCCATCCATCATCGAATCACAAAATTACTCTACAGCTTACACAGATTAACAAAAATGAAAATGTTTACTTTGGATTACTGAAAATGGATTTACAGTTTTATTCATTAATGGGAAGGACCTATAATAGGTTTGTATCTTTAAAATCAATATCCACATTTTGATGAGATTCGAAAGAAGATTGAAACACTTTCTTGTTTAATTTGTTTAGTTGAATGTGACATAGTATTCACCTGGTAAAAACGTTTCCGAATCGACGTAAAAATATTGTCACCACGACTTCTCGCTCTCTGACAGAGCATGCACGAAATGTGACACTGACAAAAATGCTAATTGTTTTACTCGATTCTTTTTGTCATTGTTTCACTTCTGTATTTAATTATTAATCAATTCAGGTATACTAATAATATTCTATTATATATATATATATATAAATATATATATAAGTGTTTCAAATAAAGTAACTTATTTAGAGTAATCTGCAGAAAAAACAAGTAGACGAAATACCCTTAAGCTTACCAGAACCAGATCATAGGGAAGTGATTTTGACAATTAAATAATTAAAAATTGACTCTTAAGGGAAATATGGCATTGTGAGCAGGAAACAATTATATTAATGTGAACCGAATGATATGTGACTGTGAAATGATTCAGAGTCAATGACAAACGAAATTATTCTATTATGTTTATTATGTTCATTTCATAAAATAATGTAATACAAAATATATACATAGAGCTGAGATGCTGAAAGTAACTGTCAAGGAGATCCAGATGATCAATTGAGGTGAAGTTCAATGCGTTGGACTTTTTGCAGGACTAATAGCTGATAACAACACACAGAATTGTCTAACTGGAACTCATCTGGTCTGTCGAAAGGTTTCGTACAAGATGTGCGATTTTGTCTTTCACATCTGCCACTTGAAGAACTTTTATCATAAAGCCAAAAATCACAGAGGTTAAGGTCTGGTGAATGCTGGTGATTTCATAGAAAACGAGCGACTGATTACTTTATCCTCTGTGAAATGCTGATGCGATAATTGTCAAACTTCATGTCCTATGTGAGGAGATGCTCTATCCTGCATCAACACTGTTATGTTCAGGTCACTGTTATGTTCTTTGCTGCAGTTGCAGGATGAAGAAAGTGCTCATCATGTCCTTGTTGAAATGCACGGAAGTCTCTGTAGCCCAGAGGTAAGAGTTTGCATTGTTTATTGGTCCACAAACATAACAATCAATGCACTTAATCACACCATAGGATATATCAAGGCCAATCCTCGTCCACCACCTTGGGTGCCCAGAAATGTCAAACGTTTCTCGGACTCTGGTATTTCCCGTTTTCAACTCTTGGCTCTGGCTGAGGTTATGCAGGTAGCATCGCAACACTTTACTCAATGTTCTCCATAATTGTCCTTGCTATGAATCTAGAGCATTCTCATTTGACTGCTCAACAACTGTAGTTGTATCAACCATCAGTCTTTTGAGGAATTTCAGAATTACGATCTCTTACTGGTTGGGCTGGCAAACTGTCTGTCTCTCTTCAAACCCTGCGTCGTACCTTATTTAGTGTCATTGAACTTTATCGCAAAGACATTAGGCGTCTGCATTCGTTAAGTGCTGCTGTAGCATTTCTCCCATTCCTATACAAATATTTCACAAGCAAGGCACGTTCAGACAAAGTAAAACCCATGGCGCAATTCGAATGATTGTGGAGTCAGTGTCGCTGTTTAGTTCATACCACCTCACGGCTCACGTGGTATCCAAAATGCACTATATTTTCTCGTTTGGAGCGTCATAATTTCCCTATCGGTCATTTTGCAGTATTTATTATCAAAATCGTTTTCCCATGATATGGTTAGGATACTCACCAAGTTTGAGGATATTTCGTATATTGTAGGTTATAAAAACAAAATTTGGTTCATGGTGTAAAACTGTGTTTCCTGTGGTAGGTCCTGATCAGAAAAGTTTCAATAATAATGGAGTAGAGGAACGCAATGTTGATAAATAAATTAATGATCAAATGGGGATACTCCGTGATACTTGTAGGAACCACATGTGGTGATCACGATTAATATGATTATTATTTACCATACGAAATTATAATAATAATCAATAAATATAATAATCATATGAAATTTATTTAGCAAATTATTACTCTTCGTAATTCTAGACATGCTTGCCGAATATGTACTCACCGGTATTCTGTCTTAAAATAATTTCATTTTATCTAGGTAGTTGGCTAATATTCTATCCTGTAGTTTTCAAAATATTAGATCACTATGATTATAATTATGTTTTAGTGATTTCTGAATAAATAAACATACAACGTTCTGTATTCCATTGAATTGTATCCTTTGGAAGAGTCGAATTTCCGATACAAATCACATATTCCAAAGCAGATAATTGACTGGAATATGTTGTATGTTTATTTTAATAATATCCATAAAATTTAATTTGACATGCAAATTTCGAAAACCCTGTTCCTTTAGTTACAGTTGTGAAGAGGGTGATTTCAATTTTCCTAGACGATGTGAGTTATTCAAATACTGAGGGGATAAGGTGGATGTTTCCTTAGTGAGATGAATTCATTTTTTGTTGCAAAATTAGACAAACATCTGCAATTGAACATACGATTGGAACTATTTAAAGTTTGATGGTAAGACTGAATGCCTTGTCGCATAAAGTAGGCCACTAAAAGCTAACTCGATAACTGTGACAGATCATTAGACCTAATACATTAACGAAATATGATGTGAGAAAGATTTAAGTTGTTAAAACATACGATCAAAATAATTGCTCTAACTGCCAAAACCTCTGCATTGCAATTGTGATAATTTGGGATTTTGTAGAACTAGAATTAGTTCTACAAACGTAGAACTAGAATTAATCAGTGAGCGTGTGTTAATTTACAAGGATTTATATATATGGAAAACATAATGATTTATTCAAGCTTATCATACAAAAGAATTCAACAGAGTTTTCCTTATATAATATGGTACAGTGAATAAGCAGAAAATACGAAGATTTTAGAGATAAGAATTGCTCTACTTCTAATTTCTTCTTACCCAATATCTTCATCCTTTCATGTTTTAGGCCTCTATTGACTGATTGCCACAATTTGGCTCCATAGAAACGTTATTAATGTTATAAAGGGATAGTATTCCTATCTCCACATTATGCCATCTCTTAATACTCGTGTTTTCTGGTTGGTTGGTTGTGGCATAAGAGAGAGAGTTTCCACCACATTATAAGAGCAGTTAATCTAATTCATCTTCAGTTGAAAAGCTTCCTCGCTTCAGAAAGGGGATTCAATTTATGGATTTAGCGTTTGAAAAAGTATGAAAATTCCGGTTACCGAACTATTTTCGCATAGAAAATAACTTTGTTGTACTGCGTTATCAAAGAAAATTGCTAAAATACACAATCAGAGAATAGTAACATAGTGTGAATTACTTCGTTAAAGTAATGTTATCTCTTTATTTAATTTAAGCGTCGCGGAAAGTTTTATGTTACACGCAAAACATTTCTAAATATTAAATTTGAGACCGGCTTTTCCCCTCTCATTTCTCTTATGTGCAGTGCTATGCTCTCCTCACGCTAATTATTCATGCAGATTTAGTAAGGACCAAAGTCACCAAACGTGCCTCCTGCTCAAATAACACTCGAGCCTTCTGATCACCTCTCCAAGCATGATGGGCAAAAACCATATTTCTACCTGTCTCATCCTTATTGAACAATTTTAGCGTCTCCTAAGAGTCTCCGTTGCTCAGTCGCTTTGGTCGAAAAGACCTGGGTTCGACTTCCGTCTATGACGTGAGAAACCTTTATCTGGTCTCTTTCGACTAAAGGTGAGGTAACCTGTCTCAAAGGTAGGTAGAGGATTTTTCCATCCAGAAACTCGGGTTTATCGTCCCTCACCACATGTCGTTATACCCGTAGTTAACAATAAGTCACATCATGGTAGCTAACCTCCTGGATAGGAGATGGCACATGAGTGGGAATGTCTCCTAAACTTAAGACTAAAATATTAGCAATAGTCTTCCCATCCAACTTTGTTTAGACGACTAAGATGATCTCCTCCTTCTATTCCATAAACTACGGGAGTAACTTTATAATCAGTATTTTACTCAGTATTTTATAAATATTGAGTAAAATAAATATTACTTTTTTTACTTACTGAGTAAAAAAGTAATATTGATTTTACTTTTATAAATATTGAGTGAAACATTTGATAAGGTTTCACTTAGTATTTATTAAAAAGCGAAATCTTATCAAAATGAACTAATAAAAGGCGAATATATAGACCCTTGGGCGGCGCCTATGTCTTCTGATTAGTCCGCGCTAAGGCAATTCATGAATGACGGAGAGTGTATTCTCGTAAGCTCTCTGGACAACGTACTTTACGAAACTTTCATTGTTTCTACATTTGGCTTTGAAATAATTCTAGATCTAATATTCACTTTACTCATACACTCAGTATGCTTCAACTGATCTTTCATCTGAAGGCATCAGAAAAATCTATTCAATAGCTTAGGTTTTAAGTCCTCTAGTGCAGATGGTATCTGTTCGGTTAAATTACGACCTTGTTCTCCAGAACTGATACCTATCCTACTTCAACTTCAGAAGCTATACTATTCATATAAATGCAATCAATATCATGTAAGCAAGATAAATTTTGTACAGCCTGTTCCTAACAAGCGAGATAAAATCCATGAAACTATTGTTCCATTCGCTTCACGTCAATACTCTTAAAACTGTATCAAATTGATATCAACAACGAGTTTCTTCACTACCTGGAACCTATTGGTTAATAAGAGATTGCCCGTATGGTTTAAACTATTATCGTTCTACAGCAAGCTACCTCAGTAATCGTACCTGACTCCAAGACTTGGAGAAACTCAGGAGAAACTCATATTTTCAAAACATTTCATCGAATATGGCATTGCTGCCTTCATTCCAACTACCATATGGTCTCCATGGATTCCATATGGATTCCTCTCATCTGAGTTTTCCATCAATTTTGGAGTACAGCAAAGCTCTGTACAATCGCCTGCACTTTCTTTCCTGTGTATCACTGATATTCTGTCATTAATTCCCAAACCTACTCATAGATTTGCGGTTGATATTACACTCCATTCCTGTTTGTCATTCACAAAATCTTGCAGTACTGAGAAGACTGCAGCTTCATACTCTTCTATAACGAATGTCTTAAACTATAATTCACCAGTCATTCTCAAGTGAATTTATGAAAATTAGTAAGTTTTATTTATTTTACCAAAACACAATCCTACATTATTTCTCGGAAGAAAGACCAATCCTCAATCCTCCTCGCTTTCATAACATTTCGCTCATTTCGCATTTTATCAGAAGATAAAACCACAAAGATACGTTTTATCTTCTTGGCTTGATTTCATATCTAGCCTACTCCTGGCATAGAGAAACTGCTCCCTTCTCTAAAAAGCCTCTAAAAAGCTTGGTATTATTTTTCGTTCTAAACATCGCTTCTTTTTCGGTTCAACTCGTAAATCCCAAATATGTGCAACATTGCAACACTGTTCTCACATTGTGGATCAGACACTTCGTATCAGAAACCTCTTTCAGAATGCTTGACTGTATCCAAAGGAGAGGTATTCGCTTAATGAATGACCCCGTCTCTCTCTCTCTCTCTCATTGACCACAGAAGCTCTGTCTCTACATTACGTCCTTCTTTCTATAAGTATTTCCATGGACGCTGATCATTGACCTGGTCACACTATTCATCCACTCCATTTTATTAATGAACGAACAAAAGAAGCTGCTTGTCAACAAGCATATCTCTTTAAGCTCCAGACTCAACGAAACCAACTCCCCACCCTCTTCTTTTATTCTCTATATCTTTTTTCATGTGGAAAAGGCTTCCTAATGCTGTTTTCCTCTGCGAGTATAATCTCTCTTTTTTCAAGAAGTACATTAAAAGATTACTTTGTTATCTCTCTCTCTCTCTCTCTCTCTAATCACCAGCCCACAAAAATGAAGTGGACCATTATCTGATCAAATAAAGCATTAGACATTAGTGAGCATTATCTCTCTCTCTCTCTCTCTTGCTTAGATATTTTATATATATTAAACTCACACTCGCTAGATCTGGAGACCTGTTACGCAACAGAGCGGTATGTGGGTTAGACATATATTAATATATTATACATTAAATATTAATACAATATACATCAAACGAGAGAGAGAGAATTTCCACTAATTTCTGTTCGAATGCAAAATCGTAAAAATATTGCTCCAATGCAGTTCTGCTTTACAGATTTTTAACTACTATATAAGGCATGATAGGTAATTAGCAATGATGATGATGATGATGCTCAAGGAGTCAGTAGCACAGTCATGTGTGATGAGCACTAAATGAATTAAGTTATCTCGCAAAGTAGAAATGCAAGTAATAATAGACTTTAAGAGAGATAAGCAGTCATCATTCAGGACCTTGTTTTTCTAAATCTAATACAAAGTTACGTAAGCTAAGTGAAGTTTCAAAAAAATCTGAAGTTTGTTAGTTCTCTGTGAAATATGATCCAGTCTAACAGCGCCTGCACAGACATCGGTTTATATCAGTTGAATGTTACGAAAACATATTGTTGCAAATGTGAAGCAACGAACTGGTGCTGAATATTACTACCCGCTGCATTACTAGTGATATCCAAGTAAATAAGTTTAAAATTTTTGACATTTTTGTAATTTTAATAGTTAATTTTGTTGATGTCATTTTTTCTAAACACAAAGAAATGTACAAACTATCTCTTATTCACGTTATCTTCATTGTTATAATCAAAAGTTTACGTCATTTTCACAATCACTCACTTCTTTTGCTATTGTAAGATTTTACATTTTCCTCCACTCAACTATAATAAAATAGCTACGTGAGTCATGCGTTTAATTTTAGATTTCAGTTCATGCATAATGTTAAAAGAAGAGAAAATCTGTTTACAAAAATACGTGCAAAACCCCAGATTTATTGATAATTTGAATCTGTTGTGTATGTAACATCTTTTTATTTTATATGAAAATAATTATTTTTTAATTTGTATAAAAGAAAAAAAAAAGAAGAATGAAATGAATTCTTCAAGGAGGATTCATTCTACGTCTCCTCCTGATGCTCCGGTCAGGCATTTACCTAGGCTCTGAATGTACTAAACAATACGACATAGACTGCTTCTTTTCCCACTGGGGAGGAAAAGAAGCAGATTTTGTGAAAGGATTCCTGACAGAGGAATTTTCCTATTGAGAAGAGACCAAAAATTATGGAATGGAATGGACACAAACAAGAACGAGCTAGGTTCAAGTCAAAGAGGGCCTTTTTACAGCACAAATTTAGTTTAACACAATAATTCATGAGAATATAAAAAAAGCTCCGGATTTGAGTTTTATAAATATGCATAAGTCACACTACAAGGTGACTAAAGTAAGAGATTTTTGAAATCGTGCACACACATGATGTAAATGGAACATTATATAGAGTAATATGTGCCTTTATTAAATAGGTAGTCCGCGCGATTAGCCTAGTGGATTTGCTCTTTCCAACCATATGACCAGAGTGTCCTAGGTTCGATTCCCGTCAACGAAGTGAGGAGCTTAAGGATCTTCCTTAGCTGAAGCAAACTCAGCCGACCTTGGGTGTGGACAGCAGGTTTTTTTTCCACCAGTTTATCTGGTGATTTTCATCCGGCAAGCAGGTAATCCGGCCCCGTGAACACATAGGGTACAGTCATAGGATATAGTACAGCAAGGAAGACAACGGGAAACCACCGGCTCATAGTCATTTCCCTAGATGGTGGCGTATATAGCTGCCCCTAAAAAGCCGAAAGGCTATAACCAAGCAACAACAACTAAATAGGTAAGTCAGCAGCGTTAGAACTGAATGCTATATAGGAAGATGGTTCTATATATAATCATAAGGTGTATGTTATTTCCACAGCTATTCATCATGGATTTACAAGTTCATATGGATCACAGTGCTTAACTAAAGTGAACTGCTGCAGCAACAAAAACGTCGACATAAAAAAAAGAGAAAAAAAAAAGAAAACCTGAAAATATTCAAGCGCATACAAACCATCAGTTGCATTCTCAATGGAGACGCTATAGAACGTAAAATGTTTTTCATCTATTTAAAATGAGCATTATTCTTTGTGTTAGATTAAATGTAGAAATTAAATATAGAAGTAGATAAGAAAATAAGCAAAGTTAGTATGAAGGGAAGCAAAAATGTCAACGAAATAAAGGAGAAATTAGCTAAATGACCAAACTTACAGTATGAGAAGTTTAACCGATTTTAACTTGCGGAATGCTAGATTCTAAGACATAGCATAAAGAATGCAGAAACTTGTCAAGTTACATTTGGGACTACCTAATAAAGTTCCAAAAATTTAGTACTTTATCTCAATTTTTCTGAGGAACCTTTATCTAGTCTCTTTCGACTAAAGGCGAGTTAGCCGGTCTCATACGGTGGTAGGGCTTTTTTTTTTCTACCTAGAAACTCGAGTTCTTCTTTCCCCAGAACAGGCGAACCGCCCCCGTGAACACACATGGATTACAGTCGTGAATACCTCCCAGCCTTATGCCGATCCCGAGCCCGAATAAAATTGCGGGATTGGGGAAAACAATGGTGAACTATCCTGTAAAAATCTCACCAGGAATATTTTGTAGGAAATGCCTACAAAGTCACCTACGGTCAGAAAACGACTGAAAGGGAAAAAGCAACCAACCAACCAATCTCAGTTTTCAGTAGTCTATTGTCCACGCGGTTAGCCTAGTGGCTTTGCGCTTCGCAACCATATGCCTGGGGAAGGAGTGTCCTGGGATCGATTCTCGTCGCAGACGTGAGGAGCTTAAGGATCTTCCTCAGCCATAGCCAAGTTAGTCGGTCTTGGGCGTGGACAGCAGGGTTTTTCCACCAGTTTATCTGGGGTTTTTCATTCCGCAAGCAGGAAAACCGGCCCCGTGAACACACATGGATCTACAGCCATAAATACTTAATCCCCCATAAGAAAATCTCACAGCTCTCTAAAAGTGCTTATGCTGGAGTCTTACTAGATGACAAATCTTACTAGATGTCATTATTCGTTCATTGATTATTTTTCAGAAATATTTTACGAAAAGCAAACACACAACTGAGGCCTGTTTGAATTTAGGAGGTTTCAGTTTTCAGTAAAGGAGGTTTAAAAGGGCGTTAGCATTGACCGGATAATATGCAGAATTTGAGGAGCTTGGGATATTTTTGCATCAAAAAAGGACTCTTTTATACAAAATTTTCTAACAAATATTTTTGCAAAGTCTTGTTTATTTCCTATGGATATCGATCATTTCGATGCCAATAGAAAATTAATGAGCATTGGCGCCTTCATTCAAATAAAAAAAAATCAGTCAGCAAACGACATAGCTATAGCTCATGAGGTGCTTCTATCTTCCCTTTGATAAGAATTACTATAAAAAAGATTTTTCAGATATAATAATAAAATCAATTGTTACAGGATGTATTTGAAATGAAGATGCACTGGTCATAATGTTTTGGCTCTTCCATGTATATATAAGAATTTAAATATAAATAGCTCCAGATATATTAAACAAACTGCATTATTTATTTCGTATACGTATGTATATTGTACAAGACCTGAGTACCCTAGCGCCAGCTTCGGTGAATAAAATACTCAGAAGAAAAATTACAGTACTTATCTATCTGGGCATACAGAAACATATTAGTGAAACATAAAGATCTGGAACATTGATTCCTATCTAGTTATCTGGGATGCCAGATAACTAGATAGGAAAAGAACGGCTGCGTATTACTTTCCAGACTAAATAAAATAAAATAAAATTATGGTTAAGAACATGCTTCTCACTTCCGTTGGTGTCTGAAAATACTCTTCTCTTGGTTAACGCCTTGATAAGAAATGCTAACATTCTCGACATCCGTTTTATTAAGGTATATATATCATATATCCCTTTAAAATAACATGTACGCAATCGGTTTGTTTCTTATCTTTACAATGCAGGCTTATTTTACCATTGTGATAGATCACGATTGTTATTTGCTGTGTAAGATTGCATTTGTTTATTTGCCTTACTGAGGCTGTGATTTTGATTTTCATGTTTCTTTATCCAAGTGCAGAATGAATTTACATTAAATAGATTACCTCATACGTTTCGACCTATTTTAGTTTTCTCTTACACGGTTCCGTCAGCATACTAAAACATGCCTTTGAGACCAATAATCAGTTTATTCTTCAAGAGTAAACAAAATGTTATTAAACGAAAATCTGATTTTATTCTCATTGGTTAAAAATAAATAAATAAATTATCCACGCATGGGAATAAATTTAACACGGACTTTGACAGTAACAAGTAAACCTGAGCGCTACTTAGCAAACATATGAACCAGAGCTGTAAGCATAAAAATAAGTTCACGCTTTTAGGCACGGTGCTATGAATTTTATTTCCGGTTGTTCAAGACCTTCCGTTCAAATATTCGATCTAATGATTTGATACGAACTGAGGAGGTACTATTGAACAAATTTATTTTTTATTTGATTTTAATGTAATCGGACGGTTAACGCGTTTCCTCTGCGTTTATTTTATCTGATGATGAGAAGATAGTGAAACTCGATTTTGCTTATTTAGTAGCTATATACAGTAAGGAACAAAGATTTACATGGTCGTGTTGTTTAGGAGCTTTTGGTTGCTTATGGGGCTGAAGACTGTCTAGAAAAGGGAAAATCTGATTAGAGAAGTGAAGGTACATGGAGTGTCGGCACCCATTTTTATTTGAATTGGTGTTAAAACATAAAATATATAAAAATGAATTACTTTACATGAATAAGCATAGTGTAAAGGAAATGCAAGGTTTATCTAGGGAAAAATGAATAATAGAAAAGAAACCATAAGACGAATAATGATGAAGATGATAAAATCACTCCAGATAATGAGAAATAAATAAATCATAAATAAATAAAAATAAATTTACACGATTATTCTAATTATGCTGAATACTGCTTTTTTGCTTACAGTTAGTCACATGTTAGTTTGATTTCAGAGAGAGAGAGAGAGAGAGAGAGAGAAATCTATAATGATTTTTCTCAGTGTTCACACTGTTGCATTATTATAAATGCAATTAGTAAGATAACAATTGAAACTAAACTATTTTATGATCAGTATGATTTTGGTTCAGAATACTTCGCTGTCTCTACTCATGGAATCGTTATATCTTCTTTCCCTTCCCCACGAAAGCTTCTCCTACCCAGAGACTAACTTCCTTCCCTCATTTTTATCTCCAAAGGAAAATAAAATACATATATATCGTCTCATGTTAAAGTTGGATTCAGTGACGTATTTTAATACAACTATAAACTTGAAATTTTCTGATAATTGTACCACTTCAGTTATATGCATTTTTCAAAATGGTGGAACATTTCAAATCAGGATTTTTCCAGCTTTTCTATAGCCGCCGGAAGGAACGATAAGAGCGCAGTTTCTGCAACGACAGAAAACAAAGCGATTGACTCACAAATATCATTATTAAATGCTGATAGATTTGTGAAATAGCGGTTTCTGAAGATGATTAGGTTAACTGCACGCTACGAGTGAAAGGAGGCTACAAATTCTCCCCGCCAACAACCTTGACAATGGATAAGGGTAGGGCTTCATTTTTCAATGGATAAATGCTCTACACTTTCATTACAGATTAGATAAATATTTGAAGTTAACAAAATCATTATGGATTATGGAAAATTATTTCCTCCCTTTAAAAAAGGCCGTGGATTCGAATTCTACTCTGAGTCTGAATGTTTATAATTGTGTTAGATACGAAGAGAATTTCAGTCTTATTGAAGGACTGAAGAAGTTCCGTACTTGGTGCCTGGAGCAGAGTGTAGTCCTCCATTGGTATGCCAAATATCCTATCGGCTTTCAACTTTCATTGAACATAAAATAACAAAGTAATGACTATGCATAACACTTTTGTGAACTCTTTTACTACTTTATCAAAACTGTCATCTTTTTATAAAAGAAAATTTTTTCTGGACAACTCTTTTGGCCATAAAATTTCCAGATAAAGTTATTTCTGTACTTCTTAAATTTAACAAGTACAGAATTTTATTTAAATGTATTATTACAGATAATAATGATACTAATATCACGATATTTTGATACCGTTGGATAAATGAATAGTTTCATTCTATTAATATATATATTTTAAAATATTTCTTAAAACGTTCATGTTATTTAAAAACTTTGTTATAGTACTCTGAAAATTCAAACTAAAAACTACTCTCCTTTGTAACATTTAAAGTTCTGAATATATGATTTTGATAAACACGTTATCCTTCCATACAAAACATCATATTTCGAATACTTCCTTCAAATATGATATCATTTAAAATTTATCTGTCATGAATATTAACAAATCCTTTAACACTACGGTAAGGAAGGTTTCATTCAACAATTATGAAAATACAGATATATAATGTATATGTAGTTATTATTTTAATTAAATTTAGAAACATGATTATTATTGTGATTATTTTTATTTGTTTTAAATAATATGTATTTTGATATTTCAGTTTATTTTCGGTTTACTAAAAATTACTTGCACCAAATTTTATTATTATTATTATCTGAGACCTCCACGGAATCAAGGTCTCATCGAGAGAGGCTATAAATCACCCAAACCAGCTGTGATATCTTCCCTTAAATTCATGTGCTCAGTACTCCTAAAGGCGAACTGTTCCACTCACTTGCTGCTGTGTGAGAGAAAAACCTATCTCCTACCCCATTCTTGATTGCGAACAACATAACTTCCATGGATGAGCCCGTGTTCTCTCCCCTACCTTCCATATAACGAAATATCATCAGACGATGTCTTATAACACTCAGTTAGAAGTTTATATACCTCTATCTATCACCACTCTTTCTCCTGTTACCAGAGTCAGTAATTAATCCACATACTTGCAATCGTTCCTCATAATGTAAATCCCATAATCCGGATATAATCTCTGTAACTCTTCTTTTCACCCTTTCCACAGTTTCATTATCCCCTTAGAACCCTGGAGACCAAATCTGTGCACAGTATTCCGGATGCAGTCTTATCAGGGTCTTATAAAGAGGCAAAATGACTTACCTATCCTTAAATGTCAAGGTCTACTTCAACATCGCAGTCATCATCATCTGAGTTGTATTTGGACTTTTGCTATGTGACCTTTGAACTTTCTTCTCATGAAGATATGCAAAAGATTTATTCATACTCTGTCAAATGTTTTTTATTTTTATATAAATATATCTGGCAAGCAATATAAAGAGTATTATGTTGTGTTAATGTGATTTATATTACTTACTTTTATTTAAGATTCTCATTTATTGTTGAGAGAGTAGATTAGTTAAGCATGAAAGCTAGTAGCTCAATGGATTTCTACAATGCCTTTTGACTAAAAACACGTGTGTTGTTCAAATCCCGTCTATTACGCGAAGAATCTTTATAAGGGCTGTTTAGATGAATGTACATTGGCTGGTCTTAAGAAAGTGGAAAGGTTACAAGCAAACAAACAAAAGCAAAATCCTTTGTCTAAAAATCTTTACGAATGATAATGGTGACATAAAGATGTACGAAATCGAATATTGACAGATGGGTGTTTAGAGCTGTAAGAACAACTAATTACTAGTATTGAACCGTTGAAATAATCTCTTCTGTTTATTTACTGTTTTCTTGTAAGGATTCCTTTAATATTTCAAGATAACTTCTTATATCACTTTGTTTATTTGTTATGTATAGACGCTCTTCATCGATGAAAAGCGCCTTCATTACAAGATCAATAACAAGAAAAATAACAAGATCAACTTTTACCAAACTGCATACAGGTCTGATCACAGCACAGAAGATCAATTATTTTATCTTTTGCCAAAAATCACCAAATAAGACACTACAATCGTCTTGGATCTTAAAGCTGCATTAGATCGTGTATGGAGACAAAAGTTAATAAAAATTGCATATTACACTGGAATAAGGTGGAACGCATTAATTTGGATTTCAGATTTCATGAAAGGAAGAAAAATAAAAGTCAATGGAATTTATTCTAACAGATATGGAACTAGGGTTCTCTTTTAAGTTCACTCCTATTTCTCAGCTATATGAACAATATTCATAATGACATCATAAATGACACAAAATAGCATGCTATACAGATGATATAGCAATCTGACACACAAGCAGCAACCCTCTACAATCTGAAAAAGTTCTAAATTAATCAATAGAAGGTATGGAAAGATAGGCAAAGGAACTCAAATTACAGATAAACCCGGAAAAAAACAAAACTGAGTATCTTCTCCATTGATGGGAAAAAATAGACATAATAACAACCCCCAAAATCCAGTACAGCAAATAATAATTATAGGTGCAGTCTCATTCACAAACAACATTAAAGCTCAACAGGAGTGTGGACTTCACATACTAGAAGACAGAAGAAAAATCTGCAAATTCACTAACAGAATCAGGAGTCAACAACAGGATCACATCTCACACAGGATTTTCGATGCCTGGACAGGAAAATCTCGACTAAGGAGATCATTTACGTTACAATATGATTATGAACACAACGAAATTATGAAATTAGAAAACATATAGATCGAGTTAGAGCACCATTTTTCTTACCCCACTATATTACCAAAAATAGAATTATTAATTTAAATCTCCGAGAGCCTTCCTCAACAAAGGATTCACAGCATGAAAATGAAAGAAAAGGACTTGACACTATACATCATTTAAATAAACTAAACTACATCATCGCCTATAATGACGGATCATCTGATGAAGCACTTAATCAAGGAAGAGCAGGGTTTTATTAGTTCTACCTGGAGCCGGGGAAACACAAATTAAAGCCATAGCTGGCAAATAGCTTCAAACTTCACCTGTGAATTAACAGCTATACAAATAGCGCTAAAGTTCTATCTCTCTAACCCAGCAATAAATATCACGGAAGGAATAACCATCTACACCGACTCAAAATCTGCACTTGAGGCATTAAAAATGGAAAACAAATCTCACAGGAAATTCATGAACCATTAACGACCTTAAATTTGAAAAATAAGAACTGCACACTGCAATGGATACCAGCTCGTCAATATTGAAGGCAATGCAAGAGCAGACAGACTAGCCAAAGAAGCAAGATACTTACCTCAAATAAACCCGCTGTCACTGACTGATGCTAACGCTGTCGCCAAAATAAGACTGGTAAAACAAACTATCAAGAAGAAGCATGAAATCAGCAAAATTAATGAAAATAGAGACATTACAACAATCATCGCCAGATTAAAGAAGCATTTCAAAGGCATGAAAATTCAACCGGACGGTGCTAGAAGTCATAGAATAAGCAACAACTGTCCAGGAGGCGAACTAATACCTACCCATATCTATTGTTGCATATCCATTGTCTGTGAAGCAATTTCCGCTGCTTTACAGAAAATAGACAATAACCATAAAGAAACGTTCTACTCCATCAAAGTTCAAAAGATTGCCAAAGCAGTCCTGCAGGCTCACGGTCATGTCTAGAAGCTCTTCATCGGACTCAACAACAACAACAACAACAACATTTGTTATATATGAAACGAGCATTGTTGTCTTGAATGGCAGGATTCTGGCACCACTTAGGATTGAATCTTCACTAAACGTTATCAAGCTATTTCGGTTGTGGTTGCAATAATCGAACATGTTCAGGCACCTACATTTTGCCATTTGAAAAGAAATGGGTCTCATCCAGTCAAGGAATGATTCATATTAATTCCTGAAGCCCAATTATCCTATTCAAAATAGGAATCAGTTTCTTCGCTGAAGTTGATTCTTTAGGCAATTAAAAGCATTCATATACAAAACCGATTTCAATAATAAAATCACTAAGGTTCGGATTTGCATTCCGTGCGTCACAGCCACTGACCAGAATGCGACAAGTCATCAATGATGTCCTTATAATGCATCATCAGTCTTAGGTGATTAGAACATTTATTTTGTGGCGTAGTGCTAGCTCTAACTGAAACCATCTATTTATAGATGGTTTCAGTTAGAGCTAGTTAGAGTAAAATAATTAATATTAGCAGATTAACGTGTCGATCGCGACTAGCACAATGTAAAAGACAATTACGAATAAAATCATCAGGGATTTATTTTCTAGTCAAACACTTAACACTGTTTTGTGGCAATTGTTTTAAGTCTCCTATAAAAATTATTTTCTTCCGCTATAACAATTTCTTGAACATAATATCATCATGAACATAATAAGAGTAGATGAAAGATTGGAATATTATTATTCTATTTATAACGAAAGAAAGAAATCTGCTGCATTTTCGCTTATGGTTAATGTCATGTTGATGTAATTGAAATATGAGAACCATCGGCTAACAACATCCCTTGCGTACACTTCCGGACTATTTATTTAATTTCTCGGCATCACTTTCCGCAGCTGATTAAAGCGACGTAAACACCGCATCAATGAGGTAAACTTTCACATCAGCGAGATGTTCCCTGGACAATATGTATGAGTAAATAATTAATATTAGCATAAGTTGAATAGTTGGAGTGGCTTATTTGTCATTCAAAGTGACCGATATGACAATTTATCAAAAAGATGAGATGATGCTATTTCTTTGTGCAAAAGAAAGTAAGGTAATTATTTGTTGATACTGCATTGTTTCCAAAGTATCAACAAATAATTACCTTCAGTCCTCACCCTCATGAATAACTTATTTGTAGTATGAACCATATTTGGTACTATGAAGGAATTCCGGTTTATCTAATCTTCGGTCCATTAAAGGTATTACTTTAGTGAATCAATGGTCAGATACGAAATGTTTTCCTTATGCACTATATATGGAAAATATATAGTGCACCCATATATGTAGATTTTTTCTCCCACCACCTTTCGTGGGTGCGTTTACTGCAAATAATATGTTTGATAATAAGTGTTATTCGTAATTATGTACGGGAGATAACATATAGTTTATTGAGGTATGGAATAATTAAATGTGTTAGAATAAAAATAAAGAAAAAACGAAATACAGGAGAGGAAAAAATGCTTCTCTCAATAATACTTCGTCTTACATTATTGCACATAAATAAATGTGCTAACGTTTTTTATTCTCGGAAGGGAGTGCATGTGGGTATAAACACTCCCATACACGCACGCACACCCATCCACACTATTTACACCTTCCCTGTGTTTCCTGGATTCAAGTTGTTTGCTTTCGTAAGATTAAAGCATAAAATATAAAAACAAGAAGGAGTTTCTCATCAAGTATTCCAACGTGCAGAATACTAATGCGCTTTTGATGTTGAACGAGTCGGTTTACTGCACTACTATTCAAACATTGTACTCCTGGAAAGGGAGAACTAAATCCATTATATTTAAGTAAGATAAAAATGTAGATATAGATATTTAAGAGACTGACAGCTCTATGCATACGTATATTTAACAGAGTGAACGAAAATAGAGATTGATAAAAAAAAAAGAAAATGGTGCATATTGTAGATTGCTCTGAGAAGTTTTTGATGATCTTTTAGTGACGTCACCAGACAAATATATGTGTAAAATGTCTGTTTCTCATCAATAAACGATGGTGCTGAATTCTGCATTTCAGCTTTTCCAATAAATAATTCCAACCGCAGGAACTAGCGTAGATGTTTTGCTAAAGTACGTATGACATGCAAAGACAGACAACAGTGTTATCTCCAAGGAGTCAATTGACGGACTATTCCTATATTTGTGTTGGGACGGTAGATCAAATAGGCGAGGGCAGAGTAGATTAAAAGGAGAATAGAAAGTAATGAAGTGAAATTTTAACTGTCTTTGAATTTCGATTACCTTCTGCAGACAACTGATAGATTCAGGTAATATTTGGAACTGTTACTTCGTATGCATTTTTCACAAATCATAAGCGCAATATTTACATTCGTAATTAATTTACTGTTGAAATTCACGTAGCTGATGTTATACAAGATACAATACTGGACTGCAAACATATAATATATCTTTGCAGTCGACATAAATAACAGGATATATGTATATTCTATTATTTATGAGCCTCCGTAGCTCAGTCGGTATAGACGAAGCCCTTTGGTCGGAAAAACCTGGGTTGACCTGAGGTAACTTCACTGGTCTCTTTCGACTAAAGATGAGTTAACCGGGCTCATACGGAGGTGGAGGGTTTTTCACCCGGTAACTTGCGTTTTTCATCCCTCAAAACAGGCAAAACGTTCCCGTGAACACACACGGCTACATTCATAAATATACTTACGGCATGGAGAGCAACGGGAAACTCATATGCAAATGCTCATAATCATCTCCCCTGGTATCAGCTGCAACAGTCTTGTAAGAAGAGGCCACGTGATAGGATTGGATAACATTTATTATTTTTTATGTTACATAAAAATGCAGTATAATGTTCTTCTGTTCTAGCAAAATATATCATATGTTATTTGAGTCATTTACTCAAATAAGCCATTTGCTCAAAATGACTCATATGAGCAAAATGAGCAATTTTGTTGAAATCACTCATATGAGCAAAATGAGTAATTTTACTCAAATGACTTTGACGTTTTGCAAATCATTGCTCAAACTTCATATATTGTATTTGGCAACTATGATATACGAACATATTATTACTTACTATTATTAATAACTTCATGTGACGTACTGCATTGTAATACAATAACTTACTCGTAGACATCTATAATTTGGTTTTCGTGCTGTCTTAATATTAGCAGTTTTCTGTACAGTTAATTCAAACAATACTAGGAATAACGTACAATTAGGGCGCATGATTACAATGGAATCATTGTAATCATTATATGTAATCCCAATATGCTTGCAGTAGCTGTTATAGAATTAAATTATAATATATCTGGATGGAAAAAAGATTAAAATAAGATAACATAAAATACATTAAAATAAGTATTTATTTTAATTTATTATATTTATTTAAAATATAATAGAAGTTTGGTATTTTTCCAATGGATCCTATGCTCATAAACGCATTTCGGAACATGAAGACCACATCCATCTTATCAAACCACGGAGTTGAAAACCCAAACCATAGGATTCATTTCAAAAGACCAAACATCCACATAGACCTTTAAATAAACACGGACGTTTATGTAAAGAAAGTGCTGAAGCCCTACTTCACAGACCAAATCTAAACGGTACTGACGTTCTTGCTATCCCTAAAGTATGGGAAATTCTCATATAAAATTGTGTAAAATTATTTTTATATATATTATATTATTTTAATGTAATCTATGTTTTTTCTCTCCAGATATATTTTAATTTAATTCTATAACACGCTGTTGCACTCATATTGGGATTCCATTGTAATCATGAGCTCTAACTGTATGTTATTCCTAGTATTGTTTGAATTACCTGTACAGACAATGTCCTATGACACTTAGGATAAAATATTTACTTATTAAAACTTATTACTGTGGTTACCTGTGTTTGTTTAGTCATGAATTCTCCACAGGTTTCATTGTACAATAAAGAAATTTCTTTCTTTCTTATAGTTAGCTGTTGCTATAAGTAATATCCAGTATCCAGTTCAAATTGCGCATGAATCTTCAACGTAGCTGAAGATTAACGAGTAAAACATTGTAAAATTTATAAAACTAATTCTGAGTGTCTTGTTTTCGTCAGGCTGGAATTTTAACTAAATTGTGTTTATATTAACGTTCGTTTATTTAAAGATATATATATATATATATATATATATATATATATAGGTTTTTTCTCTAACAGAATAATGCTTCTAAAACACTTACAAGCTGATATTTCATCTAATAAAATTAATATACGTTATAGAGTAGCAAGAGGATCTGTTAGGACACGAGTTAAATATGTTTTCGACTAACTTTGTAGTAGTTCTAATTTAAAAATATCAAGTTAAACTCAATAAACCACATAATTTGTATTCATATTTTTGAGAGAAACCTCCAGAGGGTCAGGAACTAATCGAGAGAGGCCATACTATTTGCACCAGCTGTCATACCTGTTCTTGAATTCATTCATGCTACTTGCATACACAAAATCGAAAAGTATCATGGTGTACCGTTCCCCTTGTCTAGTTCAATGGTAACATTGTTGCAGAATGTGAGCAAGTTGCTAAAACATGACTTTCCCTTGGTAAACCCATGTTGTTCATTGCAAAGTAGAGATTCACTGCAACCCATTTCTGAACGCGAGTCCTAACGAATTTTTCCAAAACCTTCACCACCACTCCTGAGATATTAATTGGTCGATAGTTGGATATATCGGTCTTTGCACCACCCTTGTGCAATGGAATTACTTTCTATTCCTTCCATTCCTGCGGAATGTTCCCTGTTCTGAGACTAATATAAACAGCCTGATTAAAGGAACAACCATTTCAGCTGAAGACACTTTTAGCACCTGTGCTGATATCCCATCAGTCCCTATTGGTGAAGTCTTATTCATTTTATTCAACAGCTCTAATACTTCATCCTCATACACCAGAGTTTCTTCATCCAGTAAGAGGTAGCAGTAAGCTCAATGTCGTGTTCACCAGGTTGATAGATTTTAACAAAATGGGCACTCATTAGTTGAGCAACCTCTTCTGTATCTGTAACCCTCACGTCATCTGTATTTAGAAGAGTTATTCTTTCATATTCGTTCTTTCTTTTACTTGCAGCATATCGATAGAATTCTTTGGCATTATATTTTAGCTTGCAGTGTAAGTTTAATTTCACACAATAGCCTTAGCTTTCCGTACAACAGTTGTAACTCTTCTGTTGTACGGAAATTTTCTGCTTTGTAGTTCACCATGTAACCTTTTCTGAATAGAACACTCATAAATTTAGCCACTTCCTGATTGAGCACCGCATGATTACTGTCACTAAATGGAGGCAGATTAAAAAGAGCTATGTATTAAAAAAAACAAAACAAACACACTCTCTGACTATAATCAGATCTAACACTGTAATCACGAGCTCATTTTCTCTCACATGCTGCTTAAGGAGTTGTTTCCCAACAGCTCAATAAATTCAGTTTCTATCTTATCATGAGATTTCACAGCTACCCAATCAATATTCGGATAATTAAAATTATGATTATGATTACTCTTTTCGCGATCATCGTGTCTATTCGGTGATGCATTTCTTCGTCACTAGCAAACGATTTCCCAGGTGTGTAACAACATCCCACTACGTATTTAATCTTGTTAGAACCCCACCTCACAGTAGATCTCTTCAAACTCACTGCCACACGTAAAACTGTTACTAGTATTGCAGTCAAAAGTGTCAACTCTAACTGGATTCAAGCCATCTGATATCATTAGCAGCACGTCTCATCTTCTCCTCTCCTGTCTGTCCTTCCTAAAATTACTGTACCTCTGCACTCGATACCAGTTAGTATGTTTCTGACAACCAAGTCTCACTAATGCCTACAATATGAGATACTAATATATTAATTATTGGATGAAAACCTGTGAGAGACAGCAGAATCTCAAAACACTTGTGGAAATTTGGAACATTTGCTTTGCGACTTACATCACCTGACACCCTTCTAGAATAAGGAAGCCAAAGATATATGTGGGCTCGAGCACACAGGTCTGCACCGTCTAAGTTGATGGGTCACCTGAACTGATTTTGGTTACTATTTTATTATAAAATTAATAAAGTAGTGAAGTTTAAATCAGATGTGTAAAATGTTAAATTGTTTGGTATTTTTAATCTTCCACATTACATCGCTATAATTATAATTAACTATTCATTTGTATCACATTTCATAGATAAACATATTTTGTGTATGTTCAGGAAATAACATGCAGAAAACATGTAGTTTAACGCAAATGCATTTAGCCACCAAATGATAAGAAACTTCAAGATGGAGGAAGAAATAACCACATAGTCTAAGACATATCCGTGACAATTGTAATCATATTCCCAGACTTTCCACAAGATTGATTCTGCAACTTCTATGGGATGTCCGGACAAACAGACAGTGTTTCAACTTTATTTGTATAGATAATAGTTAGCATTTTTAGGAAGGATAGACAGGAGAGGAGCGGATGTGCTACTAATAAAAGAAAATATGACCAGTAATTTTCATATAATAAATAATCATATAACAATATAGCATATCACAAACGCATATAAACACAAAGAATACAATACCATTTTACACATGCAAACAATTAGAACATGATAAACAGATTAGGGAGCGTCATAAAACTAATATAAACAGAAATAAACTCGGCAATGGAGTAGAAAAAACAATTATCCAGAATAAAAATCCTGCGACTTCCCAGAAAGCATGTTCATGGCACTTTAAAAACAAAGCGACTATGAAACGAAACGATTTTATATTAATTTTCCGTTTCCATTGATAAACAGCTGTTAGTGTTAGTGTCCTTCGTACCTTTTACTATGAAATAGATCTTCAACTAAATTCGGCCTCACAGATACACTTCTCCAATAAACAAATAAATAAGAATACATAAGTAAAATAATACCTAAATAAATAAATAATATTAATAAAGAACGGATATTAATCTGAATGAAATGAAGTGTTATTAAATGCTAAACGTGTCCAACATTTTGCTTAAGCAGAACAATAAAGGGGATGAAGACGTTTCTTTAATATATGGCATTATTTCATCTAATGTATGCCTTTAATGTGGAGATATGGTAGATAAGGTTTTTTGTCTACCTATTTGTGAACCATAGATTCTAAAATGATCTCCAGAAATATTACCCTGCTTTCGAAAGGAATTATGCGTTTAATGAAGTGGATATTAAAATCCAAATATGATTTGAGAATTTGCGAGAGATTAAATATAGGAAACGTGCTAATGCGCAGTTGTGATAGCAGTGAATTGCGAATCGTTAAGAAAATCATTGCTCTCAACTTTTATTCGGTTCTCATGTTTCGGGCTTCTGGTTATTAGCACGCGATCATTTAGAGTTAAACATTATTATAATTAATTCTAACTTAATTACTCTACGATTAGAAGGATACTTAATTAGCTATTTATCATATGCGATCGTTTCTGATGATGATGAACTAATAACGCATGACATTGACTGTTAAATAGATTAAAATCATCTTCAACTATTAAAACTGTATAAGATGAGTTCGTTTCATTTCTCTTTCCCTGTCAAACTAAGAGTTTCTCACTGAAAATCCACATCATTTGCCGAAAGTCTTTGAACTCTGATAATGTAATCCTTTTAACTCAGCTGATAAACATGCCATGCTATTAAACGATCTACTTTCAAAGTAGATCGTTCTCCCAGATGATTCCGATTTCACATTGAATGAAACATGTCTAAGTTTTTAAATTCAATTCTATATTTTTTCTACACTTGTGACAGTATAAATCTCTAGAAAAATATCAGAAAATCTGAATCGATTTCTCATAAATCATTCGTATGAAGAAACAAAATTACAAAAATGATTATTATGTTTCCTGATAGGAAAATCTGATCAATGGAATTAATAAATTCATCATGATGCGTAAAATATAAGAAAAGAGCAATTGTTAATGTATATCACCATTGTCCTCTCGGCGACATATTGGAAACGAGATAATAGTCAGATAATAGATAATAAAAAAGCAGAAAACATTGATAAGCAAATCCCAATAATAATCAAGAAGTCGGTGAACTGATAGAGTCAGAAAGCTAATATTTCGATTTAAAACAGAAAATGATGCAGATGCAAGAAGAGAGAGCGATAGCAATAATAACGAGAGAGAGAGAGAGAGAGAGAGAAGCGAAGTGAAAGGGAAAACAAAATAAAAATAATTGATAGAAAGGAGAGAAAGTTAATTAGCCGAAAATTGTTTTACCCCGTAATCTCTTGTGTGATCTAAATGTACGCTTATACTGTATAAGCGTAATCGCTTCACTGGAATATCTGTAGGAACCGTTCACTGTAAAGATGATAAAAACAAACAAATGATATATCTACGAATGGTAATTTAGCTTAAGATACAAACTATGTCAACGAAGATTCATCTAACAAGCTGAAGAATTTGGAGTACATTTATACCCAAAATATTAAGAACATTAAAATACTGGCTTTTTTACATATCCTTACGGAGCAAAAGAATCTCAGAAGTGTAAATGGTCATATAAATGGCGACTACAGTAAATCGCGAGAATATTGGCGCATAAGAAAATGCAGCGTCCTTATGGCACAACAAAATTTGAAGATAATTAGGAGTACTAATCAATGCCACCTACCTGAGTGGGAATCGCAAGCCATTAAGAGCATCACACGAGGTTTAAAAGCAAATGTAAGTGAAATACGCTTTTCCCAACAATGAAAATTATTAACTCCAGCCTAGACATCAAATATATATATATATATATATATATATATATATATATATTATGTATATATATATATATATATATATATATATATTATGTATATATATATATATATATATATATATATATTATGTATATATATATATATATATATATATATATATATATATATATATATATATATATATATATATATATATATATATATATATATATATATATATATATATATATACAGGGTGTTCGGGATAAATTTGACAGTTTCGTAAGGAAAAAGAAAATCTTCTTTGTATCTATTAAATTTAATGAATTGACAAAAAAACATTACAGGCAGAGTTAATTACAATACTATCAACAAGATTTACTCAAAATAACCACCATTAGCATCGATCACAGCTTCAATTCTGCTTCGGAACCTCGAACAAGCTGATGCTACAGTCTCCCTGGGAAGGGCCGCAAAAACTGTTTTAATTTTATCCATTAACTGGGCTTTTGTATTACTGGAAGTGCGATTGGTGTCTTTTTCAACTGCGCCCCATACAAAATAATCCATGGGGTTAAGGTCTGGGGAGTTTGGAGGCCAAACATTTGGACTGGTGAAGTCGTAGAAATTTTCAGACAACCATTTTTGACTTTTCCCAGAGGTGTGGCAAGGGGCCGAATCCTGCTGCCATACATACGGCCTACCATTGCCTACCCTTGTTATCCAGGGCTTGACTACAGTTAGCAACTCCACGAACAAAGCCCGAATTCCAATGCCAGGGTTCTTCAACACCTGTTCCTGCAGATTTGCGAGGAATTCTGCTGTACGAACGCAATCAGATCGTCTGCTAGGGATCTTTCTTCTTGCTACATCCTCGTAGTCACCATTGCAAGTCTCTAGTTCATGCCTGATTGTTTTTACTGTATTCAGGGAGCATTGGGCAGCAGTCGTAATATCCTTATTTTGATGGCGGGCACGAATCATCATGATACAAGTTATTCTCTTCCATGATTCAGGTGGGTTCCAGCTATCCATCCTTTCTGACATCTTGTATATGAATGAAGAAGGGTCCAAACTTTTAAATGAAGAGAAGTGTGTGTTAATACATGTAACTTACGGAAAAATATAATTAATTATAAATATGTCAAATTTATCCCGAACACCCTGTATATATAATGAAAATTATTAACTCCAGCCTAGACATCAAATATATATATATATATATATATATATATATATATATTTATATATTAATGATATATATTTTAAACATGTTTTACTCCATTTCTCAAGTAAGCAAACAGACCATTAAGTCAAATGTGCGCCTGCATGTGTTGCAAGTCTAGGGGACTATTCTTGATATTTACCCTTAATGCAAAGCCCATCTCCTTGAGGAGATGTATGATGCTATGCATTAAAGGCAAGGGGCCACTACCCAGACCGGTTTTGACCATTATTGAGGTCTCAGCAGTGGGAGCCAGGCTTAGAAATACCAATATATATATATATATATATATATATATATATTAAGCGGTACTCAGTGAAGAGAGACGGCTGAAATGTGCCGCCATCTCGTGGTCCCTAACCCTAACACAATATATTTAATGTCTGAAATAATGTGGGTTCTACGGTCGATTTTCTTGAGTTTACAGGACGAAAAACCCGAGTTTCCGGGAGGAAAAAAGGCTTAGAAAAATTTCCTCTAGTCGTCGACTAGACTCGAAACCAAGTATATATATATCGAAAACAAATATATATATATATATATATATATATATATATATATATATATATATATATATATATATATATATATATATATATATATATATATATATATATATATATATATATATATATATATATATTACTGAGAAATGAATATAAAAGGAACTACTGCACCCAAAATAGCAAAAAAGCAAAACATATAGAATGGCAAAAAGTATAACAATATAAACAGAATCGAGCAACAGTAAAAGACGCTGAGAAACTACTTTATCCACGAATACCAAAAACCTTGAGAGATAGACTATAATGCAAACTCTAACGTAAGCACGTTCCGAATTTTATTATAAATTGCAAATATATCGTTGCCCCTCGTACGATTCAAGCTCTCTTTCAAAAAGGCAGGAATCTGTGATAGATGTGCAAAAATAAATAAATATTAAATCAAATTAAATGAGAAATGGTTTAGGCACCACCACCACCATCGACGTTACAGTAAGTTCAATATAATTAATAATTTGTTGTTTTTATTGTTTGAAATAACAGTTAAAGTTACTCCAGTTACTAGGCTAGTGTATTATGTTTATTAGTTATGCATTCTCTTCACATTTTGTCTGTTTTGCATGATGAAAAAGTGAGCTTTCCAGGAAGAAAATTAAAAAAAAATCTTTGAGATTGGCTGACTCATCTTTAGTTGAAAACCCTTAGAAAGTTCTTCGCTTGATAGACGGAATCTGAAAACACGTGCTTCTAACCACAAAGCTATCATCAGTGCTGGCGGAGCTATGAAGAGTAGGTTGAATCAATGACAATATGCCACTTCTAAAGAAATCTCAAGAAGTACGTGCACACATTTTCACCTCATTCGGAAATACTGGGTGTGAATCACAAGGATTTAATGAGCCTTTATAAGGACATATAGCCAATTTAGTCGATCTCTTATGAATTAGAATTAGTATGTATTACATTACAACTATAATCGCGAACAGAAATTAAATGTATCATCGAGAAGGTCATAGTATGAATCCCTTACTCCTCTTTTTGGCTCTTACGTATCTCGCGAGAACATTAAAATTGCCTTTATGCACTTATATATCATGAACCATGAAACTGAACTCCACAATAAGTTGCTTAATTTATTCAGGTAATAAATTAAACCTTATGATATAATTTAGAAACTTTGGTGAGTTAGCATATATTAATGTGACGATAATATTCAAAATATGCTTTGGTCTCGATTTTCGTCATTTGTTAGTGCAAGTATTCCTTTTATTATTAATATTTGAAATATCTTTCTTTGGAATAAAACCAAACCAATTTCAGTAATTTCCGAATTAATCCCATAACTTACAAAAATCCAGAGTTATGAACAGAGCATCAATTAGTAATGTTGTTTTGACTATGGATTCCTTACTGTCAAATCCAGTCATTATATTAATGTGATTTACCTTTGGTTTTAAGTTAATTTAACTCTTGGTTCAGCAGCTTAGATAAGTGCCAAAATTCGTCGTAGTCTTTATAATAAAAGCATTTTTAGATCAATCCTGCTAACAAAAGCGTTTCTTACAGTTTTTTTTTCTAATTTTTCTTACAATAAATTTAAGATACTTGATCTTTTTCAGGCAATTACACCAGAATAACATTCATTTGAACCAACCTGCATAAAATACTTCTCGCCTATTTTGCAACAGAATCGCTATGGATTTCAATGCTTGTCATTAAATCACGATCTGTCTAAGACACAATAAAATAAGGAATGCTAACTATAACTATTAAACCCCTACACGACATCGGATTCATCCATCAAAGCCAACTATTTTCACCTGAATAGCACTATCTCTTTAGATTTCTTGTCTTGAATACCAGAACACTGTTACTTTATTGAATCACGTAGCCTCGTAGCTCACTTGGAAATACCCGAATGTTAGAAATATTCGAATTTCTTCTAGAACCTTTATTAGGGCTTTTCAACTTGGGTGAGTTAGCCAGTTTCATACGGAGGTTTTTCTTCCAAGAAACGCTAGTTTTTCATCCGGCAAAACAGGCGAACTTGCCATTAGGATCTATGCGATTAACAGGCATAACACGTCGTCGGCTTCATCGCCTCATTTGATTTGGGCATAAATCCAAAATAACAAATATTTGAATCGCCTTCTACTGAATTTATTGAGTGTCTGGATAATTCACAAACTGTTTATCCCCAAGTAATACTTTTCACTGAAAAAATTTCCACATTTCCACATTTCCCAGATGTCCAGAGATTGAAAAAAACTTTTAGCTCACCACCAATCAGGCAAATATCTCACTATTCATGTGTAAACCTACCTGAAGTGCCACAGTCTCTTATATTGATCAATCTACGACCTGTTAAGTTATATGCTTACCCTTGTTGATTTTTTGGCTTAACTGTATCCTGTCTAACTTTTAGTGTACTTTTATATTAGTGTGTTTATCATTTTGTGAAATATTAAAAAAAATCACTTTTGTGAAAACAAAAAAGTCAAACCGTTCCTTATCTTCCATGATAAACAACTGTAGCGCAGAAAAATAGAAAATCGCGTTATGAAAACCCAACAAAATAAAACTCCTTACGACTTTGTGCATCGGAACTATATTAATGGGTTTTCTGAATTCCGATTGACTCCGAAACATTGGAGGAGTGATAAGGCCATTGATCTCTTATGAAGCAGCAACAACTGAGGAAAAACAAACGAAAAATATTTAGGTTACCATTTTTAGAATTAATATAAAGCAATTATGTATTTTGGGGTAATAATAAAAATATATAATGCTTCTTTATTTAGATTCCAATTTTAATTTTAATATCCACTATTAAAGATTCAGATTCTAAATATTCTTTCACTGAATAGGAAATAAGTCACGGTAATACAAAACAGATCCACAAAACTGTTATGGATCTACTTTGGGTTACCGTGACTCGATCAATTGGTTACGTGCATATCCTATCCTCTTATCTTATTGGTAGTATTCAATTAGGACAAAATTAGGGTTAAATAATATACGAGATTTCTGGTTACATGATAAGTAAAATTCCTGACAATCTTTCTGTCAGTCAAAACTTAATATATTGGAAACAAACGCCAAAGAGATCTGTTGTTTAATGATGATAGGTTTCCTATATTATAAAACAATTAAATATTTTATTCTCCAGTTCACTGTTAATGTCCAGCAAATAATGCTGAGGTTCCCAAATATTTCTAAATCTACGGAAACGAAGACTTTGGAATATAAATCTGTTTTAATAATAATAATAATAATAATAATAATAATAATAATAATAATAATAATAATAATAATAATAATAATAAAACTTGCAAATGACTGACAGAGTGGACAAATAATTAAAGCAACATTATATTTAATCAATTTGACTGGATTTCGATAGTTTCGTCAGAGATTTAAATTTACATCTAAATGCAAATTTGAATTTAGATTGTATATTTATTTATATTTCATATATGAGATGTTGCACTCTTAAATAAATCAACTTTAGTCTCTCAGAATATTTTGCAATTTCTGAACGCATATATAGGTCTTAGCTATATAATAATAATATGCACTTTTTAATGAGGATTGCAAATTCAATATGAAAATAATTAACATAATAAGAAAAGTTGTCAAGGTTGGAAATTAGTTGAATAAAATTATAGCGAATAAAGAAAAATTGGCCGATTTCCAAATTAGTAATATGAGACAGTGTGTATTTTATATGTGATTCACACTCAATAAAGGATGATGATGATGATGATGATGATGATGTGTGTGTGTGTGTGTGTGTGTCAGTGGAAAGAAAAAAATCCTATTATTAGTTTTCTACTAATAAATAGAAATTTTCTGAAGGATTGAGTCATGTGTGAGTTGATAATATGTCTTTTTCTTCTTCTATGTCGTTCTCATGAAAGAAAAACAGGCATCTCCGGGTATTTCAAAGTCATTACTTCGTTGTCTGACTTCAGCACTCAGTTTGTATGAAAAACAAACCACTTGTTTATCAACTTCTTATTAAACTGGGACTGAAAAAAACACCCGGATTACCATTACTTTCAAAGATGGCGATATTTTTCTTACATTTTAATAAGATAAAATGTATTTTATTCGTACAAAAACACATCCTTTAGCACAGTGTAATGATGTTTTGTTTGTCAGACGAAGAAGGCTTAAATGGAGTGTGTACGTTTATTATAACGGTTGAATGCTAGTGTAATTTAATAAAACCGTAATCTTGTCAAAAAAAGGTAAAATGATCCCCCCCCTAAAGAACGTTGGTATTTATGTGCAGTTGAATCACTGCAGTTAATAAACTTAATTGAGTGATAAATTGCGGTGTATAAGAAAAAACAACTTTTAGAGTAGTTAATCTCCGATTCATTGAAATTCAGAAGTCAAAGAAAAAGAAGACGAAAAGAAAAAAAACTCCTGTTTCTGCTGAAACTCATTTTTTAAAATGCAGATACTCTGGGCTGTATAAAACATTTCAGCGGAACTTCATCTACATTAGTTTATCGAACGCAAATATTTACGTGAATGTCAACATTTAGCTCTTTTTTCCCATGTGAATTCACACTTTTAAAGTTACGTTTGAAGACCAACTTGGTGACACACCAGGGAATTCGTTTACACAAGCATATCACGTCCGCCAGTTTGATTTTTAAAAGCAGTTAAATTTGCGTAATAACTTCCTATTGTTCTGAATATTTAATAGCGTAATATTTCTGCACGAATACTTTGAAGCAATAAATCTTGATAAAGATAAACGATAAAACAACTCGCTTGTGGATGGATGCCACGTAATTACTTTTTTTCCCGTTATTTACTTCGGAGAATTATAAAGCATTAAAACAGTCCAGTGAGATTTGCCGTGAAATTCGGCGGTGGACAATTTATTACGTAAATTTGGAAATTTCTCGAAGGCTTAAATTACGTTCTCGTTCTATCGTGTGTAGGTGCGCGCATGATTTCTAAATACCAAAAATCTTAACATTAAAAGTGTAAAAACATTAAAATGTGAAGGTGATTAGAATATTCTGTTAATCTCTTTCAAAAATAAGGAAGTAGGTTAGATAATCCCGCCTTTGTAGTTGTAATAATGAACCTCCTATCCTCGAAATTTAAAAGTTTTAAGACTGATAGGGAAGAATTACGTTGTTAAAAATCATTTTGGTATAGAGAAATCCGTTAATATAAAATTTACCCATCTTTTAATTTTAAAACTGAAGTTGTAGAAATGCAGTAATGAATATTGTTAAGATGATCAAGGGCATTACACTTGAATAAAGCCCGTTAAACTTAGCAATATTTATGTGATAATTTGCATGGTCTGAATGTAGAAACTTCGAAAATACTGAATGAGAGTTGTGGCTATGGACGACAACGATAACAGGTAATTATTGTTGTTGTATTCCTTTCGTCTATTAATAATGCATCGCATGGCTCAGGAATGATCACAAATCCACAGCACCGCACGTTATCTAACTTTGGAAAAACTGTTCCAAATAGCATTGAATAAAAGTTACAATAATAAAACTGTCTTTATATTTGTATGTTGATTCTTTTCATGCACAAATGAAAGCAAATAGAAATAACATTTACAAATAAAAGAATGAGAAGGTTTAGCGGCATACACAAAGCGCAGTTCTGATTTATTATTATTATTATTATTATTATTATTATTATTATTATTATTATAACTTTTAAATTTCACAATTTCTAAAATTAATAATCTAAAGCTGCCTCGATTCGCAATGAAAAATGAAAACATTTCTCATTTTAGCTCAAGAATAATTATTTAATATATTTACTTATAGTTGATAATATTCAAGTCATATTTTCCAAACGTAAATAAAACATCATTACAAGCGCATATCTGGAGAGATCACAATTTACTGTTTGGGACGTATTCTGGTCTAAATATTTAATAAAAGCAATGAGCTATTTTTGTTTTCAGTCCACGAAAAATCTCATTTAACACATATTTATATTTTAAAATGTAGCAAGAGGCATCTCACAGTACGAGTCACATGGCCTTTGTAAGGAAACATCTAGGTTCTAATTCTTTATATGATAAACAAGAGGAGCATTTATAAAGGCTTTCAAGTGAAAATGAAGTAGCGGGACTCATATGCGATGAGTTTAGTAGTTTTAGATTACAACCGAAGAAGCCAAGACAATGAGGCCAGTGCAAATATGTTTGTTAATTGCGACTGTTCGTTTGACAGGTCAGCCTGTTTTGCTGATGAAAAAATGCAATTTTTTCAGGGAGGAAAACTATTAGTTTCCTTATGACGGAAACAGTAACTCACATTCAGTTGAAAGCCCTTATGAACGTTTACTTTCATATTCAGTTGAAAGCCCTTATGAACGTTTACTTTCATATATATATATATATATATATATATATATATATATATATATATATATAATTTCGATGTTTTATTACTTCGATATAGAATTTCGAATATTACGATGCTCTTAGATAATGTAAGAGCATCGTAATAAAATGATGATTGAGCACACATTTTATAATGAAAAGAGCGTCTTCGGAAAAGTGAATGTTGAGAGAGAGAGAGAGAGAGAGAGAGAGAGTATATGTGTATTGTATTACACACAAAACTATATTTTTTTTTATTTTTAACAAATAGTTGATATTAAATTTTCAGTGACATTTGAGAAGTGTTTTAATGCGTCCTATCAATATTGAAGAAAATAACTTATTAGCATAAACGTAACATTAATATCATGAGAAAAAATTTCTTTTACTGTAGACGAAGTTGAAAATTTGTGGATGACGCTTCAAGGAGTGATAGTCAGAAAGTTGATTAAACAGAAATGCTCAATGCTAATATAAAACGCAATGCAAGAACGCATTCCAATGCATTGTCAGTGAGACATTTTACGTAAACTGGAACGGGGCTCGACGAACTAAATATTTGACGAGGTAAATTCAGAGAAAATTTTTACCGACTCTGAAGGAGAAAAAGGTAGTGGCAATGTTGTTTAGTAAAATTCAAAATGATCACGTTTCGAAACTGATTGTGAAGCGAAACAAGTCATTTGAAACAAAGTATGCTTGCTGGGTTTATTGTGTCGTAATAGTATAACCGCATCACATTAGTTTCCCATCGTTGTCGGTAATTTTTATTGATTTGTTGACCATCCTTCAGCCACCAGGCTGTTGGTTCCAATCCCACTGCTGCATGGATGTTTCCTAATGATTTAGATTATTAATGACGATTGCTATTGCCTGCTAAGACAAGCACTACCGCCACTCTGCTTATTGGAGGAACGAAATGCCATAAAAAATTCTGTTTGTTCTTTAGAACAGAATTTCAATTTTTCATCAACCATAGGTTTACAATATTTAGTGGAGAGAATTCATATAAAACGTTTCTGATTAAAACTTAGTCTTCTTTTTAATTCTTGTTAAAATTAATTTTCTGTATTTCACCATCAGAACATAATGCCCGGAGTTCCTCGAAACCAAAAATTTATAAAAATGTGTTTAACGTTTCATCACCCAAGCTCACGATTAATTTCCAAGTGTGTAACACGATATCAGTATTGCAGGTTTCTGATTTAGACAGATACTCAAAAAAAAAAAAAAACTCTTCAGGGTGTACTGAGTTATTAATTGTTTTACTCCATAATAAAGATGTAATAAGAATCTCTGTTTATTCAGAAATTATATAATTATTTCTTGGCATATAATGTTTAAAAGCTATTTAAGAGTTTTTTTCCTCTTTTTTTTCCCGAAAACTGTTTCGCTTATATACAGTTACGGCAGCTCGCGACCATGTTATGTATAAAACTGAATCACAGAAATGTCTGCGATGGTTTTTCTGCTCTGCAGCAAACTGTATTGACTGTGCAGAACTTCCAGTATTCTCCCTTTGTTAGGCAACATTCCGAATATTAGAGACTCATTAACGATGGAATTAATTTGAGACCTCCTCAAATTAATTCCGTGTTAACGCAGCCAGATGAATGGTCTTCTTTTAAAATCAATCACAACATATAAAAGAGTCTCAAATAACACGCCTTTTATATTTTTTCAAAGCCTCTCTTTTCATAATGAAAAATAGCAAGACATATATTATGCGTATTTTGCCTTCCATTTGGTTCAAGGATCTAACAAAGCACAGCTACATGTTGCTATCTACTCTCTCTCTCTCTCTCTCTCTCTCTCTCTCTCTCTCTCACTTATTCTTTCTTTCCTTCTATCCATTGTCCCTCTCAGTTCTACTATATTCCGTCAACAATCCATTTGTTCCATTTTTCCTTATCCCGAAATAACTTCCATTATATCCTAATGCCTTCAGGATCCACGCATTCATTTCAGCTGTTTTACCCACATTAAGAAAGTAAAAGTTACCATAGAATACAGGTTCTTTGTTAAATGTAAAAATATTTGAACAATATCAATAACATTAAGGAGTTATTTTGAAGAAATGGATAGTGCGTGTCGCGTATTTGTGTTGTAGTAATATTAAACACATTGAAGAACAACGAACGAGTCGTTCTACGGGTATTTATTACAACCGTTTTTGCATCCGATAGACTATAATACTTCCTGTATTCTTTGAATACTGTAATTATTTTGCATAACTCCACGTGTAGAAATCAAAATTTAAATATCAGAAAAACCGTTCGATGAAATTATGAAGTCAGCCAATTTTTGAATGGAGAATTTCCGTTATGTACGGAAAATAAAATGCAAGTGTCAAAAATATCCCAATAAACCTGTAGAATTGATACAGACTTTCTAAATTAACACTGGCATTTTATGTGCGTTGCACATTTCCTTGAATGCACACAAACCAAACCTCATAAGCTATTTCGCCACTTCTTCACATCTGAATATTTATTTTACTAATTTAATTGCGTGGTTCTTAACGACCATAGTAAATGAAATTTGTGCTCGTTCGCATATTAAATCAACACAATAGTATCTTAAAACATGAAAGGGATATCCAGTTAAATTATCTGTCATTTCAATGACTGATGTCATTGCGATTTAATAAAGCGGATGAGCTATTACGTATCTTTGAACTATGAATGTCTTTTCCTTAAATTACTAATTTATTCGATCTAACTCTTCAAACACTAAGTCATCTTTGCAACTTTAAATTTCGTATTTATCTTATCTGACTAGATCCAAGACTGAAATTTTTGTTTTACTTCAGACTGTTTCGACGTCCGTAGCTCTAGCTATGTTTTATTTCTTGAAACATCTATCTACTGTGTACACCCTTAAGAGTAGCCATAGGAAACCTTTTTATCTCCCTATCCAAAGCAAATGAAGGAAAAGCTTTGATGTCAATGGCAACCGTGTTGCATTATTTATCAAGGATGAAATAATATATTACGGATACCTTGCAATTCTGCTGCTTTTGTTTTTCCTGAAACAGCGGACTCGAAAATCTAATAACATCTCTCTCTCTCTCCTCATTTCGTTTAGTAAAACTAAATGAACATATTTTTGTACTCCTGTTCTTTCTTCTCCAACTTGTGAATTAAAATCTCCTAAGATGATTACTCTTGCTTAGAATAATACCATCATGCTGTTACTCAAATGATGTCGTTTTCTCCATTTCTAAACCTTGTTAAGGTGCATATACCTGAATACGTGGGATTCACTCTCCATTACATTCAAATACAAGCCACATTATTCTATCATAATTTCCATCACACTTTATATGACTGTCATTTACTTCTTTACTAATGATGAAATACTTCTTTTCCATTTTTTGTCTTCCTCATCCGTAAATCACCGTCTTACCTCTCCATCATAACAGCCACTAACTTCTTGTCTTTGTTTGTAGGTATCAGTGTGTTCAGAGCTCACTATTCTCAGTTTCCTTTCCAATGCAGATCGTTTACCATTTACTGTATATCCGTCCGGCTTTAACTCCTTTGTTTCTTTTTTAGCTTCGATAAATCCACTGCCGGCTTATTGGACCTGTCGCAGATTCGATCTGCTGAATCTGTGTTTTCTCTCAGGAAAAGTGCTGGTTGGAGGTAGATGGCATTGGTGTAGATGATGACTGTAGTTGCAATTCGTTGTAGTTGGTGGATTGAGTGGTGGGGACAGAGCTATAGAATAGGTGCCCTCCCTCGATGAGTCTTTGAACTACCTGGAGGTGTCATGTAATAATATATAAATATTTTTTTTAAATAAATATATTTTTATTGATTGCTAAAATATTTATACATACAATAAACATCTTGTGTGACATTGCATCTTATAATTTTACAGAGTTCAGCACTAAGTGCTGCAATTCTTACATTGGATTTCAATTAAAAATTTTAATAATACTTTTTTGACTTTATATTATGTATTTACAACACATGTTCTTCTAATATTAACAATGAAGATTATGCACTTTTTTGTATAATTTTTTATTTTATTTTTATTTTTTTTTTAGTTTGAGAAAGAGTGATTATACATACAAATTTCTGCATTTGCTTATAAGGATAACTTGTAGATTAGTGAGGCAAGTTAATCCCACCTACTTCGAAGCTTGGGTTAGCTTTTATGAAGAGAGTGGGATTTAGCATTCACTATTTGTGTTGTTGCTACTGTTTATGTATGGGATGTAGGCATTGGATGCTAGTGATTGGTGATGTGTATATTAGTGTTAATGGTTTCTTAACTTTGTTGGTATATTTTCCAGAGTTCGTTTTTTAATGTTCTGTAGTTGTCTACGTGTTTTAACTTTCTTGGTAGGTTGTTGAATTCCGTGGGTATATAAGGATAACTTGTAGATTAGTGAGGCAAGTTAATCCCACCTACTTCGAAGCTTGGGTTAGCTTTTATGAAGAGAGTGGGATTTAGCATTCACTATTTGTGTTGTTGCTACTGTTTATGTATGGGATGTAGGCATTGGATGCTAGTGATTGGTGATGTGTATATTAGTGTTAATGGTTTCTTAACTTTGTTGGTATATTTTCCAGAGTTCGTTTTTTAATGTTCTGTAGTTGTCTACGTGTTTTAACTTTCTTGGTAGGTTGTTGAATTCCGTGGGTATCTAATGTGATCTCATAAAAGAACCGTATGAGTTGTTGAAGGTTGTGGGGATGTAGAGAGTTGTTGTAGGTAATGTTATACGATATGTGTCTCTGTTGTTTCGATAGGTGATGTTGAAGTAATTCCTTGTTAATGTCATGTGGTGTTTCAGGTTTTTAATGCTCAGAATTTTGTGTATCGGCATGTGCTTTTACACACCAGATTACAGAAATAGTTCTGTAGTCTGGTGTGTGTTATTTTTTCTAGAAATTTTGAGATGACTGGTAGTGTAGCTATTGGTCTGTAGTTCTGAGTATCGTTTCTTTTGCCGTATTTGTATATTGGCGTAATTACTGCAGTTTTTTAGTTGTTGTGGAATAATGCCTGTGTCGAATATTATGTTCACGAGTTTCAAAAGTATCGGATTTATTTATTCAAAGTATGTTATCAGGCCTGTGAGTCTTATTTTGTCTATTCCTGGAGTGGTCTTTGGTTTTAGTTGTAGGATTGCTTCTTTCAGTTCCTGTTTTGTTATGGGTGGAAAATACATCGTTTGTTGTTGACTTTGTGTCGGTAATTTTTTCTTGATTGTTGGTAGTTTGTCTTTTTTGAATTGTGTGATATTGTTTGTGAAAGCATGGTTGAATGAGTCTGCTAGTTCCTCTTGGTTTGTGTCCTGACCGAAGCTTTTTGCAATAAAAGCTTGTGTTGAAGTTTTCTTTTTTCGGGTTACAAATTCGTTGAGTGTAGCCCATGTTTGCTTAATGTTGTCGTTATATTCCATGAATTTTTGGAAGTAGTAGCGTCTTTTAATAATAATAATAATAATAATAATAATAATAATAATAATAATAATAATAATAATAATTTTTTTTTAATAACATTTTATTATGTCTCAGTATAAATTACATACAATAATAATATTTACAATATTTACAATAAGGTTTATACAGAATTTTTGAATTTAGAATGAAATAGTAATAATTTTTTTTTTTTTTTTTTTTTTTTTTTTTTATAAACGACTTATTTGTTTTTGTTTTTACAATGAAAATGATAAGGTTTACTATCACACAGAGTATCTGCACACACACAATGAAAAACATATTATCTTTTCTGTACAGTAAGAAAATTTGATATACAAAATGCAGTGTACATTTTATAAATATGAGTATACATTTTTTTTTAAACTAGCTAAATATGGATTGGCATCAATGTGTACACAATTCACGATACAATGCAGTAATGCAGCATACACTCACAATTCAATAGTAATAATAATACTTTTTTTTTTTACATTTCATTATGTCTCAGTATAAGTTACATACAATACTAATATTTACAGTATTTACAATAAGGATTATATACATTTTTTTTTTTTTTTCATGTCTCAGATGAATTGCATACATAGTTGCTGTAGTAATTATATGTATATAATATTTATAACGCATTACAAGTGTGTATAACAGATACTTGCAAGTTAGTAATTTTCTTCCTCGAAGCTTAGCAGAGCTTATCTGAGGAAGATAATAGATGACAGAGGGTGGTGGTTTTATGGTTGTGTTCCTATAGTGGTCACAAGCCAGGTGTTGATTTTACTGTTTGTTGGTACATGCTTGAAAGACTTCGACTGTTATTACAGTTTAACTTTTTTTTTTTTTTTTTGTGAAAATAGGGTTGGATTTAGACATGGTGTGTTTGTTGCTTTGTGTTCTTGTAGTGATAGTTTTTGGAGAGGGGGGTTGTCATAGGTTTTTGTGTGTGTGTGTGTGTGTGTGTGTGTGTGTGTGTGTGTGTGTGTGTGTGTGTGTGTGTGTGTGTGTGTGGTGGGGGAGAGAGAAACAGGAATTGCTCTAATTTTCATTCTCGCTATAATATTTATATAGTGCCTGTTTCAGCTCTCTGTATGTTCCTAGGTTTCTGTTGTCGAACGGCAGTTTGTTTATCATGTCAGGTACGTAGAAGTTTCGGGTGGCTTTGCCGTGGTGATTGTTGTACTTATATGTTATGTAGTTTGTTGACTGTGGTCTTGTTATTTGATATGTTGTTCTGGTTACTCTATATGTTGGACTGTAGTAGTGTTTTAACATGACTGTGTAGTGGCGTAATTGTTTCACCTTAAATATTTTGTGTTTTGTCCGTGCTTCGTGCATAAGAGTGGGTTGTTCCCAGAATATCAGTTTTATCATTTTATCTTGCAACCATTGTAGCCTGTTAAGTCTGTAGTCTGCGCAGAATGCGTATGATGTGATTGCATATCTTAAAATGTGTTTCACATAATGCTTTATAGATTAGTATTTTTATGTGGGTTGGGGCAATGTCTTTTAATCTGTATAGTTTGCTTGCTATTATCCTAAGCTTGGTATGTAGGTAGTTTGTATGGCTATTCCAACTTTGATCTGCATCGAAGTGAAGTCCAAGGTAGCGTGTTGTTTTCACCTGTGTGATGGTTGTGATAATAATAATAATAATAATTATTATTATTATTATTGTTGTTGTTATATTATTAAATTATTAAATGGACTGTAGAAAAAAACAGAGAAATTATGAAATGTTTTTACAGATCAATACCAGAAAATCGAGGTTTCAGAAAGTGTATGCATTTAATTTAGAAACAAAAATTCCCAGAATCTGCAATAACAGAACAAAGACTTATTGACCAAAAGAATTTAATTTTCCGTAACAAAATATTTACTGAACTTGAGCTGCAAGAGTTACGTAATAAACCAACAACTCTAGTAACAGAATATCATCAGGAGGTAGCTATATCAAACTTTGGAATTCAACTCAGTAAACATCAAGCTGTGTAATATGAAGTCAGGGATATTGGAACATATGAACTTCATAAATGACCGTATAAGACTACCACCATTAAAAGCTTTACAACAATCTAAGCAAAAAGAGCTCCTCTTAGACGCAAATGCTGTAATTGAAATCATAACAACCAACAGTATAAAGGAAACAAATCAGCTCCTATACAGCACAGCCTATATCATTTCAGTGAAGCTTGGTTGCAAACCGAAAGAGCAAAAGCCGAGGATGAAACAATCTGCACCATAGAAAATCCGCTTAGAACGAAAGGTCAACAGGCTTCGAGCTGATGTAAGCAACTTAAAGAGTTTTAAAGATGGACGGTTTAAAAACAATAACATCAAAAACAAACTGATTAACACATATAATTTGGCCAACAAAACAATTGCTGAAGTTACCGAAGAGCTAAAACAAAGAATTACAGCGATGAAGTTACCGAAGAGCTAAAACAAAGAATTACAGCGACTGCACAGAAAATTAAAAGATATGAAGCAAGAATAAATCAATATGTACAAAATATGGAATTTCGACAGAACCAACGTCAGTTCTTCCAGCCTCTCCAGAGAATTACAAATGCAAACAATCATTCAACCGGAAAAGAAGAAACACTCAAATTTTGGAAGTCAATCTGATATAATCTTATTGAACACAACAAAGATGCTTCATGGATTAAGGAAATAGAATCAGAAATGAAACAAAAACAAATGCAAAATCTCATTTTCACTAAAGAAATGGTTAGTTCTCAAGCTATAAACTAAAAAAACTGGAGTGCATCTGGAGACGAACTACATGGATTTTGGTTAAAACATCTAACCAGTCTACGTGATCGAATGGCAGAACAATTTAATTATTTGTTGCAGTCGGGCTCAGTGGAAAACTGGGTGATATCTGGGCGCACTTTTCTCTTCATGAAAGATAAGGATGCAGACCCAAGTAACTATCATCCAATAACATGCCTACCAACTATGCTTAAGCTGTTCACTGCAATCATAGCAAATTCCATATACCACTACTTATCAGATAATCAGATTTATCCGATTGAACAAAAAGGCAATTTTCAAAAATCTAGAGGAACAAAAGACCAGATCCTTATTAATAAAATGATTCTCAGAAACTCGAAAAGACGAAAAACTAATTTAAACATGGCATGGATAGATTAAAAGAAAGCATTCGATTCCCTCCCACACTCCTGGATCCTAAAATCACTAAAAATATTTGGAATTAGCAAAAACATATGTTCGTTTCTGGCTGTTGCTATGAAATCATGGAAAACAACATTAATCGTGAATAATGAACGATTTGGAGATATCAGCACTAAACGTGGAATTTTCCAAGGTGATTCCTTGTCACTATTGTTTTATAACATTTTTTGATACTTTTGTCTATGATTCTGAAGAAAACAAAACTTGGATATGAAATTCCTAATTGTAATATTACAATTAACCTCTGTTGTATATGGATGACTTGAAGCTATATGGAAAATTGGCCCAGCAAATAGATTCTTTATTGAACATAGTTCGTATTTTCAGTCAGGACATCAAAATGGAATTTGGTTTAGATAATGCGCAATTTTATCTATTTAACGAGGAAAAATTAATGACACTAGCAATTTTAATTTTGATCAAGAGAAATATATAAAAGCAATTTCGGCTGACGAACACTATAAATACCTAGGAATATTTGAAGCCAATGATATTCTTTACTCGAAAGTTAAACAATAGGCAGCATCAGAATACATCAAAAGAGTTAGAAATATTCTGAAAACAAAACTAAATGGATTAAATACAATTAGAGCAATGAATTATTGGGCTATACCAGTGATCCGATACACAGCTGGCATAGTAAATTGGACAAAAGAAGACCTAGATAAACTAGACCGCAAAACTAGAAAACTAATGACTATGCATCATGCATTACATCCACGAAGTGATATTGGCCGGTTGTACCTACCAAGGAGAATAGGTGGACGGGGTTTGCTGCAAGTGAGACAGACTGTGGAAGAAGAAGAAATTGGTTTAAGAAATTACATCGACAATAGCTCTGAGCCAATGCTTCAAGCAATTACACAAGAGGGCCTTCTAAAAGCAACAGGAAACAAATCCGATTACAAAAAAGGAACAACAAAATATTCGATATGTGCGCTGGAAAAATAAACCCTTGTATGACCAATTTCTTCGAGATACTGAGGACAAAATTGACGTGAACAATACATGGCAATGGCTACAGCACGGATACATTAAAAAAGAAACAGAAAGATTTATTCTAGCAGCTCAAGAACAGGCATTATAAACTAATGCAATCAAAGCAAAAATTTTCAACATCAATAATAACAGCAAATGCAGATTATGCGATCAGAAAGATGAGACTGTAGAACATCTAATCAGTGCCTGCAGCAAAATAGCTCAAACTGACTATAAATACGGCCATGATCAAGTGGCCAAAATAGTTCGTTGGCATTTAGGAAAAAAATATGGCTTTCCTACTTCTTATAACTGGTGGCAGCATAAAATAGAAATAGTACTGGAAAACGAAACAGCAAAAATTCTCTGGGATTATAGAATACAAACTGATCGGCATTTGGAACATAATAGACCTGATATCACAATTAGCGAGCATCGACAGGTATAGATTATCGATATCGCAGCACCCAATGATAACAACATCAACAACAAAGAACTGGAAAAAATTACTAAATATAGAGATCTGGCAATCGAAGTTGGCCGACTCTGGCTTAAACACACCAAAGTCATCCCAGTAGTTATCGGTGCACTTGGTGCAACTTCAAAGAAGCTGTCCAACTATTTACAGCAATTAAAAATCAATGAAGTGATCCCATATGACCTACAAAAAACAGCATTACTCGGAACAGTCCATATTTTACGACGCTACTTGACGGACTATTCTTAGATTCTTGGATAGAATCCGAATTGTTCTGAATCACCTGTCAAATTTTTATTTACATGATATCTTGTTTTGACTGTGTATGAATTATGTGAATAAAATAATATTTTTTTAAAATAAATAAATATTTTTTTTATTGATTGCTAAAATATTTATACATACAATAAACATCTTGTGTAACATTGCATCTTATAATTTAACAGAGTTCAGCACTAAGTGCTGCAATTCCTTCATTGGATTTCAATTAAAATTTTTAATAATACTTTTTTGCCTTTATATTATGTATTTACAACACATGTTCTTCTAATATTAACAATGAAGATTATACACTTTTTTGTATAATTTTTTATTTTTTTATTTTATTTTTATTTTATTTATTTTTTATTTTTAAGTTTGAGAAAGAATGATTATACATACAAATTTCTGCATTTGCTTATAAGGATTACTTGTAGATGAGTGAGGCAAGTTAATTCCACCTACTTCGAAGCTTGGGTTAGCTTTTATGAAGAGAGTGGGATTTAGCCTTCACTATTTGTGTTGTTGTAGTTTATATATGGGATTTAGGCATTGGATGCTAGTGATTTGTGATGTGTATATTAGTGTTAATGGTTTCTTAACTTTGTTGGTATATTTTTCAGAGTTCGCTTTTTAATGTTTTGTAGTTGTCTAAGTGTTTTAACATTCTTGGTAGGTTGTTGAGTTGCGTGGGTATCTGATGTGATCTCACAAAAGAACCGTATGAGTTGTTGAAGGGTATGGGGATGTAGAGAGTTGTTGTAGGTCGTGTTATAGGATATGTGTCTCTGTTGTTTCGATAGATGATGTTGAAGTAATTCCTTGTTAACGTCATGTAGTGTTTCACGTTTTTAATGCTCAGAATTCTGTGTATCGGCATGTGCTTGTCGGATATTGGTTGTTGCGTGTAAGGTGTCCAGATCACTGTTGACACGTTTTCCTGTGTAGTGTTTCTAATTTTGTTAGGTGGCTGTTTGATGTATTTGTATAGACTGTTATTCCGTATCTGAGTAGGGTTTCGCAGATACCGTGATATAGGAGTTTTTTTAAGTTGGGTGGAATAATGTCTTTTACTTGGAAGAGTTTTGCTGCGATGATCCGGAGTTTGGTGTGTATGTATTCTATATGTTTTGTCCATTTAAGGTGGGAATCTATATAGAGACCGAGGTATTTTGCGTGTGTTACTGGTTTGATTTCGGAACATTGGCAGGTATTTTTGTTGTTAATGCAGCGGTATGTGTGACAATGTATCAACAGTGATGCGGGGCGATTGATTCTTGGGTTGTGTATTATCAACATCTGTGTTTTGGTGCCGCTGATTAGAATTGCGTTTTGGTAGAAGTATGTTGTGATTTCGTTTAGGTTTTGTTGTGCATTGCAGAGAGCTGTGTTAATGTCTGTGTGGATTGCTAGTAGTGCAGTGTCATCTGCGTAGTGAAATATTTGACTTCTTATGGATATGTTATGAACATCGTTAATGTATATGTTGAATAGAGTGGGTGATAATATGGCACCTTGAGGTACACCTTGTTTTACTTGTATACTCCGACTGTGACATGTACCTATTTTTGTTACTTGTGTTCTGTTTGAGAGGTAGTTCTTGAACCATGTATGCAGTGTTCCTCTTATACCTATTGAGTATAGTTTGGTGAGTAGTATGTCATGTTCAAGTGTGTCAAATGCTTTGGTTAGGTCCAGCAGTATAAGGACAGCGTACTTGTTTTTGTCGAGAGCGTTGTTTGTTGTGTCGGCGATGTCTTCTAATAAAGCTCTGGTGCTTTTTGTTTTCTGAAAGCCGTATTGGTTTTGTGAGATGATGCTATACTTCTGTAAATAGTTCTTAGTCTGAGGTGTGTTATTTTTTCAAGAATTTTTGAAATGACTGGTAGTGTAGCTATTGGTCTGTAGTTGTGAGTATCGTTTCTTTTGCCGTGTTTGTATATTGGCGTAATTACTGCAGTTTTTAGTTGTTGTGGAATAATGCCTGTGTCGAATATTATGTTCACGAGTTTCAGAAGTATTGGATTTATTTGTTAAAAGTGTGTTATAAGGTCTGTGAGTCTTATTTTGTCTATTCCTGGAGTGGTCTTTGGTTTTAGTGTTAGGAGTGCTTCTTTCAGTTCCTGTTTTGTTATGGGTGGAAAATACATCGTTTGTTGTTGACTTTGTGTTGGTAGTTTTTTGTTGATCGTTGGTAGTTTGTCTTTTTTGAGTTGTGTGATGTTGTTTGTGAAAGTATGGTTGAATGAGTCTGCTAGTTCCTCTTGGTTTGTCTCCTGACCGAAGCTTTTTGCAATAACATCTTGTGCTGAAGTTTTCTTTTATCGGTATAGCCACCTCCTCTTTTGTTTGGTCTGCTGGGTTTAATAATTCGTTGAGTGTAGCCCATGTTTGCTTAATGTTGTGGTTTTATTCAATGAATTTTTGGAAGTAGTAGGTAGCGCCTTTTTGCCCTTTTGTTGTTAGTTTATTTCTTGTGTTTTTGTATAAGGTTTGTAAATGTGTGTTACTGGGTGACGTTTTAAGTTTTTTCCATAGATTTTCTTTTTCGGTATTGGTGTCTGTTTGTCGCCTCGTTTGTGTAGGTTGTGTTGCTTTTTTGTATATTTCTGTGAACTTTAGTTGAAAATTCTCGTATAGTGTTACAGGATCATTTATTTTAAGTATGGAATTCCAGGCTATATTTTTTACTTGGTTATCGACAATGCTCTTTAGTATGATCGAGTTTTGTCGACTTTTGTGGTGGTGGGAAGGGGGGGGGGTAGGAAACGTATAAAACGAAGTTGAGACAAAGTAGTGATCGGCAATTTTTACGTTAATTAGTGATGATGTATATGTATGGATGGGAGCCCGTATATTGATATAATCAATGCATGATTGTGTTAGTGAGTTATTGAGTATTTCTTCTCTTGTTGGGGAGTTAATGGTAGGGTTTATGTTGTACTGACTTAGTGTATCAAGATATGTGTTAGTGGTTGAAGAAACGTGGTAAAGAGTATTTATGTTAATGTCTCCTATTAGGATGAGCCTGTGTATTGTATTCGATGCCGCTTAGCCATGTTTCTAACTCGTGAAGAAAACTGAGTGGATTATTATCTGGGGATCTGTGTATTGTGTTTATTGTGTATTTGATACTATTGTGGCTATTTGTGATTTCCAAAATTAGTGTTTCCGCATGTTCGAAGTGAGTTTGTTTTTCTGTTACATTGTAATTTTCTTTGATAAATGCCACAATGCCACCTCCTCTTTTGTTTGGTCTGCTAGGTTTAATAATTATTTGTAGCTTTGATAATTATTTATGTTGTATGCGTAAATTTCTGTGTCGTTTATTGCAAATTTGGTCAGTATTAGCGCATCTATGTTTATCATGGTATAATTGAGCTGTGTTATCAATGTAAGCCAGTGTTTTTTTATACTTCTTATGTTTGTGTGTATGATTGTGAAATTGGTGTTGGTGCAAATGTTGTCTGACCATTTCTTCAAAGAGTCAAAGACCTTGAAGTTTATGTTGTCTGACTGGATATGTTCGCCTATGTTTGAGATCTCCATTATGTAGTTTTTAAATGAGTTCTAATCTTATTCATAAGGATGTAAAGAGTTAGTGTTTTATGTTGGTTGGCTGTGTAAGTCGGATTCACTTGTAATTATGTATACTCGACTGTTTTCATTCTTTCTCAAAAATATCTGGGAATTCTTTGTCCATGGGAACTTGTAGTTTTTCTCTGTTTTTGTCTTCCTTGCTTGGTATAGAAGGTTTTTGAAGTATGGTGTCCATGGAATAGATTGGTGTTGGGAGTTTCATATCATTTAGGATCGTTGTTGTCGGCCTTGTTTTCTTGCTTTCTGTAAGAATGGAGTCTCTCAGATTTCTGATGGTAAAACGAGCGATGATTGGTGGCGGGCTCTCTTTATTTGTTTGTGGGCTTGGTTGATATAGGTGATATCTGTGCTTGCGATTTGAATTCCGATTTTGCTGCCGATCAGTTGCATTATGTTGCTTAAGTCTTCTGTATTTTCTTTTGTTATTCCCTCAATTTGAAGTTCTTTTTTCTTTCCTTTTGTAGAATGTGTTCCATTTGACACTTGAGTGTGTTGACTTCTTTCCGCAATTCTTGATTTTCGCGTTGGAGTGTTTCTTGCGTTTCTATCGCGACCGTTAATGTCGTCTTTATTTCTGGCAGCGTTCATAACATTTCTTCTTCTTCTTCTTCTTCTTCTTCTTCTTCTTCTTCTTCTTCTTCTTCTTCTTCTAATAATAATAATAATAATAATAATAATAATAATAATAATAAATACCTGACAGAAAAGACAGACACCCACTGCAAGAGATGAGAAAAAGTGACATAGGAAACATTCATCCCTGGCTTTGGAATGCACAAATAGCATTAGGAAAAAGGACAAAAAGAAAAGACAAAATGAAAGAAAATGAAGAAACGAGAGTAGAAGAGTAATTAGCTATTTGAAATAATTTTTTATGACTGCAAATGCAGTAATAGTGTTATTCATCAGTTGTTTTTGAAGGCGTGTAGCCTTCTTTTAACAATATCATTTTGCTTGATTAGCAGTAACTGTAAACTACGTTTTAATTTGTCAAAATCTAAATCTAATGTCGGTCCATTATCAAAATGATGCGCAAATTATATCTCTATTTTAATTCATGCAGCTGATTTCACGGTTATTGCTTTTAAAATATATGCATTAATTTGATGCATGCACAGCAATTATAAAAAGAGAGACTTCGAATAATATCGAATACACATTGATTAAACATATACAATAAAACATTCCGTTGAGTAAATTGTACAGTATGTAAATAATCTTGATTAATTTAATACGTTTAGCAATCCTACTGATTAATTAAATATATCATCACCATATGCATTTCTTTGATCTAATCTATAATATCTACCTTATCAAATATAGCTAATACGTGTATTAATTTATCTGTAAGATCTCTCATTTGTTCAACGTAAGTGTCACTAGTATAATATTAGTCTCTCTGTTCTACACTAAATTGGTTCGGTATTCATAAAGATAGTGGAATTTCAAGCACGATTTTCCGATCTTTGAATTTCAATTCAATATAGAATTCGTTGGATAAATTTCATAAACGGTTATTACTATAGTGGTATTATACCTTCTCTGATTCATATACGTGTGAATATAAAATGAAAATGAGAACCATTCGAAGAGAAATATCCACAGACACGTTACTACATAGTTATTATCGGAGACTGCTATACACAGGAAATAAGATTTATAGTTGCATTGTAGACACTCTTTGATACATATTCTCCCTAACAAGATATACGAAGTAGTTAATTAGCTGTTAAAATACGTGGAAATGCAAAGAAAATACTAATTACGTATAATGTTATGGAAAATATAGAAATACACACGCATTATTTTTATTCTTTGTCATTCATTCACCTACATTTCGTTTTGTGTGAATATCATCCACTTAAAGTTGTAAACTCATTTTTCATTATATACCGCACTTGGTCATAACCAGGAACTGCTTTCAAAAACAGAGGTGGTATTTTTTTCAAATAACTTCACACCTCAAATACGCAGAGTTGTGATCAGAAACCTGGCAACAAAATCGCCTAACTAACGATTTTCACAAATATGACGTTACACTGAGATAGAAACAGAACCTTTTAATCGGAGAGAGCAGAGACACAGTCTACTCACCAAACTAGGCAGACAAAATTACTTTCTTCATTTTAATTGTTCGTGTAACAGAATGTCTGAAAATATTCAGAATTAAATCGCAAACAAAATTCTAAAATAGCTAAATTTGAATATCGTACTCCCGTTCTCATTTTTCTATTCGGTTATTCTCAATAGCTAGTTAGTGGTAAGACATTGAATCCTGGAAACATAATTAATGCTCTTGAACAGTAGTTAATCCTACATGCATAGTGTAGTATGGCTGTCAAATGCGAATCTTCTTTCTAAAGGATTTGTCTGTGAGTTGTGGGAAGACAAACCCCGTTTTCTGAAGGAAAACCTTTGCACTTGCTGCTAAGACTGGTTAACTCAACTTCAGCTGAAAATTCATTATACTCGTATGTCATTATTTGATTTCCATCTAGTATTGGAAGAATCTTAGATGAGACTAAACTTAGGTCTTTCCAACCAAAGGGAATCATTGAAACCGCGGGAGCTATGGAGCTTTTTTTTTAATCCAGTTATCCAGTTAGAATTGATGAATACTTGAAGGTAAATAGTCGGAATGAATTCATGCGCTTGGCTAGTAACGACGTTCATATGGACTGTACTATTCATCCCTTAATTAATCTTCTGGTGTCATGGAAAAGCTATAAAATTTTTAAATCGATAGACGTACATTTCAGTAGCCATTCTTTCTGCAAACACGAAACGTTACCTATTAAAAAAAATCAATAAATGTATAAATTCAGAGATAAGCAGAGCATCTATTGTAGAAATTAAATATAGAAGAGTAAAAATGATGATTTCGCATAATATTCACAGAACTTGTTTAGTTATATACAGTTTATACCATATTAGGTGTATTTTCCTAAAGATATGATGAAGTCATATTTCTTCCGACATACAAAATGGTATATTTTAGGCAATCAGGTTTGCAGAATACTTCTCAGGAAAGCACAACTCATCGCATTACTCACTTACAAGAACGACCGAAGGCGCCAGGTAGACATACCGCCCATTGAATTAGAAAATTTTATGCACATGTACATAACCGTCCCTTAGGAAGCCTAAATGCAAATTACCTGGTCCCATGCGTCATCATGTGTTATAGGCAACAATGGTGTTCGTCAGTAATTGCCAATTTTGAAAACAGCAGATGTGACCGATTTCTCAAAAATTGAGATATTCCGTGTATTTAATCAGTGGGAAAATAACCCATATTTCTTGTCTAAGATCACTATACGAGGGTGTGCTGACAAGTTGTGATAATTACCATGAAGGAATTGAGGTAGAACCACATAAATTACACATCATTCTACATATTCTCAAGTGAAAAACACGAAGTGTTGTGCACTTGTTAATATGTTGAATATGCACTTGTTACAACGCTGCTGCATCATTTGCAATCCTCTGGGGAAACAAAACTTTTTCCCTTGTTGCACAAACTAGTCATTTTTTCTAGCTGTTTTTCAAAACTTGAAGCCCCCCTCCTCGTATATTCCTATAACCATTCATGGACGAAACGTGCCTTTTGACATGGACATTATCCTGTTGAAAGTGTTCCACACTTGCACGGTAGAGAGTCAACAAGAATGGGTGTATTTGGGCAACCTGATTTCCTTTTATCAGCATGATAGAATTATTTGATCTTTGCCCATTTCCAACTGCACACACACACACACACACACACACACACACACACACACACACACACACACACACACACACACACACACACACACACACACACACACACACACACACACACACACACACACACACACACACACACACACACACACACACACACTCCAAGGGTCCTGAAAAATCAATGTCATGTTACTGGATTCCTTGTATTATGAGGATGGCTTTTGTTGTGGCAGCTAAATGGCTATAGAGACCATGAATAACTATGTTATCATGTAATAATAGTTAAAATACTATGCAGATTTTTGTCATAATAAAAATTTCCATTTCTCTTCTCTTCAAATGAAAATTTGGTGGATCTGTTTAAACCTTGGGAGGCAACGTCCACTAAATATGATAGGATGCTATCGCACGTACTCACGTGGGACAGCATCCTATAATATGTGTACTTTTACTTTATATACACAAAAAATTACTTTAATGTATAATCACTTAATATACACAAAATCCTTATACTTATTTTATTTATCTCCGTTTTTTTCTTAATCAAAGAGTGTCAGTAATTTGCCACATGAGTCTCTTAAGCATAATCTCCAGGCATTCTTCAGGCGACACGTTTAATGACTTCAAGAAAGGAGCTTCGATAATTTATAACTGTTTTTTTTTTCAATTGTGGAAAGAGACGTTTGTAATCAATTTTCTTTTTCTCGCAGATCGTGCGTTACATAAAAGCAATCTCTAGAAAAATTGTTTGCAAATTCCACAAAGTTAATCAATGGAATGGATGAAGTACGTAATAAACGAGCGGTAACTATGGAAACATTTCAACAAGTTTGTTCAGAATGCTTCTATCGAACATATTTTAAGAGAAAAGAGAAACCTCTGCTTGCTGGATTCATCCCAGTTGCTTTTATTGTGCCCTAAAATATCGAGATTTTCTTAAATAGTAAGCTTCCTCGTGGTTCATGCATGAATGCTAATCCAACGATATAAGTCACATCGCACTAACTGTTTTAAATACTGTAACTTATATCACATTCATTACAGGAGTTGCATGTGGCTAAGGGGAATAAAGTATCTAACTTTATGCAAGTATATTTATAAAGTTAGAAACTATTTGCATGAATAAACCTCATAATTCAGCTCTTTTATTACTAACTCATTTCTAACCAGAAACTTTGTAGCTAAAATTAAAAAGAAAGAAAATAACACGATTGTATATAAATAAATAAATATACAAAAGCAGATGCCACGTATTTTACGAAACGCACTTATTAATCGACAATAATTCAATCTTCCATGAAAAGGTAGCTTTATTATCTAGATTTCCTTATATTCCAGAGTGAGAGAGAGCCATCATTCCTCACTAAAATTTTTATAAACAATCACAAGAAATCTCTTTGGAGCTGGTTACTGTGAGTATTTCTTTACATAACGCTTGATCATATGATTATAAATCGGATATGTTCTTTGGCTATAAAAACGAAAAAGGCATTTTGGGACTAGCCATAGTTAAATTAAAATCGTATTCTATTCTTTGCATTATTATAAAAATGGACACGGATCTTATATCACCAAATTTCGTATTATTCATTTAAGATTTTTAATAAATTTTAATCATTCCGTTAATGTTAAAGAACCCATGCTAAAGCTGAATCGACTAAAACTTTAGCACAGTTTCTTTTATAGATTATTACAAAAATAATTGAGACTATTTAGAAGAATTTTAATTCATCTCGATTGGATTAAAGTTACAATGATTTATGGCGCCTTTTTCCTTTACCTTCGGCTGTGTGTTACTATCACGTTTGCCATCCAACAATCCAACAAGATTCTTTTATTAAGCGCTGACTTCAATATACAAAAAAACCAGCCACGGAATTAGAAACTTTCATTTAAAACCTTGTTGGACCACCTGTAGGCCGGATTACAGCACCCTAATATAATGTATTTCACCTACGTCCATAATATACCAGACGTTCACTAGACAGTCCATTAACTCGCACAAATTGAAGGAAGAGGACTTTGCTCTATGATCTTTTTTTTCCCTAACACATCCCTAACATTCTCAATGGGTTCAGATCCGGGCTTTGCGGTGGCCAGGAAAGATGGAGGAAATCGCTATCATCTTCGCTGAACACTGCTGAACATTTCTTGAGCGATAGAGAGTAGCATTGTCATCCATGACATAACCGTCGCCTGCTGGATAAAAAGTCAACACTACAGGATCGACTTGATTGGCAACAATGTTCAGATATTACTTGAGGAACACCCGACTTCCAGCGATAGCAGGGAACCCACAACAACAGAACATGCCTCACAGCATGACACCACTTACAGAACGTTGAAATGTATATATAAGGCTAGCTGTGTTTTTACTTCATGGGGCTCCTGCCAAACGCTTTGCCTACTGTCGAAAAAGGTGTACCGTATCGTCGGACCACATGATTTTTTCCAGTCTTTCAGTGTCCAATCACGGTGTTGCTAACAGCAGTGTTGGCAAACTTTCCGGTTCTTTACAGAAACCATTGGTTTTTTTATGCCTATACGGAATATGCGATTGCCAATACCGATCTTCTTCAATTCCCTGCGCATAGTCTTGTATGGGTGGGCAACAGCCCTCATTGAATGCTTCGGTCAAGTATCGACAAACAGGAAGTTCTATTTGTCGATAGAAACCTTCTCAGATGAGAACGATCTCGTTTTTGACAGGCTGCTTTACGAGCACAGTTACGTATCTTAGACAAGAAAAATGGGTTATTTTCCCACTGATTAAATACCCGGAATATCTCACTTTTTGAGAAATCGGTCAGCTCTGTTGATTTCAAAATTGCGGTTCCAGCCAAAATCCTACAATTTTTTGTTTGTGATCAACACTATTAGCAATCACTGACGAACACGATTCTTAAAAAGTTGGCTATAACAGGTGATGACGCATGTGACTAGGTATATTGCATATAGGCTTCCTAAGTGACGGTTATGTACGTGTGCATAAAAGTTTCTAATTCAATGGACGGAATGTCTATCTGGCACCTCTGTCGTTCCTCTAAACGAGTAATGCGATGAGTTGTGCTTTCATGAGAAGTATTCTGCAAACCTGATTGCCTGAAATATACCATTTTTATGTCGGAAGAAATATGACTTCATTATATCCTTAAGAAAATACACTTATGATGGTATAAACTGTATCTAACTAAACAAGTTTGTTTTGTGAATAGTAAGCGAAATCATAATTTTTCCTCTTTTCTGTATTTTGTTTCCAGAATAGATGCTCTGCTTATCTGTGAATCCATAAATTTATTATTATTATTATTTAAATGCGTAGTAGTGTTTCGTGTTTGCAGAAAATATGGCAACTGAAATTCACGTGTATCGATGTAAAATTTTAACAGCTTTTCCATGACACCAGAAGATTAATTAAGGGGTGAACGGTATAGTCTATATGAACGTGGTTACTAGCCAAGTGGATGAATTCATTCTGATTATTTACCTGCAAGTACTGATCAATTCTAACTGGAGTTAGAATAGCTCCATAGCTCTGTCGGTTTCGACGATTCCCTTTGGTTGGAAAGACCTAAGTTTAGTCTCATCTAGGATTCCTCCAATACTAGATGGGAATCAAATAATGGCATACGAGTATAATGAATTTTCAGCTGAAGTTAAGTTAACCAGTCTTAGCCGCAAGCGCAAAGGTTTTCCTTCAGAAAAAGTGGTTTGTCTTCCCACAACTCACAGACAAACCCTTTAGAAAGAAGATTCGCATTTGACAGCCATAATACACTGTGCATGTAGGATTAACTACTGTGCATGTAGGATTAACTACTGTTCAAGAGCATTAATTATGTTTCCAGGATTCAATATCTTATCACAATTTAGATAAGACATTGAATCTTATCTCAATAGTTGAAACTAGCTATTGAGAATAACCGAATAGAAAAATGAGAACGGGAGTACGATATTCAAATTTAGCTATTTTAGAATTTTGTTTGAGATTTAATTCTGAATATTTTCAGACATTCTGTTACACGAACAATTAAAATGAAGAAAGTAATTTTGTCTGCCTAGTTTGGTGAGTAGACTGCGTCTCTGCTCTCTTCGATTAAAAGGTTGTGTTTCTATCTCAGTGTAAAGTCATATTTGTGAAAATCGTTAGTTAGGCGATTTTGTTGCCAGGTTTCTGTTCACAACTCTGCGTATTTGAGGTGTGAAGTTCTTTGAAAAAAATACCACGTTTGTTTTTGAAAGCAGTTCCTGGTTATGCAGCCCTTAGACCAAGTGCGGTATATAATGAAAAATGAGTTTACAACTTTAAGTGGATGATATTCACACAAAACGAAATGTAGGTGAATGAATGACAAAGTATAAAAATAACGAGTGTGTATTTCTTCTATATTTTCCATAACATTATATATTACTAACTATTATAATAACGGAATTAACTCACGTAAATTATTCTTCTTTCGTAAAATGGTCACCTGAGTATCACAGGCATCATCAGTACAGGTACAAGGCTAATTAAACAATAACTGTTATATTCACAAAGTCCCACTTAAGTAGCTAAGGTTAAATTTCCTAAATTTATTTAATTATTATTATTTCTTTCTTTTTTTAATTAATTAATTATTTTTATTTATTTTTTAAATTATTTAAATTTAATAATTTAGTTATTTAATTATTAAATAATAATTATTTAATTATTCAATTATAATAATTAAAAAAAAAGAACACCAGTTAGAAGAACACCAGTCGTACATCCAGTATCTTGAACCCGAACAGTCTGGAATTGCAGAATATGCCATCAACACCAGACATAGAGTTAAGCGGAACAAAACAAAAGTCATTCACAAAAGTCGGTTCGTAATGGAACGGCTATACAAAGAAACATCTGAAACATCACTTCACTACCCTAACCTAAACAGATCCGATGGTCTACGTCTATCCCCCTTGTGGGAGATAGTACTTTATAAAGCAGCAAATCTTTCCTAACATATAATTGTATAAACATATATATATTTATTAAAAAATATATTTTTTTAATTATTATAATTGAATAATTGAATAATTAAATTTAAATAATTTCAAATAAATAAATAAAATAAATAAATACATAAATAATAATAATTAAATAAATTTAGGAAATTTAACATTAGGTACTTAGATGGCGATTTGTGAATATAACAGTTATTGTTTAATTAGCCTTTTACCTGTACTGATGATGCCTGTGATACTTAGGTGAAAATTCTACGAATAAATAATAATTTACGTGAGTTAATTCCGTTATTATAATGGTTAGTAATATGTCTACACATAGTATTTCCTTACTGAAACATTATATGTGATTAGTATGTTTTTTTGCATTTCTACGTATTTTAACAGTTACTTAACTACTTCGTATATCTTATTAGGGAGAATATGTGTCAAAGAGTGTCTACAATGCGACTATGAATCTTAATTCCTGTATATATATATAGCAGTCTTCGATAATAACTATATAATAACGTGTCTATGGATATTTCTCATCGAATGGTTCGCAGATTCCTTTTATATTCACACGTATATGAATCAGAGAAGGTATAATACCACTATAGTAATAACCGTTTATGAAATTCATCCAACCAAATCTTTACTGGATTGAAATTCAAAGATCAGAAAGTCGTGCTTGAAATTCCACTATTTTTATGACTGCCGAACCAAATGGAGATATAATGTAGTGTAGAACAGCAGAGGCTAATACTACTAACACAAATGAGAGATCTTACGGACAAATTGATGCACGTAATATCTATATTTGATAAGGTAGATGTTATATATTAGATCTTAGCAATGCATATGGTGATGATATATTTAATTAATCATTACGATTGCTAAACGTATTAAATTAATCAAGTTTATTTACATACTGTACAATTTATTCAACGGAATGTTTTATTGTATATGTTTAATCAATGTGTATTCGATATTCTTCGAAGTCTCTCTTTCTATAATTGATGTGCATGCATCAAATACTGCATACATATTTTAAAAGCAATAAATGTGAGGTCAGCTGCATAAATAAAAATAGAGATATAAGTTGCGCATCATTTCAATAAGAGACTGACATTAGATTTTGATTTTGACAAATTAAAACGTAGTTTACAATTACTGCTAATCTAGCAAAATGATATTGTTAAAGTAAGACTACACGCCTTTAAAAACAACTGACGAATAAGACTATTACTGCATTTGCAGTCATAAAACAAATTTATTTCAAATAGCTGCTTACTCTTCTACTCTCGTTTCTTTATTTTCTTTCTTTTTTTTTCTTTTCTTCTTGCTCTTTTCCCCAAAGCTGTTTGAGTACTCGAAAGCCAGGGATGAATGTTTCCTATGTCACTTTTTCTCATCTCTTGCAGTGGGTGTCTGTCTTTTCTGTCAGGTATTTTATTATTATTATTACATGACACCTCCAGGGAGTTCAACGACTCATCAAAGGAGGACACCTACTCTATAGCTCTGACTTCACCACTCAATTCACCAATTACAACGAATCAAAACGAAACGACCACATTTGAGGAACAGCACGTATTTTTATTCAAAACAAGAGTAATCGTCTTAGGAGATTTTAATTCACAGGTTGGAGAAGAAAGAACAGGAGTAGAAAAAAATGCATTCATTTGGTTTTACTAAAAAAATGAGGAGAGAGAGAGAGAGAGAGAGAGAGAGAGAGAGAGAGAGAGAGAGAGAAAGAGAGAAAGAGAGAGAGAGAGAGAGAGAGAGAGAGAGAGATGTTAATAGATTTTTTGGGTCAGAAATGATCTCAAACCAGTTGTTGGAAACAGCTGGTTTGAGATCATTTCTGCTGCTATTGTTTTTCAGGAAAAACAAAAGCAGCAGAATTACAAGGTATCCGTAATATATTATTTCATCCTTGATAAATAATGGAACAAGGTTGCCATTCACATCAAAGCTTTTCTTTCAGTTGCATTGGATAGAGATAAAAATGTTTCCTATGGCTACTTTTAAGGTGTACACAGTAGATAGATGTTACAAGAAATAAAAGATATCTAGAGCCACGGACGTCGAAACTGTCTGAAGTCAAACAAGAATTTCAGTCTTGGATCAAGTCAGATAATTTAGATGAGAAATGAGAAATATTTCGAGATGTAACGGTAAGAACATCAGAACAAGCGTGTAAAAGAACGGAGACAAGAAAGGAATCACAGTGGTGAAATGAGAAAGAGAGAGAGAGAGAGAGAGAGAGAGAGAGAGAGAGTGAAAAAGTAAAAAAAAGCAGTTGAGTTAAAAAATAAAGATTTTCGGAATTTATGAAGAAATGATGTTTATAATGAGAGAAAGAGACATGCAAAAGATAATTAAATGGGAGAAAGATAAAAAAGCTGCGCTAACATTACACACAATCGGGAAAAAGATGTTAATGAAAGCAAAAAAATGCTATACGGATCAACGAATAATAGAAAAAGAAGAGTGGAACTAGGTTTTTTTTTAATCTAATTTTTTATTTTATTAATCGGTAAGGAAATCGTGTGACTACTGGAAGACACTGTGACATTACGAATGTATTTGGACTAGAAAATGTTGAAGAAATGTTTGTATGCTCTTGCTTGAAGCATTTTGTATATGTAATGAGAATGAATTTAGAAAGAATACCGAGAGGAATGTATGTAATAAAAGTTAAGAGAAAGAGGCCAAGAGGAAGACACGGAAAAGGTGGAGAGACCAGAAAACAGAAGATTTATAAAAAAGAAACTTGAACTGAAATAGTGTTCACGAAGGAAGAAATTGGAAAGATAAAAATAAATGGAGAGATTTTATACACCAGATCTGTTTCTGTTGGAGCATTGGGAGCTAAAAAGAAAGAGCAGCCTTCAGATCATTATATTTCCAAACATATTTAACATATATGAATAATACCAACATATGTGATACACTCCCAGAAATAAATTATAACAGGAAATATTAAAATAAATAAATAAACGACGGACTGAAATATTAAAAATCATTGCTAATTAAAAAAACACACACAACTTTAATTGATATATAGTTAACTGATACGTTTCTAATGGGCTTCGAAAAAGAAAAAAAACTTATAAAAGTTCTGATTTTTTAATTATTACTTGGCAAATTTTTTTTCTTAAGTTTCTAATTCTCTAATTTCACTTATGTAAACATTATATTAGATTCTAGATTCTGAATAATACGCAGCCATGGTTTAAATTCATGTCAATAATTTTATAATTTTTTTACTTTATCTTTTTTTATTGTGAGGTATTTTAACTAGAACGTTATTGTGTAAATAAAGTGCTGAGATTAAACTATTTATAGAGATCGAGATGCGCACGTGCGCACGCACGCACACATACATACACGCAGAGAGAGAGAGAGAGAGAGAGAGAGAGAGAAAGAGAGAGAGAGAGAGAGAGAGAGAGAGGGAGAGAGAGAGAGGATTAAGTGCATATATTAATAGGATTAAAATTATTTATATGATAAAAAATCAACCTTGGTCGACTTGATAGTGTTCTGCTCTCCATCCAACTGATTACTGGTTCGAATCCCATTGTGGATGGACATTGATGCTTAGAAATGTCTTTAAGTACTCGTAGCAGATGAGTTTCTTTATCTCAGTTTAAACGACCACCGCTCCTGTTATTGGAGGCCTGGAATGGCTTGCAAATGTTCCATGTTTGTTATCTAGATGTGGTTTATCTAACCGTTGACAGAACCGTATTGCTAATATACTATGGGTTTACCCCTTGGATGGAATGCACACATAAAATATAAAATCAAAATCATAATGAAAGGACAGCTTCTATTTAAAACATATAGGACAGAACTTCAGAGGACAGGAAAGTTTTATTAATATAAGAGATATACACAAACAAAAGAATCTGTAGATAATTTTATGGATGTCAAAAATACTTTTTACTACGAAATACACAAGCAATGCAAACTGCATCCCGTGAAGATTCGTTATTCAATTTTTTTTTCAAATATAAAATAGCAGGTTAATATGACTGACGATATGCAGTTGTAATAAAACTTTAGTTTTACTTCTTCTTCTTCCCATCTGCCATACGGAAGGGGGAGGGTAGCTCTATGCTACCATTCTAGGGAGAGATGATTATGAGCAAGGTGGTTTCCCGTTGCCTTCCTTGCCGTAAGTATTTATAACTGTAACCTGTGTGTTCACGGGGCCGGTTTGCCTGCTTTCGGGATGAAAAACCCCAGATAAACTGGCGGAAAAAACCCTGCTGTCCACGCCCAAGACCGGCTAACTTGGCTATGGCTGAGGAAGATCCTTAAGCTCCTCACGTCATGGACGGGAATCGAACCTATGACACTCCTTCCCCGAGCATATGGTTGCGAAGCGCAAAGCCACTAGGCTAACCGCGCGGATTAGTTTTACTAAATATACTAATTTAAATACATATATATATATCAAACCGACTTAAATCTTGATTTATTATTTTGCTGTTTCTTTGTTAAGAGTCATCAATAATATTGTTTTGTTTCCGTAAAAATCATTTTCTTGTTTAGACAGCGGGTTGTTGTTACAGATATAGTGGATCGGTTGCTAGTGACAAAGAAATGGGTTACAAAATAAAGATGATGAGTGAGAAACGAGTAATCATGATGGGGAACTTCAATTATCCGAACATGGATATTTTGCAAAGAAGAGTATGTGGATACACTATACACCATGGAAGACTGTTCCATAAACTGCATAATGTGTGTTGGGTTGTAAATCATTGGCATGGATAAGAGGTTGCTGACTGACAGATGTTAAGAGGTATATGGGAGATGCGAGTGCAAAATTTAAGGTAACCAGTGATATACTACAAGGATCAGTGCTTGGTCCATTATTATTCAATCTGTACATTAATGATATTAGGAAGATTTGACGCAGAGAGTGCAAGTATTAAAAATGATATCAGGAATATTGATTATGAAAACACGCTGAGAATTTGCAGACTGAAGACGTTAGCAAACAGGAGAAAGAGGGTTGATATAATTGAGACTTATAAACTTCTGAAAGATCATACAGTATTTCAGAAGATGGAAGTTTTCATTTTATGGAGGGTGAGGAAAGGACAAGAGGACATCCTTGGAAGTTGAGAATGAATGCTGTCAAGAAGGGGATGGCTAGATTTTTCTCTCATAAAGTGGTGCGTGACTGGAATGGATTGCTATTGGATATGGTGTGTGCACGTTTTGCGAATGAATTCAAGAACAGGTATGACTGTTGGTGCGGATGGTATGTGGCCTAAATTATTTTTAGAATTTTAACAATTATTCGAACGCCTTTGCGTTCGAATAATTGTTGTTCGAACAGCTTTCTACCCGTAGCCAATGAAATATAACAGGTCCGAAGACTATCACTAATTTTAGTTCGTATTCGGTGAAGAGAGGAAGACAAGTACCGCCATCTCGTGCTGCCTAACCCTGATATAGTGTACTATTTGTTTGTAATAGTGTGGCTTTTAGGGTCGATTTTGTTTATTTTATGAGATGAAAACCGATTTTCTGGAGAAAAAAAAAGCAATCTTGTCCGTGGCAGACCGCTAAGGGTTAGAACACCGCTCTACTCGGCGGTGAATAGATTCCAACTAATTACGGCCTTTCTTTGGCGACCTGGCATGCAAACACTATTTTCATAGAGCTAAGACGATGAGTTTTGTTCTCCAAACTGAAGTTTTGATCACCCAGCAGACGGAAATTCCCCAGGACTACACAAAGTTAACTTTACAGCTCAAGCTGTCATTTCAGTATGTAGGGAAAAAAAAGAAAATTTTCCCGATAAAAGTAACTTTGGATAAAAGTAACTTCTCACATAAAGTATGATCGCAAAAACGATAATTACAATTAGACAGCACGACATTCTTCGCAAAAGTTTAGTCGATTAATTATGATAGTTTTGAGACATGTTCATGATACCACGTTTTGCTTTATACGTTCATCTATATTCCACTCTTGTGGTCATCTATATTCCAATTTTGTCAGCATATCGAAGTATTTATCCTTAAGGCTAAAATAAAAATGATAAAATCAAAGTCTTTTACTACAGAGCAATATATAGTATTTCTCTAGATATAATCTGTGTAATAAGTGCTGACGTGCATCATTCTGTTAGTTGAACATATCTGGAATACATTTCTTAGCACTTAATTCCTTGAGTATATCTTGTAATTCGAAATTTCTGATATAAAATAAATAATTATTTTGACGTTTAATAATGACTACAGTTGGCAGCTTTTTAGTGCGAAGACAGTGAACACTGAGAGCTAACATTAAATTAGATTATCTGGATTATCTCTGCAAATTATCATTATTATTAAACACCTCCAGTGAGTCCAAAGACTCATCGAGGGAGGGTACCTGCTACAAAACTCTGTCTCTGCCACTCAATCCACCAACTGACCTCAACTACACAAACGCCATCTAGCGCCGACCACCACCACTAGTATTTCCAAAGACAATTACACACACATCCATGCCCACGGGGGAAATCGAGCCCGCAGCCTCTTGACTGGAGAGCGGACACGCTAGCCACTCGGCTAGCGTGTCCGCTCTCCAGCTTTCACCTATCATAACTTTCTTCCAATTTCTTCTATTGAATGTGTTATCATTTTATTATTATTATTATTATTATTTTACACCTCCAGGGAGTCCAAAGACTCACAAGTACAATATGTACTGGTCACTCGTTCTTAATCCTTAATACGAAGATGGTCTGAAAAGTTCTCGAAAAGGCCTCGACCAAAGATGCCATCGCCATCGGCACGATTTTTTTTTTCTAAGTTGGTATATCTGTTATAAGCATCCATGTGAAATTGCAAGTCATTCTATCAAGTAGTTGTCTTATACAGCTGTCTCAAGCAAAAGAATTGTCTGTATCCCTTGAAATGGATAAAATTGAGTATCGTCCGGTTATAAAATTCTTTGTAAAAGGTTTAACGCATAAAAAAATTCATTTGAAGTTCATAAAAGTTTATGGGCACTCTACTCTTCTCCTTTGTTTTCGACAATTAAGACATAAGCTGCCGAGTTTAAACGTAGCTGTACCAGCCTTGAAGATGAGCCACGTGAAGGACGTCCAAAAAGTGTGACAACACCAAAAATCATTGATCAAGCGCACGATATGATATTGGATGATCGGCGAGTCAAAGTGCGTGAAATTGCTGAGACTATATAAGCATTTCAAAAGAACGTGTAGGATATATTTTGCATGAAGAATTGCAAATGAAAAAGTTTTTCCAATTGTGCCAAAAAAATGTAAGAAAATAATTCAACTTCACTTGAGCTTAATTTTTTTCGACCTTTAAACATATCATAAAATACTGAATCGATATGCCTTTTATTTTTTTAAAAAAATGAAAAAACAACAACTGAAAAAGCAAATGTTCCAACAAAGCAAACTGATTCTAGTGAAATTCGCTCAAATCAGCACTAAGTTCAACGCAAAACCTATAGTCCATAATCACAGACTCTGACTATGGACTACACATTTTATGTTGGTCACTAAGAAGACGAATAAATGAAGGAATATGACAAGAGACAAATCATGTCGTTATTTAGAAAACGTAGTTCTACTTGAAATTATTTTTTTCCATTCATATCACCGATAAATAGAAACAGTACTTCATGAAATGTAGCTAATTAATAAAAACTACTCATAGATGGCGCTCTGATCCGATAAAATAAAATTCGAGGTATAGGTTTATGATATACTGTATGTTTGGTTTCATCTGCAGGATCGATAAGTAATATTGACGACGGAACATATAGATGTCGTGATGGTTCAACACCGCTAATACGCCAGAAAGTAATAACCGGAGTCCTCGGAGCAGCATCTAGTGTAACTTCGATACAAGTTGCTAACTTATTGAGGCTGTTCAGGATCCCTCAAGTAAGATTATGAATTCAGTTTTATTTTAGAACCAGCTTTACAAGATCAAATCTCATTTTAGTACAGTTAAGAAGGGAAATCAATCTAATATTTTATTCATTTTATTTATCTTACAAAACGTATGAAATATATAGTCTCATTTTGTTTAATTCATGTTAATGCTAATCTTGTACTTGACTAAAGGACTAAATATGAAAAATAACATATTATACAATAAATGTGGTAAGCATAAGGGAAGATTATTTTAAAGTGAAGGTGACTTAGCAGGGTTTTCTTTCCAGAAACTCGGGTTTTCTTTCTGTAACCAGACAAACAATTTTCTCTGATTTGGGCGTTCTAACTAATTTTGTTGAATATTATTATGCCTTCATTTTTAATGTTTTCTTTTATCTCAATAGTTTGTTTATCTAAGTATCTACATTGTTTTTTTTGTTCCTTTCTCCTTCAAATGTGTTATGAAAAGTACTTTCTGCATCTAGGAACAAATCTCTAGAATTCTTAATAAATATGATCCAGTGGCAACGTTTATTTCTTTCACGAAACTGTCATCATGATTCCCATCGTCTAAAGTTAAATGCTCCCGTCTCGCTCTTCAAGGCGACTACAAAATTATGTAAGTTTCACCTCTCTTATATCAGACAAACTGGACGTTCGATGGACAAACGAATGTTAGAACACTAGTCCTACATCATCAATGAGATAAATCTGACCTTGCACATAATGCAATAGATACCGACCAGAATATCCTATGGTCTGAAACAAGCTTATTCCATCGGTGTTCCCACAAGTTCGAACGTTTATTTAAATAATAATAATAATAATAATAATAATAATAATAATAATAATAATAATAATAATAATAATAATAATAATAATAATACGCAACACGGGTTGTTATTATTATTATTACCTCCTGCGACTACACACGTTGTCCCTTGAGTTATTTTAGTTTCAAAAGCAGAAAGGAGCCATACCAGGAGTCCAAGTCAGTTATAATAGAGTATCCTAGAATTGTGGGTGTCCTTTTCGGTGCCTTTGCTTGAAATATCTTCGTATATTTGAAACTATTGCTTTGCCTAGAAAATTGAAAAGCATCTTGTTGATTTAATCTCCCAGTTTATCTGTTACAATTCATTTTTCTGCCATCATTACCTCTCTCCCTCTCTCTCTCTCTCTCTCTCTCTCGCCTGCTGTTTATCAATTTTCATTTGCTTGTTTCACTTTACTGTTTTCTTTTTTCTTTCTTCTTTCTTTTTTTTCTTCTTAATCTGGATACCTTTACGGATTTCTGACTGCCTCTTCCGAACTGCTAAACAAACAGCAGAAAAGAAGTCAATGGTATTCATATATATAATTCAAGTTTTGAAGGCAATTCTTTTACTTCCATCTTTTTGAAAATGGCTATAATTTCTAAAGTTTTCTGACGTCGCTCGGAGATTCTGAATGCTCACTTTCGGAACAAAAGGCATCGATCGTTAGAAATGACGTTACTTGAATGATATCGTAGCTGAAATATCGGCATTCAGCTTTATAAAGATGGAGGATAACTTTGTTGTACTGGGAAACGGGGACTTATACAAAAAGTGCTTTAAGAACAGTGGATGTGTTTATGAATAATAATCCTTCGCTGCAAGACCGATAACCTTATAGTGTAGCAGAATGTAAAGCCACGAACCTTTCAAATGCGGACTATTGTCATTACTCCCACTGTTATTCGTTGTCGTACGCTGTTTTTTGAATTGCAGCCTTGTAGGGGCGATGTATATTTTAACCGGCAAATAATACAATTTTCTTCTGAAATTGAAACATTTCCTTGGTAATTCCGATATAACAGTAAACTTTTCTGAGTTATTGTTATATTTCTGTGAACTGTGGAGATAAGAACTAAGATTAGAGTTTTAAATGATTGTGATAAAATTTTGTCACGCAACTAGAGAAAATAGTCCTTTGAGAGGGAAGTAAGAAAAACGTATAATAAAACTGGGCCTGCAAGAAGCTATACAGAACAAGATCAGTTTTGTTGGTTATTGTTCGTCAGCATCTTGAGTTTTGTCAGAAAAGTCTTAGAAAGTTGATCCTCTTAAGATATTAACGGCTCCTAAGTACCATCATTTTTTTTTATTTTATACTCTCTTTCCATTCCAAACTTTTAGTATACTTTTTAGACACTTGGTCTAAAACATTTGCAGATTTATATTTCAAGTTGTCTAGTTGAATCATTAAAGATTTTGTCTCGTTTCCTGAGGAAAATTTTCTTGACCTCTCTCTGATATTTCTGTCGATTTTATTGAGTCACTATACGAAAACTACGTTATTGCGAAATCTCTTTTTTTTCTTTTTTGCCATAATCGCCTTTCATTGAGCTTGTCACAGTGATTTCGGGGATTAAACATTAATGACGTTACATGAAAAAAAGTATAGAAAATCAATAAATTCTCGTGTAGTGTTTAAATCCTAAATCCCGTATTTTAGTTTAACATAATGACAGGTGTGCGCTCTTAACATAATGACAACATTGACTGATAACGTGAACTATAGATGCCATTAATGCAAAGGTGATTAATCACCTTTCAAGACATAAAAAGGCTCTCTTGCATTAGAGTTTCCCAATTAACATATAAATGAGCTCTCCACCACACACTTTAAAAAGATTTATACACTTCTCCCTTGAGTGGAAAGTTTGTGTTGAAACAGATTCCATTGCTTAACTAAAAATAATTTTAAAAAATGCCTTCAGAAATACTTAGACCATTATTTCCACGCTATCCATTTAAGATATTTCGTCCTTGAATTGATTTCAGATGTAATTTATCGCTACTTACTCGAATATAAATCAACAAGTCCCTTTTAGTGTAATTAAGCAGTACAGTATTTCTAAGTCAGGGATCTAGTATCAGTTATTTAATATACGGTGCATTTTTTTAAAATATTTCAACTGGTACATTTCGTGAAATAATTTCTTAGGAAAACATGCCTCAAACGATTAGCTTAGTTTTTTATTTGGTAAATTTATTAAATTATTGAAATCTTTTAGGAACAAATCTGGCGCATGGATTGCATCTTTAAAGTTTACATATCTGGGCATCTGTCTGTGATCTTTAGCCATTCCTAAATCATGGTTGGAAAAATTACTGTAATAATACGTCACTCGCAGAAATATAAAATAATATAAAAAGCTGATTCTTTCCCTTTCGTACTAAATAAATAAAACTAAAATAAAAACAATAGGTTCCTATTGTACTACATCGCTACTCAATGTAAATACGCTTGTAAGAATCTTTATTACAGCTTGACCAAAGAGGGCATTCTACAGTTCATGATTTTAGTTTTAATGTAATTTTATTTTCTCTTGAATTTGAAAAGGTTGAAGGTACAAATTATTTTATACGAACTCTAATCTAAATAATGCGAGTGACTTACCTCGAATAAAATACAATAAAATAAAAGTTGTTGATCGCTGATTACTTATTTTTATCGATGTGATCAAAATGGCGAATCGCTAAAGGTGATACATGATTCGGATACATTTCATTGAGAGAGAGCATTTTGTTTTCGGACAGAAAACAAAATGCTCTCTCTCAATGAAATGATTTGTAACTGTCATAATTCCATTTTCCTTAGAAGACAGTTGGAAAAGTAGCACCTGCTAACTTTCATGTAATAGTTGACTCCATGTGATGCCAAAGTTTTGTCACAAACAGCAGTGAGAAATTCTATGTCACTACTGTTGTCAATATTGAACTTGAAATATCAGACTGTCAAAGTCCACTATTTCAAGTTGCCCAAAGCTATTGAAGTTACGCGAAGTTATTTGAAGCGTATATATGTATGTACGCTTCGAGTAACTGTATATAAAGTGTGTGTGTGTGTGTTAAAGTATGCGCATGCATGTAAGTGAATTTTTTTTTAAATTTCCAGATTAGTTTCTTCTCCACTAGTCCTGAGCTGAGTAATAAACAACGCTTCGAATATTTTTTAAGAACCGTACCAGCTGATAATAACCAAGCCCATGCCATGGTAGAGATTATAAAGCTGTTTAACTGGACCTACATATCAATCGTCTATGAAGAGTCAAATTACGGGATCAAGGTAAGGTTTTCCTCAGAAACATATCTAGTCTTGGTTATACAAAAAATGAAGAAACTAATTTATATACTATAATAAATAAAGTAACTAAAATCTGACTTTTTTGTGAAACCCACCAAGGAAAATAGTAATAGGTTTTACTATTATACTTGAGTGGATAAAGGTGAGATAATCCGACGGCTATAATCTAGTGATCAAACAATGAACCTTCTAAGGCCACTTACAGGCATTCGATAAGCTGGCTGGTAGTTGGCATAAGAGAAGACAAAAATAGTCTACTACTCAAGACAAGTACAAACAACGTTGCCACCATGGAATTCGAAAAGCTTTCGCGTTTTGGTTGGAGAGCCGCTAAGCTAATCGCTAAGGAGGCAGACCGCCATTCCATTTTTGTTATAATGTATTATAATATTGACTAAGGCTAAATAGCGGTTTTTATTAATACCCAGAATATCTTAGATAAACAGAAGCTGCATTTGTAAAAGTATTTATCCCTCCCCCTTCAAAAACACGTCTGAGTTTTCAGAAGTGTTTTTTGAGAATCATTAATTACTACAAACGTTTCTTCAGGTATTTAATTCCAAACTAGGGAAAAGACTCCTAACCACTAGGTAAGTAAATGCTCATGCCTTTATATAAAGAGACTGAAGAATGATGCACTAGTTCTGCTTAATACCGAGACATTTCCGACCGCCTATAGACATAAGTTTAAGCTCTATTTAACTACATAAGCATAAGCATAATCCTCAGCCTGTCTCATTAGCTCGTAAACATGAAGCCTGTTTAATGAAGGCTTTGTAATTTCGACTCCTCATATGCCTTGCGAGTTTGAAGTATTCAACATGCTATCGAATGGAAGAAAAAAAATCGTCTCTAAAATTATGATCTAAAAAGAGGACATACAATAAAATTCGTTTAATTAAGTTGTTAACAATGCGTAACATCTGTGAGAGCCTACTTGTTCATTTGTCGATTGATTCATCTCTGGAGGGAACAACATTATAAAATCTTGATATTTTAGATCTGTCTACGGGACTCAAAATCATTCACCGACTAGAATATTTCCATTTCATATTTCCCATTTGTCTGTGGAGGGAGTTGTTTTTTATGGATAATTTATGAGATTTAAGCTCACCGTTTGGGGAACATAAAATTAGGTTGTTGTTGTTGTTGTTGTTGTTATCTTGTCCTTTGAAGAGTCAGATGTTTCCGTGTGCTCCTTGTACTGCTTTGGCTATGTCGATGATTTTGTTTCTATAGAACTGTTGTTCAGGATTAGGATCTATTTCTTGCAAGGCTGCTGTAATTGCAGAACAGGTAAAGATGCGAGTGGGTGTCAGTTCAGTATTAGAAATATATACACGTTCGCACAAGAATAATGTTTAATTTGCCAAATATTTCGGTCTGAATATTGCAGACCATCTTCAGTGGCTACATAGGAATAATTTTAAAAAACAAAGTGGAATACGAACAATTGATCATTCACACATAGAACGAGCCGCGTGATGTCATACCGCTAAGTATTAGAAGAGTAAACATTTTTTAAAAAATAGAATTAAAGATATTAATTCAGAAATTCATATAATGATCTTAAATAACATTAGGCTAATATAGGAAATTTACAAAAAAATAAATAAATAAAAAATAAATTAATGTGTTATCCTGATTAAACTTTCCCAAATTTTTGATATAGATATACAGTCATTACGATTCAAGTTAGGACGTTGAAGTAAGGCCTCTACACTTTCTTTAAATAAACGTTCAAATTTGTAGCGACATCTGTGTAGGAGGAAAGTCTTGGACCAAAGGATGTTGTGGCTTGTTTCTAATCCATGCTGAGCTAATCCAGATTTCTCAGGTTTGTTGTGGTGAATTGATGACTGACGCTCTTGAATTCATTTTTCTATAGAACGTCCAGTTTGTCCAAAGTAGGAAAGATTACAATTACAAGGAACTTGATACACACCAGGTAGAGACAAGGTGGAGCGTTTATCTTTAGATGAAGGAAAATGGGTGAATAATTTGTTAATAGGTGTATAAGTGGCTGTTAAATCATATTTCTTCAGAATTCTTGAAATTGGTTCTGAAATCCCGGAAATGTAAGGAATTGGAACTCGACGTATTGAATCTTTGCTGTTCTGTGTTGGATTGTAAGAATCCAACACAGAACAGATGTTGTGTACTCTTTTCGGAGAAGCCATGTAGTTTCATGTGATGTGTGATAGTCGAAAGTTCTTTCTGTAATGAATGAGAAGTTGAACAGTTAGTTTTGGCTAGTCGGATTAAACATTTTGATTCCTGTGTTTTGACAAGGATGATGAGCAGATTCTTTGAGAATATAACGACCTGTCAAAGTTGGTTTTCTGTAAATTGTTGTTGTAAGAATACCAGAAGGTGAACGGATGAGAAGGACGTCTAAAAAAGATCACTTGTTGTCTTTTTCAATCCCCATGGTAAACTTTATACGTGGATGTAAGGAATTGATACTGCTTGCAAAGGAAGGTAAGGCATCTCTGTTGTGAGGCCATACAGCAAAGATGTCGTCTATATATCTAACCCAAAGGTTACGGTCTGTAATATTCAGACCGAAATATATGGCAAATTAAACATTATTCTTGTGCAAACGTGTATATATTTCTCATCATTATGTCACAAGTATCGTTACGAAATCAAGTTTAGTATTTGGCAGTTGTTGCAGTTTCTATATGTTCTGGTATCATCTGTATTGATCTTCATTCCTCTATAATGTCCTGTTCGTAGTCTTGCTATCGTGATGGAGGTCTTTCTGTCAGCACTGATTTTGGGAATTTGATGTTGTATCACTGATTTCAGTGGAATTAGTTTAGCTTTTGCTAGTGCATTGGCATTAGCAAGAGTTATCATGTGAGTTCCTTGGTTGAGTTCTCTGGCCTCTGTTGCTAATTTATCAGCTGCTTCATTGTAATCAATGCCTACATGAGCAGGAATTCATTGTAAAATGGAACTTTTTCCTAAACACTTTAGTTGATTTAAGAGTTTATGGATGTCTTGTGTGGGCTTGGTATTGCCATTTTTGATTGCCTCCATAGCTGATCTTGATTCACTGCAAATTATAATTCCTTCAGATTGTTGTGACGATGATAATTTTAAGTGGGCTTCAAGTGCTTTATTTATTGCGTAGAGTTCGCTGGTAAAATTGGAAGTGATTCTCCCAGATGCAACTTTTATTGAAGGTTTTTCACCTTTCGGGAGTAGAAGGAGAACACCAGCGCCTCCATTAATCATATTGGTGTCTGACGGTCGATCGGTATAACAAATAACTTGTTTGGAGGATGAAAGAAGATTGATAGTATTTATGACTTTTTCTTTTGAGCATTTCTTTTGATTCTTTTTTTTGTACACGATTTGGTAAGGTTTAGGTTTATGGAGGTATTTGAAGGTAAAGGACTGGAAAATAGAGGTTCTTTGTTTATGTGGGCATTTAGTTGATCAAGACCTATTTCCCTCCTGATAGTGTCATCATGGTGTAAAGTTGATGATCTGTGAAGTACGCATTTTTGATTCCAATGTTCATAAGTTTTTAGTGAGATATGATCGCTTTGGTAGCTTCTGATATTATTTATGAATTTTATGGTGGCAAATTTTCGTCTGTCCTCCAGGAGGTCAAGCAAACATTCCTATTGGGCTCTGATGTTGTTAGTGGATGAGACTGCACAATGATAATCTAGGATGATTTTGCTTGTAATTTGTCTAATGTTATCTTTACCGATGAGGCCGAATGTGAGCAGATAGGTGCCGCATATTCCATTATTGTCCTTATTAGTGTAGTGTAAGTAGTTTTGAGATTTTTGGCTTTGCGCCCCAGTTTGTTCCACAAAGCCTTTTCAGAACATTTAATTTTTAGAGCTCTGTTGGAAGTGTTAGAGATTATCGGTAACAAACAAAATGAACTGGGGAAAATAACTTGGTTCAGAGATCTAACTATTCATTTAAGGATAAACAGGATTCGTGGTGTAGGACTTCTGTATGACATTTATTTTAAGGGAATTATTTAATAAAGATAGACAATATCTGTATATAAAAAGGACAAGAGCACTGACAAGCATGATAAATACCTCTGTTTCGAAAGCAATGGACTAAAACATATAGACGATCCAAGTGTGAATAAGACGTTATCAAACTAAAGAGATAACAGCAAAGACTGTTAACGAATGTTTAAGTACTTTGGGATGCTGTCATAAGAAATATCAGCTGTTGAAATCAGCTAGGATTCAAAAGCAAGTACCAGCCATGTCATCGGTTTCTTTAGACTTGTCCGGAGGAATGAACCTATAAGGATTATAATATTTAAAAATTTTTTAAATAGGTTATTAATAATTATCTTCGTACGATCGCTTAACATATGTCGTGAATTTGGGCTACTGATGAACAGTACTGCAGACAAATGCCACTCTCTCTCTCTCTCTCTCTCTCTCTCTCTCTATCGTGGCCCTAACCCTAATATGGAAAACTGAAATAGTGTTACATATTGAGAAATACTGTTTTAAAATTATTCATTTCTATACCCAGTCAATGTGATAATATTAAATACAGAAATATTCTTTTGAAAGATAGCACTGTTTTGTTTCTTTTTAACGAATTATTTTAGTTATTTAACTCACGTAAATAGATGTCCCTAATGTGACTATTTCTCTTCTTCTTTTTTGTCGTTTTCACAAAACTAATATGATAATTTCTGTGTTCGCTTAAAATTACTTCCAACAACATGACATGCGTCTGCTGCTATTGTGAACCCATCTCATCGGGGTTTACTATTAATGGAACAACACGAGATAAATGTATCTAAATATGTGCACATCTGCGCAATGTAATTTGACTACATTTCAAGTATTAATTTTCCATAAGATGAAATACTTTTTTTTTTTTTCAGTGCTAGATGATGCATTACATACAAACTTTAAAATTATGGTGGTTTAAATCGGCACAGAAATAAAGTTAATAATAAACTACATTTGATGTTGATTTTAATAGTTACCTATGCATATTCAATATGTAATCGTATATAAGAACGATTCCTAAGGATATTTTGTCCACTGCTCTTTACTCTGGATTTCTTCTTCTGTTGTTGTTGTTGTTGTTCTTGCTGAACAAGCAACAAGGGGAAAAAAGAAAATATCAAATAAAGGTTTTCTTAATGCACGATTTCAGTTTGTTAACAGGTGTGTAGTTGTTTTATTCTTCTTAAATGATCCTGTAGATTATCCTATAACTTCCACTTTAAGAGAATCTCGAATACACTCATCCTTTCAGACTTCACGGGATCGATTGATCCACTCTCTAAATAAAATTCCTCAAAATACCGCAGTGAGAATGAACGTCCAATTGGGAATTTCCTGAAAGCTGCTGACGCTCAGATTACGATGACTGAGTATCTAGAACTGCGATGAACAAGCAGTAAGCTCAGGGAAGTTACTAATGAAAGTAAAGTGATGCCTGGGGTTAGAAAGTTTCCTCAATGTTGAAGAAACCAATCGAATCATTAGGAGATCCCAGGACTAAGTTGTTGATCGCAAAGGAATCTTCTTAGTTGTTAAGTGTGTGTGACAGTTTCGTAGTTTGTTTCATAAAAATAAAATAAAAGAATTCGGATATTCCGATATTATATCCGTTCCTGATATTATATAATCGTTGATGTAATTAAGTTAGGAAATTCGAAGGATTTCCTAACTTAATTACATAACCTTAATCACATAAGATAACCTAACTTGGAAGATATTTAATAATTGCTTATGTAGCTGAAGGGAAGTCTGAAGAATTAGTTTGCTATACTTCATTCTAAGACAGAGGAGAATAAATCTTCTGGTATTTTAAAACTTCTAGTAAGTAATTAGGTTCGGTGTGGAGGATTTATAACAACGTTATGATCTATCAAATGTTGCTGGGATTAATTAAACCGCTTATGAATGTTTTTCCTGTTTGGGAGATGAGTCTACCCACTTCTGCATTAGACCTGGCAAACTAATCTTCAGTGGAAAAGTCTGATAGGATTCAAACCCCGGTATTTCCACCCAAATGTATTCATCTATTCTGAGGCGCTATGGAGGCTCTATGGTATTGACTGTGATGGAATATTTGTTTATATTTCAGTAAAGACCGTGAGAGTCTTCTGCGTATAAACCTGATTATTAACATGCTCCAGCTAGATACTGAATGTATTTATGAGACTATTAAGAGAGAGATATAGTGGCAGGCAGAAAAGCAGTATTTATCGCGATGATTTGTAGCCATCCTGATAAACGCTAATCTGTTTAGAAGCGGAGGAGCAGTAGTTTGGTTAAATCGAGATTCTTGCAGTTTGTATATATATACTGATTAATGATTGAGGTTCAAATATTAAAACTAAAATCTCTCTCTCTCTCTCTCTCTCTCTCTCTCTCTCTCTCTCTCTCTCTTTCTCACTCATTATCGACAGTGTGAAATTAGGCAGACTGATAAATTGTTTAGATGATCCGAATTCTCTTAGAAGTTAGCAAAAGGATAATGGGAAGTGAGCATTAACCTTAATGAGAAGAAATATAAATGGATTCGATTTGGTACGAAGGAAGATTTAGATAAAAACAAACAGAATTAAAAAGCAATAGAAAGAATTAAATAATAACGATTTAGTTATTTTTGGTTCATAATGACGTTAACTACAAGATCATATTAGCAAGACAACTAGTAATGTCCGAAAATTGGAAAGTTGTTGATTTCATTAAGAATATTTGTAACTTGTACAAGAAAAAAACGCTATAATATCCTGAGATAAGTAGTTTCTTAGGAAAATATTGCATTACGGTTAAAGGTTTCTCTCAAGGAGGTTTTTCATACACTTCAAGAGAATCGAAGTTATTAACAGATGGTTGACTAAGTGCGTGGAAGGATTGTCTCGGAATAGAAAGTTGGGATAAAATTTAAGGAAGAATTAAGTGACAGAAGATTCAGTGGTTGCTCGCAGATGAAGGCTGCGATTTCGAATTCCAATATGGACTTTTGTGAGAGTCTTATTTGTGAGTGAACAATTAGTTCTCTATGTTCTCTAAAGGATTAAACTAAATTTTTATAATTAGTTCTCTATGTTATCTTACGTATTCGCTTTTCTTCCAGAGCAGTAATTAGTAAAATACTTGAATAATTCGTCTTCCGTTCCTCTTGATGCTTGATTTTTATTTGCCATATACTATATTGTATATTTGCCATATACTATATTGTATATTTGCCATATACAATATTAGTAATATTGTGTAAAATGTCTTCCAATAAATCTCTTGAATTGCTCTTCCTGGAAAAACAGTATTATTTTGTCCTTTCCTTCATGCTTACACGGTGATTCAAAGACATTATGAAAATTCTGGAAACTGGGTATTTGTTTTTCCATAATTTTCATAAAGTATAATTTTGTATTTATCATTATGGTTATTACTGTGATTCTTAGCAGGCGTTGTAATAAACTCGTTTAACTTATTTGTCTTCCTTTTTATTATTATATTCTTTAAGCAGGTGTTTTACTTAAGATTTTATTTTTCAGAGTAGTGTTTGACATTATCCCCCGCTACAAATTTATCTTTCTGTCAGAAAGATATACATGCAGAATGAATTTTCTTTTATGTGATCTCATTTACTTTTTATGAGTATCATTTTTATTTCATCATTTTTATTTTTATATCATCCTCCAAACGAGAAATTATAAAATCTGCGATATACCCGTGTGATATATCGGCAAGTGGTAAAGGAAAATATGAATTTTTTTAACGTTTCTCGAACAGCTAGAGGTCGTGATCCTTGGGAAACGACGCAAAGAACAGAAATAGATGGAGAGAAAGAGGACGTTGAGAAGTTGTTTCGGTAAATTTGAAGCTGGAGTGTGAGTGAATATTGACCAATATTCTTCGTGGTGCGTGTTTTTAGTTTTAGAGATACCGGCCAGCGACTTAGAAGTCTTTTATAGATATACATAAACGTTACTTACGCAGCATATATACAAAACACTTGATCACTTGCCTTACCGCTTGTTGTAGGCCACTATTTAAGAATGCTGCTGGTCAGTAATCGATAATGGTGTTGATCGCAATGGGAAAAACAGAGGATCTTTCGGAGTTCGATAAAGATCTTAGAGCCACGAATTTGAAAACAACAGAAATAACTGGTTTTTCAAAAGGTGAGATACCCATGGGTGTTTAATGGAAAAGCAACCCTTATAGTCTGTCTAAAAGGCGTAACTGTGATTCTTCTAAAACAGTCTGTCAGGCACGAGTTCACCATCGCCTGAGAAGCTTGTACAGACAAACAGAATTTCCTCTGTGCAGCAATTGACCGAAACGTTTGATAAAGGTTGCTTCCAACCCATATCTCAACGAACTATGCTCAGGGAATTGAAGGGCATCGGTATTGGCAGTCGCATGCATATACATAAAATAACAGTTTCTAAATCAGTGGCTAGTATGGTATGGTATGGTATGGTATGGTATGGTATGGTATGGTATGGTATGGTATGGTATGGCATATGTAGTTGTTCTGTTTGGTGTTCTGGATTTGTCGATTTACTTTAAGAATTTTAATTTTCAGAGTTTTTTTGACATTACCCTCCCCCCCCCGCTACAGCTGCATATTTTTGTCCGAAAGATATATGTGCAGCCTGAAAAAAAAAACCTATTTTAAGGCTGCCGTTTTGATATGAAGGTGACTAGCTGTTTTTAGCTGTTTTGATACGAAGGTGGCTGGTGTTGCATAAAATAGCCCATCACTATTTAAAAGAAACTCTATGAAACTATACGCGAATTTATTTGTTTCACATATAGTTATCATAAATTCTCTTAAAGTCACATAGGAAACACGCACTACTTCAGCAGATAAGCTGTTCCACTCACCAACTGCTCTGTGAGAGAATCATTTAGCTCTCGCCTCTTTCTTAACAGCACAAAACCCTAAATGATATGGACGCTGTCTTTTTCAAAGTTCTGAAAGGGTGGCAAAACATTCATATATATAAGAATATAACAGTTCAATAAATTATTCTTCATTCTTAACGTGAGATTTCTCTTTTATCCAATCAATGCTTGGGTAATTGAATTCATCCATAATGATTATTATATAATACCGAGCAGGGTAATTTGCCTATGCATTGCGTCGTCCTCAGCAGCTGAACACCGATGTCTGTTTCAACATTCCACCATATATTTCATTCTGTTAGCCTCGACTAATGGGACAATTACTTGACAATTATTTGATGATTGTTTTCATCAAATTCTACTTTAACCGGGCATAAATAATCCCATCCTCTTCAATCTATACTTTTCTTAAATATACTATACCCTTTACATTTGATTCCAGTTACTACATTTGTTTGCGATAGCGAAGTTTTACTAATTCCATTAATCTTATGCAAAAGCATAGTTACCAAGGCAGCGAACTTAATTCCTTTGTTTGTGATGCGTCTAGCATTTGCAGCGAATTTAATCCCTTTGTTTGTGATGTTTCTGGCATTTCACGTGCTCTACATCTTTTAGGTAATAAACGGTAGTCAGGGATTTTTATTTATTAATGGTTTAATCTGGCCTCCATTGGTGTGTAACCTTGAGCAATGAAAGCATTAAAAGGTAGTGCGATTTTAATTAACATCATTTCCTACACATCAGGCTCTTCCTTTCATAAAATTACTGGAAATTATTCAATGCTCATCATAAGTCTAATTTTCCGAGATTTCGTGTTTTATATCTCCTCCTAGGCATTTATTGTGTTGGAAGAACTGCTCGCTCACAATGGCATCTGTATTGCAGTTAAAGAGCGGCTCACAAAGGATTCCGGAGTAGCAGCTGAAAATGCTTATGACGTCATCGTGAAGAAACTTTTGTCAAAACAGAGAGCAAGAGGTAAGTATTAAATTGTAGAACTCGTAAATATTTTGTTTCTTCGACACTAAGCGAATATTATTAATTATCTTTCGTTTGCTTAACTTTCTCTCTCTCTCTCTCTCTCTCTCTGAATTATTCTGAGCAGTGGGTAGCAAATAGTATGGAAAGAAATCAGCCAAGAAAAGTGTATTTCTAACGTAGATAACAAATCACACATCGAGAATACTTTATCTTGAGACGGAAAGGAAAGGTAATTTCTTTTTTCCGCGCTTTCATCTGCTTTCTAAATTTTAAAATTTAATAACAATGCAAGACCGCACCTTTCACTATCCAACGAAGTTCTTCTAAGAAATTCCATTAGAATAGATGTTCAACATCCATTCTATTTCTAATTCACGTAGAAAGCAAATGGATTTCGTGCAATAGGTATTATCTTCGTTATCCCTCCCCTTTATTTCTCTCAAGAGTGCTTATTTTAGAGCACGACAGATATGTCCAAAAAGCATTTCGCAGTGTATCTGAGATGTTTTCTCTGGACTCTGTAAAAATGGTCCTTTTTTATTAATGATACGACTCGCTACGATTTACTATAACAAGTATCTTCTATTTCCGACCTTTTTTACTGCAGACTCCTGCGAAAAGAAAAAAATTGGATGCTATTTAATGAATCAGTAAGAAGCGAATATGAGTTGGATATGTTACTACATGAATTTATGGCAGGAAGAACAAATTTCTAAATTGAGTTTGTTTGTTGGTATGTTGTATGGGGTACCCCCAAATTTCCCCCGTCCGTTCCCTTAGTATTAGTTTGAGGTTTTGCCCCCCAATCAGTGGCTTCTAATTATGTATTTTTGACTGTAGATCCGTGTGTTCATGGGACCGGCTTGCCTGTTCTGTGGGACGAAAAACCAGAGTTTCCCGGAGGAAAAACCATCTTCTCCGTATGAGACCGGCTAATTCACCATTAGTCGTAAGAGACCTCACGTTCCTCACGTCATAGACGGGAATCGAGCCCAGACGAAGCTTTTGATCTTTCCGATCAAAGGCTTCGTCTATACCGACTGAGCTACGGAAAATTATTTCAGATCAGCGCAAATAATATTGAATTAATAGAATATAGTACCTATAACAGACAATAGAATACATTTCATCTTTAAAGAAAACATTCAAAATATTCTATTGGGTTGTGAAAGAATATTAAGAGTGATTCATATAACGCTATAATCTTCGATTTGATGGATATTGTTCTTTATTCAAACAGACCTTGAATCTCTAAGAGCATTTAAGTTGTAATAAGGTTCGCTGTGAAATAATTGTTGTTAGTGCAATATATTATTTAAGCAGTAAATGTTTTCAAAATTTGTTAACTGTATTGAATTATTTTGAATATTCTCATAAACCATTCAAATTTTTAAATAAAAATAATAAAATGCCTATTTACGAGAACTTTCACTATAACGACAGGCTAATACAATTAATCTGTCGTTATAGCGAAAGTTCTAAAACGACAGAATTTATGCTTCCTGCTCTGTATTTTAGAAGCGTTAAAGAATGTTTAGTCCTCATCATAATCAAATTCATATTGGTTGATAGTTCTAGTTCGCTGTTACTTTTTATTAACATTACACTCAGTACTATTCATTCGTTTTGGCTTACTGTACAGTATTAATAAGACGGATACATGTGAAATAAGACAAAGACAGCGAAAATGAAGAGAAACACAACCATTTTTTGTAAGGTAAGCTTGGTAATAACTGCTTTTTGCTATATGAGTCAGTGAGACTCTCGTTTGCCTAACGTACTCAGATTAGTACTCTATACTGTATAGCTAAGCGCATGATTTGATTTATGAATGTTTAGTATCTGTTTGTTGCAAGACATTTTCATATATTACATTTTTTGTTGATGCTAGATCTTTGAAAAAAAAAAATTCGTAAACTCGTAAAGCGAGAACTGCCTGTACTTGATGTTCGCTATTGTCACGTTTCTGTAGTATCCCTTTGGATTCATATCATATGGATATAGAATCCAAAGGATATTTGGGATATCCAAAGGCAGGTTTTCCTCCCGAAAATCAAGCATTTAGCCTTGTAACTCGGAAAAGTTAACCCGACTTACGGTATTTAACCCATAATACTAGTGTTTGAGGATGAGGAACGGGAGATGGCAGAAGTTGTCACGACACGCCGGCTACAAATCATAATAATTTTATGCGAAAGAGGATGACGATTTACAAAAAAGTATGAGTTGATTACAAAGTGCCTCTTACTGCACATGTAGAGTAAAACCGAATAGCGGAATTATTTTATTTCTATTGATTGGACTATGTCACTGTGGTATATTATATTCTCAGTCATATAAATATTATAAGCATCTGGCTATATGTTTTAACTTTTTATTTATTCGTATGGGAGTCCCCCGTTCCTCTACTGTCCATTAGGACTGGTTGAGCCCACCTAGTGAGAGATTAAGTATGTATTCTATGATCTGTAGATCCATATGTGTGTTCACGGGCCAGTTTGCCTGTTCCGAGGGACGAAAAACCAGAGTTTCCGAGTGAATACAACCTCTACCTCCATATGACACTGAATAACTCACCTTTAGTCGAAAGGTACCAAATAAAGGTTCCTCACGTCATGGACAGGAATCGAATCCAGGTCTTTCAGACGAAAGGGCTTCGTCTATATCGACTGAGCTATGTTTTCACTTATTTCATTTGTTTAATTTGAGAGTGAGTAAATTAGGAATGTTTTGCATAGACATTCTGAATGCCGCTGCTAATAAAAGTGCAATATGTTCACTGTAAATATATATATTTATGATCCTGTTGTAATTACATTTCAGGTGTAATAATCTTCGGTTCTGATCAGGAGGTAGCTGGAGTGATGAGGGCAGTTCGTCGCAACAATGCTACAGGGATATTTTCGTGGATCGGAAGCGACGGATGGAGTGCCAGGTCCCTGGTGTTCAGCGGTAATGAAGAACAGGTGGAGGGTACCTTATCTGTTCAACCTCAGGCAAATCCCGTGAAGGGGTTTGACGATTATTTTCTGAATCTGAACGTGGATAACAACAAGCGCAATCCTTGGTTCACCGAATTCTGGGAACACTACTTCAGCTGCTCGTGGGTCAACAGCAATATCACCCCGTACAACCAGAACTACACTCGGCAATGCACCGGCAAAGAAAACGTCACTTACGAGAATGGCTACGAACCCGAAAGACAACTGCAGTTTGTCAGCGATGCTGTGCTAGCTTTCGCATATGCGTTAAAAAATATGCACGCGAGTTTGTGTGGAGGTTATTCAGGACTGTGTCCTCTGATGCAACCTGTGGATGGAACTGAATTACTGGAGCACCTGAGAAGAGTTGAATTTACAGGTTAGTGGAGACAAAGTTAAGAAAATGATATAGAATTAAGAAATTAAGTTTAAACTCTATAGTTAGATGACTTAAAGTAAAATAGATATAAATAATATCAAACAACCTCAAGGCTTATTTGGTGATGCATCTGCCTTACTTTCAACTAAAGGCTAATTTAGATCTGATTAATATATACATATCTATCCCAATGGCTTTAACAGGCCTTTAAGGCCTACAACCTTCCAAGCATGCTTGGATTTCGTAACCGAAATACGAGGACAGAATGGTCACTCCTATGCCTCAAAGTATTCTTGGCTGTATCCCTGTGTGTTCACTGGCCGGTTTGCCTGCTTGCGGGATGAAAAACACCAGATAAACTGGTGGAAAAAACCCTACTGCCCGCGCCCAAGACCGGCTAACTTGGCTATGGCTGAGGAAGATCCTTCAGCTCCTCACGTCTCCGGATATATACATATACCATCACTTAATTAGAAATTTTTTTATTTAATAACGTGTTTGACCTCCTTTAGCACGAATTGCAAAAAATATGTGGTTTGGCATACAATTGCAGTGGATTTCATCTACGTCTACTACATTCTAGGCGTTCACCAGACAGTCCTTTAACTGGCTCAGATTTGAATGAGCCAGTTAAAGGACTGTCTCATTCAAAGGTTTAGCTCTTGGGTATGTTTTTCGAGCATGTCCCATATATTCTGACTGGGGTTCATATCTGGGCTTGTCCGTACAAGCCTTCTCAGACGACGGCGATCTCGTTCCTGACAGACATTAGGTCTACAGTTATGCCTCTTAGAAAAACAATGTGGGTTATTTTTGCACTAGTTAATTATCCAGGATTGAGAAACTAGTCAGCTCTGCTGTTTTCAGAACCGTGGCTCTGTCTAGGAAGGTACTCACAATAAGCCCTTTATCGATCTCCGAAAGAGTCTTTGCTTTTATCATTGTAATCAACACTATTGACAATTACTGACCAGCAGCATTCCTAAATACTTACGGAAAACACGTAGTGATGCACGTGACTAAGTATTTTCCATATAAGCTGCGTAAGTGATGCTTATTTACATGTGCATAAAGGCATTAAGTTTACTAATTCTGTGGCCGGTATGTGCATCAAACATCTTCTTGTTGATGATTAATCCATTTGAAATTGAAAATGTTTCAAATTTAATATTAAACAATTATTTACGAAATCTATTTTTGTTTCATTTTACACTTTTAAACTGGAACAGAAACAATTAAAATATATGCAGAACAATACCATGACGGTATACTAGTCGTTCATGGGAATCGTCGTCCTATTGTTAAAAGCGAAAATTATGAGCTTGTCACCCAGTTTAAGATTACGCATTCACAGGTGTTTGGTTGGTTCGAGGTTAATGGGAAGTAATTTATTTTGTTTAATTTTGAAGAAAGTGTGACTATGTAGAGTCGTTTTGTGTTTGTGGTAGTTAGAATTTGAAATTACAAATTGCAAATTTGTTTTCTTGGAAATCAATAAAGGCAACATTTTTTAGTTTCAGGGTTATGCATGAATTATTGCGTGCAGTGATACTTCACTAGTGTTATTTTTTGTTTATATTATTGGCGTATTTGCATTGTTTGCATTTCTTTTTAGTGGTAGACTGCAAGTAGTCTGTTATCAGGATATTGCAATCTATGCAATGTTCCAATTAGGAAGACTTTGAAGAACAAATAGTATATCCAAGGAAACAATACTGCACCTTGATTGGCACGAAGTCTCAAACAGAAAAAAGGAAGTTTTAAATCTTTAAATTTCGCCCCTTTGGCAATTAAAGAAAATAAATGATTAACCATTAATCTTGAACCAGTCGAGCCGTCCGTTACTCTTGAATCAAACACCCTTCTCTTAATACAGAATCTTAAACCTTGTCGAACAATTCTTAAGAAACTGTTAGCACATCATCATATTGTGGCCCTGTATATATTTATTCATTCTAGCATTTGTTCCGTTTTCTTCTTTAATTTTTAGTTTTCAAAATCTTTCATTTTTCATAATTTTAAGTACTTAGTTTTTCAGAATCTGTAGTCCATTTGATTCATCATCTTTGCGTACCGGTTTTATTCATTTTTCAGGTATTGAATAGACATATCTGCTTTCATCTAATTGTGCTTCATTTTCAACACCTTTCTGTTATCATAATTTAGGAACAATATGAAATAAGGTTAAGAAATGTTATTATATTAGGTTTAAATAATTCATAAAGTTAAAATAATTATGAAGTAACTTGAACATTCATTTGAATAATACTAATTCTGTTTTTAGACCAATACTTGTCATGTTTAGGGTGCATTACAGACTTCTTTTTATTCTTATTTAACCCGATCTTATCTCATGTTCATCAGTTGCCTTTTTGCTTGTACAGACTTCATTCCTGTACAAGCAATAAGTTATTTTTTACTAAAACCTATTTAGTAAACAATAACTAAATAGGTTTAGTAATGGTTCCAAGATTTATATTTCGTGTTATTCAAGATACAGGCAAGCATCTGGAACAAGATTATAATACTTAGCTTTTGACCGTGATGGAAAAACCAGTGTGACGAAAGAAATTATATTTGTTATCATTACCACTATGCTATATTACACTATGGATTGCATACATGTCTAGAAGTATCCAACAATGTGGCATTTCAAGAAGAAAATGAATATATTGTTCTCATCCTAAACAGAAAAGCACCATTGAGCGTTATTTTACATGCATATCGATTCTCTGGTATCTATTCAAAATGAAACATAAGACTGAGTTCAAATTTATTATAAAATAAAACCCATACATAAGAATGAATGCAATATTTTAGTTCCCTAATACCAAAACAAAAAAAAAAAAAAACTATTTCATTGCAGTCAAATTATTTTAAAGCATACATTAAGTAATTTTGATAAATTTAATTAAACATTTGCTGAAAAAAATTACGATCCATATTTCAATTTAATAAAGTCAAAACACTTTGTTAGATACTTTATCACATCATCATCATCATCATCATGCATATCAAGGATTTTGGCCTAAAGGCTGTTCCGGCCTTAGAAGTCATCGTTGAATCTCTTTGGAGGACACCCTGGTTTTCGTTTTCCTACTGGTTTGTAATTTAATGCTTGTTTAGGTAATCTTTCGGTTTTCATTCTTCCAACATGTTCCATCCATTTATGTGTATATTTTTTAATTTTTTCTATTACTGATTCCTGGTTTATTCTTTCACAATTTCTTCGTTTCTTTTGTGATCAAATAGAGTATACTTTGCAGTTTTTCTCATAAACTTAATTTCAACTGTTATTAATTTTCCTTTGTCTGTTTGTTTTATTGTCCAGATTTCATTTCCATACAACAGGACTGGTAAGGCTAATGTATTGTATACTTTTAGTCTGGTTTGTTTTTGAAGTAGATTGGGTTTAAATATAGAGTTAATTACACCTGTTATTTTTAAATATTTTGCAATATTTAGGTTTATATCTTTTTGATTTTCTTATATGAAAATGAAAATCGTTTTTAATTGTTCTGTTGATATTATCATTCTATAATCTTTGGCTATTTCATTTAAATTTAAAATATCATTCTGTGAGTTATCTTCTGAAGTTGTAATTATTATTTGGTCATCAACAAAAAGGAGAGTGTTCAAGTCCACAGTAGGAGAAAGTTTAATACCTTAATGGAAATTTTTATTCCATTTTATTATCATTTCATTTAAATATATATTAAAAGTTGCTGAAATAGGACATTCCTGTCGGACTCCTTGATTCATCTCGCTCGAATATGATAATTCATAATTTATTCTTATTTGTATTTGATTATTTTAATATATACTTATGATTGCTTTTAGAATATTATTTGGTAATTGTCTATCTTTTAATGTGTTAAATAAAATACTTCTTTTATCTTTAGCAAATGCCTTTCAAAGTCAATAAATGTAATATGTGTTTCGAAATTCTATTCTCATCTTTTCTCTATTAGTAATTTTAGGAAAAAGGCCGGGTCTGTACACGATCGTCCTTTTCTAAATCCATTCTGTACTTCTGAAATAGAGCTTTCAGAATATTTTATTAGTTTGTTATTTAACATTCTGCTATATATTTTGTAACAGGAATTTAGAATACTTATATCGCTATCATTTTTAGGTCATCTCTACTACTTTTTTAATAAATCTATTCAATAAGCAGTCAACCAATAGAATGAAAAAAAAAACTTTTTTGTTTTTTTCATTCTATTGACGGGTTGCTTGTTGAATAGATTTTATTTTAAAATAATAAGAGTCTTTCTTTGAACCTTATTCCTGCGTATAAGATATTTTTATTATTATATACTTATTGTTTGATTGTGATTATGTGAATATGATTGTTAGATACCTAAGCTAACAAAACGTTAGATTTTCAACAGTTGGTTTCTGGCAGCAGCGGATTTTACAGAGGATATGTCAAGTTTTATTAAAATATATTCATCCAGTTGCTATGCTATATAATTTAAAGATAAAATAACCTATCCACACAACGCATCTAAAGACAGATTTTTTTTTTCCAGGAAATAAATTGTACTACATTTTGAAGTAATGAAAGTAATCTCAACTATTGAGAAATCGCATTGTTTTCTTTCTATCTTTCTTTTTTTTCTTTTCTTTAGATAACAAATAGCTCTTATTGTTACGTTTTTTTTTTAATTTCATTCGCTTTATTTCTTGACCATTCACAGAATCATTTAAACTATTACTATATGCCGAATTAATATATTTGAGTTTTTTTTATATACTTCGGTTCCATGACATAACAGTGAAAACAATTACATTCAGCATGCTTGAAATCAGCAACTGGCACTGAGGAACTAATTAATTTAATTAAATACGCAAGAACGTAATGAATGTAAATAAGCTCTGTGTACAAGACGTTCCCTTTCTTTAATCATATCAAGAGTAACTGCTTATTCCTTCAAGGACAGACAAAAACTTCAATAATTAAAAGTTTGAAAACTTTCACCATTAAGTTGGAGCAAAACTCGATCATTCTAGTAGTTGGAAATACTGAGTAAATTCTCCGGATACTAATGAATTGTATATTAAGTTTATTCTGAATTCAAGGTCAGTTCTGTGTATTGCGAAACAGTGAACTATGGATAGCTATCGATCGGATCGGCATTACTTTTACTGTTAACACATAATTAGTTATATTAATTCAGCATCCACAGAAAGTATTTTCTTCGTTAATTTGCACATTAATTCTTTCTTCTTTCCTAAAGAAATGATTAATGTGTTGATATATATAAAATATCATTCCGGAAAATTTTCTAATTATAATATTATAACGTTGGCGCCCACTGTGGTCACTGCCGGGAATCTTATTACGAACAGCCGTGATATTTCATTTTCTTGGATTCAGTAATATTCGCTTGGCCATTGTTTAGCAGGAATGTTGGCATAGGTGGGAAATGTGAAGAATTTTTTTTGATAAACACCTTGGCTCGAGGTAAATCTAGAGGGTGAACATTTGAAACAAATATTTGGAGAGAAAGACACAACGATGAAAGAACAACATGGTCCAAATCTAAATCATATTTACTATACAATTAAGATAATAAATAAAAAGAAATTTAAGCCTAGAAAATTTGGTTGGCCGAGTGGTTAGAGTATCCACTCTACAGCCAAAAGGCTGTAGGTTCGAATCCCGCCGTGGGTATGGATGATTGTCTGTGAAAATACTAGTGGTCGTGGTTGGCGGTAGATGGCGTTGATGTAGTTGCGGTTCGTTGTGGGTAGTGTGTTGGGTGGGGACAGAGTTGTAGAGTAGGTGCACTCCCTCGATAAGTCTTTGGACTCCCTGGAGGTGTCACGTAATAATAATAATAATAAAACAACGATTCAAAAGTCATAGTTTACGATGGTAAGCTATTATGCTATAATATTATAATATCATAGCTGCATCTCCACGAACTGGTTTTTAAGTGGAGAGGTGAGATCCTCTGGTAGGGCTTTTTAATCGAAGCTGAGTTTGAACAGATGCCATACAAAGGTTGAAGGGTTTTTCCTCATCTAACCTCGCTAAACCTGAAACCGACGATGAAAAAACAATTCATAGACAAGAATACATGTTTAGAATAACATTAACCTATGTATTCTAAAATCATGGATTCGAAAGCCAGTCTAGTTAATTTGAGGTTTTCCCCCTGCGGTTTCTTTTAAAATGATAATTCGGAATAATATCATAGTTTCCGACCTCGTTCTCCTAGTGGATAGCACCTCTAATCAATAGGCCACATGTCTGAACTCCACCGTTCTCGGGAGTGAGAGCACTTCCTTCCTTATTGGAGACTTGAAAAAAGTTGTATGTTCTCTAGAGCAGCATTTCTGATGTATTTAATCTTGATCCAACCTACGGTGCTAATGAACAATATATTTCCAGTATTTCGTAGCTGGGATTCTCATTAAATAAATTACATTTGTTTGGCTGAAATTACAACCTGGAACACTAAAACCATGTGACCAATTTTTAGGATTTCTGTTAATCGCCTGTGTCCTCTGGTAGCTGATCTCTGAAAATCCAGCGTGGCCAGGAGAAGACAAACCTGTCTAACTAACCCTTAGTGAAAAAGCCTTCATGTTCTTGACTGGATTGGAACAGAGGTCATTATAGCAAAGTTGTATAGCAAAGTCAGTATAGCAAATTGTCTGGGAGTCTTAGTGATCCCTATATAATAAAGGTGATCAAGCAGTGATAATTATTAACTTATTTGCACGTATATGAAAGCCCTGAGCGACGCAGAAGTTTTGGAACCTTAAGAACCATAAGAACATTTCGATCATTTACTTCAAGGAATTCTGATAAAGGAAATAAACTGCGGGGACTTGGATCACAAGGACTCCCGGTTAAATAACTTTCGCTTCCCACTACTTCCTCAAATCATTATGTTTCGAGGTTTTGTAACCTCTTCAGTATTAGTTACTGCAAAAAGACCAACAGTGTTCTTTTAGCAAAAAAATACTTCATAAATGTGTTTAAAAATGACTGATACTGTAACTGTTACTTTGTGATGTTGTACTTCTGACACTAACTCTTTATATTTCAGGTCTCAGTGGAGATAAATTTCGATTCGCAGAGAATGGCGATGGACCAGCAAGGTACAATATTATTCATTTTAAAAAGACCGGCCCCAATACTTATGCGTGGCTGAAAGTAGGGGAGTACATCGACGGTAAGCTCATGCTCGATCTATCAAAGGTTCGCTTTCGTACAACCGAACCAGGAATGCCACCATCAGTGTGCAGCCAACCTTGCGGAAGAGGTCAAGCTAAGAAGTTAGTCCAAGGAGAAAACTGCTGTTGGCATTGTTTCAACTGCACCCATTATCAAGTATTGGTATCAGAAACCCAATGTGCCGAGTGTCCATTAGGATTTCTACCTAACGAGGACCACACCGAGTGCACGTCGATCCCTGAAATTTACATGCGACCCGAGAGTAGTTGGGCTATTGGAGCAATCGCCTTTTCCACAACAGGAATTCTCGTAACCGCGTGCATCATCTTAGTGTTCATTAAATTCAACGATACGCCAGTCATTAAAGCATCAGGGAGAGAACTGAGCTATGTATTACTGGGTGGTATCCTCATGTGTTACGCCATGACGCTTCTGTTAGTTCAACGGCCGACAGATGCTATCTGTGGCGCTCAAAAAGCAGGGATTGGTCTGTGCTTCACCACAGTGTACAGTGCTCTGTTTGTCAAAACAAACAGAATTGCCAGGATCTTCAAAGCTGGAAGGAAAACCATTAAAACCCCAAGTTTTATCAGTCCTAAATCTCAATTCGTTATTTGTGCAGCTTTGATCAGCGTTCAATTGATGATTACCGCTGTCTGGTTGGCTTTTAGTCCACCCAAAGCAATTCACTACTATCCTACGAGAGAAGATAACCATCTAATTTGCGCATCTGCCATAAATGCCAGTTACATAGTGGCATTTGCTTATCCCATCCTTTTAATTATTGTGTGCACCGTGTATGCTGTTTTAACTCGCAAAATTCCAGAAAGCTTTAATGAATCTAAATACATTGGCTTCACCATGTACACCACTTGTATTATATGGCTGGCATTTGTGCCTATTTATTTCACTACTGCTCAACATGTGGCGCTCAGTGTCACAACAATGTCTGTGGCTATTAGTCTGAGTGCTACAGTAACTCTGGTGTGCCTTTTTTCTCCAAAACTGTATATTTTAGCTCATCCAGAAAAGAACGTAAGACAGTCTGTGAGAACCCAAAATCAAAAGGACTTTCTGAAGCCTACATTTAAAGTGTCGTCAGGAATGGGCACAGAGTCAGATGGTGAGTATAGTAGAATATATTTGGATATAGTAAGAATATATTTGGATTACATATTTCATGAAATCAAGGACAAATGTTGGTCCTACCTACTTAAAACTTTGCGTTATTAATTAGACATAATTTAGAAAAGGTTTCATATTTTCCTTAAAATTTCAAAAATAGGAAAGGTTTTATTTTTACCTTAATGATGCATTTCTTGCCAAAAGGTAGTGCTTCCTTGCTGGGACTTACTATTTGTTGGTTATAGAAAAGCGTGAAATTGTCTGCTGTTATTTTAACCAGGTGACATGATGATATTTCTCTTTTTTAAAAAATCTGACACATCAGTAGAAAATAATAAAAATAAGGAAATCAGCTACGGATATATTAGGATGTCAATTAAAACAACGCCACAATGCTCCTCATTCATGTAGGAAACAACTAAAACAGTGTCTTTATCAAATTTGGTAAATCTTTGCCAATAATGCGTGTATTTTCAAGAATATAGGAAGCTAAGAAGGGTCTCTGGTTTCTGCAAGGCCTCTTCAGTTGGAAAGTTGTCTCTTCTTAACCCGTCCAGCACGACTCCAATTCTTTATCAGAGTTTCTCATTTTAATATGAGGAAGCCCATCTCGTGTAGATATCACAAAGTTCCCCCCATCCACCCCCGGAAACATTTTTCCTCTTGCAAGTTTCGATTATCTTCTAATTGACAGTATAACATGTATGAAATCGTTCGTGAAATTATACGATTGTTGCGGAAAATTACACCCATCCACCCACCCAACCACACAAATCATTTAATGCATGCATTATACATTACACTGTAAGCATTGGAAAACTACACTGTTTTAAAATAGTCATATTATGCATATTCCTGTACTGCTTGGAAAGAAGTCAACGAACAAGGTGCATCGTGCTATGTAATGTAGCAGGAATAAATTGGAGGAATGTGATGCTCCAAAGTCAGTGCAACCGGTTCCGTGTGAAATGGCTGCGAAAGGGAACTGACGGTGTTACGATAGGATGACAATGCACGCCTATCTCTTCGGAAAATTGTTGACGAATCGGGCCATTCCAGGTGAGAACTCAATGATATCATTCTGAGATAAAAGTACAAGAGTCAGCTGAAAGGCAACCCGCAGTGGACGACTTACCACACTCACCGTACGTGACCATAGGGTACTACGAAGGATAATATGTAAAAACCACCATTGGTGAGCCATGAGCCACCATATTGAATACGAGTTGCCGGCATCGACTGGAATATGGAATATGGAAAACATTTAGAACCGAGGCAGAACAACATGAGGGGGGGGGGGTCCATGGTAGGATCGCAATATGCAAGTTTCGCTTTACTCCAATCCACATCCAGCGTCGTCTTCAGTGGCAATGAGCGTGTACAGCGGGACTTGGAAGCTTGAAAGCTGTGTTAGGGAGCGACAAATCATGATACACCGAGTAGATGGACAGGTGTGCGTGTGTAAATGGCCGGTGAACACCTCTTACTAGAGTGCCTGACCCCAACTATGAAATTCTGTGATGGCAGTTTGACGATGTGGTCCTGTGTGTCCTCATTTGGCCTCAGATCACTCTTTGTGGTACCAGAAACATTCTGCGAGATATCTAAACATACTGGAAAATTGAATTCTTCCTACTTTGTGGCGTTTCTACGAAACTGACCATTGTCTCTTTCAGCAAGACAATGCACCGTGTCATAAGGCTGCTGCTGTAACTGCGTAATTTGTGAGCATGAACGTCACCACACTTCACTGTCCTCACAAGCCCTGATCTCAAACCTATTGAACATCTGAGTGATGAATTGGGGCGGTGGGTGAGGTCAAAGAACGTCCACCCCACAACAGTACAGGACCTCATTACATTCCTATAGGAAGACTGGTTCAAAATTCCCATTGATCGCTATTGTACTCTTGTGAAAAGTATACCTCGTAGGATTTCTGCAGTCATCGCAGAGAAAGAGGGTCTTGCATCATTTTAAGGGGGACGGCATGGCTGTTTGTTCCTCACACTATGGTGTCTGTTGACTTCTTTCCAAGCAGTGAATATTTATAATACAATGGATAGTATAATGAGATGATCTGATGTATGCTTATCATGCTGATCTGCTGTATGCTTATACAATAGTGATTAGTCAGTATATAGTTTACAATTGTTCCTTATTTCTTTTTTTCTTTTTTATTCTTTATTCCAACATTGACTTAGTTAGTTTGAAACTGTAACTGTGGAGTGGGATTTCTCTGGATGCTTTGATCTTCTCCTAAAACTACTCTCCTTGAATACATTTGTTAGTAATACATTCATATTCATGCTTAAATATGCATTCGGATAATTTTGGGGTTTCATGTATTTTGCATTCTAAATAGTCTTTTGTTTCATGGTGGAAATCCGAAAGTAATAAAAAAAATTAAAAAATTTCAAACTTTGCTATAGATGTCGTATTTGTTCTTAAGGACAAATCTAGAATCGTATTTCTAACGGCAATAAACTCTTGTAGAGTTCAATGACATTTGAAAATTATGTTCATAATATTCTAGAAAGTTCTCTAGAAGACCAGCGCACCACACAATGAAGAACGAGATCGCCATATTCCAAATCTAAAATTTCACAATATTCTCTTAATTCTCTTTTTCTTATTTCTCTTGCTGAAATTTTATTCACGCATTTCACAATCGCTAACATAATGCTGCAAATTTAATTTTTTTTTCACACCGTGACTCTAGGTGTATAATGCAGTATGATTTCATAAATTTCTTATATATGATTTTTTTCCGTAAGTCGGCATGAAGTCTTTCGTAAAAATTTGTATTTAATACTGCGCAATTCATAATGAAGGTATTCTATGTTTATTCCATTTAATGTAGCTTTATTTGTCTTTAATTAGCTTTAATGTCTATATATAAAGTGAGATATTTAGCATGTATTACTGGCGTGATACTAGAACAATAGCAACTGCTCTTTGTTACTGCAATGCTAGATGCGAATGTGTACGTCACCTGATGTATGGTGTATTATTCTATGGGTTTTTATGATTGGTATTTGAGTTTTAGTATTGTTGACTACACCACAATTTTCATAGATATAGTGTGTATATTGCTTAGGTTATGTTGTGCTTTGCAGAAAACAATGTTAATGTCTGTGTGGATTGTTAGTAATGCTGTATCATCTGTGTATTGATTGATTTGACTTCAACAAACCGCATGCTGCTCAGCTGGAAGTATTACATGTTCATCGCATGAATATCGTTTATGGTTATCTTTGAACAGAATGGGTGATGAGATTGCTCCTTGAGTGACATCGTGCTGTATCTATATTCCCGGTCTATGATGCCTAAAATATTTTACTCGTGTGTCTATGAGACTGATATCTCTCAGACACACGAGCCCTTTCCTGTTAACAGTTCATAAAGTGTAGACCATCTTTGCTTCATATCACCTCTGTGTTTCGGGAATTCCAGAAAGTACCATCGACTTCCTTCTAATTTTAATTTCTAATTAATTTATTCTGTGAGAAATGTGAGAATATTATATAAGAAAATGTTTTCACAAACAATGCATAATCTATAAATTACGTGATTTGTGAATTAAAAATTCATAGAATTATCAGTATTAGATTTGACGATCATTTGTGTTCACAGCAAAATCAAAAATAGAGTTACAAAATGTGGTTGAAATACTAATAAGAAAGATTCCGAATTATGGCTCAGTATTGAATATAACTAAAACCAAGTATATGGTAATAAAACAAAATAAGTATCAATCGGATTTATTCAAAATGTCAAGGCTTACATTTATTTAAAATTAATGACTATAGAAGATGGTCAAGAATAGCTATGACAAAAGAAGCATTTTATAATAATGATAAATTAAAATAATAAATTACTAATCTGTTCTGGAATTCACAAATAAACTAAAATAATAATAATAATAATAAAAATAATAATAATAATAATAATAATAGAATCCTTTTGTATGGTACATATTGATTTATAGATGTGAGACGTGATCTTGTACAAAATCCATAATCAGAAACCTGCAGACATTTGATATGTGGTGCTATAAGTGAGCACTGAAGATTTCTTGAAAGGAGCAAAAAATACTAATGAAGAAATCTTGAAGTGTTAATTCGAACTGAAAGAGCGCTTATACCTCATAAACAGAAATTGCAAGAGGGCGCGACACGTATGAAGATAATCATCAGGAGAAATGCTTATGGAAATATTGAAGGAAAAAATTAGAAGAAAGAATATCTCCTGGTAAACTAAGAATTTCTTGGGTTGATGATATAAAGAAATGGATGGATAAAAAGAGTTGTTTACGAGATTAATTAGATAATTGCTAACCTCCAAATTGGAGAAACTTCTTAAGAAGAAGAAGAAATTACCTATTGGTTTCTGGGAATTAGGTAATATATTTGTGAGGAAGAAGCATCTATTCTTTGGCTATCTGAAATTTCGATTCTGCTAGTCAAAGTTTAATTTGACTCGCATTTATTTTGTGACAATAGCAGGGATGGTGGGGAGGAAATATAAAAATCTGAAAAACAAGCAGTATGTAGAGAATGGTCATTTCTACAGATAAGAGAAATCCTGCATCATCCAGCGCTATTGCGTTTTTGCAAAAAGACCTATTTTAGGAACGAAACAAAGTTATCACTTTAACAACATGTTTATTTATATTAAATTAATCATGAACGCAGTTTGGAAGTTTCCTTGATTTTTGAGAGACGGCAATTTTTAGGCAAGAATTTCAATAGTCTTATTCTTCCTATAAACAACAATACCCAGTTGCTTTCATTGTAAACAATAAAGCAATGCTTATTAGAACTAGGCTAGTTGCGTGTAAAAAATCCCAGTGTGATGAATGCGTAACCATAATGTATAACAGTATACATCTCACTAGGAGATGTATACTGTTATACATTATGGGTGGGGGGGGTTTGAAACCCAGACCGGTTTCACCTTTTTTGAGGTCTCCTCATTGAGTAGCTAGACCCTGAAATACCAATGTTTGACAATTGACATTTATGTCTTTAGGGGTGAAGGAAGATGCTTTTCACATTCCTCACTATCTGTTGTGGTTACAGTGAGGGTAAAATTTATGAGCAGTTTGCTCGCCCTGAATGGGCATGGAGATTATGCATCACGATGGGATGTTAATATAGCTTTTGGTCTTCTATATTTGAATATGTCCGTTGCCTCGTTTACTGCAGCTTACTGAACCAAATCGTTGGGGTGTGTGGACGTCTTTAGGAAAAACTTGGATGCTAAGGAGTGTAGAAAAGAGAAAATATAGGGAATATTTGCATCTCTATGAAGCTGATTGTTTCTAACATACCACGGAGCGTTCAGAATCATTCTCAAGCACTTGTTCTGCACTCTTTGTATGTTGATAATGTTAGTATTAGAGGTGTGGCTCCAGGCTGGAGAGGCACAGGTGATTATAGGACGAATCGTCATCTTGTATAGTTGCAATTTGATTCTGTTGCTGAGCTTGTATTTCTATTAATTAGCGGATAGATCTGAGCTATGGCTTTAGATGTCTTTGTGCACGCAGACTTGGTGTGCTGATTGAAAGATAGCTTTTTGTCGAGAATTACACCCAAATAATTTGTTTCTGTCTGCCTTGGAATTTTAGTATTGAATAGTAACACATGTCCTACAGGAGACATTGGCCTTTTTGAGAAAAGAACGGCTGAGCTTTTCTGGGGATTGACTTCCAATCTGCACTTAGAGAACCAACCCTCCAGCTTTAGAATGTTTTCCTGAAGCTTTCTGGTAATGAAATGGGGTCTGAGAGATCTGGTTAGTATTGCCGTATCATCCGCATACAGGGCAAAAATGGAAGTCATCGGATTGTGCTGGATGTCTGACATGTATATAGAGAACAGCAATGGAGCCAGAAGAGATCCCTGAGGCACTCCAGCAAAGATGTGGCGCGGGGAAGATGTAGAACCATTGATTTGTACTTGCATTGATCTATTCTGAAGATATGAATGGATTAAATGAACCATTTTTAGTGAGATACCGGCTATACCAATGTTTTTAGTATAATAATATAATATAATATAATATAATATAATATAATATAATATAATGTTTTTAGTAATACAGAGCCTTATCAACTTTACCTATACAAGTTGCTACAAGGCGCATTTACTTTGAATAAGAAACTCTGGATGAGATAAAGATGTGAAAAGTTTTTTACCTTGGGGATAATACATATTAAGGATACCAAGTAATTTTATAAACTTGGTTTTTTTACTTCTTCTCCCAAGTAAGCAAAACAGTTAAGTTTGCGCCTGAACGTAGTTCAAGTCTAAAGGTAGTACAACACCAGGACAACTCATGGTAAAGGTGGATAAAGTTCTGATCATATTCTTAGTATTTCCCATAATGTAACTATTTCCCATAACTACGTTCAGACGCAAACTTAACTGTTTTGCTTACTTGGGTGAAGGAATAAAAAAACCAAGTTTATAAAATTACTTGGTATCCTTAATATATATTATCCCGAAGTTAAAAAACTTTTCACATCTTTAACTTATCCAGAGTTTCTTATTCAAAATAAAAGCACCTTGTAGCAACTTGTATAGGTAAAATTGATAAGGCTCTGTATTACTAAAAACCTTGGTATTTCAGGGTCTAGCTACTCACTGAGGAGACCTCAAAAAAGGTTGAAACCGGTGGGAGCTCCATGAGGCTCTGCTTGGGGATAGGTTTTTGCCTGTCTCTTGAGTGGAGCCACCGTTGCGATTATGGCTCTGCTTGCTGGTGGGGTGAGCCTGCCACTTGGTAGAGCCAATACTGAGTAGTTCTGTGACAAGGTGAGCCTGTCATTGAGTGGAACAATGCAAAGTTGGGCGATCTTTCGGGATGATCTTATTTTTAGAGTCCGTTTCACTTTTACATTCAAAAAAAGGTTGAAACCGGTCTGGGTAGTGACCCCCCCACCCATAATGTATAACAGTATACATCTCCTAGTGAGAGGTGTTTTACATTATGGGAAATACTAAGAATAGTGATTGGAGCTTTACCACGAGTTGCCGTGGTGTTGCACTACCTTTTAGACTTGAACTGCGTTCAGGCGCAAGCTTAACTGTTTTGCTTACTTGGGAGTAAAAAAACCAAGTTTATAAAATTACTTGGTACCTTTAATATATATAAAATTACTTGGTATCTTTAATAATAATAATAATAATGATATATATATATATATATATATATATATATATATATATATATACTGTATATATATATTCCTTTCTCTGCTTTGAATCCTATGGAAACTCATTATTTTCAGCGTATATTCCTGCAGCTCTTCTAATGAAAGTGGATATGTTATCTCTCACTCTAGTAGTGACAATCGGCTGCGCTGGGGTATCTACAACGGGTAGATAATGAAAGAATAATCTCCTCACCCATTAAGATAGCGGATGTATTATCCGCCCTTCCTTAGAGAGCGAGGAAGTGTTATGCAGTGGCGAAGACGACCGAACTAATCTCTATGCTGATGTAGTAGAGTAGTTGATGTTTTGCTTCACGACGATACATTTTGACTATTTTATACCTTTCGCTGCTCCACCATAATCTATTTTTTGGTCTAAAATTTTGTCTCGTAAAGAATGAAAAAGCTGTTTATTAGTACAGGATCCCTCTTTCTTTAAGTCCAAAAACCTGCTTTAATTCAAACACGGAATAAGAGTTTCATTCTTTCATAATACAGCATGCAGGTTATTAATTTTAGATTGCAATGAAATGCTACAAATGAAAAGAAAACCGCTCTGCATCAACAGTATTCGACAACAAGGGCAGTTAATATTTTATGGTAACCCAAAATAATCAATATTTAATCGTTAGAAGTACAGAAAATTAATCCAAAAATTTTTTACTAGAAACATTTCGCAGTGAGAATTCCACTTTATAACATTTCCTTTTAAGTTTGAGTAATGCATTGGTTGTTAGATTACCAAAAAACGTTTTAATAATGTCAAGTATGCATTAAGACCCACGCAACTTTCCAAATAAATCTGACACCAAAATGCGTCACCTGAATTTAGTATTCACGCGAGCTGGCGCATTCATTCCCACCCCAGATCATTCATTCTGTAGTCTATTCTTTCGAAATAACTCAAATTACGAAAACTACTCATCTGAGGCATAATATCGAGATAGTCACGCAAAATCCATAAAAACACGCATAAAAGAGAGGAAACGATTTTCCCATTTTAGAATATACTTTTTTTTTTATTAATGCACCAGTTATAGAAATTGAAATAGTGACGGAAGACTAAAAAGGTGACGAAAAGTCGAATCAATTACGAATGAACTTTGATCAATATAAAACTAAAATAACTCTGAGTGAAGAAAAGATATATACTATATAGATATCTTTAATCTGCTCAAAAATAAAAGATTTTCAAAACGAAATTTAAGAAACTAACTTCCACAATAGATATTAACGGTGTTGTTTATAAATGAAAAATATCCCAAATTACATTATTTTCTTCAATGTTTCCATATGTTATTATTATTACTGTATCTGACATTTTTAGTCGAAATGCTTTTATGAATATTTCTTTCATATAAAGATGGATATATCAGATAAAAATCTTGAGAGCGAAAGACGACGGTAAGTGTCATATCTGGTAACAGACACAACAGTTATTAATGCAGTGATATTTCCCTCCTTCATAGGGAGAAATACCAAACAACTAACTGCCGTACCTCTCAACTGAAAATTTGTTAATATGATAGATGATAATATACTTTACTTTGAAAGTATAGTATAGAATATTTACATCCAACATGATGTAAATTCAAAAATTTACATTATCATTGATGAGATATGGTTCTTGAATAACTTGGAAGAAAGATAAGGTACTGCTATCAGATTGATTTAAAGGTAATATTATATCTATATTCCAGAAAAGAGATAAAAATGACTGCAGAAACTATACAGAGGAATTTTATTAAATCAGTTTTTATAAAATTTATACTAAAATTCTGAATGACTTAAAAATGTTGCAAACACTTGACTCTTTCGAATTTAGGTTTTAAACTAGGAAGATCACGTATAGTTAATAGCCAGTTGCCTGGCCAATTGGAAAGCGCATTTGCAGTCTGTAGTTTGAATTCTACTGAAACAGATATGAACGCCTTATTTGATGGCAGACGATGTTCTCCCTCTTCATCCCCGTTGATCAGTGGAGAAATGAAGAGGTTTTATAAAGATCTCAATAAATAAAACACATTATATTATTGGTAGTAGTCCTATTAGATCGAAAATAGTCAGCCGATCAAGTTACAGATTAAGTGGTATAGTTCAATCATGGTGGTAAGATATATATAAATAGATAAATTTCAGAAAGTATGGTAACAAAACTCAAGAACCTTAGAGATGTTAAACCAGATATTGCTGTGAGATGACAAAGGGTTGAAAATATTTCAGAACAAGTAGTTGAAATCTCCTCACTTGCTGAAGAAGTGAACTGACGCTTGTGCAGTAGAATACCCTGAGTGCCGCTGTATTCTAGAAGCAAAGTAAACATAGTAAAAAACAAAAGAATAGGTTGGGCAAATGAGATAATAACTGAACACTTTTAGATTTAGATGTTATTTATTATGTTATTTAGCAATTGTACAATTTATTCTGCTTTCTAGAATGGATCGGTTTATGTTTAAAATACCCAATTGAAGATTTTATTCCTGGGTATTCGACAATCTTTCTAGCAGCTGACATCCATCATGATGTAGTTATGATGGATTTTGGCACGATAAGAATGATTCAGGAGGGAAATTGCACATGATTTGTGGAATAATGTCTACGCTTAAAATAATGGAATTATTTGCAACAAAAGATGTTAAAATGACTCATTGCCAGTTTTCTGAAGATCTCATTTTTCAAATAACAATTCAAGATACCATTGAACAAATCTGTGAAATAACGATTTCATACGCTAAGTATTTAACGTGATTTCACGGACAGCGCAGTACAGGACGTAAATTCCATTGTTTATTATTACATTATTGTTATTCGTATTAATGATTACTACCGAAGCATGCCTTTTGAATGCCTCCCTTTGATTTTTGGAGGTTGTCAGCAGCTTACATCAATGGAGTCGCTTAGGTGAATGATGATGGAAGTTTAGTATCGTTTCAGACGGTTAACAGGTTTGGCACGTGTCGATAAAAACTTGACAAAATCATTTGATAATACCAGAAGGTATCATTAACATAAAACATTTATGAACACCAAGTTCTTTTCGTATATTTGCATTTCTAAGATGGCTTATTTCATTAATTCTATCTGTTTTCTCTTTTAATATTAATATGGATATTAATTTATTTTGAAGAATATTCAAGAAGCGCTAATATAATATCATCCTGAGGATACAGATGGATTGATACAATTAGGAATGTTTTATAAAATCGAAATATGAGACAGTTTGTTATAGAACTGATCGGAAAGAAGTATTGAAATCTTCTGTTAAACCATGCATTATATCTGTTACATCTGTTAAAGGTATTTACCAGAATACCTATTAAAAGGTATACCATAATGCCTGTGGCGTATGTGTCAGCCTTGTGGCTATGTTTCCAGTTCCATAATACAATATTTTTAAAAGAAAAACACAGACTCAAGAACCCTTTGAAGAGTGCAATAGACAAAGAAAAATGTCGCTTTTGCAGCGACATTTTTCTTTGTGTATTGCACTCTTCAAAGTCTCTTAAAATCGTCGATAGCCACGAAAAATTACTGGTTCACTCCTTTTGTAGAATAAAAACGGCATGAGATACTTCATTTATTTAATTTCGATTTAAGCAGAATAATTACGGTAATTGTTAAGAGTAAGGTGTTTATCAGGATTGCTTAATTAATCCTGATAAAGGAAGTATAGATGATTTATTGTTTCAAAATTATGAATTATAATCGCTTTATCTTTTAAACGAGAGAGAATAAATCGCTGTTATGACTTTTGCTTCCGAAAGCTTATGTTACTTAGTAAGTACTTTATTCCTTATTTATGCCGTTAACAGTTTTAAGCATATATGGATGCTCTACATAGACTATTTATAATCTTATGTTGGAAATTAAATACTGACATTGTTAATATGAGATTAGTATTAGTTATTTAATAATCGTAATGCTAATCTGTTGATCGGTAACGAAAATAGCTTGTATTCAAAGCCGAATGCAGAAACTATGAAAGTTTCATACGATATTTGAACAGAGAGCTTACGGGAATACACTCAACGGCACTTACGAGGTGCCCTAGAGCAGACCTTATAGAAAACATGATCGCTTGCTCACTTTTGGAGACCAGAGACTAGGCAGAAACCTCTTAAGGTTTATGCCTGGTTTCCGAGGAGAACCAACCAGTTCGAAAGAGCTGTCAGGCCAGTGAAACCTTATCAAAATGGACCAATAGAAGGGGAACATTTGGACCCTTGGGAAAGCGATCATGTTTACTATATGGTACTTGTTATGGCAACTCGTAAGTGCCGGCGAGTGTATTCCCGTAAGCTCTCTGGTCAAATTTCGTACGAAACTTTCATATTTTCTGCATTCGGCTTTGAAAAAATGCTGGATTTAATCTCCACTTGATTTATATAATTTTGCATCGCCGAAATGAAGCCTTTTGGCTCTTTATTTAGTAAATAGTTTGTATTCTTTTGCCCGTTTAGATTGGTTATAACTCGTGTAATGTGTCTGAGTACTGATTGGAAAGAAAGAAACTGCCTTTATTTGTCTGCACAGAAATTTATCTGCACTGCTACGTATCCTATTATCCTATTTTTTTTAAGTCTCTGAGAATCGTTCTTGGAAGTCTAAAGAAAAAATTCAGGAAGAGATCTTCAGGTTTATCAACAACTTCTATACAATCATAAATCGATGTAGATAGCACATTGCTTTTTACTAGAAAGAAATGTATTAAATCGCAAAAATATAAGGAAAAAAAGAAATATATATATAATACTTATAATTTCTATAATTGCAAATGGTATTTTATGTAAATGCAGCTGCATAGCATTAAATATAAAACTATGAAACTATTCTGATAGTTTTATATTTAATGATATATAGTTGCATTTATACGTAAAATTATTATAATTATAATTTATTATTATTATTATTATTATTATTATTATTATTATTATTATTATTTCATCTTTATATAATTGTATATTAAATTTACTTAAAACATAGTGGCAGATGTTAAAGCGTATTGGGAGGGGGGGGGAGTTAGAAAACAGAGAGAGAGAGAGAGAGTTCCAGTTTTATGAATTATTACACATTATCCTCTGCACATGCTATAAAACACCCAATAAACCGAGTACGGTTGATATTTGTTAGGTTACTAAGGAACTTTCTCTCTCTCTCTCTCTCTCTCAGATAGCTCATGAAATATATCATATTTTTATTGGTGATTATTCTGCATTAACATTCCGGTCTACATGAACAATGGAATTGTATTTCTCTTCTCTTTTTTTCTAGGATTCTCATCTGTCAACGAAAGACTGGAACGGGATTGCCGTCTTCGTATAATGTCTGCTGATGTTGTAAACTGTGGCACTCAAACAGATGAGTTACCGCCTTCTTATCAAAAACTGTGCGAGAATAAACTGTGACAGTCACTTTTAGTTGAGGTTTATAATTCCAATACAGATCATGTCTCAAGCTCAAATCATACAAAGGAGGAGACGTAAGACATATGAGTGGAAGCAAATTAATGGAATCACCTACATATGTTCAATGATATTTCAATCACACAACTTCTCTTTATTAGCTTTTCATAAAAATAAATAACATTTTAAATGAAGTGACTTTGATAAAAGATAAGATAGTGTTCATATATTAACATTACTCAAACTTCATAGCGAAAAGTATTATCGTTCTTCTAAAAATCATTCCAATCTCGGTCAAATTAATTTCAAAGTCACAAACACCATTTGATAGGCCTTTCCATTATTTTGTAATTCCCTGTATAAATCTATAAACCTATATTTAATGACTCAGTTATGTTTTTCCAATATAATGTATGTGAATTCTTATATATATATATATATATATAGGATAAGAAAAATAATCCTTGTATTTTTCTATAAATGAAATCATCATTGTATTTTATCAGGAAACTTCAATAGTATTGTACAAAGAGAGTCAAGGATATATATGAGAGGAGTAAAAATCTATTTTTAGTTTAGTTCCAAATCTATTTTAAAATAATATATTTCATAGAGTAATAGATGTTCGTGAACATATTTATTAATTTCAGTGGTGGTGTGTCCCAAGGGATAGCGTTTAAAGCAAAAAAGGTATAAAATAAGTCTGTCAGTCTTAACTGTACAACATCTGTGAATTTCAGGAGAAAAAACAAAAACAAATGCATTTAAGAATAACGGTAAGGCGAAACACAGTTGATAGACAAGCATTGTTATTCATGAAATCCTATTTCCATTTACAGTTTCTGTAAGTTATACTAACTTTTATTAATAAAATCATTACACTCATTCTTCTTAAGATTAAACGACCTTGGGTAAAAATAAGTCTTGGTTTTATGAAAAAAAAAATGATGCCTGTTATAATCATGGCAAAACCACGCTCAAACTTCTTGCATTCACAAACGAGACTTCCAGGTGTACTGAAGCGAAATAAAGAGTCCGTGAAACATTGAGGTGTCTATTTATGAATGAAAGGAGATTGTAACTTTTGCCAGTATGACCTATAAGTACAGGTGTCACTCTCCTGAGAGTTTCTCTCTTTTACCAGGCTCGTAGGTAGACCAGCCACAAAGTGATGTTTTGGCTCATTCCTCCACTAAAATGCAATGAAGCTGAACTTGTTAATTTCGCCCTTAACCAAAATTCTATTTCTTCCCGAAGATATTGAAGTCACAATCTATCTAGTCTGTCTATCTTAGTCCAACTTTTCCAACATTTGTGCACTGTCATTTCTTAAAACAAGCAGCCGTAGCACAACATGTGCTTATTTGGACTGCCGTTTCCAAAGAACTGCCCAACTTAGGAAATACAGAATTGTTGGGAATGGCAATATGCCGTCTGGTGTTCATATTTCGGCGTGCTGTTATTAACTAGTCCATACCCAGAGAATCATCCCAAAACCATTACTATCACCACCACTCTTTTCAGATGGGACAAAATACTCCAGAAAATAAAATAAAACTAGTTGAAACACATACCTAAAAACATGTCCATTTGATTTAAATAGTTTGTATTGTAATTCATCACTCCAGATTACAGCTATCTAACAAGTACTGTATCATGCACGTTGAATCAGAATGAACAAAGCTTAGTTTGTGCATCAACCCGTCTTTGGAAACAGTGCTAATGATATTTAATGAGTTCAATTGTCGCACACATACGTCTACAGTCGTACTTCTGTTTAGACAATTAATTGATGCACCATCACCTCAATCGATATTCTAACTTTTCCTATAATTACTATACAGAGCTTCAGATCGTATTGTTGATCTGCTCCGTATTGTACATTTTCTCTTGCCCATGTAACGAACTGAAATGTATACGGCCTTCCTGTTTCGTAATTTTCGTACATTACTTTTCATCCATTAATAGCAGTCAGCCACAATAAATCGTGAATCGTCTAACTGTGGCAAATTTGCATGAATGGTAAATGGCTATTGTAATCACTTGTATGGAATTCAGTTATCCATTTTCAAGATCCATTTCAAGATTCATTTCCAAGATCCATTTCAGTAACCACGGAGTTCGCTTTGGGGGAAATCAATGTATTTTTAACACCAGCGTAGTATGTGATTTTCATTGTCATGGTTGATGTTTAAAGTTTGCGCAGCTCCTTTCGAAAGTGTTTTGTTGCTAACCTGAATCTCCTGTAGTACCTGCTGGTTCGTAGTGTAAACTTTCTGATTCTTCCTGTGTATTACTCTCGCTTTTCTATTGGCTAATAATGTTGCCTACAGTTGATTTTAGGTGACTCAGTTCTTTCTTTTGCCTTCTTCTTCTTTGAGTGCCATCTCCTATCGGAGGTCGGCGACCACCTTGGCAAATTTTGAGCGATTCTCAGCTATTCTGAGCAGTCTCTCAGAGTTCATACCAGTCCACTGTCTGATATCTGCCAGCCAAGATTTTCCTTCGTCTTCCTTGTCCTCTTCTTCCATTTATCTTCCCTTTTATAATCAATTGAAGTATCATATTTTTCATTACGAAGTAGGTGACCAAGATATGCAATTTTCCTTCTTTTAATGGTATCTAAAAGTTCACGTGATTTCCCCATTTGTTTCAGTACTTCCTGATTGGACGTTTTTGCTGTCCATGGGATTTTTAACATTCGTCTGTATAACCACATCTCAAAGGCTTCAAGTTTTTATTGATGTTGTCTTCAAGGTCCAAGTTTCTGCACCGTACAGCAGTACAGACCATACATAGCATTTAACCATGCATATTCTAAGCTCTAAGCTTAAACTCCGGTTACACAGTGTTGATTTCATCAAAAGAAAACGTTTTCTTGCCATTTCAATTCTAACTTTTATTTCCATTTCAATTCTAACTTTTATTTCCATTTCTGGATTGCAATCTTCATTTAACCAGCATCCGAGATATTTAAACTTTGCCACACTTTCTATTTGTTTCCTATTTAAAGAAAGTGCTAAATTAAGAATTAGTTTCTTACTTATGACCATGAATTTAGTTTTAGTGATATTTATTTTTAATCCCATTTTTTTCACTCTCTGCATTTATTAGCTCCAAAAGATTTTGGAAGATCCTGAATATTGTCAGCCAGAAGAGCTGTATCATCGGCATATCGGATGTTACTGATGATTTCACCATTTACACTAATCCCTTCCTTTTTTCCTTTCAAGAATTTTTGAAATATGGCTTCTGAGTAGATGTTAAAAAGAAGAGGTGACAGCACACATCCTTGCCTTACTCCTCGTTTGATGTTAATGGAGTCTGTAATAATGTCATCAACTTGAACAGATGGCTTTTGGTTCCAATATAAGTTTTCAATGATCCTGATGTCTTTACCATCTAATCCAATTCTTTTTAATAGTACAATCATTTTAGCATGTTGGACTTTGTCAAATGCTTTCTCGAGTGATACCCAATTCGTTGCTAAAGCCGAATTGGGTATCACTGATGGTGTCTTCACATTTTCTGTATATTCTTTTTTGAATTATTTTCAGAAACATTTTGAGAACGTCACTCATTAGGCTGATCATTCTATAGTCATTACAAGTTTTCGCATTTACTTTTTTAGGTAGCATGATGAAGGTCGACTATAACCAGTCTTGAGGTATTATGCCTGTATTGTAGATCTTATTAAATAGCTTTACTAATATGTTAATGTTGTCACCTTCTAATAACTTTACTATTTCTGCCGGTATTCTATCTGGTCCTAGGGCTTTACCATTTTTAGCTGAGTTCAATGCACATTCTACCTCTGATTTTAGAATGCATGGACCTTCCATATGTTCATAAGTATTTTCTGGGTTCTGTCTGTCATCAGTAAAGAGTTCTTCTATATATTTCACCCATTCTTGTATTTTGTCATCCTTTTTGGATATAATTTCTCCCTTTTTGTTTAGAAGGATACAGAATTGTTTTTTCTTATATATACCTGAGGTCTCTTTCATCGTTTTGTGTAGATTAAAATTGTCATGTTTTTCCTGTAGAATTTCTATTTCTTTACATTTTTCATTTATCCAGATTTCTTTTGCTTTTTTGATCTTGTGTTTAATAATTTTCTGAACCTCTGTATATTTTGTTGGATTATGATTTTTATATGATCTGCGTTGATCCATGAGAGAAAGAATTTCATCAGTCATCAAATCTTTCTTTTTTACTGCTCTATTAGGACATAAGGTATTGGTACATTTCTCTATGAAGACAGATTTCAATTTGTCCCACGATTCATCAACCCTCATGATGTCATCATTCTTGATAAGTGCTAGCTCTTGATTCAGATCTTAACTCAATTTGCTTCTTATCTCTGTGTTTTTTAATTTTCCCAAATCAAACCTTTTTTGTTGATGTTTCTTAAGCATAGCTTTCAGTCTAAGTTGTAACTCTGCCACCAGTAGGTTATGATCAGAAGCAATATCTGCACTAGGATAGGTTTTTGTACTCTTTATAGAACTTCGAAATCGTTGATTAATTAGTAAGTAATCAATTTGGTTTCTGACTATATTCCCATTATTATCCTGTGGTGATCGCCAAGTATACAATCTTCGAGGTGGTAGCTTAAACCATGTGTGTGTGTGATTATTAGCTCCTCTACCTGGCAGAATTGAAAAAGACGGTCACCTCTCTCATTTCTTGTGCCCAGTTCATGTTCGCCAACTACATCTCCACTTCTACCTTTCCCAACTTTAGCATTCAAATCACCCATTACTATGTTAATATCATGTTTTTTTGTATTTTTCATTAGTTCTTTTAATTGATCATAAAATTCTTCAATCTCGGTATCACTCTTGTCAGCAGTAGGGGCATAGACTTGTATAAGATTAACATCTAGTGGTTGTCCTTTCAGTTTTAATAACATCATCCTATCTGAGTAAGGGATGAAGCTCAACAGTGACTTATTGATCTCGTTGTTTATTATTATTCCAACTCCGTTTTGATGGTTGTTTTCACAACTTCCAGAGTGATACATTGTCATGTCATTGACTTGTGTTTTGCCTGATCCTGGCCACCTAACTTCACTCATTCCTAAAATTCCAATTTCAAGTCTTTTCATTTCTTGGATAGCATTTCTTAGCTTACCTGCTTCATACAAGGTTCTGACATTCCAGGTTCCCAGTTTTACTGAGCGCACCATGTTTAGTCCGGGGATTCTTTCTTTTGCCAATGCCATGAATTGTAGGCCACTTATGTGATATCCAATTAAACCTATGCCAAATTCGTTAGTTCTCTCTATGCGTGGCACTGACGGCAGTATACAGATGTGCAGTCGATTCTAGAAAGGAGTATATCTATTGCCTCGTATACAGTATAGACCACGAGGGACTATAGAAATATACACATCGGTGTTTTATTCAGGAATCAGTCTTAAAACTTATTTAAACATATCGCATACACATAAATATTTAAAAAAAGAAATAAATCTTTAAATCAAACTTCTATTTCTTACTCCTGGGTATATTTCTAGGATTCATTTTAGTCCTTTCATGCGCTGGAATTAGTTCATTTATTAATCAATTTACTCTCGAAGTAACTGTTTCTTTGTAGATATTTGGACGGCACTGATGTGCACACATCATCGGGATGCTTAGAATACGTTTCACTCTCCATAAACAATCGTTATCGTTTTGACAGAAATTCATTTCTTTTTATAGCACATATATCTGATGCGCTATATAAGATATATAACGTGTGTGGAGTCATTCCAACATCAAGAAAACTTTATTTAAAGGTAAAACGGCAAAGTATTCCAGAAAATTAAACTGTATGCGAAGGCATATTGAAAGACAGAACTTTCTCTACTAAGTTATACGCAAGCTAAAGTGAATTAGTTTTCAAAGTTAATGAATTAAAGTGAATTAATCTTCAAAGTTAATGAATTAAAGTGAATTAATCTTCAAAGTTAATGAATTAAAGTGAATTAGTTTTTAAAGTTAATGAATCAAATGAAACTGGAAATGAAATAAGTTTCACACGAGGATGACAGGTTTTAACTCTCCCAGTAACTTGTTTCTATTCCTACAAATGAAACAAACCAGCAAGAGAATATTTGCAAATAAAATTCACTTTCCTCATAGCATCGCTTAAGTTAGTAACTAATGCTATGAGGGCAGTGAATAACGAACAGAAAAACATCTTTGGTTTACGGTCTTTTACACATCGATCAAAGTAAAAATGAGAACTCCTGTCCTCCGCAACCACATTGGAATGTATTGCATATTTCTACGATCTGGTTGAATCAATGCCTCGGAGAGTGCAGGCTATTATTTGCACTAGAGGAGGACCGACATGATGCTATTAGGTAGGTATCTCTAATGTTTCGTTCATTGAGTGTATATATATATATATATATATATATATATACAGAGAGAGAGAGAGAGAGGAGTTCGACAAATTATGCAAAATCCTACTCCCGACGAAAAAAATACTATCCCAAGTAATATACTATCCCAAGAACCCTCTCCAATCTAACTTGAGTAGTATTCTAAGTTAATAGGAGTTCTATAAAGCGATTATTGATACTGTATCATTCTTTGGAGATTATTTTCTTTATGTGAGAACCATCTTCCAAGCAGCAGAAGTCTATAACTAATAAAGATTGAAAGAACAGTTGAATCAACATTGCTCCCTTTTGAAAATATATTTGTTACATTTATTCTTGTTACTAGAATAGTTCTTTATACTAATCCTCTTCAGTTTCTTTTACATAGCTCGCTGAGGTGTGGGCCGGGAATAGCCTCTATAAATTCCTCGGTCAATTGCTGCACACAGGAAGATCTGTTTCTCTGCACAAGCTTACTCCGACGACACCGATATCGTTCCTGACAGAGGACTACATTTACGCCTCTTAGACAAACGATATGGGTTATTTTCCGCTGATTAAACACCTGAGATGTCGCACCTTTTGGAGAAACCGCTCAGCTCAGCTCTTTTCAAAGTTGTATCTGGTCAATGATGATGGGAGAATGATAAACACTGAGGGGGGATATTGTATAGGTGATAAATGAGCAGTTCAATAAAGCATTCCAACCTTGTGATTGCAACATAATGCAGAACCTGAGAGCAGTGAGAATGGGGTAGGAACCACTGATGGTGAGTGAGTAGGAGGTATATGAAGAATTGAGTAAATTTGATGTCAAGAAAGCTATGGAATTTGATGGTATACCATCTCTTGTCTTCAGGAAATGTTCCAGTGGATTGACAACACTTTTAACGTATATTTTCAACATGAGTCTTAGATTAGCCGGATCAAAAGATGCAAAAAAAGATGAAAGATGCAAAAATTGTTCCGCTTCATAAAGGAGGTGATAAGATTGTCTTCAAATTATAAGAATCTGCTTGTCTGGATTTGTGGTCGAGGTGTTGGAGAATTTAGTGAAGACAAGGATTACTGGATACAGAGCAGTAGAATTCTCTTTAATGGACAGCATGTGCTTTCTAAAAGGAAGATAGTGTTTTTACAATCAACTTACTTATTATAATAAGGTGACGAATACACTGAGCAAGGGTGATGCATATACAGTAGTATATTTAGATTTTGCAAAGGCTTTCGATAGATGACCACAGGACGAACAACTAATGAAATTAGAGCAGATTGGGTTGGATTGGCTGTCTGATAGTAACAACATAATGTGTATGGGAGGGTGATATGCCAGAAGAGGAAAGTCACTACTAGTGTGCCCCAGGGATATGTTTTTGGGCCAGTATTGTTTAATTTGTATTTAAATGACATTGAAAAGAGCTTAATTGTGATATACAGTACAGGTGATGAAAAGTTGGAGATCGTTATGAGAAGTAGAGCAGATGTTGTAGCTTTGCAAGAGGACCTAAATAGACTGTCTGAATGGATAAGTGTGTAGAGATGTCAGGTTCATGTTGAAAAGTGTAAAGTTTTAAAATTTGGATGCAAAGATGGGATGCAGAATATAGGATTGATAGGGACATTTTGGAAGAAGTGGAGGAGATGAAGGATTTGGGGGTTTGTGGTGAATAGAGACTTGAAAATTTGTGGACATTTTGTTAAAATTGTGAGGATGATACTGTGGATTATGGGAATGATGTGGAGAACACAGACATGCAGAAGTAAGGATGTTTGGATTCCATTATACAAGATTTTCAGCAGGCGGTTTATGGATTACTGTGCACAAATTTGGTCGCCTGGTTTTCAAAAGGACGATGAGATGTTGGATAGGATCCAGAGACAACGGGGTAAGTTGGTAACTGGTCATTTTTGGAGTATGGGATATGAGGACAGATTGAGAGAATAAAAATTAAAGAGCTTAGTGGATAGAAGGAAGAGGGGAGACATAATAGAGACGTATAAGTTGATAAGGGGTAATTACTAGATTAACTTGGATGAGATTTTTCATAAAATATCTGGAGAAAGGAGAGAATGACATGCCATCCCAGGTAGCTGCATAAGGTGGATGTGAGCAATGGATGAGGAGTAGATGTTTTAAATGTAGCGTGGCGGGCAATTGGAATGCATTGCCTGAGAGTGTGGTGAGTCCAGGGACGGTTAATGCACTTAAGTCAAGGTACGATGAGCTATGTATGTGAGAGTGGGACCTCCCATGATGAGTCTTTTAATTCCATGGAGGCATGTCAATAATAATAATAATAATAATAATAATAATAATAATAATAATAATAATAATAATAATAATAAAAGCATTTTCAGCCTGGCGGGCACTAACAATAGGCCCCTTATAGAATTCCGAAAGGTCCTTTGTTTATCCCATTGTGATCAACACTGTTTCACTATGACTGACCAGCAGAATTATTATACGTATAATATTTATATATTTTAGAAACGTATTTTGCATATAAACTGCGTAAAAGATGTTTTACGTATATCTGCATAAAGGTTTCTAATTTAATGGCCAGTATGTGTACTTAGATGATGTTTGCATATAAATATATGGGAGTGTGTGGAAATTGTGAATTTCAATTATGAACTCAATATTGTATTTATTAAATACTAAGTTGTAAACATTCCTCTGGGTCATTTATATAAATATCTTTCTTACCGATACATGAGTAGTAGGTAATTTTTAGAAAAATTACTTCTCCTGTTTGCAATATATGTGTGCTCGAGAGCCAAATAACATTTCTTCCAAGTAAGTTTCTTGTCAGATTTGGAATTCTCATAATTCTGTCAAAAACGATAAGTCGTTATCTTTTTTCACAGAAATAAATTTCTTTCTATAGTGCATATGTTTGATGCGTTAAATAAGACATATGGTGTATGTGGAGTCAGAAAACTTTATTTATAGGTAAAAACAGCAAAGAATTCCAGAAACTTAAACTGTATGTAAAGGCAAATTGGAAGATAAGGCTTTCTCTAATACGTTATACGCAAGCTAAACAAACAATAAACATCCAGACATTCAGAAGATTATAATATTGATTTAATAAAAAAGTTGGAGATTTTTAGGTAATTTTAGGACGATTTTATCTAAACTTTCGTGAAGATATGATGTATTTCTAGTAAAGCAGTAGTACCTTGTATGTATTTTACGAATATACATATTTATTAATATGTTTGCAATGCTAGAGAAATAGTCATACATCCACATCTTCTATCGTAATAAAGAAGACGATGAAGAAGAACAGCAGTTGAGTTTCATTCCAAAGAAGAAGATACTCATTAATTTCTATCTTCTTTCTATCGAAGGCAGTATCCCTGTATTACAAGGATACTGCCTTCGATAGAAAGAAATACATGTGCATGTTCTTCGTCTTTCTGAAGAAGAATTAGTATTAATTTATTAAAAAAGGTAGTAAATATATTCTAATGAAGCTACATTATTTCAAAGGTACAACATATTTGAATCTTCTTCCTCAAAGCAAGGTAATTTTATGTAATTCCAAAGGCTTATTTGGCTAGCGTATTATATCTGTTGATTGAGTGTGTTTGCCTGAAACACATGAATTTCATCAGGATGAAAAACTCTTGGAGGGAAAATAGCTGTGGCATTCGTGTCAGACCGTCTCACTCACCTTATCATGAAAAACCCTTTATGAATATTCTTTGCACACTAAACAGGACACTTACCCATATTTTTGTAGCCACAGGTCATTACCGATGTCGACTTTGCTAAGGAGACTCCCTAAAGAAGAAACCGAGTTATTTTATTCGGAAGGTGGTACATCGTCTTCTACAAAAAAAAAAAAAAAAAAAGATGTACTACAATTTATTTTTCATGAAAGTTTGCTGAAGAGCCGGTAATACATTTTCATCTTGTCATAATGAAAATTTCGAATTCGAATTCTCTTGAAGAACAGGCGTTGCGTTATAAATGAGAGATAAATATGCTTCTTCGTCCTAAATAAGGAGTGTTGTATTATGAAGAATAAGATATAATAATATATCTGCAACTTCTGCTTGACAAACATATGTGAATGTCTTGTTAGAATGAGAGATGAAATTGATGCTATAAAATAACCTTACATTAATAAATAGGAACTATTTACTTTCATGACATTCGTTGATCAAAAACATTTGATCAACGAATGTCGTATATTTCGTTTAAGAAGTACTTAATTCATATAATATGATAAATGACAATAAGAAACCGCTAACAAAATCTAATACTGTTTGTGTAGAAGTAGAAATAAATAGTCAAAAATTAGCTACGTTAGAGCATCATAAGTTGACCTGTATAACTAACTGCATCTTGAGCAGATAAAGGGTATTCTCATCAGTTTTATTGGCGAGAAGAATAATAAAAGTTTTTTTTTAATTGGGGGCACCAACCATAGGCCCTTTATCAAATTCCGAAATATCCTTCGTTTATCCTTCGTTCGTTCCACCCACAGTAGATGGCATATCATGTTGTTTAGGGACACAACACGTGTTGTTTCCCTCGAGAAATGACTATAAACTTCTAAACGACTAAGATTTGTTGCTGGTATGATGACAATGAGGTAACAGATATGATGCCTTAGATGAGTAGTGGAAGTCTCAGGTCAAAGTGGAGATAACGTGTGAAGAGATTGCATCTAAACAGTCACGAATTTGGTGGTGAGGTACTTATTTTTCCTGAGATGAAAACTCAGTAAAATCAAAACTTATATCTTTTCAGCTAAAGAAATAAACTAAAGAAAAAAGTTTCATTATGTAGTTTTATTGGTAGCTGATGATCCTGATCGAATACCTGATAAAAATCTAACCATTTTTTAAATTAAACTATTGAGTTTTGGTTTGTTGACAGTGCTAATTATAGCCGAGCAGAGAAGCGGAATTACCTTCTGATATTGTCTTCATTCATAGAGTTAAACCGAAGATGTTACAAATATAGTGAAAGTTTACTTTGCATTTCGATGGACGGCTGAAAGTTTTCACAGTTTTCATTAGCATTTTATGAGGATATCCAATGTACATGGAAGTATTCAATTCATTAGTGAACTTATTCAAAAGTGCAAACACTATTAAAGGCTGGTCGAGAGTTAGCAATGAGAGAGAGAGAGAGAGAGAGAGAAGAATCACTTATATGTAAAAGAGAAATTTAATCATATTTGGAGAAATATGCAAGCGACATGACAAAGAGCTGGTCGATTTATAAGCCTTACTACTCAAAAACGCCTCTGATGATAGCAATCTGGCAAAGCTTTATGAGGACCGATCTTGCCATTCCTCAGGAAATATGATTTCTGCAGATGAAATATGTAAGAATCAATCCATTCTATCTTTTTTTTTTCAAAGATTAGCTAATATAGAAACTGAATAACCAGCCTCCTCCCCCCCTCACAAGAAAAACGGAATTTTCCATTTCAAAGAATGGGTGGTCTCATGATTGGTTCATAAGCTATCAAAACTGAAAACCAGTGATGATGATGATAATGGCCTTATGTTTTTTTCTTTTATTCGTTTCATTTCTTTTACTTTTATTTGCTTTCCCCTTCTTTCCTTCCTACGATATGCACTGTACTGTAATTGTGCAGGAAAAAATCATTATTTAACTGGCATTATAAATAATGTTAATTCGTCGAATTTTCAGCGTTTCGTTTTCTTCATACTTACCTTTTCTTTGCAATTATTTCTTTCAGCTTCCATTTCGAAACAGTTTTTTACTTCGTAAGTTTATTTCGTCTGTAGTTTTTTAGATAATTAAATTCTTTTGTTTTTAATCTTGTTAGTATAAATTAAATTGTCAATTACCCCAGAGTTTAGTAATTACTTATCTTTTAATCTTTGCTTACAACAAAGGACCCAAGGTAATTTTATGTACTTGAATTAACACTGAATTAATTTTGCTTCCTTATGCCACTCTAGTGTGTATTTGTGTTTGTGCTCTTAAAATCTAGACATGAAAAATACTTTTGATACAGAAGAAGTTACTGCATTTGTTTTTCTGTGACAGTTAATTAACTAAGTAATGATTAATTTTGACAAATTAAATCAACGAGCATACTTAAAAGAAAGTACACAGAACGTATAGCAGAAAGCAGATTACTTGATGAGTGTACAAATGGTTCTTATTAAGCAAAAATGGAAATAATTTCCACTTAAAGATCTGGCCTTAATGAGTGAGAGTTCTCCAAAAAAAGTGAATGAAAGGTTCATTGGCTTGTAGCTGCAACTGCAGAAACATCAAACATGGTTTTACATCAGATTTTACGTTTAATATGAGAATAATATGTATAGTATGTTTTTTTAATACTTCGTCAATTTAAATTGATCAAAAGTAATCGTTTATAACAAATCAACTTTGAAATCTTCAGCAGCTATTCCATTACCACATGAATAAATAACCAAGCCAAATAGTTTTTCTTCATGGGTTCACTTGAATTTTTCCCTGGCTTGGGTAAACGATGAATGATCCTTGTTTCTTGTGCGATTTAGGTGTAAACTGTAAATGGTATCTTTTCTGCAAAGTACAAGAGGTAGTTGCATATTCTGCGTCTGTTGCCGTCTGAGTCGAGTAGATGCCAGTTATTCTTCTAGGTTGTGAGATTGATTGCAGGCAGCAAAAGTAGTGTCAGGTCTGTATTTACAGGCTAAGTCATTCAGTGCTTCACGTGTATTGTAGAACGTGAAGAGATCTGGCTCAATGACTCTGAATTTGATATCTCACGTGTGTTGCCGTAAGAAGGCCACTGAAGCATTACTCGGTCTGGCGTTCTCTGCTACAGTGTTGTGCGTGAAAGCATTGTTTTGTGCTGAGATAAAGTTTTAGCTTTTACAGATCTTATATTAGCATACTACACTCCAGAACTGTATGTCTCCTTTAGTTTTTCGACAAAAAGAGATCAATCAGAAAATTACTAAATAACTTAGATAATAAAAGTCTTCTGATCCTGATGACATCTCTCCAATTGTTCTTAAACATCGTGCTTCATAGTTAACTGCCATTCTGCATCGCCTCTACAACCTATGATACACATCCTAATGCATGGAAGCAATCTCATATCCATCCTATTTCAAAAAAGTGTGATAGAAGATAAAAGAGTGATAGAAGTCTGTCGTCAAACTTCCGATCATTTCCATCATCTTAGTTCTCTCCAAAATAATGAAGAAAGTCATCAATTGCCAACTTTAGAGGCCTACTAGTTAATCAGCGACCACAACCACTGATCTCGTAGCTTATAGCACCTACCACTGGACCACGTGGCATGGAAAGGTTCGGATAAACTTGTACTGTCGCCCTCTATAAATCTTTAGAATGTGTGTGGTATACTGGTCTGCTTAATAGCCAGCTTTCTGTCTGGTCGTTCTCTGCGAGGCATTGTAGATGGCTCCCTCTCTTCGAGCTTCATCATCAATGCTAGAGTGCCTCAAGGATCTGTCCTATCACCTACTCTCTTTCTCTTGTTCATAAATGACCTATTCACAGCTTTGCAGACGACAGCACTCATCCACTCATTCGACAAGCCATTCAATACACCGGCGTTTCCCAGATTTTTCCTACGACGGAACACTTCACAAATCCTGACGTTTTCACGGAACACCTTGGATATTTTGTAATGTGTTAATAATTAATTATGTTGTAATCATAAAGAGTATTAGTACACTTACGTATACGGTGTGACATGTTGACAAATATAAAATTACATTTAAATCAGTTATCAATCACTGGACTAATGAAATCTTGTAGCATATTTGTAATTTCCTCAGGCCAACATCATTAAATTAATTTGTGCTGATTTTTATTGACATATCCCATTCTGATTATCAAAAATTTTGTAATATTATTATAAGAACTTACGAGTGAAGGCAGGCTTTTTCTCCTGTGTGCCGGTAGTTTCCCCCTCCTTTTGTACATCCTGGAGATCGCTTTGTAGGCTGTAAGTAGATGAATCACTACCTATTGTGTCACAAACACCTTCAATAAGAGATTTCTTAACACAAAATTAAGAAAAGTCCCTTGTCTCTTATTCATATTAACATTTAAATCTGCAAGGGCTATTACTTTTAAAAAATCGCAGCACTATGATTTCGAAACTTTTACCCTACAATAAGAACTTGCGAAGAAAGTATTCAGTATTACTAGATTTGAGAACCGGATACAGACTATCTTGATCTTCTATTTCAGTGGAAAAATTTGCTTTATACTTCCTTGCGGATTGTTCACTAACATTTACAACACAGATGTTATTTCGTTCAGTTTTTAGAACAGAGGATACGCTGCCCACTGTTGTAATCGGATTGCAGGCAATTTTTATGAACCGTCATAAACAGCAGTATTCCATTTCCCGAATTACTTCCATGTTTAAAATTACACGGCTTGGTCACTGACATCACGGAACCCTTATTCACTTTCCGCGGAACACCAGTGTTCCACGTTACACAATTTGGGAAACTCTGTAGTGCATTAACATCCCCAGCCTACAAGATCATCTACAACCAGTGCCTTAAACATTGATATTCATACTATCATTCAGTGGGGCGAGGACAATCGTGTCATGTTCAATGCCACTAAAACACAGTTTTGCCTTTTATCCGACAAAAGAGACCTCAGCTTACCTTTTCTTACTCTTAGTAGCACATAAATCACCAGACAAGTTCAGATCTCTTTGGTCGGACTAATGTTTATGTCCGGTCTTTCCTGGCATAAATACATCACATCAGTAGCCTTTTTAACATCTAAGGAACTTGGCATACTTTTTCAAAACTGTTTTACACCCAGCCAACTCCTAACTATATAGAAATCCCAAATCCGCACATACTTACAGCACTGCTCACCTGTTTGTAATGGTGAACCTGAAACTTCCCTTAAAATCCTTGACGCTGTCCAGAGGCGAGAAGGCTCCTTGATTAATCCCTCACTTACAGACACGTTTCAGCGTCTATTTCACAGACAGTGTTTCAGCAGTATGTCTATTTTATGGGTACTTAATGATCATTGCTGTAGTGAATTGGCGACTATCATTGCTCCACTTTCTGTTGCATTTGTTAATACAAGATCAGCAGCTTCCCAGCACCCCTTTACTATCCAAATGCAAATATACCAAACCTGCTTCTGTTTACCCTCTTTTATTACGTCCATCTCCGTTCTCTTGAACATCCTTCCTCGTGAAGTATTTGCAAACAACTACAACCTGTAGTGTTTAAAAAAAGCCCTCATCTGCACCTCACACACGGCACCCATGTGTTTATATGTCTCTCGAGAATGGAATCTCGAAAGATTTTTCTTGACCAACTGGTTGCTCTTCCTTCTAGGAGTGCAGAGGTGTGTTGATGGAGATCAGTAGTCTTTCACTTTAGTTTTGATAAGGAACTAATTAGTCGCTTCAGTTTTGCTGAGCCTTCGCAGGTTATACCTTGAGGTAGACAGTTTATGTGTCCACGAAGGGTTCAGATCAACGAAGAAGCTATTTCGTCAAAGCTGTTAAGCCAGCGGACATTACTCGGTACAGTCAGAAAAATGTTCTATGAACCACGTCGCTGTATCCAGACAGAAATAATTCAACAAGGGAATACTTTGTTGAAACCCGGAAAACTATACACAAGACTGGACTCAAAGAGAGATATTTTTTTTTTATCCTTGGTAAAAATATAAATCTCATTAGCTCATCTCATTAGTGATTTATTGTGTGCATTACTGTTATTTTCGGAAACATCTGATGTGAGGAAATTCAGACTTTGCGTTGGCTTCTGACGGTGTGCTTATTTTCTTCAGTGACAGAACCGTATTTCGTTAAGAGTCTTCTAAGAAACCGATGAGGTATTTCAGGCGGAGCGTTTGAGTCGGTGCAAATGCTGCCTGATTAGAGTATAAGTGATACGGACCGATATCAATGAATTTTTTGCAGCATTGTTTGTGCTTATGAGGTACGACTGAAGTAATCTTGTACGGTTTCTGCTACACTGAATGCATCGGTAATATTTTTTCGCGGTACAATCACAGCAATCGCTGTCAGATAATCTTCCAAAGGAATGTTTTAAGTTTTAAAAGAGGGATATCGTGAGTAGACATATTAATACAAAATTAATAACGGAAAAAACTCACGTACAAAGATTATTTATTAGAATACTTTTCGCCTGTGTGTCACAGGCATCTTCAGTACATATTAAGCTCAAATTAAATAATAACTGACAATTCCAAAAAGCGCCACCTAAGTAGCTGGTGTAAGATAACTTGAAAAATCAATAAATTTCCTAAAAAAAAATCAATACAATAAAAAGTTAGGAAAGATTAGCTGATTTGTCAAGTTCTATCTCCCATAAAGGGGATAGTCGTAAGCCGTCGGATCTGTTTAAGTTAGGAGAATGAAGTAGAGTTAGTTTCACATGTTTCTTTATAAAGGCGTTCCATGAGAAACTGACTTTTGTGAAGATCTCTTGTCTTTCTCCAATGAACTCTATGTCTAGTGAAGATGGCATGTTCTGCAAGTCCAGACTTTTCAGGTTTAAAATATTCAAGCAAAATATTCAGTGGTTTTAAAACTTTTGCTATACGTTCACTGATGCCTTGTACATAGGGGATAAGAATGCACGTCAGTTCTTCTGTATTTGAAGAGGAAGACATATTAGAACTACTCAAAGTTCTTTTAATAAAGCAATTCTTATAAGATGGCATGTTCTTTAAGTCTGGACTTGCAGAATATGCCATCTTCACTAGACATAGAGTTCATTGGAGAAAGACAAGAGTTCTTCACAAAAGTCGGTTCCTCATGGAACGCCTTTATAAAGAAACATGTGAAACTCTGCTTCATTCTCCTAACTTAAACAGAACCGACTGTTTACGTCTGCCCCCTTTATGGGAGATCAGCTAATCTTTCCTAACCTTTTATTGTATTGATTTTTTTATTATTTTTTAAGGAAATTTATTGACCTTTCTAGTTATCTTACATCAGCAACTTAGGTGGCGCTTTTTGGAATTGTCAGTTAGTGTTTAATTTGAGATTAATAAGTACTGAAGATGCCTGTGACACACAGGCGAGAATTATACTATTAAATAATCTTTGTACGTGAGTTTATTCCGTTATTAATATTGTATCGAAAGGAGTGTTTTCTTTAGTAGCGAAAATAACTACTCCATTTTATTCAGGGAATGGCATGGTCAGTGGAGTTGATTGCGGAAATAGTATTTAGTTGCCTGTTTGCCAGCATCGTATTAGTGTAAGAAAGTAGCATTTTTGCTGGCGATAAGGACATAGCTTAAGCTACTTCATTAGAATAAGTAATGAAAATTATTGATCTTTTTACTTATGAAATTTCTCGTGTTTCCTTTAGCGTGGTAGTAAGGAAAGGAGATTACTGGTATTTTTCTTTGGCTCCATTAGTGAGCAGTCCTGTTGCATGTCGCTAATCCGTTGTCAGGGGCAGAGAGTCCAGGAGTCCAGCAAAAGATACAAGGTGAAATTATTGCATTTGAACTAAAGTCAATTTAGCATTACTAGTAGGGTTGGTAGAGGAATTGTTTCACTTAGGCTTCTTTATTAAGATATATACGTATTAACTTACGTTTTATGAACAGATAGCTCTTATAGAGATAAATCAAATACAGTGATGAATAACGTATAAAAAGCAAAGGAGAAAGAAGCACAAAAACAAGTTCGTGACTGATTTCACGAGTTATTATTATTATTATTATTATTATTATTAGAACAGAAAGAAACAGAATTTTGAAGATCCCGAAAATTACAATAAACCATTTACATTTTAGAGAATACTTATCGAAGGAGAGAAATTAGTTTTAAATTACATAACAACAAAAACAAAAAGGAAATATAGGAAAAAGAAAAAAAGAAAGACGGACAGAAATAATATACCTCTCTTTCTTAATGCAGAACTCATCGAAGTTCAGTGTGATTTCGTGACTTTGTTTCTCTATACAAGAAAGTGTATGTCGTCTGCAATCCAGAATAGAGCATCGTTTGGATTCCATTCTGCACTGAATAGGGAACTGATGTCTTGTTCTCTGTGGTAGTACTATTCGTGCAACAATCGACTATATAGTTTGCTGCTCAAATTTCTTTGAAGTGTTGCTAGGACTCACTGACGGAGGGTGCTGCTTCTTAAGTAAAAAGTTATCGTAAACAGGTTTGCAACAATGAAGAGGAAGTTACATATCCTGTGTATTTTCTCAATTGTGTGGAATAGATGCCGGGAATCTTTATGGCGGCGTGTATGCTTTCAGGTACCTGGAGCGTTGCAAAAGAGAAAAAAAATCGGATTCTATGAGTCAGAGTTGGCGGAGCTTTGTTGGGGTTGGTACGATTTTTTATGCCAAAAACTCCACGCTATGTCGACATCTTCTCTGGTACATCTTGTCTTTTAAGGAAGATCCCAATAAAAGTTGGATGGCCTGGGTAGGTATTCACACGGGGTTAAAAATATGGGTTCATTTGTAAACGGTAAAACTGAATGTGCTCATGTGAAGAAATGATACATTTTTGAGGTTATTAGGTTAGGAAGGACTTAGATGACAGAAACCTAAATGTGGGTAGATCTCAGTTTTCTGTGGATCGGAATTTCTTGAGGCGAGTTAGAAGGGGTTTTATAATTGCCGTTTGCATCTCTTTATTGTATTTCTGCTTTTGGGTTTTGAGCAGTAGGTTGTTGAAAATTTCCCTTTCAGGTTATGACATAGAAGGTCTGCTATGGTTCTAATTCCTTCCCAGTTCCACGAAGGAAACGGAAAGGATGGTGGCAGTTGTAGACTTACCATGTTTCTGCTAAAAAACGGGGCTCGCTGACCACTGTTTGTTTGAGGTGATCCAGTCACTCTGTGACAAACGTGTGTGCGCCTTACCAGCGTTGTAGTCTCAGAAGAATGAAGTCAGTTTGGAAGGTAATGGAGGCTATACATGAGCCGAGGACTCTGGACAGTGAATCCTATGGCGAATGTTTTCACCAGAGGACTCATTTCGTGTCACACACGAAATGCAAAGCGAAGTAATTTATATATGATAGCTATAAATGCAAACTGTATCGAGTTTTAATATTATTTTTCGACGTAAGCGTATGATTTTCCAAACCATTATAAAAGTAGATGAGCTTTTTAAGGCCACACAGAAGAATAATTTTGTTTATTCCTGCTGCTATTATAAAGATCTCTTCTTCAATTTTGTTGTAATGTAAAAATGTATGTTTCATCTAATATTTTTTTGCATGGAAGACCAAAACTATGTGATATCGAGGATATGTTGCTTCAGAGTGGCCAAGGAAGGATGCAAAAATAACTATTTTCGACTGCGTTTTCTACTTTTACTTAGAATGAGAGGTTACAGTTTCTCTTTGAAACCGTTCCAATTCATCGTACAAATTTCAACCTTCATAAGTAAATGATCCCTTCAAAATCACGACAATATAATGACAGCATTTTCTAAAATAAAGGGCATGGAGAAAAACTACCAATAACATACGAGACATGTTGAATAATGACATTGGTAAGACACGCTTACACTTCAAGTAAGCATTACGCATGACGTAGATATCACGTACTGAAGTTCTCGTTAATCTGCCCTTATCTTCATAGAAAAGTGGTAGGAACGTATTTCGAATAAAATGAAAGAAACCTACAGTCATTGGTGTTTATGATATTCGACGTGGAATTAACCATTGATAGTTAACTCAATGAAAAATAAACATGGATGAAACCCAACATGCCTACACTGGGTACATACAACAATTTAAATTTTATTGGCAAAGAAGCATCTTTCCTCGCCAAATTTTGATCAAATCTACGTATATACAGGGAATGTCACGAAAAGAAAATATAAAATTATTGTATGTTTGTCAACTGTACTTAGCAGAGTGTGTGAATTTTGGAATCGCTGAATAATACCATTGTGCAGCATTATATAAGGTAAGTGAATGTGTAGAGTGATGGTCGCGATGATTATCCTCTTCTGAAAAACAGTCACTTGCCACTAATCTCAAAAATATTACCAACAGATACCATCACATCACAATAGGGCATTTCCAATATTTTTAGACGTAATAGTAGCATCTGTTGGAAATAACGGGTAAAAATAGAGAGACTGGGGGGTTGCAAAATATCAATAGAAAAGACATCATGGTCTGTTTGTTTTCTTTCAGTAAAGAAACACGAATCTAGTTATCTGAAATAATTACTCCAAGAGAAGGATTTACGTTTTTTAAATTTCCTTCAAAAATCCTCCAAGACGCATTTCACTAAGTTTAGTTCCATTCTGTGTTAGAGTGTGCTGTGTAATTTAATCTTTAATGGATTTTGCAACAAAAGAGCACAAAGTTTCTTAAACAACCTGAAGGAAATTTCGTAAATAATTATTTTCCATCATATTCTTTAGTAATACGAAAAGAATCTGTTCGCTTTCAGACTACTCTTGTTTGGCAATCATACTTTTCTTTTTGTATTTTGAAACTTAAGAAAAATGCTTGAGTAAAACATCCTATTTAGACTGCTATCCTTTCATCAAAGAACAGTTTGCTTTGTGTACGTGTGTGTGTAGAGGGGGAGAGGCACTTATTGTATCCTTTCATATTGTGACTGAAATAATATGAGTTCTCCAGCCAACTGCTTTATCTGCGAACGGAACAACAAAAATTCCATGACGTACAAGGGCACCGATGAGACTCGAATGCAGGTCATTACCGAACAAAGCTCGCATGTCGTATCGTTTTCCATCTGCTCTCTCCATTGCCTTAATATATATATATATATATATATATATATATATATATATATATATATATATATATATTAAGGCAAAGGCAATATATATATATAAAGAATTGAATGACTAGAACCGAGATTTAATTAAAATGGTTTTAATATAAAAACACGACTAGTTTCGGCGTAACAGCCTTCATCAGATGAGATTATAAAAGAAAGAAAAAACACTAAAATACTGAAGCTTCAATAAACTATGAACATCATAGAGAGTCTCTATACATAATTGACACTAAATCGTTGCGGTTGTATTTAAAGCTGTTCTTCGTTAGTTGTATTGTTGGGAGAGTGCGTGCGAGTAGCGTCTCGTGAACGCCAGTACATGATTACAGCTTAATGACAATCTGGGAGGTTGTGGCTCAAGTTATTATTTAGATGAACAGGATTGAAGATGATTTCTCTAGATTCCACTATTTTTCTCTCTAGTTCATCATTGCAACGAAAGATGTTAGTAGATTTTTCCCAGCAGACTTTGTGACTTTGTTTTCATTATTGGGATTAGCCGAGAAAAGGATATGACTAGATAATCCACTGGCTCGCTGTCTCTTGTAAGTAATGTCCCTCATGTGTTCTTCCATACGCAATTCGACAGATTTGTCTGTCTGCCCAAAATAAGGAATATCACAATCACACAATAGTTTATATACACCAGGGTATTTGAGTTGATGATGACAAGGTTTTGGGTGGCTTATTAAGAAATGGATCTTTGGAAGTGGAGTGAACAAGGTTCTGATATTGTATTTTTTTAGAACTTTTGCTAATTTATGTGAAAGCCCACACATACCAACAGATATCTGTATAGTCAGTCCCATTACTTCCCTCCTCATAAGCTTGGAATAATTTCCACCTTGGGACATATAGCTCGTTCTTTTCTGGATGACTCGAATGAACTTCTTACAGAAATAAACCATCTGAAAACTTCTTTCGAAGTTAATAGATGTTCCAAGAGAATCATTGAAAAATTCCTTCTTAATCTTCCTAGACATCACTCAGAAGAAACAAATATATTCAAAGGCAATATATATATTCCTTACATAAATTTGAAAGTGGATGTTAGTAGTAAATGCTAATTATTTTTTCTTTTGCTTGTGCAGTATAGCATCTGTCGAGGTTGCAAAGTTTTTAAAAGTATATAGAGACATTTTTATTCTAGTCTTCGGGAACAACAGACAGTAAAAAATATGTATTCCTGAATAAAAATGAATATTCTCTGTATTATAAGACGTTGTTGATCCACAACAAAATACCAGCACATATGAGATTGATTAGACAGAAGAATCCCTGATACCAAAAAAAAAAAAAAAAACCGGATCAATGTAGGATTCTCGAAGGTGTGGATACTTTCGATAATGATCGGATGTTATGTATACTGAGTCTCAGTAAACAAAAGAAATTTCTTGGAAAACAGAGTGAAATATACCTAAACCAGAGAAATACACATAACATGGGCAACACATTTTACGAGATGATTTGCTGCTCCATCAAGCGATATTTATTCCTGCCATTCTCTGTCTCCTCATATATATTTTTTTAATTATGCCATCTGTAGCTCAGTGGATGTGGCGCTTGCACACCACGCTTGACCACACGAAGGAAGACGTTGGTTTCGAATCTAGTCTGCGACTAGAGGAAATTTTTCTAAGCCTTTTTTTCGACCGGTTCCCGAGTTAGTCGATCTCTGGCACGGGCAAGCTTTTTTTGTCCTGTAAACTCAAGAAAAGCGACCATAGAACCCACACTATTTCAGACAGTAAATATTTTGTGTTAGGGTTAAGAACCACGAGATGGCGGCACTTGTTAAGCCGTCTCTGTTCACTGCATGCCGCTTCATTAGCGATAGCATTGGGCTAGCTATCTCTGATTGGGTACCAGTGGAGATTGAACTGCACACTCAGTCTCGAAAAGTTAGATAGCGCTAAAACGGTGTTAACTGATTTTTTTTTTCATAAATTCACGTATTCATGTCTAGACGTTATAGGATCGTGCTATTCACTCTACCTAGCAATTTGTAGGACACACATATCACAAATGTTAATAATTAGAATTCGTTTACCATTAATGAAAGTATTTCTACTCACACTTATTCTTTCTTTTCATTTCCTATTCTAACATGTCTTATAAATGATGATTCACATATTTTAATCTTTGAGTATTTCAGATATACCAACCAACTATAGCATTCTCTTTCATTGTTGTTTACTAATAAATCTTAAAACACAGATTGTTCACCACTCTACGCAGACGTTATCGTGCAATTAATTCATTGGACTAATTAAGATGAGCGCTGATGCGCTATGCACTCTCAAAACTTTCATACATCGATAAAAATGCAATTGCAATCATACGATCATGGCATCTGCAGAGGGAGGTGGGAAAATGGGGAACTCCCCTATGCTCGAGTAAAAAATGCCACGAATTATAATCGTAAAAGTGATTGAGATATGTAATCTTAAAACCTCGACTATGGAAAGTTTTGTCTGTCTTAAAATTTTATTATGAGTTGATCTCTTTCGGCCTACGGTAGGGTAGCCATAGAATACGTGTTTTATTGCAGCAATAAAACACGTGTTCCTGTTTTTTGTTCATTCTTTTCTGATTTGCGAACAGCGATACCATTTCGTTTGCCTCAGTGTCTAGTGAGTCACTGAGTGAAGTGTAAATTGTAAATTTATGGTGAAACAAATTTAAACTTAAAAATACATTTTTAAAAAGTAAGTGTATGTAATTTAATATTATTTTACTTGTTAGTTTTATAATTTTTTTGCTTTTAATCTGAAATCTGAAAAAAAGAGCCTGTGTAGCTCAGTGGATGTGGCGTTTGCACACCACGGCGCTTGGCCGCAAGAAGGAACACTTGGTTTTGAGTCTAGTCAGCGACTAGAGGAAATTTTTCTAAGCCTTTTTTTTTGCCCATGCCAGAGATCGACTAACCCTTCCCGAGTTTATTGATGTACTTATTTAATTAAATCAATAATTATAAAAATGTATTGATGGAATTATTTGTCTCCAAGCTTTGCCCCCCCCAGAACATTTTCTGCAGACGGACGCCCATGTATACGGTCAAATTGGCGTTAAATTTGTAGCTCATGTTGAAGTTTATGCAAGATAATCCACATGACACCACACTCAACTGAAATAGGCACACGACGCCACTGATATATATATATATATATATATATATATAATAAATATAACTCAGACGAAGGCCGCCAGCACATTGTAAACTGGACTCAAACTGCTAATATCCATGTGTGCTACGATGAACTGGAAAGAAAGATTGTTGAATCAAGAGAAATTTCTCTAGATTCCTCTCATATCAATAACAGCCTAAGTTACAATCTCTCGGACGCACACGTTGCTTCTGTTCAGTACTGGCGCACTCGCGACAGCGCGTAGTATTCGTTTGTATGGAACTCATACTTGCATTTTTTCAAACATGCTACTGTTTTTCACTTGTTCTGTTAGTACAATGTTAAGTCTCTGTAGTTTTTTATATACTTCTTTGAGTATGATACCTGATGATGTTCTTGTAACGAAACTAGTAAACTAGTAGTATATTGTTAAATATATCTTGCCATCTTTTCTCTCGGTAATAGTCATTAAACTTATTTTATAATATTCCAACCGAGTTAAAATGAATTGTCAAAATATATATATATATATATATATATTATATAAGATCCAACATTATTTCGAACCCGAATATTTGTAGAAACTATGAAAATTTCATAAAAATGACCAGGGAGAGTAAGGGAATACAGTCCTCGGCTGCCTTAGTTTGCATTGTTTAAAAGGCATGAGCGCTGTCCAAGCGTCCATACGTTCTCATTTTATTGGTGCATTTTTAAGGTTTCACCTGGCAGCTCTTTCGAACTGGTTGGTTCTCTTCAGAGGCCACTATATATAAAGGATCTTTTCAAAAACTAGACAAATCCTCAAGCTCACTCTAAACTCAACGAGTGACTAGAAGAATCATTAAACTCAACGGTCGTTCTGCTCAGTAACAAGCTCACTCTCTACCAGCGAGCAAACCCGCTCCTGTTACATGGGAAAGGCATTTGAAGCGGCCACTCCAAAAAATAGTAATCCCTGTATTCTCAAGAACTCACTATATAAGTAAAGGGTCTGCTCCAAAAACTAGGCGATCCCCCAGATCACTCTAAACTCAACGATTGATCCGAAGGATCATTTAACACAGTGGTGTTGTATTCAGTGACAAGCCCACCGCACCACCGAGCAGAACCACTCATATTCCAGAGAAAGGCACTAACAGACAATAGAGGCCAACCCGAATACACCAATTCCTGGATGATCAACAGCTCTCCCAAAACAGGAACTTAGTCTCTCTCTGGTCATTTTTTACTAAACTTTCCTAGTTACTATAAACATTGGGCTTTGAAATAATATAACATCTAATACCTACTTTTCCTATATAGTTTTATTTTAGTTATTTTCAAAGCGATTTTCAGCTTCTCTCATTTTTCGTTACTTTTGGCTCCCTTTCTGTTATCGATTTTACTTTTTTTCTTCACCTTTCCCTTTTCTATAACTCTACATCCCTTCTGATGTAACTGCATGCTGAAATAGTTTAAAAATATAATTACTATTATAGAAAGAGAAAAAGAAATATTAAGACAATCCGTTGTGTGAAAAACGGTTCCAGAAGAACCAGTATATATAAATCCAAAACAAGCCCATGATCAAACGCTTTGATATGAAGTTGGATTATGAAAATATATTTATATTTTCATAGCTCGACTTCTCATAACCCGATATTTTCATAACTCGATAAATGAATCGCAAATTGTTTCAATACAAGGAGACAATTTGAATCAATATTTCACGTTGCTCAATTGTTGTTAGTTTTCTTTTTCCCTGTTTACTCGATTGGCATTTTATCGTCACTGCTGTTTATAAGCGTTATTAAATAATTGGCATAACGAATTGTAAACTAGAGAGGAGTTATAGTAACCTTCGGAAGTTTACTCCATTGATATGTTAAATCTCTCGTCAGATTTAGCAGAATAATAATTAAATGAAAATCACAAAGTACCCAAAGTAATGCATAAAATGTATCTAATGACACGTCTAGATTATAAATCAAGATAAATAAATAAATTAAAATCAAGAGAACGAATGAAAGAAAATTTATTACCTGCGTTTTAGCTCAACAGTCATTGAAAATAATGTGGAATCTTAAAAGAAAAGAAAGAGCCCAGAAAACAAAGAAAATTAATTTTCTTTTTTTTTCCCACTTTCACTTCTAAAAATGACGGTAGATAAGATGGTAACGTAAACAGCATATTTTGAAAAGATTTAACAAACAAATAAACAAGCAAAAAGAACTTTCATACCAATTCTTTCAAAACTACCTGTCTTATCTTGAGCTCATGTCTCTAGACATTTTTCTTTATTCCGGTAATTGACTCCCTAGAGTTCCAAGCAATATTAATATTCATTAATTTTCTATGCATTCCATAATATACGCGACATATTAAAAAATGATATCTCCTTGAGAATATGTTTCTCTTAAAAATCTTTTATTTCCAAAACATATTTTTAAGATTTACTTTTCAATAAAAGAAAGAATTTATATTAAGAAAGAATTATATTAATTACTAATAGAAACGTGAAACGTCGGCCGCATAAAAAGCGATGGATTTTTTAACCATTAAAATGCATTTAATTCTCCAATTGTTGGGTAGAATAAATCAATGCTAATTCAGCTATAAATGATAATTCTAAATCATTGTTGAGCTTAGTAAGTTTATTCTTCAAATTTTTAGAAATTTACTTAATACTTTTTATAACTATAACTGTCACAAACAGTATAGTTAAAGTACATATGTATTAGAAATAACAATTACATTATTAGAGTTGTATTTACTGAAGGGCGAAATATGGTAATACGCATTTAATATCCGTATTGTTTACTTTATGTTTCTTCACTTCGGTTGTCAAGAACATTTTCTTAGCACTCATAAAATACCAAACTACCACTTTCCTTGAAATATTTCATGATATATATACAGTATGTTGAAACAACTGGGAGGTTTCTGAATATGTTGAATGTTATTAAGGTGCCGAACCTTTTAGACGTCATTATTTGGAACAAACAACGATACTAAATTTACTACATCCAAGCTTTATTTGAGCATAGGTTGAGATTGTGACAAGTATGAATATGATTTCTATAGACCAGCAAGTGACATATTCTATTTTGCAGGCAGGCACTTTTAGAATGATTGGATAATAAGAATGAAAAAGACCAACAAAAATATATTTTGGTCTCTATTCCGGAAAGATGGGCTGTCCTAGATGGCTTAACCAGGATATCAATCGACTAGTTCGCTTGCCTGAAGAGATCAACGGTGTTGCACTAATTCTCATACCACATGGTTCCCGGACAGCGTCCAAGGCTTCCTGCGTTGATGATAGTGTTCCGGATAGCCCTACCTTTTCCACTCCCCAGAGATGTCACTGGTTTCTGGGAAGTGAGCGTGCAACTCTTCCAAACCCTTCTTAATGAAGAGCTTGGAAGACTTGGCAGTATCTCCAAATTCAATTAAGAAACTTCGTTCAGGGAATATTGTTATAGGAACAACACCAAAGACGTAATCAGAGCAACCTCTTCGTGCAACATCCATTGGGGAAATGCCAACGGTGACCTATACAAACGTTTCAGCTGATCTCGAGTAGTATCCTATTGGGTCCTGCTCGATGTTTCAGAAGAAGAGTTCTGTTCTGAACTAAAGTAGCGAGTAGCGACAGCCACAAGGAGAATCCTTATAGGTAGGGAGGGTCACGTGGTTCCCATCTGGAATACCATCTTTACTTTAAACACACCTTAAATCAGCAATATCTGTGAAAATAGAATATCTCAACTGCTTATTTGGGCTCTACATATCGAAACCTTCCCACTGTTTTCAATGTCATAAGTGTAGTCATTCTCAAACCACTAGTCGTAATTCTCCCGTCTGTACCTAGTGACACTAAATATCACGAGAGCAAAGATTGTCAGAGCAAAACTTTGAAATATTTTAATTGAGAGAATGATCACCTTGCATTCTTCCGTTCAAGCCAAAGTTAGGATGAAAAGGAGATCCAAAAAATAAAACCTGAACAGCGTATCCTACATCAGGGAAAGAGGCTGTCTGTCTACAACAAAAGAAACGCTGAGAAGGGGCAACTTTAAATAAAGTGTCAGTAGGAACTCTGACATGTATATCTAATCCTCCGTCTCAGAACTACAATATCCCAGAATGGTGTGATCTTCTTGTCGCTTTAAAGCATCTCAAAGAGGAAAATCGATATGGGCTCACTCCTGAGCACATACCAACATGGTTCCATTAAACTAAAATCTTCTAATTTAAAACAGTAAATTAACGTGCTCCGCAGAGAATCAAAGGCACGTTTCTGATCCATTAACACATGATGGACATATTTACTCTCATTAAATAGTTTTTATCAACAGTTCATAACATACCTATTGCCCTAGAAGGAATCCAATTTGACTATCACTGGCAGCTCACTACTCTTAAAAAAAAACAAAAAACAAGCTCAATGATACTAAGTCCTCACAATATCGGAAGCCAGACAACACCACCAAAACAAAAATAATGAACACATTTTTACAATGGAATTGTCGTGAATTCCCTTAAAACATTGAATACATCAAGGATTATTTTGGCAAGAGTATAAACGAATATGCGTTTGCCTGCAGGTGGCGTACTTGATGCCCAGTGATGACCCGGCATTGCATTTCATAATCCGGCATCGCATAATGTAATGAAGAACCTGCCCTGTCGCCATCCTTGTGAGCAACCATATCCTCTTCCAGCAAAGCACACTTAATGCGAACACAGAAGCAGTTGCTATTCGATTGTGAGTCGGATAACAACTGCTTGGACACAAATCTTTATCCTTGTAGTTTCGTGGAATAGAGGGACCGAAAACAAACTGTATCGAATGGAACTTGAAATAAAATCACAACAGTTTAGTCTACTCTGGGACCGTAAAGAAGAAAAAGTTTCTCTCTTTTTCTCTCTCTCGATACAGTCGTTATACATTCCTTCTTAGTGAGAGATGAGACATTCTTATGGCAGATGGGTGGAAAACTCATACATATCAATGTAGTCGGACTAACCGTTATTCTATGGACTGCACTGGTATCGTCAGTGAGCTCGTCAATGTTATTCATATTTATAATCTTTGATCCAAGGTAATTTTATCAGATTCATCAAGTGTTATTAACATTTGTAAACATTTTACCGAGCATTAATATTTTTAACTTATACAAATTAATTTTATTACTTCAACTTAGTGTATTTTTAACATCTAGTTTTCCATGTATTCGTGAACTTTTTTACACTTGCATTATCCAGTTTACATCTGTTCGTATACTCTGAGTTTTATACCGATTTTATGCTCTTTTATGTGTGTTTATTATGTATTCGTTATCGTGTGTGTTTCTGAGACATGTATTGGTACAGCGTGACCTTAGCTGCCCTTTCGCTGTTAAAGTCGAAAACAAAATCACAACCATATTTCTGCTTCCCTCTAATCATGTACAAACAAGGAGGAACTGGTCAACTTCCATGAAAGGTGCACTCCCACTATTATTATTATTATATAACGACATCTCCATGAAGTCTGAAGACTCAAAGCAGGAAATCGGAACTATTTACATAATATCTATTATTCCTCTACTTGAACCCATTTACAGACAAGGTGCTCATAAATGACTCTGGAAACCCATTCCATTCATCCCTAACTCTTCTGGGGGAAAATGTATCCTCACGCCCCTATTAACGCATTTTTACTCAACTTCCAGGGATGACCTCTTGTTCTGTCTTCTTGCCAAATACATTTCCCTTGCATCAATACTATAAAACCTTTTAAGTAAATTAAATATTTCTATCCTATCCCCTCTTTTTTGCTTATCAACTAACTTCTACAATCTACACACACCCTCAGTCTATCCTCACAGGGAATATCCCACAGAGAATTCACTATCTTGGTCGCTCGCCTCCGAATCCTCTCCACTACTTCCTCATCCCAAGGAGACCAGACCTGCTCACAGTAATCCAGACGTGGACGTGTCAAAGCCTTATGAATAGGAATAACAGTTTCATAGTATCTACTTGTTAGTGTGTTCTTCAGTATCCAAGCAATCTTATGAGCAATCCCTAGCTTCATATGTTTCCTAGAGTGTGGTATACAGTTTGTAATCGATTTATCCCCAAATGCATAACTTTATATTTCTCCTCATTCAACTGGGGCCCACTATCTTTTGCGCATACTGACAGCCACTGATAGCCTATTTAAATTATTCTGCAAGCTCTCTATTGTCTTGATTAACTCTTACTCTCGTCACTAGTTACTTTCGTCAATCGGAGGCAATGCGTCTACTATGGTTATGGATATCTCTTCTGATACTTTTGAACAGCTGCAATATTTTCCCACCCCTCTATTTTTTCATCATTAGAAAACAACTGAATATTTCTTTTCAGGTTATTTCCTATATTAGTTATGTAGAAATTAAACAGTAGTGAAACTTGCTGCACGTCATTAGTCACCTGCTCTAGAATTTGCTCCTCTGTATACCACTTTCTGATATTTGTCCAGTAGCTTATATCTTATCCACATACCGGTGTCATGTCCGTCCCCTTTGTTCGAATTTGCATAACACAGTTCCGCGTGATAATCCGTCAAATGTCGTTGCAAAATCCAGCAAAATCATCGTGTAGCCATGTCTTTTATCCAATTCTATATTATAAAAAGTTAGTAAATTACTAAGGTATGACCAAATCTTCACAATACCATGCTGTTCCTCTTAGAGTATCATATTTTTATTCACATGCTTGAATTCTCTCTTTAATTTCTACTGCAGTCTTAGAACCTCCTTTATATAAAGGGATTATTTTACCTTCTTTTCATTCCCTTGGAACTCTACAAGAGTTGAAACTTAAATTAAAGAGCTTAGTCAGAGGCATTTCCAGTTTCTTTTTCAACTTCCAGCAAAACAGAGGTGATATACCATCTTATCCCACAGCTGTATTTACACTGAGATGCTCTAATATTTTAAGAACCTTTAAATCATCAATATCTGTTCCCACACAACTCTCTGTCACATGTGTCCGATCATTATTCTTACTTGGATGATACTGTTGCATGATACTTGGATGATACTGTTTACGTGCTTCTGTCACTTCGTGATTATCAGCATTCATTAAGGTAGCGGAAGAACTTTTCGGAATTCCTTTTGTCTTCCTTCATTCTGGAGAGAAGGAAGTAAGTAAGAAGATCTATATCTCCATAGTTGAAGCCACCCATAATAATCACTCGAAGTTAATTCATGGCACTAATTTGCTGATCCATGTCTTGCAGATCATCCTGGAAGCCCACATGGCCGAAGTCAACAACTACCGTATATTTTGTTTTATTGGCCTTAATCTCATATTATACTGCTTCAAATAAGCAGTCACCCTCCTGCCTATGTCTTATTCTCTTTGGATGCAATTTATCTGCTATCATCATCAGTACCCCTCCCCATTCTATCTTATCTCTATTCCCTCAAAATACATTCACATTCTCTCCCTATACATCATCTGTTGTTAGCCAAGTCTCACTAATGCTTATAAATTTTGTCGATGTAACACTACCCAATGCCAAGACTTCCTCCCTTTTCTTTGTGATACTTCTGGAATTAGTATATAGAAACCGCAGCATTCCTTTAGGTCTTCAATCACCTTTTCGTCCTGAATTGACTACCCTATTTAATATTTTTGCTTGAGAGAATAGATTCCGCACTTGTTAGTCATTCTCATATGCACTCGCATCAGGAGTGTCTTCACAGACATTAATCTGCATCCATCTAATTACGTAACTTTTCCTGAATTTGCACTTCTCCAAGCCCAGTGAACAAAGCTCTTTAAATCCCTAACACCAAAACCATTCAGATGCAGTCCATCAGCTTGTGGACCATTGGTCCACAAACTCTACATCATTCTTTCCGGATAACCTGCATATTGATTCCAACACCATCCTCCTCAATTCACCTCTGTCATAGCGTGGCAAGAGACTTAGAATCACCTTCTCTCTCTTCATTTTTGCTTCGTCCAGCAACTCCTTCACTTTCTTCCTCATAATCTACTTCTACGCTTTCAGATCATTAGTGCCAACCAAGTCAGTAACTTGTTTCGCTTGACCATTTTGAATCCGGATGGTGACTAATATCATTCATATTTGCTCAAGCGAACATGATTTTGTTATACTTTCATTAAGTACTCTTCTGATCATACCCTACATAATTATCCGTACACTGTTTTTCTAATTTGTTCACATGATCTTGATTCTTACCTCGGACTAGCTATTTCTTTCGCTTCTCAGCCCTGCTAATCTCTTGCTGCTTCTGCAACTTTTCGATTTCGCGCTTTTTCCTGTGAAGTATAACATGACAATGAACAGTCTATTTTTCTACCCACTGCAGGGTGAAGGCTTATTCCATTGAGGGAGTTTTCGATCTACTACTCCCATGGTGACCCAGTCCATATTGGTAGAGTGTATCTATACTTGGGTGAATGAATGTATGAAGGTGGGAGACAATCACAAACATCCATGTGGGATTCGAACCCGCAGCTTCTTGGCTGAAGGACGAATACGCTAACCACTCGGCCAACCAGGGCGGCGAAGTATAACATACAAGAGTTAATTTCCTCATTTAGGTCTATTTCGATCTTTTTGTATTTCCACCATCTCACGTTCAATATTGTTTTTCATATTAACATTTTTGTTCTATCGATACTATTTACTCAACTAAATTTGTCATGTTCTGGATGTTTAGCACTCACTTATCGAAACACTTAATACTCGCTGAGTAGTTTCACTCTCCTTCCACAAATTTTTTAATTTTCACGACAATTACATTTCGCGCACGCACGCACACACACACACACACACACACACACACACACACACACACACACACACACACACACACACACACACACACACACACACACACACACACACACACACACACACACACACACACTGCTCTTTACCAATTCACATAAATTCAAACCACCCAACAATGATGTATTGGCCTCATTATTCTAACCACGCATTGGCATCATATAGACAATATCGTATTTAAAAAAAAATCTATAGTAAGTTAATTTAATATTATTAACTAAAATATGAAAAATTAACTTATCTTTCAGCAATCGCTAATAACGATACCATACAGTTGGTTATAGAACCGACTTCTCATTCTCTTCCTTCGTTTCGTTTTTACGTGTTCTTTAACTGAGTCTGGTCCATACTGTTTTCCTCAATGAATACAGCGTCCCACTTTAAAAAAATATATATTACCTTGCTTCGACTGTTATTCTGAAGTAACTAACCCAATTCTGCAGTCTTTCCGATTAACTCGATTCCCAGGACGAAGGGACAGGGATTACTGAACGTAGGCAATTAAGGATGTAAACAGACTTCCGCTATACGTTGGTTGTACTAAAAGAGTTAATTTCGTTAAGAAGAAGTATCTGTCTTTTGAAGATTAAGAAAAAACAGGGTATTTGAATAATGCATTTCTTTGATCCGATGTCATTTGTTATAACAACGAACATCCTCAATAAGTTTGAACGTGCCACGAATTAAACCTCTTTGATGTAATGAATTATATATAGAGACAAAGAAGGGAAGAATGATCTAAAAAGGTTGAAGAGACAGATTTTAGGATTAAGTTGTATGTAGGTATCGTGCAATGTAATGGCCTTGATGAGTGCAGAGTTTTTTTTTCGAGTGCTTATAAAAGGAAGCCGAGTTGGAAAATGTATGGAACTCAAAATGCAATCAAGAGGATACGGAAGTTCTATAAATACAAATTTAAGTTGAATCTCCTGTTATGCAAAAAAAAAAAAATCACTGTTTGTATTAGCATTCACAAGAACAAAAAAGGAATTTACAATACATCCACCACCCATACATCTCTTACTACTGTTCTTCCATTATTCTGTTTAATATCAGTTCGAAATTACATTTTTGATCAGATCCTTAGGGAAAAAGATTTTGTTAAAATCGTTCCTCCCAGAAAAAACTCCAGCTATTTATCATCACCATCATCAAAAAAAAAAAAAAAAAAAAAAAAAAAATCAAGCAAACCGGACAGACATAATGCGTCGGTTTCATATCCATACTTGATTAAGCCTTCATTTTAACGTGCCCCAAGCAATAGTGTTATCATTGTCTTAATCGAGAGGTTCCAAAGTACCCGAATTGTTCCGCAAAATAAACAGGGTACTCGGGGAGACCACGAACTGTTAACACAAGTTACAATCACGGACTTGCGCTGGAGCAAGTGTTATAGTCTCTAAAATGCAGCCAAAGCCAAACAGTGATAGAACTTGGGATACCGAGGTGGTCACTACTGAGAATCCTTAAGGAGCTGTGCGCCTTTTCGTACATCATTCAGGTGGGTAAGTGTTAAACAGCAACGGATTACGCTGCACGGAGGGAATACTGTGCACGCGTGCTGGTCAATGTCTATGAAGATCCGTTCTTCCTCCATAATGTCTGGCTTTCGGAAGAAGCGCATTGCTTATCTAAAACGAACGTACAGGTCTCTTGGTTTCTCGCGATCTGAATATTTTCAAGAGCAACTTCTTCAGAGCGAGGTCATCGCATGGTGTGCAGTTTCCGACCATCGCAAAAATTGGGCTCTACTTCATTGAAGAGGGTGACACAACCGTGACCTTCAATAGCGAACGTCACATCGAGAATGTGTTGTTTCCGATCGCCCAGTATTTCCATAGGATCATTCCATTTCGTACACAGGTATTACAGTAGGACCAGCAACCTGTCTCACATCTCGTGGTTCTACAGCCTATTTATCAGAACGCTTCCCGTGGAGGCTGGATTTCAGAGAATTCCCGTACCCTTCGCGTTCTCCTGATCTTATATCACTTGATGCCTTCGTTTGGGGTATGTTGAAGGAACAAGTATTCCACTATGACCCTTCTTCAAATTTTGACGAACTAAGGGATAAAATTACACGGTATGTCCAGCAGATGTCCCAATCCTTGTTGTCCAAGATGACAGAGAACCTTCATATGCGCTATGAAACCAAAGACAAGGTGCCCATTTTGACCACGTAATTTACCATTGTTAATGATTTATTCTACCAAGATATCACCGATAGTTGTAGATGTTCATATAATCATGGATAAATATATATTTCCTTGTTAATAAATCACTTTACTTTACAAGATGTATATTTGTATTTATTCGGTACTGTTTTTGTGTCATACTTTTGTTCAAAATAAACAAATAGCATTTAAATAAAATATAAAGTAACATTCAGTTAACAAGAATAATACATATAAAACTAATATTGTATTTAATTTTAATGTGAGTGATCTTAGTATTTGTTTATTATATCGTTTTTCAAAAAAATAATAATATAAAATATGAAATATTTTTAAATGCTGATTTACAAACATTTTTTAAATAGTAGTTGTTTTAAGATGTTACGTTTATCATTATTTGTAAATATGAATATTATTTAGATCGCTAAATAGTACATTTCATATTATTTTGAAACTTAAATTCATCTATAAATAAACGCCTTAAATACCTAATACAATTTTAATTTTTAAATATTTTGACTGGTAATAAATATCCATAGCAAATTTCATATTTTTATTACATTGTCGATGCATTTACTATATTACTGAATTTTTTTTCTCATGATATTTAAAACATGCAGAGTCAAAAATTCATCTCTAAATCACTCAGTTTTCCAAAGTTAATCACATTTATGCAACCACAATGAAGATTCTTTTTTTATGTGATTCCTTTTGGTGAGAGACGTGCAAAAAAGAAATCTTCTTTGAGGAGATGCCCGCTTCTTATAAACCTTATTTTTCCACAGCATAGGATAGAAATGTTCTTATACCACCTTATAGAATTAGTAGTGGTGTAACAAAAATGCGATCAACACTTTCACAAGGAATTCCTTGACCAGCAAGTAATCTGCTGGGGGTATGAAAGGTAGTGTACATCAGTACTGTTGTGATTCACTTGGCGATCGACTTCTTACGAAAGTTGTTTGTCTTTGCAATTAAATTGCAATCGCTCCCTGGGGATGAAGGACGAAGACAACATTTGTCATCTCAGAATCAGAATATAGGATTGCAGTTTTATAATTATTTAAATTTTGCTTTAAGTTATGGCGCAAGGATCTGTATGCGGGTGGGTGGGGGTTAAGAAGTTGGTTGTTGTTTTCCCGAATAAAGGAATACAGCGTTCGGCTTTAAAAAAGTAGATTATCCTGCTTCTGCCGTAATTCTAAAGTAACCCAACTTTACAGTCTATCCAATGAACTCGATTTCTAGGATGAAGGTATAGGGATTACTGAACTAAGTTCATTTCAAAGAAGAAACATCTGTCTTATGAAAGTTGCTTGTCAGTGCGATTAAATTGTAATTTCTCCCTCGGGCTGAGGGAGGAAGAACAACATTTGTCTTCTCCAAATCAGAATATAGGATTGCAGTTTTATAATAGTTTGATTTTTGCATAAGTTATGGCCCAAGTATTTGTGTGTTTAAGGGGAATAGAGAGTAAAGTTTGTTGTGGCTTTCTCGAATAAAGGAACCCAACATTCATTTACATATCTCACCGCCCTCAGAATAAAGGTTTCAGTTTCAAAGACTGAAACCAGACTGTTTTGTTGTTATTATCAAAATTCTTTTTCAAAAGAACGTCTTGTTCCTATCTGATAGCTTAACTCGTTATGGATCATCTCGTGGTGGTGGTGTGGGCGAAGTTATTATATTAAAACATTCAGCTCATTGAGATTAATGCTGGCTGACTTCAGATATACTTTGATCCTTTTATTTGTGAGTTTATTATATGCTAATTTAGTCTCTTTAATTAATCATAACCAAGACAAGAGCCATAGCTCCTGCTCTTAACTGAGCTCTGCTAAGTTCGTGTGTAGACTGTAACATAGTCTAGACACGAACATAGCCTAGGAACAGATTACATTACTCGAGTATCCTCTGGCAGCTTAAACACACTCATTTAAGGTGAATCATTCGCGATTTATTCACATATAAGAATTGTTTCGATAAACTAACTTCAAGGCAACGTTCCTCTAGATTTGAGAAAGTTGACTTGAAAATACTTTTAAGTTTTGTGGCTTTATTCTTAGAGCCACGTTAATAAACGGTTAATAACTAATGGTTCGTGATAATCTGAAATTCAGTTATATGCTGGCTTTAAATTTTGTTAAACTAGAATTAAAATGTAATAGTTTTATTATTTACTTTTATAACTGAACAAATTATTGGCTGTGAAAAAACAAATATATGCAGAAGTTTTTAAGATTCGATATGAAACAATATACTGTATTACCTATTATAATAAAAGAAAATTGTTCGCCAGAAATTTTCTTAAAATTATTTCCTATTTTGAACTGAAATGAGGCAAATCTTATCTTTTATTTCATGTTAAATAATCAAGTAATTTTTTGAGCATTGCGATTGTTTCATTATAAGAAACTATAAAATATTAAAGTGAGTTTCTTTCAGTACCACATTTATTTTATTGTAAGAAGTATGAAAATACGAGGATACGAAGATATGAGAAGTGAAATATGAGAATAAACTGGAACCAAATTAATTAAATGTGAGATTATTCATTTCGTTTATTAATAGTATTATTATGAGAAACATTTAGGTTTGATTTTTATGTTTCTATGTGAATATAATTCCTAAGTCTGTAATCTCTGATACTTTTATTTTATTTCTATTTTAATAGGGCAGGTGGGCTAATAATTAGATAATCAGTTTCCTATCTTGAACAAATTAAACAAATTAAAACCTTTCCACTGATTGAGCTATGGGCATCCTTCAGCATTTTTTTATTTTATTTTTAATAAACCTTACTAAGAGAAAGAGAGAGAGAAAAAATGAGCAAACGTTTATGCTTTGGAAATTTCAGTGAATTAATATGATACATGTAATAATAAGTGGAGCCTGAATAACTCAAAAATAGTAACAATAACAATGGCATTTCGTGGAAAACTAGATCTGAATAACGTGTAGACACGAATAGTCTCCGTACCACAGACGACTTTTCAGTTGAAGGTGAATTACTAGTCTCACAGGAAGTGGAAGAGTTATTCTTCCCGAATAATTCGGGACATTCGTTGCCAAAACAGACAAACCGGCTGTAAGGAAACATATCCATTCAACATACATAATAGACTGGCCTCATAGTATTGTTGCATCGGCTTTAATGCACAACAGTGCACTAGACGCAATAATGTTACTCGTTTGACTGAATAACTGAAGTAAGATACGTAGTTGGTTTATCACAATCCAACATGACTATCTCTGTTCGAACTGTTATTAGCCTATTACGATTATTTCCACATTATCTTTCTTAATAATGATACCTTATTAAGGATTTAAGAGTGCCTTCCAGAAATTAGAGGTCTGTTTCATACGATCCACTCGACTCTTATATAGATCAGAATTGCAAACATGTTTATTCATTCATTTTTAAACCTTTATGCTCCCAGAATATGAAAGAAACAAACAAGTCATTGTTTGTACCAAGATATTTACTTTAAACGAGAAAGGAGCGCTTTCGTGATATTTTAGCGGACTACACGGAGCTTGTCTCTTGCCTATCATGCTGCAACTTCATACATTATTAAAATGAATGCAGGCGAACAAATCTGCACTTTGTCAAGGAAAAGCCCTGTTGGTCATGAGAGAAACAAATTCAACCTAAATTATTCCTGAAACAAATAAAAAAGATAAATTCAAAAGCCAGCTTCTTTATTTGATTATTAGGTTTTTTTCTCTTGAACTCTTGAATTCTATGAGAATTTTATTTTCAATATTGAGAATGAGTTGTCTTTGCTTCAGATAAATAAATAATTATGATAATCTACTCTATTTCGTTCATTTTAATCATTCTCTCTCTCCCTCTCTCTACAACACATAGAATATTTAGAATTTAAAATGTTCTCACTTTCAACGAACTTAATATACTTCTCTATTCCTGTAAGAAAACATGACACGTGTCCGAGTGAAACAAGTGGTTAATAATTTAGTGCATCACTTGATGGAAATCAAATGTAGATGCAAATACACTAAGCTCTTCTTCTAAATATTATTATCAAAAAACACCATTCATGGTGTTTTTTGATAATAATGATAAGGAAATATGAGCTACACTAAACTCTGGCTAGCGGTTTTGTGGGAAATAAAGAAAACAGTTCACTTTCGACTGTAAATATCTAACAAAGAAGTAATGAATGCAACATGCATAAAGTATGAAGTGTGTGAAGATCTGTTGGTGGATTCGAATGCTATAAAATATACGAAGGAGGAAATAAGAATTCTATTTATAAGCGGAATGTTCATATATGTGTCAATTTGAGTTCTTTTTATGCAGAGAACAACATCGATTCCACTAATTTCATTGCAACACTAAATCCATTCCTGCTCTACCACTGAAGATCAGCATGTTGGCCAAGTAAGAAATTTACCTCTTTTAATGAGTGTCAGAAGATCAAAAATATCGTTTATTTTGTGAATTTACAACTTAATATACTGAATTCACCTTAAGGTTATGTAAACAGTTAAATAACTTAAGGAGTCTTTACTTAAATTTAAATAAAGATTAGTTATTTAAAATTTAATATTAATTTATCAAATATCCAGTATATATGCGACATATAGTTAACAACAAGAAAAAATATGGATTCATCTACAGTACTTTTGTTTACATATAAAATAATAAGAAAATAATCATTTAAATTATCATGACCATTAAATCAAATATCACGCGCATTACACCAAATACATACAATCTAATTACCATTAATTATTTCCCTCCAATACTCAAAATATTTTTGATAATTTTTATCATTTTTATAATTTTTTTCGTATATTTCAGGAATTACAAAATAGCGAAAAAGGGAATATATGAATAGATAAACAGACAGTTTAATCTGGTATTTTCGACATTATATCGTCTACTAATCCTCGGCATCGGATTAAAACTACAAAAACTCTAATTAATATGTCGCTGCTTTATTTAAAAATCCAAATTAATCGTTTAAAAGCAAACTTCCGTCGTGCATACTTAGAGATACAGCAGTAGCATGATATACTTAATCTGGTTTGAAAACACTGTTATTATAGTACTAATTAAAGTCCTAGATCAATGAGAGATTTAATCTCTCTCTCTCTCTCTCTCTCTCACGCACACACGCACGCACACACGAAAAGAATAACTAATGCTGAAAGAGAATCACTAACAAAAGAAAATCTGACATACGTAACAGATTATATATCTACACTAAAAATTAATCGCATGATATAGTTTTTATCATGAATTGAAAAAACATGCTTTTAGAAAAACAGGAGTGGGATAAAGGTCGCGGTTTGCAGTGGATTGGAAAATGGAAGCTCTCATTCTAGTAAAGATTACTTCATTTATTTGATCAGAGCATGTGTTTGGATAGGAAAAACGAAAATATCATTCAGACCATCGTAGAAAAAAAAAACACAAAAAAATGTAGAAATCCCTGAGATCATCCCATTTGGCGCCGTTTTCCGGTACCCAAGGAACAAGGCTAAGACTGGATGTAAGGAGATGGATCTGTAGAAAAGGAGAAGATAAGGCTATGGTCAGAATTGTCATAAGATAAGCGGATATCTACAGAGTATTTATTTGGATAGAGAGCGAAAAGGATAGAGTTGGCAGAAAGACGAGGATTATTTGGAATTCTGTTTGGGAGGTTAACAATTTCTGTTAGATCATGATTGATAAAAATGAGTTGGATCCTTTTTCAGTTTTATCTATGTAGTTAGAAGGAGATCCAGTTATAAAGATTTTATGATAGTCTGTTAGAAGATAACCTCTCTGTTTAGATAATTAAACTATATGATATCAACTTTTTTATATAAATATGCAAAGAGGGTAGCGTCGTTATCAGAATTAAGACAGTATTAAAAGAGTTTTATTGGTTTTAGATGATCCTGAGACCAGGGATGTCGTAGCAATGAGTGAACCATATTTTAGAATCATAAGAAATTTATTTTCTGTTATAAGAAATAATTGAAAAAACTAGCACGCTTTTTTATTTCTTTTTTAGCTCAAAAGCTTAACAACTGCCTAAAATTTTGTGAGTCCCTATGTTTCCAATTGTCGTTTTATCTCATTCATTCTTATCACAACTCTACTGGTCAACTAAAACTTCGGTTTAGATTTAGAGGAAAGTTGAACTTCGAGGTACAGCAATAGGTAGTTGTGAGTATCTAGGTGTCACAACTTATTACTAAAATACTCCGGATTAGAGATATATGTCGAAAGTCACCTTTTCACAAATTGTATATGGAAATATGACTTTGCATTACTTCAACCTCGGCATCACTTCTGGGTCTGGCGGCTCTCACTTATGAAACCTCAATAAAAAACCTTGAAACCGATCTGGGTAGTTACCCTTCACATAAGTCATAGTATTATACATGTCCATAAGGATATTTGCGTTGCATTATGGGACACTAAGGCAATTAATGTGAAGTCGTTAGCCTCTATGTACAAGTTGCCCAGTCGCAAACTTTTGTTTGTTTGCTTACACTTGGATAAAGGATTTAAAACCAAGAATATATTATCTTAGCATCTTTAATTTATAGTATAACCAAGTTAAATAACTTTCAATCAACACACACACACACACACACACACACACACACACACACACACACACACACACACACACACACACACACACACACACACACACACACACACACACACACACACACACACACACACACACACACACACACACACACACACACACACACACACACACACACACACACACACACACACACACACACACACACACACATATATTATATATACAGGGTGTTCGGGATAAATTTGACAGTTTCGTAAGGAAAAAGAAAATCTTCTTTGTATCTATTAAATTTAATGAATTGACAAAAAAACATTACAGGCAGAGTTAATTACAATACTATCAACAAGATTTACTCAAAATAACCACCATTAGCATCGATCACAGCTTCAATTCTGCTTCGGAACCTCGAACAAGCTGATGCTATAGTCTCCCTGGGAAGGGCCGCAAAAACTGTTTTAATTTTATCCATTAACTGGGCTTTTGTATTACTGGAAGTGGGATTGGTGTCTAAGGTATATATACAGGGTGTTCGGGATAAATTTGACATATTTATAATTAATTATATTTTTCCGTAAGTTACATGTATTAACACACACTTCTCTTCATTTAAAAGTTTGGACCCTTCTTCATTCATATACAAGATGTCAGAAAGGATGGATAGCTGGAACCCACCTGAATCATGGAAGAGAATAACTTGTATCATGATGATTCGTGCCCGCCATCAAAATAAGGATATTACGACTGCTGCCCAATGCTCCCTGAATACAGTAAAAACAATCAGGCATGAACTAGAGACTTGCAATGGTGACTACGAGGATGTAGCAAGAAGAAAGATCCCTAGCAGACGATCTGATTGCGTTCGTACAGCAGAATTCCTCGCAAATCTGCAGGAACAGGTGTTGAAGAACCCTGGCATTGGAATTCGGGCTTTGTTCGTGGAGTTGCTAACTGTAGTCAAGCCCTGGATAACAAGGGTAGCCAATGGTAGGCCGTATGTATGGCGGCAGGATTCGGCCCCTTGCCACACCTCTGGGAAAAGTCAAAAATGGTTGTCTGAAAATTTCTACGACTTCACCAGTCCAAATGTTTGGCCTCCAAACTCCCCAGACCTTAACCCCATGGATTATTTTGTATGGGGCGCAGTTGAAAAAGACACCAATCGCACTTCCAGTAATACAAAAGCCCAGTTAATGGATAAAATTAAAACAGTTTTTGCGGCCCTTCCCAGGGAGACTGTAGCATCAGCTTGTTCGAGGTTCCGAAGCAGAATTGAAGCTGTGATCGATGCTAATGGTGGTTATTTTGAGTAAATCTTGTTGATAGTATTGTAATTAACTCTGCCTGTAATGTTTTTTTTGTCAATTCATTAAATTTAATAGATACAAAGAAGATTTTCTTTTTCCTTACGAAACTGTCAAATTTATCCCGAACACCCTGTATATATATATATATTTATATATATATATATATATTTTTTTTTTCCTGTATGTTCCCATGAACGAATAGACGAATAGTTATTAGCAAACCTATGGGACATTTTGTAGTGTAGATGGGCTATGGAATTTTGTTTATATTTCTAAAATTAGACTGGAAGCCCTACTCTAGAGACGAAACATGAAACTTTTTCAGTTCACTAAAGGTCTCAACGAGGTGTGGTCTTAGGCCGGACAATGATATTAATCAAACACCGAAAGCCAATCACATACATCGATACCCTTGGAGAGAAGGAATTCGAGCCAGAAGCCTGTTGACTGGAGAGCAGGTACGTAACCTCTAGGAAAACCAGTCCGGCGAATCTAAACATCACGAGTCGTTTATATTACATTATAATGATTGGAAAGTGAATGTAAATTGAAACTAAATAATTTTGAATAAAAGGAAAAGTCTATATTTCGACACTGGTAACTCGTCTCTCCAAGTGATGATGTGTTGTACTAAAGGCATCCAGATGGAGTCCAGTAGCTGACAGTCTTCGAGTAAATAATCGAGCTTCTTCTGAAGGTGTATGTTACAAATGCATAATGGCTATTCCAGAATATAGAATTTACACTGCTCCCCCCCCCCAATGGCAAGGTGCATCGTGCCATGTAACAAGTCATGAGATTTTAGCCGTGTTTGTCGTCGGTGCAACTGTGTCCGGGTGAAATGGATGTGATAGGATGTCATGTTGCTGGCCTATCTCTGTTCGACAAATTGGGCCATTTCACGTCAACAATCGATGATACCATACTGCGATGAAACGGCAGTGGACGCACACCATACTCACCTAACGTGACCGTAGGGTGCTACGAAGGATAATATGTAAAAATGCCATTCGTCAATTGACTCGTTGAATACGGAGTTCTGAGCAACGACTGGAACACGAATGTGCACAAAATCATTCTCAGAACCTAGGCTCACAAGATGAGTTTCTATTGTAGAACCGCAATATTCAAGCCCGAACGAAGATGTTCGGGCTTGAATATTGCCCGAATTTTCCCGAACGAAGATGTAGCTTTGTCTTCAGTGGTGCAAAGAAGAACGTACATAGTGAGTCATAGACGCTTGAAAAGCTGTGGTATGGATCCTGAACGCCTCTTACAGTGAACGAGTTCGTAACCCAATCTATGAAATTCAGAGGTGGGAGTGTGACAGTATGGTTGAGAGTATTTCCTTTTTTGGGTACCGACATCTGTTTGTAGCGCAACGAGCCTTGAACGTCGAGAGATATTTGAATATTCTGGATGATTTAATGCATCCTCCTTTGTGACATTTCTATGGAACTGACCATTATCGTTTTCAACAAGACAATTCACCGTGTCATAAGGTTGCTACTTTAACTGCTGTGGTTTGTGGACATGAACTTCACCGTACTTGATTGGCCTTCAGAGAGCCGTGATCCCAGCTCTATTGAACTTCTGTTAGATGAACTGAAGTGTCGGGCGAAGTCAATGGACGTTACTTCCAGAACGATCCAGGATCACTTTACATGCCTAAAGGAAGAACGATCCAAAATTCTCCATTAAACGCTATCGTGCGTTCCTGGAAAGTATGTTCGCAGGATTGCTGCAGTCATCGCAGCGAAAGGAGGTCCTACGTCTTATTAAGGTGAGCTCCAAGGCTGTTTGTTCCTCACACTATGCTGTCTGTTGACTTCTCTTCAACAGTTTATGCACGTATTGTCTTAATTTTCTATGTCCCATTAGAAGCGTGGTCAAACTTGACGAGAGATGGCGGTTCTTTTTTTCGTCGGAATCTGCTTCTGATAGTTGACACGAATTCCTTTGTTGTTTGCTGTTATTGATCCGTTTTAGATGAGTTCCATTCTTCCTACCACAAGTTTAGGCTTATTTCTTTACTAGTGTCTTTATAGCTGATTTTGAGTGATTTTGGTAACTTATTTCTACCCTTTCATTTATAATCGCTTTCTTAGCAGCTGATCAACTCTCTCATTTCCTGCTGTTCTAGTATGCTCCCTCACCCAGAACTTAATACTTGTAGAGTGAGAATAATTTCGGGCTCTTGCAGGCGTGAAAAGAATAAAAGCTAAACAAACAACAACAACAACAAAAACAATTATTGACAAAACAGAAATTGCAGTCCACACTTTTGAGGAGAAAAAAACAAAAAAAAAAAACCTTATCCTCCAAATTGAGAATGTCATCATCCTAGGCTTTCAAAATAACCAAATTATGTTCCGGAAATTATACCTATAAGTAAAAACAACTATATAAACATCCATTAGGCTATGTGACATTTAATATTTGTTTACTGACATCCATCGCCACTATGTGATTATTGTGTGATTGTGGAAGCTCGGCAATATTAAAATATTCCCAAGTTTCAACGAATAAAATATGACTAGCAATTCGATGTAGCAATTTTTGAACTCTGTCACTTTTGCAACTTTCCATCTCTCATTTTATTCTCTCAGGAAAGCTTTCCTCGTAATTCTAAAGACGATATCACGTCGAAAAGGCTCATACACCATATTTCTGAGATATCTTGTATTTTTGCATCATTTTGAAGTGCTTTTTAGTTTTTATTTATTTCCTCTTGTATTTTTACTTTTATACTTTGATATTTTACTGTTTACGCTTTTAATTCAGTTCTAATGTATTATTTTATGGTCGTTAGGTTTCCTTCTTAAGTCTTTAAAATAATTTAACAAAATATTTAAAATAATTTTCCATATACTGCCTAATTTATGTTATATTCATTTGAAATTAGAGAATCTTCATTAAAAACTTCAGTAATAAAATAACGTAAAAATGTGAAAGAGTTTAAAAACAAGAATCCAAATCTTGGAGTTTCAGCGTCAAACCCTTACAACATTGATCGATTAAGCACGGCAGAGTCAAACGTCAGGTTGTTTGCAAGGCAAGCAGAGCAAAAGAAGAACACCGCGGTGAACTCAAGAATTTTTGTCGTTATTAAATAGATATACCTGGTAGTAGTTATGCCAATGTTTTGCTTTTATTATGCTACGAAACATTTCTTTTACTTACCCGTTTCTAAATCATTTGCTTCACTGGCTGTGATTTTAATTGTAAATTTATTTTCACATTTATATTTGGAATCAATAAACAGAACCTTCAGTACGATTTTATATCCTAGTTTCTTTCTGTACAACCCAATTTATCATCACATGCTGTGTTATACTCCTCATCAATGTTAGATGGAAACTGTTCATCACTGAATTTATTCTACACTACTTCGACATGGCACAGGGTTATTTAGCATTAATGTTAAGACATCCGAAATAACGAGACAAGAGAACATTATTATTAGTATATTATTTCAATTTATATATTTATCGGCTGGCTTCTTTTTACTTTAAAATAAAACTACAGTTACCGAAAAAAAATCTTAATATTGTTATTTAGTAACAGTTAATTCAGCTCATTTCAAAAGTATAAGATATTTCCTAATATACTCGTGGAATTCTAATTATTATTTATAACGAGAGGATGCATTTGTTCTTCTTGCTGTGCTACAGAAAAATATAGCAATCTCTAGAAGGGAATATAATTTTAATTCAAATATGGACTTCTCCAGGTTAATGCTGAATTTCTTAAGAGCGGATTCTTCAGCTGTTCTTATAATTTGGGAGGTATTTAACTGTAGACTTTAACTGCATGAATTATTTACTCGCATGTTATCACAAAAGTTTACAAAACAAGTTCGAGAGCACATATATTTATCTCTGATTGCATCTTTACCAACGTCAAATCACACGGCACAGTGATGTACAAAGAAATGTCCGGTTTTGCCGGGATTGTCGTTAATCAGAGCAGGTGAGATCAATTAATGCGGATGGGATTAAAATGTGGAAATATGACAATTACAAAAATCCAACAAGCACTCAAACAGACCACATTAAGACACAGAAATGGATAGAAAGGTGCGGCAAGGAGGACTGTACGTCCTTACCCATCAATCATCAGTAGATATTAAAAAATAGTAATAAAACAGTACGTACTATATCATTCTGAAAATATTTAATTTCAATTTGTATAGCGCTTTCATATCGTTAATTTAGTGTAATAGCAGTATTTATGGGAAGCTTTCTTCCGGTTTCAACAACAAGGTGTTTTCTATAGTTCGAAAATAAATAATGAATATTATATTTAAATTATGTACAGCGTTTTCAATTGATGAAATTGATAATGGATGTGTAGTAATCCGTAATGAGCAATGCGAACAAGGTTTGAACAATAGAAATTTCAAAGGTCATCAACACGTAGTGTTGGTATGAACTTCTAATCCCTTTCTCTAAAAATATTTATAATGTATTTTGAGGACCAGATCAATGCATCTAATTTGACCACAGTAACTGACATTGACCGTCATGTTGTTGACATTCAATACACAGGCATTCATCTAACATTCCTAATATGGTGTACAAGTAACTGCCAAAGCATTGGGAGAAAGGGATGGTTGTTAGCAGCAGTCTATGAAACGTCTAAATCGGTATGTTCATGAAAACAGCAGTTCTGATTATTAATTAGTAACTTGTCCTCTCCAAATATTCTATTATGTCTTCTGTATTCTGGTCGTTCCTTCAAGGACCAATTAGCAAGCAAGCATGAGATTGAAGTTTCTATAACACACTATTGTACTCGTAGATATGCTAATTAGTAGATCTCACAAGTATTAACAAAGGGGTTTGGATCTAAATAACTATCATGTTTATTCTGCAAACGATTCGATAGCAATTTGCATCCTATTACAGAATAGGATTTGAATAAAGTGCTTTCGACGAAAAACACGCGATTGAGACTGTTAAATATTCAGTTAGTTCAAGACGGAGGAAAGAGGACACGAGAAATATTAGGAATGACTGAAAAATTCCTAGCGTATTTTTGACATAATCTTGTTTTATTGATATAATCTCCTGTGATTTATCATGTGTGACATTCACTGAAGACAGTGAATTGATAAAAATTGACTATAACTGACAAAAATAAGATAGGTTATTTTTGATTATTTAACTGAATATTCGAAGTTGCTTTTTTTCCACCTTGAATAACATGTTCTTATGATTAAATTTAATCTTTATGGAAAAATAAGTTTCTTAATGTATTCTGTAATCACTCTATGGCATGGCATTACACCTCTGTGAGTACTATTAAAAGAATTTAAGGTGAAACTATTATTAGGTTTTGACGTCAGTTGCTACAGTTATTTTAAAAATCTGTCAGCAGCGCCATTTATGGTATATCTCTGTAAAAGAGAACGATTTTACACCGAATGATAGATAAATTTACACAAGTGTTCAATCCAATTGGTGCGATAACTTTTGACTCTATTTCTTTTAGAAACCGGAAAATCATTGACTTGAGTACAAATATATATATATATATATATATATATATATATATATATATATATATATATATATATATATATATATATATATATATATGCAGAAGGTATTTTACCTTGGGTATAGTAAATGTTAAAAATACCAAGTAATTTTAAACCTGGTTTTACTCCATTTCCCAAGTATGCAAATAGACAAACAAGTCAAGTTTGTCTGTAGGATCAGCTAGACTTGCATCACTTGCAGGCGCAAACTTGACTTGTTTGTCTATTTGCATACTTGGGAAATGGAGTAAAACCAGATTTAAAATTACTTGGTATTTTTAACACACACATATATATATATATACAGTATATATATATATATATATATATATATATATTATATTAGTGTATTCTTTAACATATACTTAATCATGTCAATCAGACTGAACATTTTGTTTTCATAACAAATTTCTACAAATAACAAGTGTTCATTACAGTCAGTTCTTTATTTGACTTTTCTGAAAATACAGAACTGCTTTTTCATTTCCATGAGATTTTTTTCAGTTTCCTTATTTAACAAATAATTTGTGTCAATCATTCACACTGTTTATCTGAAGTATAAATATTCTTACTTCACGCAACTTAATATGACGCACAAATCACCAATTCTTTACTAGAGAAATAGTTCAGCATAATCTAACTAGAGTTCTTCATGTTTAGCCACTTCACATCTTCAGATTTCACTAATTCCGTCACTTATTCCAATAGAAACATCACTGGCCTCCTTGCGACAGAAGACAAAATTTTTCGTTTCTTCAAACGTTGAATTAGAACGTCGACTCCAATATTTTCCCTTTATTTACTGATCCTTTGTTGACAAGCTCAACTCTCCCAGAAGGATCCATATTTACGATTCCCTTTTGGAATCTTCTATCAATATATATTCCCGCTGTCACGTCTGGTCGCCTTTCTCAAAATTCCAATCTCTCTCTCTCTCTCTCTCTGTTTTCCTCGTTACCCCGGTGCCGTACGCTCTCTCTCTGTCGGCTGTCAATCACCAATCAATCTCTTTGGTGAGCATGAGCACTTCATGTAAATAGCAAGAGAGAGAGAGAGAGAGAGAGAGAGGTTTGGTAGTAATGCCTGACACGTTGTTGTCGTTAGCATTCTCTTTAAGCATTAGCTTAAAGAGAATGTCTTCACAAAGAACATCGTTATTTCAACACTCCGAAATTTTGAATTACAGTAAAGACGAAACCATTACAACTATCAGAATCTAGTAAGTACATCAATCTAAAATGATTTAGATTTCATTTTAAAACATCAATATCGGGCACATCGCAAGTGCTGATCATACGCGTTACGAACGCAGTCAGTAATACACTAACATACAGAAACAATTGTAAAAAGATTCATAATTTTAAATTTGTGATTATTTTTACAAAATGAAATAGCGGTTTGTTGGTTTCATATTTCAAATGAATCAGTCCATTTATTGTTTGTCTACGGAAAACTGAATAATATTATCATCTCATTTATAATAGAGTATAAAAGAGACCCAGTCCGGTGCTTGCACACACTCACATTTAATATAACCTTTTCATTTTTTAAATTAATATAACTAACTCTCTACAAAGACTTAGCTACTAAGAAAATTAAATTATTTTTAAAACTGTTTTTTCATAGTGATTTGCCTTTTGTATTCATACAAATAGGAAACTGTATAGCAGTCTCTGTTTCACAAAACGGATGGTGCCAGAGCAAGTTTAGAAGAATCTACATTTTTGGTTTACCTAGGCATACACTGCTATCCAAATAATGATTGAAACGCGTCCAGAAGATCTTAAATATCAAAAATAGTTTTCTCTTTAATGTTCACATAAGAGTAGGAAAGTTGACATATTTTTAATAGATATGCACATAGATATTGTGCTATTGCATCACTGTATCATGCAGACATCTATTAAAGCGGAAACCAATCATTTTAGAAGTCTCTTCTAAATTCTTACAATCAAATCTCTACGATGCTTTACGTTTCCACTAAGAAATATTTCTGATAAACAGAAACACGAGATTCTTTGTGTCTGATGTTTGGTTTATCTTTCCACTGCAGCTGAACTTTAAAGATTGGCATGTGCAGATCCGAGGGAATATTTATTGCATGAAAATCTCCTGTCATCCCAATGGAACTAACAAAGCCACTTCTACATGAATAATAAATGGAAAACGTCATCCGCTATACAAATTATCGGAATTGTACTTTGAAAGAGCGATGTAGTAAACAAGGGTGAGGGAACACAAAGAAAATATAGAAAAAAAAAGAAATCCACTCTCATCACGCTAAGTGCATGGCAAACATGTACATGGAGTGCTGTGCAGCTACCTAAACAACATTATTATTATTATTAAGCTAGACCTCCAGTGAATCAGGGACTCATTGAGGGAGGCCCACATACTACACGCACCAGCTATCATACTTATTCTTGAACTCATTCACACTGCTTGCACACACACAACATCAAATGACGATCCATTCCAATCACGAACCACCCTATGAGAGCAAAATCAACCACTTATCCCCTTCTTAGCGCCATACATTCTCAGTTTACAAGGATTTCCTGTTGTCCTTTCCCCACGCTTCATAAATTGAAAAATTCCATCAACTGAAATCCTATATCATCCTTTCAGAAATTTGTGTGTCTAAATAACATTATCCCATTTTATCCCGTTTGATAGTGTCTGCAATCTACAAATTCTCACCATGTCTTCAGATTTACTTTAGACTGAAATTTCGTTTCAGCATTGCAATTATCTTTGAGTTGCATTTAAAATCTTTGCTACATGGTCCCTGAACTTCAACTTCATATCTACTAACACTCCAAGATCCCTAGCCTCATCAGTTTCTTCTAGCATAATCCCACCAATATAATACGACATTGGATATCCAATCACGCCAAAGTGCATCCCTTTGCATTCACTGACATTGACCTGAAATCCATTTTCCCATGCCCATACTGAATATCAACTGCATTATTAATTCCTTCATCAGCAAATAGCTGTATATATGTATGTATGTATGTATATATGTATGTCGCCTGTCAAATGTCATATACTTCCCAATATCAGTAATGTACAGATTGAATAATAGCGGACCAAGAACTGATCCTTGTGGTACACCACTAGTTACCTTAAACATTGCAGATTCGCATTCCCTGTAAACCAGTTTTTGATATCTGGCAGAAAGCCAGATAATGTTTTATAATCCAAATGCATATTCTCCAATTTATGCAACAATCTTCCATGCTGTATTCTGTCAAAAGTCTTAGCAAAATCGACAGGTATCATGCTGTATTCATTCCCCTTGTCTAGTTGGTCACATTGTTATAGAATGTGAGCAAGTTGTTAAAACACGACCTTCCGTTAGTAAACCCATGTTATTCGTTGGAAAGTAGAGAGAGCTGTCATCTCATTTTTGAATGCGAAATGAGATGAAAATATGGGATGACCCTGGCCAATTTTTCAAATTCTTCTCCATCACTCCTGAGATATTGATTGGTCGATAGTTGGGTACATCGGTCTTTGCAGCTCCATTGTGCAATCGAATTACCATATATTCTTTCTATTCCTCTGGTATCTTTCCTGTTCTGAGACTGAAATTATATAGCCTGTTCAAAGGAATAGCGAGTTCAGCTGAACACTCTTTTAGCATACGTCCTGATATCCCATCAGCCCCTATTCATAAACTGTTATTCAGTTTGTGCAACAGCTCTAATATCTCCTCTTCATACACCTGAGTTTCTTCATTCATTAAAATGAACAACCTCTTCAGAATCTGTCACGCTCACACCAATAAGTGTTCGGAGGCTCGCGCTTAACACACACACACACACACACACACACACACACACACACACACACACACACACACACACACACACACACACACACACACACACACACACACACACACACACACACACACGCAAAATTTGTCAGATATAACATATACAACAGAGCTCATAGCCTCGTTAAACTGCTTGTAATTCCATACAGTAACTAATTCTCTAACCAAACTGTTCTACGGGAATCAACAATAAATGCAACTGTTCATTATATATTTTAAACAAAGGTAATGATTATGAATATAGAAGAAAAAATTTCAGTGGTTAGTTCAAAACTCCACGTTAAATGAAATTAAGATCGAATTTCGACGATGACCCAGACGTAACTGTGTGTTTGTTTATGAAAAAATGCGGGGTATAAGAAAACAATCCTAGAACATTTACAAAATAATTCGTGAACAGCCTTCCTAAATCTACTTGTATGTTAAAGAACATGATGCTTAAAAGTATATTTTTTCTTTTAAGCTAAGAGTATCATTTTGTATTTATTGTTTCATTAAATTCTGTATACATTTTAATCAAATTACATTTAACCTTTTTTTGCACTGAATTTGAAAAATATTAAAACTCGTTTAGATAAAATAAAGTTACTTAAATCATGAGGCAAAGATAAAAGATTCATATTTACTAAGAAAAAATCAAACAAAAAAAGGAAAGGGAAAAGTTTAATTGTTTCTGAATGTTGTTTACGTTAACATCTGTGAAAATTTTGTTCTTACAAAAGAAGTAGGAACTACTTACTACATCACTTTAGCATCCAGTACAAATATGTCTACAGTACGTACATAACAAGGCCGGCTATTACTTTTAATATTTTTATATCTAACTGCATAATCTCTTTTATGTTGACCTGGCTCATTAAACTGTTTTCTTTATGGAATAACTTCAAATCAAACAAATTAATTTTCTAGGCGCAGAATCCAATGACTGCGTTGTGTGCCCTTGTCCTGGAAATAAATTTGCCTCTCTCCGTCTTTGCGCTGGAAAGAAAGCGATAACGAGCATCTCAACTGATAAACAGTGCTGTACTTGAACTTCAGCCCATCTGTAACTTTCTCACGATATATTTCCTTCGCCTTTCTCCTTTCTGCAAAATATTTGTGTGAGAAATACTAATTACTATGATATAAAGTCTAAAACAAATTCCGTTTAAAGCCTAAGTTATGCTGCATATTTTACAATCTTTAATAAAATGTGCGATGTTTGACAATTGTTTGAATTTTTCTGATGCTTTCCCAGATTTTCATTAGGGATATCCTGATATTTATGCTTACGCGTAGACCCATACGTCACTGTACAGATGTTCGAAACCATTATTTGGTGGAATAGGTGTGTTAAACCTTATTCTTGAAGTATTTTTTGTCTGTATATTGCGTGTAACTCTCCGCCCGGTTTGCCTGTTTTGGTGGCCTTCTTAGCAGAATATTTTCTGATTTCTTCATATGGTCATATGAATCATATGGAGATCAATTTCATCTCTCAGGAAATTTGCAGCTTCTTTATTGGCTACTTGTGCCACTACGTCTTTAGTTGGCTACTTGTGCCACTACGTCTTTAGTTGGCTAGTGTAGTTTGGAATTACAACCAAAGCAAACTAAACCGTGAAGTCAGTATATTTGGTTTGTAATGGGTGTTCTTCTCGCCTGCTTGCTTCTTTTCTAGATGATAAATCCTGCCAATTTCATCGGAGATAGGCAATCTCATCTTCAGTTGCAAAGACTTTCAAAATGCCATTTGCATCCTAGAAAGAAATTCCATAGAAAGAAATTTGAAATTTACTGATTAACCTTCTTGATACTCCGTCAGTTGGCTGTTATTGATTGGTTACATTATTTAACTTTTGGCCGGTAATTCATCATTGCTACCACTGAGTACACTTTATGCAGAACACATATGTACAAATTCAGTTTCCCTGTACATTGCTTGGAAAATGCAGACCAGATTGCTTCAGAAATTGTCACTACTACTTTTTCCTTAATACAACCAGCTTAATATTACCTCCCCGAATGGACTGGGGTGGTAATCCCTGAATACTAGGAGTCTTCACAGGTTCACAGAAGATTCAGATTTTTATTTCTCATGTAAAATGCAATTAGTGACTTTCATAAAGTAAATCATTAAATTGCGTTATTGTTCTTCTATATATATATATTTTTTTTTTTTTTCAAAAATAGATTTAATGACTTAAAAACCGAGATTACTTATAAAGATTTAATAAGAATAATACAACTAGTTTAGGCTTATAACAGCCTTCATCAGGTATTCTTAAAGGAAGAGAATAGTAATAAACATTGAAGTATCTAAAAACTGGAAAATACAAGTAAAAAATCGCCACACGATTGATACATAGTGCCATTGTTTATTGCAAGTGTGCGTGCAGGCTCACGTGAACTCCAATATTGAATAACTGCAGCATGGCTATCTGGGATGTTATAACTCAAATTGTTGTTTAAGTGGACAGGATTCAGAAGGATTTCCCTTGATTCTATAATTTTTCTTTCAAACTCATCATCACAGCGAAAAATATTTTCTGATCTATCCGAGCAAACGGAGTGGCTTTGTTGATCATCATTAGGATTATTTGAAAAAAGAACATGACTGGATAACGCAGTTGCATGTGACCTTTTGTAAGAGATATCTCTTTTATGCTCTTCTATACGTTGTTCAATAGATTTGTTAGTTTGTCCAAAATAAGGGATATTGCAATCGCACCATGATTTATATACACCTGGATATTTTAGGTTGTGATGAAGAGGTTTTGGATGGCTGATTAGAGAACGGATTTTAGGAAGTGTGGTGAAGAACGTCTTGATGTTATATTTTTAAGGACTTTAGCTAATTTGTTGGAGACTGTGCTAATGTATGGGATGGAGATGCTGCCTTTAAAATTAATAGAGTCTGTGGTGCACTGTCTAGGAGGATCCAGAAGAAATTTCTTAATCGTTTTTTCAGAGTAACCATTTTGTTTAAAGACAAGAGAGAGTTGATTTATTTCTTTTTGTAGTTCATCTTGTTCATTCAAGAGAGAGCGTGCTCTGTGTCCTAAGGTAGATATAGTTCTAAGTTTTTGTGGTGGAAAATGATGAGAAAGATTATGCAGATATCTATTGGTATGAGTAGGTTATCTGTACATAGAGAGATTTTTAATCTTTCAGAGCAACGTGTAAGCATGACATCCAGGAAAGGCAAGGAGTTATTATTTTCTAGATCAGCTGTAAATTTTATATTAGGATGTTGGATGTTAAGACGATTAAGAAAATCTATGAGAGATGTGTGCCCGTGATTCCAAACAATGAAAATATCATCAACATATCTTTTCCAAACTTTCGGTTTAAATGAGAAGGAAGATATGGTTTTCGTTTCAAAATCTTCAAGGAAGATGTTAGCTAGAACTGGGGACAAAGGATTGCCCATTGCCAGGCAATGAGCCTGCACGCACACTTGCAATAAACAATGGCACGCTGTTATAACAACTTGAAAAAATACAACGTTTTTTATGTATCAATTATGTGTGGCGATTTTTTACCTGTATTTTCCAGTTTTTAGATACTTCAATGTTTATTACTATTCTCTTCCTTTAAGAATACCTGATGAAGGCTGTTATAAGCCGAAGCTAGTTGTATTTTTCTTATTAAATCTTTATAAGTAATCTCAGTTTTTAAGTCATTAAATCTATTTTTGAAAATGTATCACAACAACCGAGTTGAAGCATATAGTCACACACACACACACACACACACACACACACACACACACACACACACACACACACACACACACACACACACACACACACACACACACACACACACACACACACACACACACACACACACACACACACACACACACACACACACACACACACACACACACACACACACACACACACACACACACACATATATATATAGATAGAAATATATTCAGAAATTGTTACTATATATATATAAGATAAAGAATATATAAGAATGAAGATAAAGGATATATAAGAAGTCTTGTTAGCAGAAACAGATTTATTCGATCACATTCAGAAGCGATAGTTTTTTTTTTTTTCAATCTCTGGGCATTTCGACATTTTTTCCTTTCTTGACTAATACACACAGCTAACAAATATAAAATAGCCGCAGCGGCATAAATAACAACAGCATACACAGAAAAATATTACAATCGTTATTCGTTTTACTAGTTCACTTGTTTATATAAGGGTTTAATATTTGACACCGTCACATCTCTCCAAATCCTAATATTAAAGGGTAGGGCACCGGGTGCATTATAAATAAAGAAAACGCTACTAAAACTAACGAGATGGGGAGATAAACATGTAGTGAGAGACGGTGTCCGCAAAAAAGCATTCCCTGATGAATTCATGTAGTTCACTGCAACGTCCAAGAAAAAACACAATCCATGTAGATATATGTCTGACAAACATAATAACACGAAGAATGCCCTACAACATAAAGAAAGAAAGAAAGATATGCAAGAAAGGTTAACTTTGCGTTAAGTATATAATAGAAAATCATTGGATAATTTTTAGAAAGTAGACAAGAAGATAAACATCATGAAAGTGCTAAAAGCTTTGAAGACCAAAGGGGTAAAAATAAAAATAAACCCAAACTAGACAACGACATTACAAGTGGAATAAAACTAAAATTCTTCTGATCTCGGAAGAGCGATTAAAGCCAAATATTAGAATGATAGAGGAATTTGCCTTATGAATATCCAGTCAGAAAAGTATGCAAATCTGTTAGAGAAAAGTGATCAGGAAAAAAAAAAGCGAAAAGAAGCAGCATATCTTTTATGTTTTCCGTTTGCCTATGAGTTCATTCAAAATTTCATTACAGAAGCGACATATCATGTTTTTCACTTTTGTAACAGGTCGAAACTAGCAAACTGTCGAAGTGACAACCACGTGGAATTATTTGGAGAGGCGGGGTCTTTCTTGCTTAGAAACATCTTACTTCACTTATCGGAAAGCAAGTTGGTAGCTAGAAGTCGGTTTTATGCGAGCTAATATAAAAGTGCAAGTATATTTTTGTTTGCTTCAGATGCATATATTTCTGCTTTGTAGTTGGTCTCGATGGCATGTGTGAAATGGATGTCATGTGAAACAAAGCATTCTGAAAAATGACATCGGAGAGAAAGAGGTAAATTCCATCGAATCCGTTTCTAACCACTAATAAACCGGCAACAGCATTCATGTTTTTCTTGGACCATATATTTTAAGATATAGTTGGTGAAATGGCCTAAATGATGGTTATTCGGTACGTAGTTTCAACACCACAACAGTGCACTTTAGTCCTGTATCCAGAAATCCGTGGTTGTCCAATCTCTTTACTAATTTGTTTAGCCACTTGCGACATCCTATCCTCCTCCTCTCCAGGTTATAAAACGTCAGTGTGGTCGCAATTTGAAGGCGATAACCCAAAATAACTGAATACGGAATGTGTTTTTATCTCCTGGGGAAAAAACGTTTCTTAAAGGTATTTCGTCAACCTTTTCAAAAAATTGTCTAATGCCTTCTTTATTTGCCGGAACGAGTAGATGGAACTTATTTACATTGTAGACAGCCGGTTGCTACGCTAAACCGTTACCAGTAACTGAGTAAAAGGCAATCGTTGATTTTAGCGGTATTGCAGAGAGCATGGAAGACAACTGCCGGCATCATGTGATCCTAAACCGTATTGTTTAGGACGATGTAACACTCGTATTGTTGCATGAAATAATGTGAATAATCTGGTAGATTTTTCTCAGTTGTGAAGTTGAAGCTCCAATCTCGGGTAAAACAAAAATGTAATAAAAAAAAACTGCTAACGTCAGAGATTTACTAACCAAAATGCTGTTACAATCTTCACAGGTGCATTATTATGTAAAGATCATACATTTACGCAATACTAAACAAAAAATCCTGTTCTTTAGGAAACCATGCCTTTTAGTCGTATGGAAAATAGACAATGCGCAATTTGCTCTGGAAGCTCTCATAGAGCAATCACTTTCAGAAACTTTTTAACCGATATAAAGATTTTTTACTAATATTTTGAATAGCTAGACAACTAAATGAATCTTTTTATAGCATTATATTCAAAAAAAAAAGAAAAAGAAGTAAAATATATGCATTACTTCTATCAGAAAACAATAAATGTGCAAATTATGTGCATTTTTCTGGTATGGGCTATTAACTCCATTTCAAGTATAATCCTTCTATAAACAAGCGTATTGGTCGTTTCTTAATCAATTATTATTCCAAAAATGGAATATGTCAACGTTTGCCTTAAATTAAATGAAACATTGGAAACCCGAATTTTTAACGGAACGTTTAAATGAAAGACAGAATGATGTGTGTCTGCATATTTTCTATATAAAAACTGAAAAACCGGCATTATCAGTCATATTAAACCAGACGTTTATAAGAAGAAACTGCCACTGAGTAAAATTACTAACTTTTTCTCCTCCTGTTTTCTATACTTTGCGTAGAATGTTGTAATTTGCCAGTAAATTATTGCGGTTTTATGACTACAGTTCAAAACAGAGGATATAAGATGAGGTTTTGTTATAAAATATTCAAATACAACACCACGTAATACCAAGGTACGGAAATGAAAGCAATCATAGTTCAATATTTCAATGCCATGGACAATAAATCAAACAGATGATAAGCTAACACGACGGCCTGTAAGGTTGGACCTGTTTTACCAAAGAACATTCAATTGGGATTTGTAACGATTTAGTGCTAGTATATGCTTCAACCTGAGCAAATTGGATTTGGAATTTTATACCAATGTTATGAAAATAAAAATAAATAAATAAAAATACAAAAAAATAACATTTCCGCTGAACCAACTTACAGTATATATATATATATATATACTGTAATATATATATATACTGTATATATATATATATATAGAAGCGTTGAGTTCTCAAGGAACATGACAGAATGATCATTGACTCGGTTAACATACATAGTTTTATGAAAAAAATTTAATGACTAGAACCGAGATTTATTTAAAAAGGTTTTAATATAAACACACTACTAGTTTCGGCCTGTAACAGCCTTCTTCAGGTGACATTATAAAAGAAAAAAAAGAAAGATCCATGGACATGAATCCCTTATGGTTTTCCTCGAACATCTCAATAGCCGACATCAAAGTTTACTGCTGAGCTTGAAACGGATAATTCCTTGCCTTTTCTTGATGTCAAACTGACTCGCTCTTCTGGTAAAGTAAAAATATCGATATATAGAAAACCCACACATACCAACAGATATCTGCGCAGTCAGGCCCATCATTTCCCTCCTCATAAGCTTGGAATAATTTCCACCTTGGGACATACAGCCCGTTCTCTTCTTGATGATCCAAATGAACTGCTTACAGAAATAAACCATCTGAAAACTTCTTTCGAAGTTAATGGATATTCCAAGAAAATCATTAACAAATTCCTTCTTAATCCTCCCAGACATCACTCAGAAGAAACAAATAGATTCAAAAGTAATATATCTATTCCTTACATAAGTACTGTTTCACATAAATTAGCAAAAGTTCTAAAAAAATACAATATCAGAACCTTGTTCACTCCACTTCCAAAGATCCGTTCCTTAATTAGCCACCCAAAACCTTGTCATCATCAACTCAAATACCCTGGCGTATATAAAATATTATGTGACTGCGATATTCCTTATTTCGGACAGACAGACAAATCTGTCGAAATGCGTATGGAAGAACACATGAGAGACATTACTTACAAGAGACAGCGAGCAAGTGCATTATCAAGTCATATCCTCTTCTCGGCTAATCCTAATGATAATAACCAAAGTCACAAAGTCTGCTGGGAAAAATCTACAAACATCTTCCGTTGCAGTGACGAAATAGAGAGAAAAATTGTGGAATCGAGAGAAATCATCTTCAATCCTGTTCATCTAAATAACAACTTAAGCTACAACCTCCCAGATAGTCATTCAGCTGTAATCATGTACTGGTGTTCACGTGATGCAGCACGCACGCACTCTCCCAACAATGCAACAAATGAAAGAACAGCTTCAAATACAACTACAACGTTTTCATGCTAATTATGTATAAAGACTGTCTATGTTGTTCATAGTCTTTTAACCCTCAATGTTTAGTGTTTTTTCTTTTATAATGTCACCTGAAGAAGGCTGTTACAGGCCGAAACTAGTAGTGTGTTTATATTAAAACATTTTTAATTAAATCTCGGTTCTAGTCATTCAATTTTTTTTCATAAAATATATATATATATATATATATATATATATATATATATATATATATATATAATCCTCAAGGGCTCACTCTAGTAAGTACTGACACGGCGAATCCGAGGCATATATATATATATATATATATATAATCCTCAAGGGCTCACTCTAGTAAGTACTGACACGGCGAATCCGAGGCACATGAATCGGACCATGCCTTACTTCACGTAATATACACCTATTATATTATCTGTAGACTGGTCCATACTCTTCTTTCCCTCTGTATTTCTTTTCATCTTGCTCCATTTACAAATTTGAGTGTAGCTTGAACTACACCCAAATTTGTAAATTTCATTCGAAAGGCTGAGACAACAGCACAGCTTCATTATCAAACGCATGATATTTAGTGAACTTGAGCTAGAAGCACTGAAAGCTCAAGCTGTAAAAGGATACTGTACTGATCCTGAACTGACCGAGAATATGAGCGGAGCAGAACTAGATTACAACATGCAGAATGCTGAAATGTGGAAATATAGATATAGTTGGAAGGAATCTATCAGTTAAGGAACAAGAACTCGCCACAAAAATTATCAAGCAAATGAATAAAACCTGGAACGAGTTAGGCTTCTAGTCTTCAGGCAAGTACTTCAACAGAAACTGAAGGAACTTCTACAAGAAGCCAATAAAGCTGCAAAGGCTATTCCTATTGGAACTATTGGACAAAGAAATCAACTTATGTACTCAATAGCCTACGTAGTAACATCTGAATTAGGTTATAAGATTAGTGAACGCAAAAGCAATAAGGCTCAGAAACCAAAATGGAAGCATTTACTGGAGAATAAAATTCTTAAACTTAGAGCATACGTGAGCAATTGAAAAATCTTAAGGAAAATATAACTCGTGATAATTAAAATTAAAATTATAACTTAAATACAATAATTTAATTTATAATAATAAACCGCATAAACAGTAAAATAATTTATTAAAAATAATGAGTAGTTTTATACATCAATATTGTTTACTTCTTCAGATAGATACGATGAACACAGATGTAAAGATGTATTAACATGGAGATCTCTAAATAGTATTTTTTTAATTCATTCAACAAGCGACAAACGTTGAATGTAGGAACGAGTTATTATAAAGTAGGTCATCGTTACAGAATACAGCATATTTTGCCTCTTAGCCTAATTCACAAATATGTTGATCTGTTTTGAATAATCTATCTCCACTTCCTCTCTCTCTCTCTCTCTTTTCAATTGCTTTTTTGTTTGTTCTTTTTAAATGCATTTTTAATTTGAGCAGTCAATAATTAATCTTTTAGTGTGAGATTGTTCATTAGCCTGTACATCTGTTAACAAGAATTATTCTCGTAGGAATGATTTTAACAAAAGGTAGTATTGTAGACATTTATGAAGATATTTCTGTCTAGAAATGTTCGATTTAAATCAGACATTTAGCAGAAATCATTATTATGAGAAAAATTATACAAACTGTTGATTCAAAATTCATTCCAGCGTAAATACTTTAAAATATAGCGAGGCATCACGATGGCAAACGTCAGTGTTAAAGTTAATGCAATAAATTCGTGATTTTATTGCTGCATCAAGTTATAAATTATATACCTTTTCTATTAAGCCGTTCATAGTTTACGGTCATTCTCAAATTCCGTTCTGTTATTAATTTTTAAATGCCATTTTATTTATTTTCCTTTTTTTATTGATTGTATCTAAAAATAGCTTTCATACATATCATGGAAATGGAAAAACGAAGTGGAAATACAAGCAGAGGTAAGGAGTAATAACAGAATACCGTTTCTTTCCTACAATATTTTCATTCGTATGGGAAAGATATTAAATCTCACTGAATGATCTTAATCCTTAAAGCCATTAGTCATTTTGAGCTCTCGCGTATTATGTTTAGATGATATCCGAGTAGTCCATATGCTGTTGCGAAAGGAAGATATCCTTATTATATAACTATGCTGGAGCATTCCATTAGACGTCATTCATTCATTCATGAATGACGTCTAATGGAATGAAAACAGAAAAAGGAATTGAATTAAACAATAGTTTAATACTTCCAATGTTTCGTATCAGTCCACACACGCACACACACACGCACCGCAAAGTGAAGTAAAGTGAAACTTAATACTTTCGAGTGTTAGCCAGGAAGAATACTCACTGTGGGTAGTAAGAAGAAGGCTAGGTTATAATCAGGAATGCCTAAGAATTATTTCCAATATTTTGAAAATTTTTACATGTCCATACTTAGTTAAATTAGACTGCTTTTTAATTGCAGCCGAAACCGGCTGCAATTAAAAAGTCGCAGTCGCAGGTGAAGATTTTATCGTGACATAATAAGTAAGGCTTATTACGTCACGATCTGTCATCTTGGCACAATGGACTCAGTTTCAGGAAACAGGAAGTATTAAAAGAAGAGTTTACAAAGGTTGCATAAGGTCGTAATCCTTAAAGCCATTAGTCATTTTCAGCTCTCGCGTATTATACGCGATATACGCAGAATAGATATTTACCTAGCTCTATACAGAAAAGTATAGAAGTCTATGTTTGCATCCTATTAACTACAAAAAAACAGAGATCGTCGATCTGGTATAATGAACATGTGATTTAGAACTCTGACAATTGGGTTATAATTATGTTCTCCGACTAGTCCCGTTTTTGCACAGATGGATTCTGGATATTGCTATATAATTCACCGCTGTTAGGTTTTGATCTGGAGAGATCGAGAAGTCTATTACTATCCCTCCAAAATCAGAGAACGCGACACTTACAGTGGAGGCAGTGTTCTTGTGTTTGTGTGTGTGTGTGGGGGGGGGAGAATGATCAATGTCCACATCTCTCTTCATGTTTTAGATAGGACAGTGTAATTGTCGAGGATCCGATAATAGATCATCGACCTATTTACGACTTTCTAGGAGTGCAGTTGGCCCATATTTTTCTTTCATGTATAACGATGCTTGCCTATAGAGCCAAGTGGTGAAGAAATATCTTCAAATTGAAGATATCCAACGACTGCCATGACCAACACGCACAGCAGTCTTAATTCCGATCGAATATGTAAGGGACACGCTTGGGCATCGTACTGCATACCGACAGTCCTGCTTCGGTCACTTGGTAGCTGAAGTCTCTCCTCGAGGAAGAACGGAATTTGTTTACACAGAACTTCATAGTTGACTGTTGTTAGACCTAATTAGCTGTCAAAGAGAATCAAACGTCATAATGATGTTATATGACCATATCTTCGAGCACATGGTGTAGACTTCTGTAACGTGATCTTTTAGGCAATTCCTATAAACCATTATGTAATGTCTGTTATATCTGTTCGACGTTTTCTCTTCTCCTCATTTAGTCGTTATTATATTGTAATTGGCCATACCAAGTTTTGTCTTACTTCATCACTAGTTATACCAATCTAAGCTTTTTGTGAATTTGGTGAATAGTGTACGTGCAGAGATTATGTATAATATGGTAATGGAACAATTGTCCTAAAGGTTCCTTAGGGAACTCGAAGAACGTTTATAAAGTCTTTTCAAGTGAAAGTGAGTTACTCAGTCTCATCAGATGTAAGGATTTTTACCACCAAAACTGGACATTTTATACTGCAAATTGTTGCTCTTATTTCAATGATTTTAGAATAACACACATATTCTCTAACAGATGACTGTTAGATATTTTTGTTAGATGTTTTTGCTTTTGATAAAAATCAAATGTTGATTTTTAATGAAAATATATTATAAATCTAAATAGGTTTCGTTTATAATGTATAATAGTCACGCTTTTGTTTTTAAGGTAGGGAAATTTCTATATCACTCATCGGCTGCATTCAGCACTCTCTGATGCATGTCATGATAGATATCGGCGTGTTTGTGTGTGTGTAGGTACTCTTTCAAAAACATTACGAGGCAACTATACCAGCGCCCTTGAAACAACACAGAGATCCCTAATAACCCCAAGGGTTATAATTCTTTACCGTACATCAGCTCGCTTTACAGGAAACTAGGAAGAATTTTAAAAAAATAATATAAAAACGTGTTTTTCAACTCTTCCAAAACTCAGGTCAGTTCTAAGCCACCCAAAACAAGCTTAGGAGGCCATACTATGGCCAGACTGAGAAGTCAATACTCCTAGAGGAACATCCGAGAGACATTTCATACAATAGAGTCAGAGCAAGCGCACTCTCCAGTGACTTCTTATTTTCAGTGAACACAAACGATGAAGGCCGCCAACACGGAGTAGATTGGGATGCAGCATCGAACGTTTATATTTGTCACGATGAAGTGGAACGGCGCATAGTTAAATCCAAAGAAACTGTCCTAGACCCTTCTCACATCAACAGCAACCTCAGTTATAGCTTCCTTACTCGCATAGTTCTGCCATTAGATACTGGCGTACCCATGACCTCATACGCTCGCATTTGCACAACAATAGAACTACAGAACGGACTATAACGACAATTTAAACTTAACTTCAGTTTACAAGTCTGTTATTATAATAACACAGTGTTTTATGGTTTTTTTTAAAATTGCTTTTAGTGTTACCACACTTGAAGAAGTCGTTTTGACGAAACATGTTGTGTGCTCCATTAAATTAACTTGTTATCTATTTTCTCGGTTTCAGTCACTCAAAAAAAGATGAATATATATATATATATAAAACGTAATATAGTAGTCCTCGAACTTTTAACATTATAACAAATGATGCGCAATATACAATATGTACTTTTAAAATGTTTACTTTTTTGGTTAAAAGCTAAACATTTTAAACTTCAATGTTAGAATAGCATAAATGCAAATATTTGTGAATTTTTTCCTTAGATATTGAAATTTAAGTTTTAAGTTGTCAAGCAAAAAACAACAAAAAAAAAAATAAAAAAAAATGGGGTGAAATCTAGAGAAGAAAGCGGCCAACGTGGCCTACCGCTTCCGTTCGATCTATCGGGATAAACCTTATTTATAAAATCTGGGACACTGCCAGCGGAGAGACAAGATCCCACATCTTGCTGAAAGATTGTAATGTCGATAAATCGTGATTGACACTCTTCAGAAGTAAGTTATGTCATGAGCATGTTGAACTAAGTCTAATCACTTTATTGTTATCACTCTATCACTTCATTAATAGATCTTCACTTTAGGAGAATCTGTTTCATGATTCCAAACGTTCGTTTTTCCATCATTCCCTTCCCAGATACTGCAGTTATAGGAATTAATGTTTTTCTGATGCGAAATGTTGCTTCATTATTAAACGATAAATCGTAACTTCATGATTAAAATAAAAACAGAAAATAATTCTGCATGGTAGTAGTTTTCTTTCAACAACATTTTGGTGAACTTGAATCAAATATGCTCGCTGAAGTAATTTTGCTTTAAAAATGAAACTGCTGTTCTAGAAATGCTTAGTTTCAACCAAGAGCCAGTCTTAATTGATTTCCGTAGATTGATCGTAAACGCTCAGCAGACTTACTTATATTTATGAACCGGTATTTATATTTTTATTTTATTTATATTTTTATTTCTGTGGTCGCTCTCTTGTTATAATGAGTCCTAAATTTTCTTCTGATAGCTGAAGTATTTTCATTACAGCGGAAGGAAAAAATTGATTTTTTTTTAAATCTGAAGCCATTAAGTATAGTATAAAATTTCGTACTGGAAAATAATGAATGAGAACATGAATCATTAATAACTTAGATAATAAATAAATTCCGTCTCGGTTGCATTTTGCGGAGCGTTTACATCTTATACAGAAATAACGTCATTAAAAAAATTAAAACTGTACAAAAACTTTATAGAAATCCTGTATATATAACTGATAAACTGGATTACTTATGGAACTTCCTTAAAAGTAATCAAGATGTGCATCTGCGCAAGAAAGGAATCAATATGTGGTTACTGGCAACAAAAGCAGAGTGCCTGGTTTTAGGGAAAGAAATGCTGAGATTTATGTTTTATACATATTTCTCTTATTTCTAGGACTCCGTGTAACTAAAGTGACATTCCCAAACCGTCTTACTGGTTCCATGAACGAAGTTCTTTTTGCTTCTCTCTCTCTCTCTCTCTTTTCTCTGCTAGAGCCCTTTCTCCATTAGTATTTCCAAGAATTAATTGCAACACAGTCATTGAAGAGCGGTATCAATAAACTGCTTCCCTTCTTTTGATATTTATCATACCCAACGAAAGAGTGTAATATCGATTTCGTTCCTAAGCGGGACTGTTATAAAAATATGTTTCCAGAAGTGAATGCAGGGAAGGGAAATAGAAGAAGACAGAGAAAAAGAGGGTCAACATACCGGAATGAACATCACCACCTATATTGTATTGTAAATCTGATCAACTTCTTGAAGACCAGTGGCCAAATGTTATATATCTATAAACGTGGGCCGGAAAGCAAGTATTTTTTTGTTAATTAGATAAATTTAATATATAATCGATACAAAATAAATAACGGAAAAAACTCACGTAGAAAGATTATTCAATAATATAATTTTCGCCTGTGTGTCACAGGCATCTTCAGTACATTAAGCTCAAAATTAAACACTAACTGACAATTCCAAAAAGCGCCACCTAAGTAGCTGGTGTAAGATAACTAAAAAGGTCAATAACTTTCCTAAAAAAAATAAAAATAATAATACAATAAAAAGTTAGGAAAGATTAGCTGATCTGTAAAGTACTATCTCCCATAAAGGGGATAGACGTAAGCCGTCGGATCTGTTTAAGTTAGGAGAATGAAGTAGAGTTTCACATGTTTCTTTATAAAGGCGTTCCATGAGAAACTGACTTTTGTGAAGAACTCTTGTCTTTCTCCAATGAACTCTGTGTCTAGTGAAGATAGCATGTTCAGAAAGTCCAGACTTTTCAGGTTTAAAGTATTCAATATAAGATTGGTGTTCTTCTAGCCGAATAGAGGCAGATCTTCTCGTTTGTCTGAAATAAGATAATCCACAAGAGCACGGAATCTGATAGACACCTGGATGATTAAGATGTGGAAGCTTGTCCTTAGGAGAAGTGAAAAAAGTGGAGATTTTTCTAAACGGTCGAAAGGCAACAAAAATATTCAGTGGTTTTAAAACTTTTGCCATACGTTCACTGATGCCTTGTACATAAGGGATAGTAATGCCCGTTATTTCCTCTGTGTTTGAAGAGGAAGACATATTAAAACTACTCAAAGTTCTTTTAATGAAGCAATTCTTATAACCATTAAATAGAAAGGAAGAAGTTATATATTGCAGTTCTTTCTGTAAAAGATCGTCTGTAGAACAAAAGGAGTGGGCCCGATGAACCAGTGTTTTAATAGTTGCTGCCTTTTGACTGGAATGGTGATGAGATTCCGCATGGATATAATGGCCTGTATGAGTCTTCTTTCTATAAACTGAGAAATGTAGGTTACCATCTGGTTGGCGAAGAATTAGAAGATCTAAAAAGGCTAACTGCTTATTTGATTCCACTTCTAGGGTAAACTTGATCCTAGGATGAAATGCGTTTAACTTAGTGAGAAATTGTTGAAGTTTATCAGAAGAGCCATTCCATACAGAAAAAATATCATCGACATATCTGAACCAATGAGTAGGTCTGGGAGAAATATTGTCAAAGATACGTTGTTCAAAATGTTCATAAAGAAATTGTAGATAGCAGGAGAAAGAGGATTACCCATTGCTGTTCCTTCAATTTGTTGATACAACTTATTTTTAAAGGAAAAATAACCAGAATTTATTACAAAATCAAATGCGTTTACAATGTCTGAAGGAAATTCCTGTTGTAGTAATTCAATACTTTCCGAAAGAGGCACATTTGTAAATAAAGAAACAACATCTAAACTGATCATGATATCAGAAACGTCCAAATGAAGATCTGAAATTTTATTTTTGATATCATGATCAGTGCAAAGAAGCTGACGTGCATATCATGCACGTCACCTTCTTTAAGTGTCTCCTTATTAAGGAGACACCTAAAGAAGAGGATACGCCAACCCAGAAATTAAACATTAACAAGTCCGATATCGGACTGTTGTGGAAATAGATAACAGATGCTGCCTCTGAAAATTAACATGAATGCTATCATGAAGCCTGTACATTCTTGGATATTCTTGAAATTCACAAATAAATGGCACAACGGTCATGATCATTATAACAAACGTTATTTTTCTTTTCTGTTCTTTTCTTTTTTTATTGCTGTATATAGCAGTTGGAAGCTAAAATGTATCTGACCGATTTTTGTATTCCAAATGACATTATTGGAATGCAAGAATATTCATTTAATATGGCGTTAGACAGACAGGATTAAGACGTATGAATTTGGATTTTTAAAAAGACGTATGATGTAGTAATATAAATGCAGTTCAACGTGCCATTAGGTTGCGATCTGACAACTGTAAATAGTCGTTACAAACCGCCTTACAGATCAGTAACAGTTAATACTTTTGATAAATGTTTCTGGAAACATATTCAGTATTGACACTACTGATGTTCTTATAAATATTAAATTTAGATTAGTTTCAGTGCAGAAGTTTTGAAAGATCATGCATGTATGTGTGTATATGTGCGTGCATGCGCTCGCGCCTTATTTTAACTATTCAATAGTGTATGCGTTGAAATAAGTTGGCCTGTTTAAAAGCCAAAAGAAGTATAAGAATGAGAATAAAAAGCGATTATTTCTTCGATAAACGTTTTGGCGTGTTGTTCTGTGAATCGAATGCTATTGAAACACTGGCGATTTGTCTTCAAAATATTAATACATACTTGATGTTTCCTCTAAAAACGCTACTGAACGAAATGTCTTCTGATAAAAAAGCAATCTTTAAAGAAAGCGACGAAATAAGAAATGACACTTCTGCTGAGAAAGATGCACTTGTTCTTGCAGGGATTTTCTCTAGTTAATGATTTGGACATATTTCTGCGACAGCTATTTAATGCGAGGTGTTTTGATGATGTTGTACATAATCCAGATGCACACGTCGCATTGTGTTTCCATGTCGCCTTTATTAAATCAGGAAAGAAAAACACATTTTTGTTGCTGTAATAATGTCATGTAATCAGTATGGCTATTCGAGTGTTCTAATATAACGGAGAAATTCGGCTCCTGAATAAAGATTTAATTGCAGTGACTTCAAGTTTTAGAAGCGGCTTTAATTTTAAGACACTCACTCGCTACTTTATTCACAAAGCCAAAAATATTGAGAAACACTGTCATAAATTGTAGGCTTTCCACTCTTGCGACAATAGCGTACTTTTAGCACGATTCGTATTTGCCTTCATCCCTAGGTATCTTCATGTTCTCCTTGTATCAAACTTGACAGCTATTAGGTTTTCTTTTAATTTCCGATAATGAGACTGTATTTTTATAAACATAAAACAGGATTATCAAAATAAACACTATATATGTGTGGTCTTAATACCGGAAATTAAATGAAGATTTGCTAAACTACAGAAATATCAGTGTGTCCAGTTATTAAGTTTTTTTTTTTAAAACTTTACTGAACTTAATAAGTAATAATTGCCATCACGAATGTGTTATAGGTTTAGAAATCTCTTGTGGGTACTACTGATCTAAAAAAAAAGTTAAAGCAATCATATATGTGCACTTCAACGTATGAAGGAAACAAACACTTTAAAATACACCGGTCATAATTACATACTAATAATTGCAGAAATCCCAGTAAGAGCATATTTTATAATTGTCTCTCTCTCTCTCTGTTTAGCATGTTCATTGCCAATCAAGAGATATCGCGTGATGCGAGTTCTCACCAAACGGCCGATCACGTGTTATCGCGTGGACGTCGCTAACTATATTATAAAAAAAAAAAATTTGGCCGCCACACGAAATTCCAATTTTCAGCTTGGCAATGAAAGTGTTAAAAACGACTGATATACAGAAGATGTATAAGAACTTTGCATCATAAGACGTAAACGATATTAAGTTCTTTATAAGAAGCCATTGCATCTGATAATTAAATGAAGATGGGGAAGAGAGGAGAAACTGTGTTCTTGATAACTTATATTAAAAGTTCTTGATAACTTATGATCACTTATATCAGGTGTGTGGGTGTGTGTGTGTGTGTGTGTGTGTGTAAATAAACATGCTTATATTTTGTTGCAAATTATCTGTGAATTGTTTCAGGGGGAGTTGTACCAGTCTTATAGAAGGTTTTAAGTGTTTTGTTCAGCTAATGGTAGATAAGATTATAAAATTCCTGAATATAGCATAAGTGTTTGGTACTATAATGTGTATAATATAATTTGATGAAAATACAAAAAAAAACCAAATAAATTCAAAATAATACGATGAGGAAAAAATATTATAAATGGCTCCAATTTAATTAACTTCATCTCTGTTTACTGCGGTAGGTTGACAGCTTTTCTGGATGGGATTCGCGAATAATATCATAATCTCTATAAAAAAAATCATAATATGGGACATCAATGGGCTGGATCCTCAAGGGCTCACTTTAGTAAGTACGGGTATGGCAAATCCGAGGTACCTGATGCTGGACCATGCTTTACTTCATGTAATATACATCTGTTATATTATCTGTAGACGGGTCCCTACTCTTTCTTCCTTGTTTCTTTCTTCTCTTCTTGCTCCTTACCCTCAATGCTATTAGAGTATTCGAGGGCTAGGGGTGAATCTTTCCTATTTTGCTGTGTCATTTAATATTATGCACTCTTGTGAGGCACCAACGCGTCTGGCCAGCGTGAGGCATAAGGACAAATACCTCCCCATGAGGACAATGCAAATGAAGAATAAAATAGGAAAATTATACACTGGCTTGTCCGTCGCCCAGCATAAAAAGGGACGCGACCTGGACTTAGGCAGAGGGTCTAGGTCGAAAAATATGCTACAGTCTCCTCCTTGTACAAAGATAGAAGGATATTAGTAGGAACATATAATTGCAGATCTCTACGGGATGATGATAGATTGGAAGAACTGATGAAGGAACTGGAACATATAAAATATGACGTTGTGGGCCTTTCAGAGATAAGAAGGAAAGAAGAAACTCTCATGCGTTTAAAAGATGGACATCTACTCTATCACTTTGAATGTGACAAAAACTCAACTGGTGGTGTGGAATTCCTAATAAATAAAACAATTTTATTAACAAACAGAACAATGTCCTGTTTGTTAATAAAATAACATCAATAATAGCTGAACTAAGTCTCTTCATAAATAAAAGATACCAACTGAAAATTATACAAGTATATGCCATCTACAAGTATATGCAAACTACACCATCCAGATGAAGAGATAGAAGATTCCTATGAAACATTAGAATCCACATTAAATAATTCTAAAGAATTCTACATAATTATAATGGGTGACCTTAATACCAAGACTGGAAGCAGAGATGACCATCTGAACTCCATCGGTAAATTTGGATTTGGAAGGAATGAAAGAGGAGAAAAACTTATTGAATTTGCAGAAGAAAATAACCTCTTTATTATGAACAGCTTTTTCAAGAAGAAAATCAACCGACCATGGGCTTGGAGAACCCCAAATGGACAAACTTACAATGAAATAGACTTCATCCTCTCCAAAAGATATATAATGAATAATACCGAAGTGCTTAATAGATTTAATACAGGAAGTGACCACAGACTAGTAAGGGCAAAAGTATGGATCAACAAAAAATGGGAACGGAATAAGCTCATAAGAAAAAAGTCCAATTTAGCGAATTTACAAAAACTCTACCACAATAAAAGCTGTTGTAGAGAATCATTCAAAAATGAATTTAAAAGTTAAACACAGCTACTACCATCGATGATACTAATGAAATATTAACAAAATCTATCTTGAATTGTGCACTAGAAATAGGAGGTGTAAAAAGGCACACCAAAGAGTGGAAAAACTGAGACAGGAAACCTTAGATCTGATGAAGAGAAGAAGAGATATGAAAAGAGATTTGAATGACACCAATAAAATATAACATGCGGAAATTTGTAAAACTATACGTAAAAGGACGAAACATGAACTTAGACCGTATAAAACTAGGAAAATTAAAGAAACAATAGAAAACAATAGTAATATGAAAGTCCTAAGACGAACATTATCAGTTGGAACAAAAGGAAATAGCTGCTGTAAGAGGAAAAATGGTGAACTTATAAAAAATAGAGAGGCAATAATCAAAAGAATTCCGGAATTTTATACTGAACTCTATGAAGACAAAGACCGGGTCATCCAAGAATCATCTATGGATAACTCGAGTGAGGAAGAACATGATGCCCTCTGAGATCTTACAAGGTGAAGTGGAAATAGCACTGCGGGAAATGAAGAATGGAAAGGTCCCAGGAGTAGATGGAACTATGGTAGACTTCTTAAAACTGGGAGGAGGAAGCCCTGTCATCAAACAACTGACTTAAACTCTTTAATAAATGCCTAAAATAGAGAAAAATTCGGAAAAAGTGGAATAATTAACTTGTAATATTAATTTTTAAAAAGGAAATAAGGAAGAAATTAAAAATTACAGACCTATAAGCCTACTCCCCATCATATATAAAGTTTTCACAAAAATTATATATAAGAGAAAATCTAAACTAGAGAGAATGCAATCCTGTGAACAAGCTGGGTACAGAAAGAATTACAATACTTTGGACCATATTCACGCATTAAGACAGTTCACTGAAAAATCAATTGAATACAATAAACCCTAATGTCTGGCCTATATAGACTATGAAAAAGCATTTGATTCAGGTAAAACATCTGCAACACTAAAAGCACTTGAAATCCAGGGAACTGAGAAACCATATATTAAAACATATTTACAATAATGCAACTTCTGTAATTAAATTATATAAAAACGATGAAAAGTTGCCAATACAAAAAGGCATCCCACAAGGCCACACCATATCTCTCAAATTATTTACAACTGCACTAGAGGAAGTCTTTAGAAGTCTTGATTGGGAAACAAAAGGAATAAACATAAATGGAGAAATCCTGCATCATCTTCAGATGATGCAGGATTTCTCCATTTATGTTTATTCGTTTATTCATTTATGTTTATTCATTTGCAGATGATATTGTCCTAATAGCAGATAATCTTGAAGATATAGAAGAAAGGTTAAATCAGCTAAATGGAGCTTCCAGAGTATTTGGATTAAAATTAATAGAGAAAAAACAAAAATAATGATGAATAAATATATTAGCAATAGAACTGTCAAAGTTGAAAACCATGAAATAGAATAAGTTAATTCATGTGTATATTTGGGCCAATTGTTATCCTTTGAGGAGTGCCAAAGAAAAGAGATTGAACGAAGAACTCATCTTGGATGGATGGCTAATGAGAAAATGAGAGACATATTCAGAAGTGAGATCCCTATGAGTCTAAAAAGGAAAGCTTTTGACCAGTGCATACTTGCTGTCCTAACATATGGAGGAGAAACATGGACTTTAACAGAAGTCCTAAACAAAAAACTGCGAAAAACGCAACATCGCATGGAAAGAAGTATGCTAAAAATAATATTAAGAGATAGGAAGGCAAATACCTGTATTGCCAGGTATTTGCCTTATTGGTGTCATGGATATTGTAAAATACGTGAAACAGGCTAAGTGGAGATGGGCTGGCCATATTGCCAGATACAGTGATGGGAGATGGACTAGAAAAACAACAGAGTGGAGACCAATGGATGGAGCAAGACAAAGAGGAAGACCGAGAAGAAGGTGGAGAGGTGAACTACAACAAATTGCAGGAGTGAGATGGATGGGAGAGGCAGAAAACCGAGTGATCTGGAAAATCATGGGGAGACCTTCGTCCAGCAGTGGACAGAACCAAAAGGTTGAAGAAGAAGAAGAAGAATGGGCTGGTGTAGCAGAGTAAATAGCCTTCTCTAACAAGGTCGACCACACCAAGTATGGCCCGTTACCACAGACAAGACTCTGGCGAGGAGAGTATTACCACCTTAAAATCATACTACGCCTAGTTGGAGGAGATGGCAACTAGACGTTTAGTTGACTTTGATCCTCCAGTAAAATAACATCATCATAATTATTGCTATTACTACGTTTCTTCTCCCGGTTTCTTCTTTTTCTTTCTACATAGAGTGGGAGTAGTGGTCTTATGGCTACGCTCTCCATATCATTATTATTTAACAGGGGATCTAGCGCCGCCATTGAAGGGTAAAAAACAATGCATAGTACAAGGGACATAGTACACATAGTACCTGTTTTTAGCACTTCGGGAAGCTTCCCGATTAGTTGAGAAATAATGCTGTAGCTGTCTTATTCTGTGAGGTTTGGCCTGGAGAGAGTCCGCGTATAGCTACTTGCAGGTGATATTGTCGAGGCTACGTTGAGCTTGTCTGGGCACTCCATTTGTGAGAGAGTCATGCATACAAGTCGTTCGCCCCTACTGAATGCCTCTACTCTTTAAATTTTCGAAAATATTCCAATAACCATGAAAGACAATAAAATTATAGAGTAACGATAACTAGTAGATGTTGACATGGTAATAAAGATAGCAATTATTAGGAGATCCTAATAATTCTCTCCTAATCCCAATATTCCGCTCTGTTAATCCCAATATTCGCTCTGATCTAATAACTAAAATGATTTAGTTATTAGATAAGAAAATTTATCCCCATTCCGCTGAACATCTCAGACTTATCTAATCTGTGATTTTCCAATAAACGTGTCAACATAATTCAACAATCTAACCTAAAATGCAGCATCCACTTATTGGATAAAGACTTTAGTTTCTCACTTAGTTTACACTTCAGCTAAAACATCTGCAGGAAAAAAAATCTTCAACAAATCCAGAGACGATTTTATCAGGGCTAAATGAATGCTAAGTTCCTATTCAAATCGCAGCCTAGCCTTCTTTTACTTTGCAATGCTCTTGGGATAAACATGTGCTCTGCTTTGTTTCCGCTGATCTCTCCAACCACGCCACACAAACCAATCTCGGGAATCTCCTTCTGACCTTTCCTCAGAAGGACATCACGAAATACTCACGTAGCATTGATACTAATAAATACCTACCTCAGATGACATCCTCAGGAGTGCTATCAGCTTGTTCTGCTGAGGCTATCCTGTACCGCCTTCGGTACAGGATATTCTACCTCACTTTTGATAACATTTTGTTCACCAACCAAGATCATTTTCATATGTAGCCTGTCCTGACATAAAAACCACATTCCCATAGATTTTAACTTCAAACTCACCCAAACAACTTCTCAGTTTTCTTTTTTATTCTGTCTCCCTTGATTCTTTAGAACAATTTTCACCCAACGCTCCAACTCCTCTCAACAAATGTGCGATCCTTACTTTCTTCTCTGTAATCACTTGAGGTCATAGGACTATCTTAATATAGGTCTTCTCATGTCATTGGTGTGTAGGACTGATATGAAATAATAATAAAAACTGTAATTAATAATCCTTTTGTATTAATTAAAATACATGGAGCATAAAATTCTGGTAAACTTGGAAGTAGACGACACGTAAACATCTTTCAGAGACCTCATCTTTGGGAATTCACAAACATTAACTGGAAAATCTCTGCTACTTAGAGCTTTTTTTAGACGTTATGAATGACACAGGGTACTAGCACCGTCACTAACGGTGACTCGTGATATGCGGTATATTTAGATATTTGTAATCTTCAGTAATCATTTACGCATTTTGTTAAAAGTTTGCTACATATTTGTTTATGTTCTTATTCCAAAAACATTATGAATGCATTCTATCACTGTGAATTCAAAATATCAATGGATAATTTTTATTTCGTTTCAAATCCTTTTAGTTTTCTTAATTTTTTTGCGTTGGCAAATAATGAGTACCGTTACTTGGTTTGCAATAAAAGCACTACTTATGTGTGCATATTCTCAGATTGTAAATATGGAAGGATGTGATGAACTCATATAATAATAGAAGAAAAAATATTTATCAGAAACTTAGGTATCAGCGAGTGTCTATTATTTTTGTTATTATGGGTTCTCTGTTTAACTGTATACTGATGAAATGCATCTGATGCATATTATCAGCTCTAATTGATTAATGAGAATGGGAAGCAGTTTTATACTTTTACGTTAATGAGCTGTTATATTTTCTATAAACTCTGCATTACCTCCTATCAAAATGAAGACAATTTTTGAATGACAAAATTTATTCCAGTCATAAGAAGTGATAATTACAACACATACTCGCCACTGAGAAACTTTAACCGGTTTAAAATTCTGAATTTAGACATCAAGGTCTTCTCATTTCAAACAATGATTTCCAATAGACGCAAGTTTCAAAATTTTGTAATTTTCGATATGAATACAACCAACATTGATTAATGAGAATGGGAAGCAGCTTTATACTTTTACGTTAATGATCTGTTATGTATAGAAAAGAAGTCGGATTTTCCTGATACTTTTCCTTTAAAGTGAAGAGCATTACAATATAAACTCCACTCAAAATAGGAATTTCTACTTTATTTTGTATATTTACAATTTTCTGTATTCAGTTTTTGCAAATCAGAATTACAAACTGAGCTTAAAGCTTTTTACTTAATTTTTATTACTTTTATTATAGAGGGATATTACAAACACATACTCGCCACTGAGAAACTTTAACCGGTTTAAAATTCTGAATTTAGACATCAAGGTCTTCTCATTTCAAACAATGATTTCCAATAGACGCAAGTTTCAAAATTTTGTAATTTTCGATATGAATACAACCAACATTGATTAATGAGAATGGGAAGCAGCTTTATACTTTTACGTTAATGATCTGTTATGTATAGAAAAGAAGTCGGATTTTCCTGATACTTTTCCTTTAAAGTGAAGAGCATTACAATATAAACTCCACTCAAAATAGGAATTTCTACTTTATTTTGTGTATTTACAATTTTCTGTATTCAGTTTTTGCAAATCAGAATTACAAACTAAGCTTAAAGCTTTTTACTTAATTTTTATTACTTTTATTATAGAGGGATATTACAATTGATTTGTAACTTCTTTTTATCAGGCAATAAAAATAAGTTTTTTCAAGTATTTTCCATCCGTCTGATAGATCATCTTGCTTTATATTTACTTTTGTTTTTCTTCCAATAGGGATCAGTGAAGATCATACAGTTATCCATTCCTCCACTCTTTTAATTTTTCTCTCTTCGTTTTTCTCCTAGTATGCAGTGGAAAAAGTAATTTTATTTCATTTTAATATTATCATGACGTTTTATGTCTATTCACATATACAAATCTAGAATGCTTAATTTGTATTCAGTTTTCTGAAGTATAACAAAGTATACTACTATCATTTCTTCAATAATCATTTCTCATTTCCTGCAAGAATGATTTATTTTCGGTCGAAAAGCCTTTCAGCAGACCTAATAGCATACATTACAGTGGTTTGTACGCGGATTAAATTAATTTCTAACAATGAGACATTCGTAAGTAAACATTTTTCTTTAATCTTTGTGTTATTCTTCAATAATATAAACATTTTTGTTTATCCGGTCACCGAGCAGAGGACTTTTCTTGGTTTTTCAGCTAATTCCTGTGTGAATCCCCATTTGGCGTAGATAATTAGCGTTTTTCCCTCTGAAATCTACCAAAGTTGTGCTTATTTGCCGTGACGCATTTTAGTTTTCTTTAATTCACTATCGATGTTTCCCTTCTTCAGAGATTCTAGAAAACCCGTTAATAAAAATAATTATTCATATGCATCTATTGAAATATCCCTGAATTATTAACTGAGAAGGAAACAGCATTCTGTTAGCAATTCGATAAATAAAATGCAATAACATGCACCGATAGCAGGTGAACAAATTTTTGAAATTAAATCATATGCCCTACTACATTAAATTTTGATTATGTTTAGTTGATGGAATTTAGTTTTCTGGAATGCTGAGAAGTCCATGCGCTTCGCAACCATATGTCTGGGAAAGGAGTGTCCTGGGTTTGATTCCAGTCCCCGACGTGAGGAGCTTAAGGATCTCTCTCAGCCATAGCCAAGTTAACTGGTCTTGGGCGTGGACAGCAGGGTTTTTCTTCCCAATTTACCTGGGGGTTTTCATCCCGTAAGCAGGTAAACCGGCCCCGTACACACACGCATCTACAAAAATGGGACACACAGGGAGGCATGGCATGGGGATAACCACCTTATCCTAGTTACGGTTGCGGTTGTTAAGTCCAAGAATACTTGGAAAGGTCGTGGTCGCTTAAGTACCTGTTAGGATCACTGATAGGATAGGTATGGTGAAAAGTTTAGAGAACTGTCAACATCCTTTATTATTATCAGTCCAGTAATTTTCCATATGGAATTTGATAAATCGATTCCAAATCCTAATCAGCATACTGCCCTGTTAATCTCATTAATAATCCAAACCCTAGATACTCCAGCCAGACCTGATCTTATTTAGTGCAATATGCACTTGATATATTATATTTGTACACTGAACGTTTTACTCTTCTCTCCTCTACTTCTTATTCCTCCCCAGTGTATTAGAGAAATTCCAAGGCGATGGGAGGTGTGTCTCTATCTTTTTAAACTGCAGTTTCCAATACCTAATAAACGCGGCTGGCCTAGTCACTCTAATGTGTCAGCCTCACTAGTAGGATACCTATCATAATGCTAGTAACTTGACATATGGAAAAAAATATTACTTACAATCTTAAATAAATATAAAGTGGAAGGAAATCTTTCTAAAAGACCGCAAATTGGAAACGGTTAAGAAATTTGGAAAAGAGAAATATGGTAACAAAAAACAAACTTAGAGGAAAAAGACTGAACCGTTTCATTGTATAGTCGAGTGGGTAAACAGATACGCCCAAAATCTGGAATAATACTTTGGGAACCATAAATCAGTAAAGCAAAAATAACCCATTACTTATACTATAAAAAAATTGCCCTTCTGCAATAGTTGTTGAAGTGTATGAAGAAGAAAAAACATAATGATCACTTTTACAAACAGTTGCATGAACATATGAGAAAACAAACAGATAATATAATTATAACTGGAGATTAATGCCACAACAGTAATGGTAAAGTCTAACAATAATATAGAAAAAATGCAAGAATCCTCATTAAATAAAAATGTTAAACAACTAATTGATTACATAATAAACAATTATTTAAAAATAATGAATACATTCTCTAACAATAAAAATACAGATAAATATATAAATTGAAGATACCAAGAAATTATATACTTGATTTAATCCTTTATCGGAGTCTAAGCAAACAAAGTTTGCGCTTGAAGTATTTCAGGACTTGGGAAACTCGTATAAGAAGCTAAGACTCTACATCACTTGCCTTAGTATCCCATAATGCAAAGCACATCTCCTTGCGGACATGTATAATGCTATGTATCATGGAATGGCCACTATTCAGACCGGTATTGACCTTTATTGAGGGATTTCTTCAGTGGGAGCTCTTGGTATCTTTAATTTATAGTACGAAACCAAGTGAAAAAACTTCCAACATCTTTCTCTAATCCAGAGTAATTTAAAAATAAGGTGTGACACCTTTTGGCAATTCGTATATGAAAATATGACTTCTGCATTACTTCAACTTTAGTATCACCCCAACAGATTAAGTCCGCTATATAATGTTTGCAACCTTCCAGAAACCTGTTCCCAAGCCTGATCGTTTGTCTGAGGACATTATGGACCTGATCAGAGAGAAGAGCAGAGCTAGGAAGAGATTTCATAACACTCGCGCACCTCAGGATAAGACAGTGCTTAACAGATTGAATGGAGCAGTAAGAGATGCACTTAAAACACATAGAAACGAAGTTTGGGATAAAAAGTTAGCCTCTATCTCACCTATTGATCACTCTATCTGGGGCCTACTGAGAAACATCAAAAATAAAAACAGATCCCTCCCCCCTATAATCTCAAACCAGGGCCTAGTCCACACAGATGCAGATAAGGCAGAAGCCATACTTAAAAATCTTGAGGATCAGTGCAAACCTTCTTATAACAACATTAATTTCAATCATCTGAACAAAATCCACAGACAGGTTAGGCATGCACTAAACCTCCCGGATGCCAGTGCTGATCATATTGCATCCGCATCACCTGTTGAATTATATGATATTATTAAAAAACTTAAGAACAATAAAGCTCCTGGACCAGACAGCATCTCAAACAGGGTGATCAAGCTGCTGCCTCGAAAAGCTATAGTGCATCTGACCAGTATAATAAATGCAATCTTAAGACTTCACTATTTTCCTTCCACCTGGAAAATGGCTGATGTGATTCCTATACATAAGCCAGGCAAATACCCACACTTACCGCAGAATTATCCTCCAATCAGTATCATCTCCAATCTGGGTAACGTTGCAGAGAAGGTCATCCTCTCACGACTCCAAACCTCAGTAAATGACCTAAACATCCTCCCTAAAGAACAGTTTGGTTTTCGACACCATAGTACTACCCAGCAAATCCACAGAATTGTGGAATATATCACCACCAGCTACAACTGGCGCCAGTGCACAGGAGCTGTATTCCTAGACCTATCTAAAGCATTTAACAAAATCTGGCATTTTGGACTCCTGCACAACCTTATCTTAGCTGGTATCTCACTAAAAATGGTTCATCTAATCCGTTCATATCTTCAGAATAGATCAATGCAAGTTAAAATTAACGGTTCTACATCGTCCCAGCGCCACCATATCTTTGCTGGAGTGCCGCAGGGATCTCTACTGGCTCCATTGCTGTTTTCTGTATACATGTCAGACATCCCACACAATCCGATGACTTCCATTTTAGCACTATATGCAGACGATATGGAAATATTAATCAGATCTCTCAGACCCCACTTCGTTACCAGAAAGCTTCAAGAAAAGCTTCTAAAGCTGGAGGGTTGGTTCTCCAAGTGGAGATTGGAAGTCAACCCCCTGAAAAGCTCAGCGGTTCTTTTCTCAAAAAGGCCAATGTCTCCTGCAGGAAGTGTGTTACTATTCAATACTAAAATTCCCTGGCAGACAGAAACACATTTTACCTGGGTATAATTCTCGACAAAAAGCTATCTTTCAACCAACACATCAAGTCTGCGTGCGCAAAGGCATCTGAAGCCATAGCTCAGATCTACCCGCTAATTAATAGAAATAGCAAACTCAGCAACAGAATCAAATTGCAGCTATACCAGATGACGATTCGTCCTATAATCACCTATGCCTCTCCAACCTGGAGCCACACCTCTAATACTAACATTATTAAGATACAGCGAGTGCAGAACAAGTGCTTGAGAATGATTTTGAACGCCCCGTGGTATTTTAGAAACAGCCAACTCCACAGAGACACAAATATTCCCTATATTCTCTCTTATCTACAATCCTTAGCTTCCAAATTTTTTCTAAAGACGTCCACACATCCCAACGATTTGGTTCAACAAGCTGCAGCATACGAGCCAACGGACATATTCAAATATAGAAGACCAAAAACTATATTAGCCTCCTATAGCGATACGTAATCTCCATGCCCATTCAGGGCGAGCAAACTGCTCGTAAATTTTACCCTCACTCTAATCACGACAGATAGCGGGGAATATGAAATGCATTTTGCTTCACCCTTAAAGAATAAATGTCAATTGTCAATTGTCCCTTAGTATCAGCTGTGGGTCTGGTTCCCACTGAAGAAAGCTCAATAAACCAATGTAATAACCTAGTATGACACCTCTCACGAAGTCAATGAGTTTACGTCATGTTGTCATACCAAATGCATTCAATACTACTTCCTACTATCTGTACACCGGTTTTTATGTTATTAACAAACTTGAAATGTTCCATAACTTCAAATAACATCCCTGTTATTTGAAGTTATGGTAGACAATTATTGGTAGATATTGTAAGTGTAATAATAGCAACTTTTAAAAATGCCATAAAATAAAACTTTTTAATTACACAAGTATTACTAGTAGTTTACTGAATATATGCTACAAAATACGTATATATGGGAAAATATTTAATGAAAAACTGAAAACAAAATGTGAAAACAACTTTAGAATGTCAAACTGCATTTAGAAAAGAACTCGCTAAATCGATGTTGAATTTTGTTTAAAACTACTTATAGAGAAAAGAAGAGAATTTAATTTAGAACTCACATTTTATAGATTATGAAAAAGCATTTAGTGGAGTAAAAATACATATATTGTTTAATATATATTACAAAGTATAAATATACTTAATATTATATTAAAACCATATTGAAATATACAAAGATAATGAAATAAAAATAAAAATAAAAATAAATGAAAAAATATCTGAAAAACAGGATATAAATCAAGGTGTTAGATAGGGATGTCATCTGTTTCCTGGTTCAGTTATATTTTCAGTCTTCCGATCCATAAGTCTGCGTTGAATGTATCACTAAAATAATTCCTATTGGACCTTTTGTCTATATGGAAGCATTTGCTATACATTGCATTTTAAATTTTCGCCCCTTATTTAAGTCTTGTTTTCCAAGTAGTGTGGCAAGGGTTTACAGGAGAGGAACCTGGCGTATCGCAATTGGCTTACATCGAAATCTCCATTTCGATTTTCTTTTTCAGTAATTATGGTTACCATTTCTACGTGATGCACGTTTCCTGCTTTTGACAAGAGATGTGCATCATGACAAAATAGCAGTCATGCTTTCAAGTTTAATCTCTCTGTCAGTTTATTCTCTTGTGCTATTATTTTATCTTTGTGTTCTCAACGGCATGATATTTGTTTTCCTGAATAATTAGTTTTTGTTGCTTTTCCAGCATTTTCAGAAAGAGTATCACGAGGTAGTTTTTGTAATTTTTCTGAGTTACAGTATATCATTTTCTCTCTCAAGGTTAACGCTTAGAACTTTCATACATTTTTGTTAAGTTTCTGTAAAAACATAATAATGAATAATGCTGATGGTCATTACTTAAATACTCTTATTTGATTTATCATTACTCGCTTTTTTTTATTAAAGGAAACAAAGCACCTTTCTATATAATGTGCCCCTCACAAGACATTATGGTGATTAGATATTCTTCCCAAAACATTTATTAACATACCAGCGGAGAAATAACAGTAGCTCATCTCTCCTTATGAATATTTAAAAAGTATACCTGCTGTAATATGCCATTAAGACAATCAAAGCAAAGTTTCATTCTCGAGAGAGATAAAACGATTATGGATATATTCACTGAAATAACAAGGGATACTGAAATTACTCTTTTTATTTATTAGTTATTTCAGCAATTCCAAGCTTATAAATCATTATTTCAGTTCTCTTCAGCACAAAAATTCTCTGTTATATATTTCAATTTTTTTTTTTTTTTTTTTTTGCAAAACAGATAAGAATGCGAAAACGAAATCACAAACCTTTAGGTATTTCAAGGTTTTATTACAACTTGCTAAATCGGAGAAATATATAAATAGAACCAATAATAGCAATACAGTATATACAGGGTGTTCGGGATAAATTTGACATATTTATAATTAATTATATTTTTCCGTAAGCTACATGTATTAACACACACTTCTCTTCATTTAAAAGTTTGGACCCTTCTTCATTCATATACAAGATGTCAGAAAGGATGGATAGCTGGAACCCACCTGAATCATGGAAGAGAATAACTTGTATCATGATGATTCGTGCCCGCCATCAAAATAAGGATATTACGACTGCTGCCCAATGCTCCCTGAATACAGTAAAAACAATCAGGCATGAACTAGAGACTTGCAATGGTGACTACGAGGATGTAGCAAGAAGAAAGATCCCTAGCAGACGATCTGATTGCGTTCGTACAGCAGAATTCCTCGCAAATCTGCAGGAACAGGTGTTGAAGAACCCTGGCATTGGAATTCGGGCTTTGTTCGTGGAGTTGCTAACTGTAGTCAAGCCCTTGATAACAAGGGTAGCCAATGGTAGGCCGTATGTATGGCAGCAGGATTCGACCCCTTGCCACACCTCTGGGAAAAGTCAAAAATGGTTGTCTGAAAATTTCTACGACTTCACCAGTCCAAATGTTTGGCCTCCAAACTCCCCAGACCTTAACCCCATGGATTATTTTGTATGGGGCGCAGTTGAAAAAGACACCAATCGCACTTCCAGTAATACAAAAGCCCAGTTAATGGATAAAATTAAAACAGTTTTTGCGGCCCTTCCCAGGGAGACTGTAGCATCAGCTTGTTCGAGGTTCCGAAGCAGAATTGAAGCTGTGATCGATGCTAATGGTGGTTATTTTGAGTAAATCTTGTTGATAGTATTGTAATTAACTCTGCCTGTAATGTTTTTTTGTCAATTCATTAAATTTAATAGATACAAAGAAGATTTTCTTTTTCCTTACGAAACTGTCAAATTTATCCCGAACACCCTGTACAATTTAATCGCCAAAAATTGAAACATTTTTGGCTTCGTCAGTACAGTGTTTACTGCGAACAGATCATGATATTAAATGAAATATACGTATAAAGATGTTTGGAATAGCCACGGGAGACTATGAGTTCAATGAAGCAGAATTAGTAAAGATCGCTATTTAGATTTAGGTAATGACCATGTTAAATGAATAAACACAAACATCTAAGCTTTTATTACAAATTCAATGGTTCATTTCTTTTGGTTTAACTCTATACGCTGCAGTTTTACAATTATTGCGATACCAGACATGAGGCGTTTAATTTGGGAATATAGGTCTATGATAGCGAAAATAAAAAATTCTTAATAAATAAATTTTTAATAAATTAACAGTAGAAAACTAGCACTGTGTTCAATGATGAATAGAAATTTGCACATGTTAGACCTTAAAAAATAGTACCACCTTTCAACAACTTTCAGAAGGTTTCACCTACATTTTGTTTTACAAAATGTGAATTTTTATTATTCATTGAACGACTCTATTGCTTAATTTTCTCACTTTTCTGGTATGATTAGTTTATTTTATTGTATTAAGGCAGTCATGAAGGATCGAGGATGCGTATTACATTAATATCATGGGTAGGCTATGATTATGAATATCTATTTATGTATACTTGAATTTTTTCATTTTTATTGCAGTCAAGCAGAGATCAGAGTAGATACTGAGTAGTTAAGAGATTCTTTCGAAGCCGGACTGTAATAATAGTATGATTAGTTTTTGTTTCAATTCGTGAATACCAGGCATTCATTTCTTACGCGGCATCAATAAGTTGTTCTTGTCGCTATAAATCGATTTTCACCACTATCCTTCTGGCAAGATGAGTTACAGAACACTACACTTAATAAGTCAGTGTTTCGTAATTAACGAATGATGAATCAAAACTATATTTAATGAAAAATAATTCAATTTAGAAATGGAAATTAATTATATAACAAACTCGCGTATCTTTGTATTTGATTTATACCCTCCAGTACAAAAGTTCACATTAAGCGTATTCGAGCAGTTGATTTCGTATCTCGTAATAATCTTTAGGCCCCAGTGAGGGTTCTTCCTGAGAGAAGAGAATCTGCTAATAAGTTTAATAGCAAAAATATCTTCCTCCGTTTCTCTGTCTCTCTCTCTCTCATACTATTAAACATTCACCCACTTAGTAAGATTTTACTTAATTATGTGAAGGCTTGTCTTTCAACCCTAATGGTCTTTCCCGTTATTCAAACTGCACGAATATCATTCAGCTATTTAATTATTACACTCTCCTACATTAATAAATGCTAACGTATATGTTGGATCATCATGTGGCAAACTTAATTGTAAGTTTGGCAATAATAGATCTGTTATGTTCAAATTATGTAAGACAATTGGAATTGGAAAGCTGATAAATGTTTCATAAAAGAAAAGAAAAAATAAATAAAGGAATCGTTTAGATATATTCATCTTCTAGTAATACAATCTTGTAGTAATAGAAGATTTTTCTAAATTGTCGTATAATTTGTAGAAAACTGGGATGTCTGGGGATTGCTACATTTAAATGGTAATGTTGATCAAAATCTGCTGACGAAAAGGAGGTGCTCAGAACAAACCAGAAAAAAAATGCAGCATAAACAACAGCAACTTTAGCAGTAATTAGACTTGTATTTTAGATTATTTAGAAAAATGGAAACAGACAGGAATCACATTAGAGTTTCTTTCAAGAAATTTGGAACTGTCGGAGGAAATAATCATTGCATTTCACAATTTCAAACTTTACACAATAATTCCAAGTGCGTTTGTTAAATGGCTACATAATGAGCCGTAACAATACATGCAATTATCATTTGCTGAGAATTTAGAATCTAATGCAATCTGGAGCTGTAATTTAGCATTCGTTATTCATTTATTACTCCTCAGGTTAGTATTACTTCTGTTTGCAGTTTTCCAATAATTAGTTCGGAATGTAATCTAGGAAATATTCAGTACGCTTTACTTCTCCCAATATTTGAAATGACAAATTTATAAATCTGAACAGGTGGAAGTTTGGAATATTGAAAATTTTGTTTTCATAATTAATTATACCAAACTATACAGGGTAAGAACAATTGAGAATAAGTTAACTAATAAAACCACATTGAAAATCGATATAAGAGTATAAATCGCCTATCAACTGTAATAATAAAATGAAATTTTAACTAATGTTAAAACGTTATTTTCTTGACCATGAAAACTACGGAAATGACTTCTATTTGGATTTGTTGATCAAGTATTTTTAGAACAACTATGTTATACCAACTAGTTGTTCTAAAAATACTTGATCAATAAATCCAAATAGATAAAATTTTAACTATCTACATGCGAATTGTTAATTCTTCAACGAATCTATTGCAATAATCAATCAGCTGCAATAATGCGCTTCTAATAAAATAAAACTGCATTAAACGACCTACAATGATCATCTACCAAATAGTTCCTATTTGCATTAAACAGAAGTGTATTGTATTGGAATCAATCTTACTAGGTCTTTATTTCTAAATTATTCGAGAAAATCAAATAAAAGGAAAGCATAATATAGAAGACAATATTCGATTTTTGTTTCTGCCAATCTTTAAATACACTAGTTATTTTACTTTAAAAGCAAAAATTTAAATATGCGCTTCGATCAAATAAAGGACAACAAATTAACATGGAACCTGAGTGTCTCTGCTTTTTTGATATTTAAATGTTTACTATATTTCAATTAATCTAACATACACTGTTTATTTAAAGTGTTTTATACTCGTAAAACTAATGGGCAAAGGTTTTGGTTTGTTTGGTTTGGTTTGCTCTCTCTTTAATAGCATCAAACACATGATGAAAACCGACACCTGTTGATGTAAACCTTCATCTTCAGGAAAGGGTAAAGCAAATAAAGAGACTTGGACCGAATGTATTGTGATCGCCAATGACAGTTTTAATTGAATAGGTATATTTTGTGGATGGAAAATCCTTAGTTTCCAGCAGGTAACCTACCCTACCAGCGGTCTGTTGAAATTGAATATTCCATAAGCATTCAATATTCCCGACATCACTAAATAATATCACGAAATAACAACGTAGGGTGGAGTAATGTAGTTAGCCTTCGTAGCTCAGTCAGTATAAACCCTTTAGTCGGAAAGACCTGGGTTCGATTCCCATCAGTGACCTTTATCTGGTCTCTTGTGATGAAAGGTGAGTTAGCCGGTCTCATACGGAGGTAGGGGTGTGTTTCACTCGGAAACTCCTGTTTTTCGTCCCCCAGAAAAGGCAAACCAGCCCTTTGAACATACGCACTACAGACATAGGATACACTTGGAGGCATAGGGCTAACCATCATATCCTCAAATTAGGGTGGAGGTTGCGAAGTCCAAGAATACTTGGAAAGGTCGTGGGCGTTTAAATGCCTGTTAGGACCACTGATAGGATAGCAGAAATGTAGTCCTTCAACCTACACTTCCTTGTACTCACCGTGCTCGGGTGCTTGGCTATTCTTTCCATTGAAGTTTCTTAGACTTTCCACTTTGCATTATCATAGATTATCTTAATTCTAGAAGATTCTTTATGTTGCTCCTATTTCTGTACGGATGGATCCCATATCTCGACATCGACTTTAAATCTTTCTTGTAACTCTTTAGAAACACTGAGCGGAATGACTAATTAGTATCAAATGTCTCTTTTTTTCACGTTTATGTTTTACCTTCGCACACAGTTATTTAGGTAGTAGTAATTCAATGTTTCTCAATTAACCTGCAATTATGGAATGACGATATTTTATCACATTTTATCAGATCTGCTGGATCCTACTTTTCATTTACTCTTCACATCATATTTACCACTAGCTTTTTTTCGTATGTAACAGTTCTTTGCCAGTTGATATTTTTATACTTTGTTGTCAGGATATTGTTTATTATTATTACTATTATTGTGCATGTTTATCATACAGTTATCCATTCCTCCGCTCTTTTAATTTTTTTCTCTTCATTTTTCTCCTAGTATGCAGTGATAAAAGTAATTTCATTTCATTTTAATATTATCGTGACGTTTTATGTCCATTTACATATACAAATCTCCGAGGAATGGATAACGAATTGCCCAGACCGGTGTACCGATAATATATGGGTACACCGGTCTGGGTAATTCGTAAGTAGTAGTATATGTAAGTTCGGTTCACTTAAACTTTTATATTATCCAGATCTACCTACTTACTGATGAGACCTCAATAAAGGTCGAAACCGGTCTGGGTAGTGACTTCTCCTCATAATGTAAAACAGTAATACATCTCCTAGGAGCTGCGTTTTACATTATGAGAAAATATTAAGGAGAGTGATGGAACTTGCTCCACCTTTGCTCCGAATTGCCCAAGTGTTGTACCACCCAGGTGTTGACTTACGCTTGAACTCGCCGATAGTTCTTCGGCATAAAACTCTTAGATTTCGATCTCCGATTTCTTATCCGGCTTTAAAATAATGAGGGATTTATTATACCCTTAACGTAAGCTTTTCCTATGTCAAAAAAGTGAGCGGCGTACTCGGTAAACAAGAAATTGCAGTCAAGGACTCATCGAGGGGAGGTCATACAACACTCACTCTCGTTGCCATACCTTAAATTCATTCACACTAAGTGCACTCATCCTTGCAACAGGCCAATTGTTCTACTCAATTACTGTTCTCTGAGATCAAAATTGTAGTGCTCAGTCCTTTCTTAACAGCACACAAATTTAACTTCCAAGGATGTTGTCTTCTTTCCATATTCCCTACAAAGAAAAATTCTCAACCAGTATCATAAAACACAGCTTCAGAAGTTTGTAGACCTAATCCTGTTCAACATCTTTCTTCTGTTTACCATTGTCTGCAATCCCTACACATCCAATCGGTATCCTCAGTCTGAGGCTACTCACGGTCCTAATGTACTATAGACTTCAAGCTTTCCGTGAGTAGGTAACTCACATAAAAGGAAAAACAACAACAACAACAACAACAACTGATATTAGGGAGCAAAACATAATGTTGTCTTGAGTTGATCAAAACTTCCAGCTCTGTAGTTCAGCATCTAACGTTTTAAATGGAAAGTATGATTCCTAATCTTATGCGATTTAATTAAACCAAGTACATATTTCAGGAGACCTAATTAGCATCAACACGTCATCTTTTCCTACAACAGAGGTGAGCTATCTGGTCTCTTAAAATAGCTTCATCCCCATATATATTATCTGAGGGTGTGTATCAGATTTATCATTTTCCTTTCATCCATTTTAACACTTGCAAAGTAATTATAAAATTCATCCCCTTTTGCAGTGCTCAAAGGCACACAATTAGCTTCTTCGGACCCATTTGCCTTAATTTTTAATTTTTTAAATTAATTATGCGTTCAATATTCGCTCCATGTATTTCCTCAAGCAGAAGTAAAAGTAAGGTACACCGAACAATCTTCTGCTGATTGGTCAGAGTGCTGATCAACGCTAACCAATCCAACTTAAACAACAGGATGAAATGAAACAGAGCAGCTCTAGTTTGGCGCAATATATTTTAAACAATTAACGCTGTTGAAAATTTGTATGGAATTTTTCACTGAAGGACCTCAAATAATTAATTATATTTTTATTCTTTCTATCTCTTCTATGGTAGTTTCAGTGGAAAACATGCACCACATTGCGACAAATATTGTAATCCATTATGATATCTGTCGTGTCTGTGCATGTTTTCTTCAACTCATCCTTTGAATTCTAATAGTGTAATATCATTTATTTCAGCTGCGATCAACATATGAGCTAATAAAACATAATAACGTCAGATGAAATATATTTATTACAGTTTACATTTTCTTGCTTAAAGATTAAAAAAAAATTATGAATGTTTTGTATTAATTTTTATTTATTATTAAGAATAAAAAATATTGAGAGTTAAACTGCTAATGATAGGGAATACGATGAGTTATATAATAGCAGAAATCGTATGAATGATTTTTAAGAAAAATGCAATAATTAATGAGATTTGTTATCTTAGTTAAGGTGCCACGCGAACATTAATGAATAAATGAAATGTTATCGATGAAAACATTACCATGATTCAATGCAAAATAATCAACAGGCGTTTTTAAAATTACTTTGAAAATTATTATTATTGTTATTATTAGTAGTAGTAGTAGTAGTAGTTGTAGTAGTAATTCTTCCACCAGAGACTTAATTCCATCCAGAAGTGCTGTGGCATTAACCCACCTATTACCCAAATTGAGTGTTGGTCATGGTCTCCGTTTACTTCTTTCCCAGCAGTGCATTTTACGACTTGTTCATCTCAAGGATGCTTCCGTAGAAATATCACAAGTACTAAGCATTGCATTGCCCAGAGTGTTCAGATACCTTTCGGAGTTCAATGTTCGTGGCACCACACACAGAAGACCGAACTCCAACCAGGGAAGACAGGACTATACCATTACACTCCTGCCTCCGAATATAATACTTGGGGTTACGCACTCTGGTAAGAGACGTTCACCAGGCATCTGGCACATCCATACCCGTCCATCAGCTCTGTAGAGAGTGTAACGTGATTCGTCGCTCCTTAACACACAACTTTTCAAGCTTCTACATCCCGCTGTATACGCTATTTGCACCACTGAAGACGACACTGCATGTTCGTTTGGGTAATGTGTCGTCTTGCATATTGCAGTCCTATCATGGAAACCATGTCGTGAACCTCGGTTATGAATGTTTTTGTGCAGATTCGTGTTCCAGTCGATGCCCGAAACTCAGCATTCAACGTGTCTGCTGATGAATGGCGGTTTTTACATATTCTCGGCCGTAGCACCCTATGTTCTCGTTCTGTGAGTGTTGTATATCTACCACTGCGGGTAGCACTTCCATTCGACTCCCTGCACTTCTATTTCAGTATGGTATTACAGACTATTGACTTGGAATAGTCCAATTTGTCACAATTTGCCGCACGCGTAGGCCTGCAACATGGGCATCCTATCATAACGCCTCTTTCAAAACTTCGTCTGTTCCCTTCTCGCAGCATTTCACCTAGACAAAATTGCACGGGCTTGGGAGCATAATATTCGTGAAATTTATACCGTCTATAAAAACGTGACTCCTTACATGTCACGATGCGCCTTGCCCATATGAGTCTCCGTTTACTTTTTTCACAGCAGTGCATTTTACGACTTTTTCGTCTCAAGGCGTGCAAGCCATGTGCTTCGAAATGAATATCTGAACTTATGCAAATATATAGATAATTCTAACGAATTCATGATGTGTAATTATATATAAGGAATAAGACCTGTCAAACCAAGGCTATTGCTTCGCTACTGGTCTCCGAATAGTAGACATTTTTGTAATGCTGTCTTTCCTAGGTTTCTTCGTGGTTCTTCGGCAGACAAACAGGATTTCTTATCTCGAAACTAGTTTTTACCCAGCAGCTGAAAATCGGCCGTAGAATTCACACTGTTTCAGATATATTTCGACGTCCCAATTCCAAACTTACCTGTTAGGAATTGGGACTTCGAATTGGCGGCTCTCGTTGTCTGTAATCCCTCGCTTAAAATTCTAGAAAATGATTTCTTGAAGGCAAACCTTTTGTACTTTGTTTTCAGTCACAGAAGGGACTGCTCCTCACTAATACATACCATAATAATCAATCAAATATGAGTGAGAAGAGTGGCATAATTAAATACATTACAGATAAAAAAATAGGTTCAGTAATATTACTTCATACACGGAAAAAATCATGACACATTTCAATAAACGTTTTACTACTATTTCTTCCAATTAACAAAACGATGTAGCGTGATTTTTATGCGCTGGAAATTGTCTATGTAAACCATCTGTTCACGCAGGGTTTTTCTGAACATCACAAACAACCCATGCGTCTAATCGTAAATACTTGAACTATATTTATAAAGAAATATGAAGCATACATCCGGGTGGAACGTTATTTCCAAATCTGCAGATATCGGAAGTACTCAAAGATGAAGGAAATATAAAAATAACTTCCAGATTTGTAACCTCTTATTTTAAAATAAATGTTAAAAACAAAATAAATTAGTACTTAGCAATGGAAATCTTATAACCTCTCTAACAATGTTTATGTCGTAAAACAGAAAAACATATTTTAAAACTGGCAAGTAACTCTTCGACCTCAAGTATGGCGTCAAGTAGTTCCATCAAACGTAATGTTATTAGGAGTACTGTTGAAGCTCAAGGGGAGAAGAGATTGGTTATCTCTTATGCAGCAGTCTAAAACTGAGTACTGTATCTAACCATCGTACTTCAAAATAAACTGAGATTTAGCGCACAGGAAGATATCAATAGTTACCTGAGAAATAACAAAATGCTCATTCAGGCATGAAACTGGAAATACATTTCGATACAGTGCATTGGAAAACAACGAATGTCGTAGAGCATGCAAATGCTGATTCCTACGATAACGATAAATAAACAGTATTCACTATATCTTTATCTTGCGTGAATTTTATTATACTGCTGTACTTATACCATAAGAAGTTGTATCAAAAATATCTCTTAAAATCCTGGTTTCTCTTATCCTCAATTAATTGATTTCATTTTGACCTTCAAAAGTAAGAACATTTGATCAATACCTTATAAGTTATTGATCTTGATTGCTTGAAGCTCGGAGTAAGACTCTGTGATTATTAATTCAGTCCAGGGGCAGTGAATGCATGTTTACAGTCTTATTTATTTAATATGACATAAAAATAGTGACGGGTGGAGAATGTTGGCATCTCGAAACCTTCAAAAGGGAAAGATGGGGACAAATGAGAGTGTCATACGAGTGGTTATGAAAAGAGCTTAAAAGGAAAAAGAGTTTTGTCTGGTGGTTCCAGCGAATTGTGGGCTTAGTGTCTCTGGAGCCAAACAAAACCTCTTTATTTCAGCAATATATATTATATAATTTTTGTTACATGTTTAAGAGGGGAAAATAATTTAAATATGTCACGTGCATATGTTATATTAAAAATATTTATTAACCAAACAATATACTCTGTCCTATTTGCTTCTATCTCACATCAGAGAGCCTCAGATGAATCATTTCCTTCAACAATCGTTCTTAACTTCTCTTTTTGGTTGTTGACGTTCTTCGTATAATTTTAATAATATCCTTTCCCTCCTTAAAATAAAATATCCCTTAAATTCTATACCAGGGAGGGTACAGAATGTACAGGATATTTACATTGTATTTACTCTAATTTGACACAGGGATGGCCACATATATACTTGATTGCAGCTCTTCGTAATATTTCTAGATTTCCTGATTTCGCACTTCCAACCTCTCACTGAACAACGATTTATCCATCAGGCATATATATAAATTTTGTCTTCCATGAAATTCATTCCTACATCTATAAGCTGCACATTATTTCTTCTGCGCAATCTTCTCATTGGGCTTATTGGCAAGCACCTGTCTTATCATACCGATACAGCATATTCGCAATTTTTATTTACTCACTCTTGGTTTCACTTCTTTCATCAACTCTTCTCATTCATATCCTATTCCACTGCATTTTTTTTACCTTTCAAATCATTTGTGTCTGCCAAATAATCAACTCTTTCATTTCTCCCTTCTGAAAACTAGTAGCTTCAATAACATTCTTCATCATCTCACCCGAGAAATATGCTTTTATCTCATTAACTACACCTCTTATCATCGAATCTCTAAACAATGCTTTCTTCTGACTCTCATTTTCTAGTAGTTTTTCCCTATTCACGTTTTGTTTCATTTTCCCGCCTGCTATACAACACGTTACTTTAGTGGCTAGAGTCATGTGAGGGAGCTGCGCAAAGGTGCAGCTCATTGATGTGAAGAATGAAATAGCATCCTATGGCTTGATGGCTAACGTATACAGTTGTCCAGAAAGTAAGCATCCTACGGGCTTTATCCTTCGGGAGTAAGTTAATATACAAATGAAATGGTTGTTTGTTATTAGGCAGAAAAGTGCTTCACCGTATAGTAACTGATAATGAAAAAGCCATATCCAGATGCCCTCATCATATTTATGCTGTATTCCGTCAAAGGCGTTTTCTTAATCAATGCTGATTATCGCTAGTTTTTTAGTGTAGAGTGTTTACGATGCAGATGAGGTCTCTGATTAAGTATAAATAACCGTGTATTGATCTTCGTGGTGCAGTGCAGTTTGTATCAGTAACATCAGATAGAGTTTACTTCAGTCCATTTGCTATTCCTTTGAAAAAATTTTAAAGTTGGTGTAAAGTGGGTGATTGGACGCCAGTTTCGAAGGTCTGTGTTATCTCTCTGCTTAGCGATAAGGCAGGTCAAGCTTTCTTTGATCAACTGATCAAAGAACGCTTGGAAGAAGTATGATGTGAATCCATTTCATACTGGAATTAGCTCTTCGGTTGAGAATTGCAGGCTGTTTTTAGTTCCTCCAAACAATAAGTTTTTCCGGGATATTTCTTGCTGTCGAAGAGATTCTGTTTGCTTCTCTGATGATTTCCTGGATGGCTTCAGACGAGGACCTTATGAAAGTGTATGTTTTCTTGTAATATTTATCTACTTCTGAAGTGATTGTTTGGATCCTGAATAACGATGACGTCAGGAAGTCAAATGGATGAGATGAAAGTTGCTGCCTGATTTTTTTTCTTTCGTTCTTCTAGGGAGAAATACTTCGTGGTTGCGTCCGGCAGAGTTCCACGATCTCAATTGCGCATCTTTCGCATTCTGATTGCGGATTATTAGGCTTGGTGGACTGGTGGATATTCTGGGCTGTCTTCAGGGAGATATGGAACTGCTCTACGAGTTGTATGATGTTTGTGTTCATTTGTTGACTTTTTTGATGACTGCAGATTTAAATGTTTTGAGTTAGATTTCAAGTTGAGTCACCATGCTTTCTTGGGTTCTGTTTTTTGAATGTGTTAGATTAGTTATTGGAGCCTGAACCTTTAGTATACATATTCAGGATCTTGTAGGAGTGCTTGGATGTTTTGGATGATAGTAAGATATTATGGCATTGTCAGAGAATATAAGAAGGTATATGAGAAGGTATATTCCTGATCAACGAAACGTGTGTCTGGAAATGCAATATTTGTCTAGTCGTGCCTAACAGAGAGGCATATGATTTTCTGCTCAGCTGAAGTCCAGATGAAAGAAGTCTTTCTTGGTATTGATGCCGAAAGATGTTAGTCAATTCATTGTTGTTCATAATTTCCTGCAGTGTTTTGAATATGCAGCGGTGTTCAGTACAATTTAGACCGCTATTGTTGGATCAAGAGGGGCAACTGATATCTTTTGCGATGATGATATATTCTTGATTTATTTTGGAGAGATGGGCTTATATGAATTCTAACATTTCGGTTTTGCTAGAGTATTCTGTTGTGCTAAGTAGATATTAAATACATGAAAAGTATTGTGTTTGATGTTTCAAGTCTGATGTTTCAAGGTAGACATAGCGTTCATGAACTGGCACTTCTGCAATCAGTTTCAGTCTGTGTTTTGATGGTTGATAAAGAATTCCTTTGCTGATCCCTGTTCCATAGTGTCATTGAGTTGTTGTTTTTGAGTTAGATAGACAGAGAGAGAGAGAGAGAGAGAGAGAGAGAGAGAGAGAGAGGTGTAAATATGTATGGTAATCGTTTTATAGAGAAATAAAAAACCCAGCATAAACTAGAATATAGCAAATAAAATAAAAAGAAATAGATATGGACACTGAACATAAATCCATAACAGCAAGAAATATACGATTAAATTTAACGTAATATTAAATAAACAACGCAAACAGAATAACAAACAAAGTAGCTATTTGAGCAGTCGTTAAGCATAAATGGGAAAGACAGTAAAATAAGTTGTAAAGCAGGGATCTTCAACGCATGGCCCGCGGGCCATTTTGAAAATATAACTGCTTAACATTAAAACGCGATTAAATAAAAGATAATTTAAATTAAGCCCGCGGACCACTAAGCTATACTGCGGTATTTAGAATTGTAAGATGCTTTCCAGATTCACAAGGAACACTGTGCATAAACTATAGAGGTATCAGTATGCCAAATTCCTGTTACAAAATACATAGCAGAATCTTAAATAGCAAACTAATGAAATATTCCAAAAACTTATTTTTGAAGTACAGAATGGATTTAGAAAAGGACGATCATGTATAGACCTACCTTTTGCCTGAAATTAATAATAGAGAAAAGAAGAGAATACAATTTAGAAACACATATTACATTTATTGACTATGAAAAAGCATTTGACAAAGTTAAAAGAAACATATTATTTTACATATTAAAAGAAAGACAAATACCAAATAATATCCTAAAAGCTATCACAAGTATATATGAAAATAATCAAATACAAATTTAATTAGATCAGGAGCTATCATATACGAGAGAGATAAATTAAGGGGTCCGACAGGGATGTCCCCTCTCAGCAACTCTTTTTAATATCTACTTAAATTTGAAATAATAATAAAATGGAATAAACATTTACATCAAGGAATTAAACTTTCTCCTACAATGAACTTAAACACTCTCCTTTTTTCCGACCACCAAATAATAATTACAAATTCTGAAGATAACATTACAGAAAGTTATTTTAGATCTAGATGAGATAGCCAAAGATTATGGTATGATCAACAGAAAAATCAAAACCTATGGCCTTTAAAGGAAAAGATCCAGCAAGAACTAAAATAGTAATAGATAACAAGATCTTAGAACATGTGAATTCATTTACCTACCTAGGATGCATGATCACATATGAAAATGAAAAAGATATAAACGTAAAAATTGCAAAATATTTAAAAATAACAGGTGTAATTAACTCTATATTGAAACCAAACCTAGTTCAAAAACAAACCAGGCTAAAAGTATACAATACTTTAGCCCTATCAGTCTTAATGTATGGAAGCGAAATCTGGACAATAAAAGAAAAAGACAAACAAAGATTAATAACAGCAGAAATGAAGTTTATGAGAAACACTGCAAAGTATACCTTATTTGATCACAAAAGAAACGAAGAAATTATGAAAGAATTAAACCAAGAACAGTAATAGAAAAAATTAAAAAATATAAACATAAATGGATGGAACACGTTCAAAAGAATGAAATTTTTTGGATGAAAAATCTGGTGTAACTGTAGCACGACGTGTCGAAGAACTTGCCAGTGACATTGAAGGAACTTGAAATAAAGGGTCGTCCGAATTTACGTCATATTCACTTGCTTTAGATGAGAGCACAGATGTGAAGGATACAGCACAACTGGCTTTCTTTGTCCGTGGCATTGATCATCAATTCTCTGTGATGGAAGAACTGCTAGCGCTCTTACATATGAAGGGAACGACGAAAGGCAGTGATATTTTTAAAGCTCCCAGCGTTTCGACCTCAGCTTAACCAACCTTGAGGGTGTGTAGCTGATAGTGCCCCTGCTATGGTGGGAAAGAACGAAGGGTTTGTTGCGCTGCTACGGAAAGAACTGGAACTAGAAGGGAAAAGATTTCGTCCATTACAACTGTTTAATCCACCAGGAGAATTTGTGCGCGAAAACTATTGGATTTGATAATGTCATGAAAGTTATTGTGACTGTCGTCAACATTATTAGGGCAAGAAGATTGAATCATCGTCAATTTCAAGAGTTTTTGACCAAAGAGTGCGAAGTGGATCACGGAGATGTGGTTTATTATACTGATGTGCGTTGGTTGAGAAGAGGGAAAGTTCTTAAAAGAGTCTTTGACTTAAGGAGCGAAATACAGCAGTTCATGCAAACCATGGGGAAGCCGATTGATTGCGGAATTCAATGATCCGAAGTGAATGACGGACTTTGTGACAGACATCTCGTTGCATATGAATGACATAAATTACCGGCTACAATCCAAAGATTAACTGGTGCACACTCTGTTTGATTACATCAAAGCTTTTGTGGCCAAGCTCAAACTTTGGGAGGCACAACTCTCAAATAAAAAATACTTAACTCATTTTTAGCTTCTCGCAGAGTTCAAATGTTCGTCTCTTGATGAAAAAGCTACAAAATTAGCCGTGTTGCGAAGTGAGTTCGAAGAGAGATTTAGTGATTTTCGAAACCAACAGTCTTCTTTAGATTTATTTTCAATGCCATTCAGTGTCAATGCTGCCAAAATGCCAAACTCAGTACAAATGGAATTGCTTGAACTCCAAAACAACTCTTCTTTGATAGAAAAATTATTCAATGTGCCCTTGCTTATATTTTTCAAAGACTACATTTCTGAGGACACATTTCCTAATCTTCGTCGGCATGCTTTGAAGATGTGCGCTTTGTTAGGAAGCACTGCTTATGTGAGCAGTGCTTCTCCAGATTGAAGCATGTGAAGATAAGAACTCAGATTACGGACCAACATCTCGAGAATACTCTGCGCATAACAACTTCCAACATTGCTGCCAACATCGACAAGCTGGTCAAGGAAAAAACATTGCCAAGTTTCCCATTGACATTGTAAAAAATGAATGTTTTCTTCATTAAATTATCTTTTATCTTTTTTCAAGTATGGATTGTATTTACTTATCGTGAACCCGGGTTTGTTTATTTTTATAGGATTTTGTGTAAAGTATCAAATGCACAGTGTTCCTTGTGAATCTGGAAAGCATCTTACAATTCTAAATACCGCAGTATAGCTTAGTGGCCCGTGGCTTCGTTGAAATTTTTAATGCGGCCCGCACTGACTGAAAGGTTGAAGACCCCTGTTGTAAAGAATATCTTGGACAACCGCAGAAATTAATAAATATTACATAATATGCCGTAATATACGCCTGAACTTATGCAATTGTGGGAAAAAGAAAATCGTAACAAAAGGTAGGCTAACTGCAGAAAGAATCACAGATAAAAATAAGGAATAATATGAAATGTGAATAGAAAAATTCTAATTGGTTAAACAAGAAAAAAGATGAATGTTTAGAAGCATATAAATTTTTTCATAAACTATATCATGATAATTGATTTAATCTATTCCATTAATAATGCTGTATGAAAATGGAACAGTTACTAACAATCTAGGCCCAAAGAAAAACGCCAATAATTTATGAAAAGTGCACATTAGTATTTTTGTATATGCAAAAATTGCTCTAGAAGACTGGGATTTATAAAGAACGTCCTTCAGATATATTTTACAAGAATAAATATGTGAGATTCATAAATGAATTAAAAGAAAGAAAGTTGCAGGGAAATTTATCTCCAGATAGAATTCTTATAAAGAGGAAATGGCTTCACAATAGAGTAACTGAGAGTCTATTGAAAGAGTGATGAACGAAACTGCTCCCATTGCAAATCAATTACCTTATTAAAAATCACTCTTATTTTTATACTAAATCAACCGAAGTAGGTTTCATAATACACATTTTGTGTTACAGTTTTTATGATTTCTCATTGTATAGAGTTAATATTTAAAAAAATAGCTGTGACTTCGAGAGAAAGTTGACTTCGAAGTGGGTCAGGGGACATTGAGTAAAATCAGCAATTCTTATAATGTATGCATAATATATGTATATAAAAGCAAAGTTATGAATTGTCTTCCAATTTTTACATAAACTTTATCTATGCCTAATACGAAAATATAAATTTATGTAAGGTACAGTATATTATAAACGTTTAAAAATAAAAAATAAAAACATCTAAAATCTGAAACGGATTAGGTTATATAAAACACCATTACATTTCTTATAACCAATTATGACTGTCTAAGAGTTTAAGGGATGGGAGAAGTCAACTTGTGAAACTGGAAACATATTTTGGAAACAATTATTCCGCTAGGATGGCCACTTGCAACAATTTTTTTTCAGCTACATCTAAATAGTTTGTTAAGCAGAAAATATGATGTACCAGGGTCGGAATATTTCCACAAGCAGCTGATCGGTACTAGATGCACTAAACCTGGTCAAATAATTGATCAAATGATAGAGACGTGGGCTTGTATGAATGTGATATTTCTGATGCCAGAATATGTCACTGTAATAATTAGATATGAAACACATGAAGAGTTCAGATATATTCCCTGGCTGCAGTACTGCCAGGGAATATATTATCTGAACATACCGCCAAGCAATTCATTCAAAGGATAGGGGTATAACAGTAAATCAGATGACCTGTTATTGAAGGTATTTTCACTCAAATAAAAAAATCTAAAGTTAAGACGAAAGAATGTAAAAAAAATAGAAGACTGGAAAAGGACTCATGGAGTAATGAATCCTGGTTCCTGTTTTGCTGTTATTAATTCCGTTAATAACAGCAAAACAGGATTAAATTTTCAAGCCAAATAACCCACCTGAACACTGTTAGCGTCCATGTACTAGTTTTATGTTGATCATTTAATTCATGTTTTGGATATTGACACAGGAATACTGAGTTATATCACAGGGCACGTGCCATGATTAATTATACAAACATATGACCATCTTAATAAAGTATTCCCCTAAATGACTAACTCTTCGTTTCACCATATTTCAAACACTATATGCAAAGAAACATATAGTGTTTGAAATATGGTGAAACTAAGAGTTAGTGATACCGATACACCTTTATGCATTCGAATCAAAATTGTGACTGGATTAGAATGCCTATAAAGTGTTTCCGAACTCTCAAGAAATAACAGTCTCAAGTTTCGAGACTGTTATTAATGCTTTGGTTGTCTCTAAGAAATTGGCCACGCCTTAAATATCAGTCAAACGTTTTATTAATGATCACAATTCGTGAAATTGTTAACTGTGTCATATGTAGTGAAAATCAGCATAATTAGAAAATGTAGTTTACATTGTAATAGACCTCCCAATGGAGAACTAAAATAACTTACATTATAGAAAATTATGGAGACAACTACCGTGTTAGAGCAAAACTTTTGTTTAATATAAACCAAAATGAATGATGATTTGATGCATCTTTTATACTGTAACAAGAAATGTGCAATTAGTTTTGTTCTCAGGAAAGTTGTGCTTTGCTGATTGGTTTAATAATAACAGAATAACAAACAACATGAATCAGAATATTTTAAAATCCAAGTAAGCCAATTGCCATCTTTTAGGTAATTCAATTTTCTCGTAGGAGGGTCTCATAGGATTAAGTTTGTTATTTCTATTTAAAACCCTTGCAGGTTGTGTTTTAGTTACTTTAAAACAAAGTATGGTGTATGCCTTCTTTCTTACCATTATAATGCAAAATTACCGCTGATTTTAACAATACAAGAATGATTTATTGTTCTTTCAAGTACTTTCCAAAAAAAAAAAAAAAAAAGAACTCAGTAAATCAAGTTATCTTCTACGATAACTTACAAGGAAGTCAAAATTTATCAGGTGGCTGGTTTCTGGCAAAATGGTTAACATATGCCATTCAAATTCGCTATTTACAAAACTGCATTGATAAGCGATGTTTTCAAATAAATAATTTCGAACGAACTTCAAACAGCTTTAGAAATGCATTTGAGTAGAGTCTCTCCATCTAGTTAAATAAAGACGCCTACTTGTATTTTAACATATTCTGATTCATATTGTTTGTTATTCTCGAAACCAATCCGCAGAGCAGAACTTTCTTGAAAACGAAATTATAACAATAAGAACTGCACATTTCTCGTTACAGTATAAAGATGAAAAAAATCATTAAACGAGTTGCATAAGTATGTGGATTTTACTACTTCGTCCCCTCTTCAAAATTCATGCATAGAACAAAGAAGTTTTTAAATAAACAAGTTTTATTTAAGTTTTTCTTCATTTCTTTTTTTCCCCGTGTTTTTCTTCATTTCTTTTTCTTTCATGTTTTTCTTCATTTCCTTTCTTCACAGAAATGCAGAAGAGGTTTCCTTTGTGAAGGAAAATTGCCATCTTTTAAGTAATTTAATTTTCTCGTAGTAGGGTCTCATAGGATTAAATTTGTTCTTTCTAATTGTTGCAGGGTGTTTTTTTTTACTTTAAAACGAAGTATAGTGTGGCCTTCTTTCTTACCATTATAATGTAAAATTATCGCTGATTTTAACAATCCAAGAATGATTTTTTGTTCTTTCAAGTACTTTTCAAATCGATTAATAAATTAGATAAAACTAATTTCTGGTTCGAGGCTATCTACTGAAAAGACGTGCTGTTACCAAGTTCCTGAAAGATTGGTAACTTTTTGATTCTTTATTGATTTCCTTCTTAGATTAGGTGGATTTTATTATATTATCGATTAATAAATTAGATAAAACTAATTTCTGGTTCGAGGCTATCTGCTGAAAAGACGTGCTGTTACCAAGTTCCTGAAACATTGGTAACTTTTTGATTCTTTATTGATTTCCTTCTTAGATTAGGTGCATTTTATTATATTATTGTAGCGTTTAGTGTACTTATCGCACTAGAGCATTTAACAACATAACTGTACAAATATTATTAGTTTTTAATAGTCTTAAGAATGGCACTCAAAACTCATTACAATAATGAAGTGTCCAAAGCACAAGCAAAAATAGTTACTACTGAGAAGAACCTTTGTCTCGATGAGCAGAATCATTGTTGTAGTAATGTTGATAATATATGCGAGGAAAATCTGATATCGGAAATATCCTGATAAAAAAAATAGGAAATCCATCAGAGAATTGGAAAAAAGTGGAAAAATGTTGAAAAACGGGATCAGAACAAGAAGAGATAGGAAAGCACTGAACCTAGCAATAATAACAGGTAAGTCAATTAAAATATAAGAAAAAAGAGGATAGTGAAGACAGGTGATTCAAACATAAAATTTGCAACTTGCGTATGGCGTCACTACTTCTATCTTCCCGAGGACGAAAATTATAAATATGAGAAATGCAAACGAAAAACAGAAAAGAAAAGTAAGAGATATGGTAATTCTTGCAGGAAATAACAACTTAAGTAGAGACAAATATAACATGCGATAGGATAAAAAGTCTGTTGGAAGAAGCGAGAAAGAAATGCAAGACAGTACAAATTGCTACCCAGATACGATAGTTCCGTATTAAGAAGGAAGACAATCATAACAAATGATTCAATGAGCAGGCTGTGTAGTAGAAATGGATGCGGGTGTTTTAGATGTGTGAAGTGCGTTTGACAGCAGAAAAAGCGGACTGCTCAGACTTAATTCATTTTGCATCTGGAGCCTGTAAAAATTACTTAATGGGATGAGACCTAATGCAGAGAGTTGGGGAAACCAGATCGTCAAAGGAGAAATGGGGAATAATTCTGTGAAAGTTCAGTATGGTATCAAAACTTGATAAAGATATGAATGGCTTTTAACATTGTTATTCAACTGGAAAAGGGATGGAGTTGAACGGGTTCGAACCTTTTCAGTATGTCTGGGAGAGGGACAAGACAAAATTCTACAAGACCAGATTGCATATCTAATTTTAAGAACCAGGAGGTAATTTGTTATGGCTATATTAAAATGCAGGAGTCAGAAATAGGGGTTGATTTCATTGCTTTAATGAATACCTTGTAGCCTAAGATTGTTGGCATTAGTGAAACCTTGCTATCAGAATCCGATATGATAAGGATCGAGTATAAAGAGTATTTTAGGAATGACAGGAGATATAGGAGAGGATGGGTACTGCTGATGATATGAGGCGACTTAAGTCAAGTTAGGGTAGAAACGCGAGAAAACAATTATAGTAATAATGTCCTATATGTATGAATCTGATGTGAAGTGGAGGTTAACAGAATGAAATATATGGACAGATGATGCTACAGACCTGACAACTCAGTTGCAAGGGACAAAGAAATGCACCTCCAATTTTGCCTCATGGGCACTTAAACGAGTGATCAAAATGGCTGACTTTAATTATCGAAACATTGATTGGGTAGAAGAGAAATCTCATGATAAGAATGAAGAAGAATTTATTAAACTGTTTTGAGAAAGCGTTCTTTAAACAGAATGTTAAAGAAGGAACTCGAGGTGAATATTAGATTTATTCACAGCGTTAGAAGGGATCTCTGTTAAGAATATGACTATTTCCGCCAGTTCCCGATAGTGATCATGCTGTGCGTTCTTGAAATTATCTAATTAGAACAGTATGCTGAACTATAAAGCTGGAAATTATGATCAACTTAGGAGGAATATGCTATCTTTGGTCGCGTGGTATCATTTACGGAATGGGAAAGATGTTAACAATGCATGAGAATCGTTGAACAAGTGCTTAAATGAGGCGGAATGTGAATGTATCACTGCATGTAATCTTATTAAACAAGAGATCCATATGAGGAAGATGATGTGAGAAGTATATAGTGATAATAAGTGTGAGAGTATAAAGAGAGTCAAGAAACGTAACGAGTATTGTGAGGAAAGCTAAATCTTAGTATGAAATGAAATTAATTATTCAGGTTAAAGGCAATTCAAAAGAATTTTATCGTTATGCTGCAAACAAAAGAAAGAATAAATGCGGCAGAAGAAAAACTTTACTAAATGCAGATTGTACATAGTGTCAGAAGCTAATGAGATCAATCAATTAATCAGTGCTCAATTTGCCGACATATATCAAACAGGTGTATTTTGCACTGCTACATTGCATGAAGAGATAGAGATGCGTAATAATGAAGTTCAAGAGCTTTCGCATAACCCTACTTCAATTTGAAAGGGGAAAGAGGAAATATAATATAGGAAGTTACATATAGGCTGAAGTTATAAAATCACCACTTATCAGTTGCTGACGCTCATTATTGTCTTGCCTCCAGCGGAAACCCACAGATTGTTCAGAATCTAACGTCAAGGAAGGATTTTTATTTCCATAACAACAAAACGCATACATATTTTCATAATTGGATTATCTGTGCTGGGTAAATTAATTTTAATATAATTTGAAATCGTTCCATAAGGGAAACGAGTTTACTAGCTACGATGACGACATAAACAGAGATTCGTTATTTTTATACATTATTCGATAAGCAGTATTAAAACATCATTGTCATGTTTGTACTTGATTCTAAAGTTATGAACTAAGTAGTTTCTATTTATTTATGTTTGTATTATGTAAGAAAAATTATCATAGATGCTAACATGCACGCTAATATTCAAATCGTGCTGATTATCAGCAGGATTTGCATAATAGCTTTGTTTATGGCACATCTCTCTCTCTCTCTCTCTCTCTCTCTCTCTCTCTATGTCTCTATTTTTAATTTACGATCGTTTAGGAAATATGAATTTTATCTTTTGTTCATGATGTGAGGCAGGGTTTTCCAAACTGTGTTCCGGAAGGTGAATAAGTGTTCCGCGAGAAGTTCTCCTGGCATTTGTCATTTTAGTTTTCTAAGCAGTTTTTATGAATAAATATTTTATAGTGCAAATATTCTGAGGAGAATAATATTCGTGAATGTCTCGAAAAGCTCAGACTCAGAACGCCTGATAACATCTGTGTAGCAAATGTTAGTGACCAAGTCGTGTATTTTTAAACGTGGAAGTATTCATGAATTATCGTTACTTTTCATACATCGACATCTTTCAACAATCGAGAAAGAGAATATCGCTGTTTATAACCGATCATAAAAATTGCCTGCAAGCCGATTACAACAATGGGCGGCATATCCTCTGTTCTCAAAACTGAAATAAATAAGATCTATGTTGCAAATGTTAGTAACCAATCAGCAATTAAGTATAAAGAAAATTTTTCCACTAAAATTGAAGATCAAGGTAGTCTGTATCCAGTTCTCAAATCTAATAATACTGAATACTTTCTTCGTAAGTTCGTATTGTACAGTGAAAGTTTCGAAACCGTAGTGCAGTAATTTTTTAAAAGTAATAGGCCTGCAGATTTAAATTTTAATATGAATAAGAGACAACGGACTTTGTTTAATTTTGATATTAAAAAAATCTCTTATTCTATCTGTTTGTGACAAAACAGATAGTGAGTCATACACCACCAGCCTACAAAGCGATCAAAAGGAGAGGAAAACTACCAGCACACAGGAGAAAAAGTCTGCATTCACTCGTAAGTACTTATAAAAATATTATAAACTTTCGTGATCAGAATGGGATATGAAAATCAGCACAAATTAATTTAATGATGTTTAATTAATTAATAATAATAAATAAATAATCTAAATTATCGCTTAATTATTAATTAATATATTAATAAATAACCAAAGTGTTCCGTGAAAATTTCAGGATTTGTGTAGTATTTCGTCGAAAACAGTTTGGAAACGCTAATGTAAGGCATCATTATCTTAATTAAACAAGCTTTGATTATTTTAGATATTGCGAAAAAAATTGACATTTAATTTTATCAAAAATGCTATAAATAATGCAGGTTATGTTAGCATATATATCGATATATCGGTATATGTTAGCATATATATCGATATTGGAAGTTTTAAAAAAATCGTGGTCGTCTTTATATTCCGGATGTAAATATGATCCATTAGTAATATCATTACTTTTTAAGGTAGTTCCCACCCACGAAAAGTTAATTACTGACCTATAGAGCATTTGCTACGTGGTGGGCTAAGGATTTGTTTCCATTTACTTTATCTATTTCATGTATTTTGTTATTATGTATTTATTTTTAAATAAATAAATAGTCTGCAAGCCCTGCTCTAAAGACCAAAAATGGAAGTTTTTCAAGCCAATTTATGGTCTCGCAACGGGTAATGAAATTGATTTCCCCCATAACATAATCTTACACTTAACATACTGTTGTTGTAGCGGTGTTACATTAGACGTATACATTGTGCTGTAATAAGCTTTTGCTTTGAGAGAGAGAGAGAGAGAGAGAGAGAGAGAGAGAGAGAGAGAGAGAGAGAGAGAGAGAGAGAGAGAGAGAGAGAGAGAGAGAGCTATCTTCACAATCGAAATATTTCATTCTACAGGACGATTTTTAATGAATATGTTTGCCTGTATGTTGTGCTTACGCAAGCTAATATGGTGACTGTTCGTAATTTGTTATTTTGCTGATGGTTAATGCTTGTTTGTATGTTTTGTTAATGTTTATTTTGTTAGTTGATATCAGAACTAACCTGTCTCCTATTATTGTATTCCTTTTTTTAATTCCTAGAGATCGTTATAGATCTTTAGGATTACTGATCATCAAGCATTTTAACACTTATAGATCCTTTAAAAACAAATTATAATGATTATTATTAAGTGATAAGTACTTAATAATTTGATGTTCAGGAAATTTCACAGTATACTTTGTAGATATATGCAGTCCATTTAGCATGACAGTTGACTTCTTTTTTTTGTTGCGTTTTTCCCCTGAGAGTGTTTTGAAAAGTAACAGTGATATTTTCTATTGTTGGCCAAGTTTTCCATTTGTTATGATTGCGGAGAGAGAGGCTTCATTAGTTTTCGTTGGACGACAGAAGATTTTCATACAACAAATAATCCCTCAGATTTCAATTCTTTGCCAACTTCACTCTAATCCTTTAAGTATAGTTGCCGTGGAAAGACAATGAAAAGGAAACAAGAATCTCATGTTTCTGTTTATCAGAAAACATTTTTAGTGAAGACGTGAAGAATTGAAGAGAATTGTTTTTGAGGGAATGACAAGCAATCAAGCTTTGATGGCTTTATGTAAACCAGTTATTTGTCTAAACAAAAGAATGTTCAATCAGAGGTTGCTGCTAATATCAGGTTTACATAAAGCCATCGAAGCTTGATTGCTTGTCATTCCCGTAGATATATCTGCATGATGTAATGGTGCTACAGAACAATATCCATTTGAATAAAATCAATTCTTAGAATACCTTGGAACAAAAATCCCGTTTGCTGGGATTTTTCTTGCGTTTTATATTACATGAAAATTCTGAAGCTTAATGGATTTATTTTTAATTTAAAATGCAAGGTTTTTTGCGAATATTAGACATATTGTTCCATGAGCAATATTTTTTCTTGAACTGTTTATTAATGTGAAATATCCTGTTATTATCAGAAAGATTAAAACTACAACTATTCCCGACATCCAGACATTCAGATGACCCTTCTGAAAACTTTTGAATTCTTCTTTGGATAGCATCTCGGCAAATATGCCCTAACGCCATTTATGGGGAAATGGATAGTAGTGCACATTTTCTAATTTATACAAAATAAATAAATAAACAAACATATTTATTTATTTATTAACTAGACTAGCTCTCCATTCTCTTCACCTTCTTTCTTCACGTCTTTTCTTCACGTCTATATGGAACACGCAAAATTCATAAAATAGACACACCTTATGTCAAGTAGAAGGGATAGATTCTCCGACAAACCTTCTTGCCAAACATCTACCTAAACTACTAAATAGACTGACAGGATGATCATCACCCTTTGTTAAAAACTCCAAGCATTTTGTTTCAAGCATCAGAAATATAATTCTTGATGGACGACATTTTAGCAAACATTGATGTAGTTAATTTGCTTGCCAATGCTCCTACTGATAATCTATGCACTACTACAAGATAAATTCTCTAAGAACGTTATGGCACTTAACAAACACCATATTTAATCTGGATATTTCAAACATAAAAACTACAATATACAAACAGAACTCTGGTATGGTAATGGACAGTTCTCTTTTACCAGTTTAACATGGAAATCTTCACATCGAAACCAGGCCGTAGAAGAATATCATCATAAACCAAAATTATGGAAAATGTACGTTGATGAAATATTCTTAGTCTGCAACCATAACCTATCTTTAGTTCTGATTTTTCAGTACCCGAATTGAGACACCCTAACATAAAATTCACCTATGAATTAGAATCTAGTCATTCACTCCCATGACTGCACCTTCTACTAACCAAGGAACCTGGTAAATTAAAAGTCTCTCTATTTCGAAATCCTACAATACTGACAGATATCAACGTACAGGACTCATCCCATCATTATAGATCTCAAAAATTGGTTATTCTATCCACGTTAGGATCAAGAGCCCGCCGTCTCATCAATGACAAGAATGAAGTAGCTAAAGAACTTCAACATTTAAGAAGCGCTTCCTGCAAGATGGCAATAATGACCACATTATCTACACACTACTCAACTGACATGAGACCAGAGAAATTTCTAATGAAGAGGAAAACAGACGATTCATCACGCTGCTATATATTAGCTCTATTTCCAGAAAACTAGCAAAAATACTTAAGGAATATAAAACATAGGTAGATTTTATCCCCTTTATCAAGATGTGATGACTACTCGGATCCACAAAATCTCGAACCTAGCCCACTTCAATATTAGATAGCGATTGACGGTCATTTGACTATTGACAGACAGAAAAATCAATTGAAAAAAGTATTGAATCACGTTTGAGATATTGAATACCATAGGAATGAAGCCTCAGCTTTGTTATCACATGTGTTCTCTTCAGCTGATCCACAAGACGCTTAGCATATGAGTCATCAATTTTTATGGGATAAATTGGATCTATAACATCATTGCTTTGACAAAACGAAGAGAAAATCTGGGGATCTTTGAAAATGGTATTAGATCCTAAGCATCTAAATGTTAATCGAATTATTAACTTGTCAGAATACATCCAATCTTTCATTAGTCAAACACGATGGCGTCAATATATAAACACGCACAACGTTCTGAACAATTAGAAATATTTTAACATAACATTAGTCTCTTCTATAACTACATTACAGTTGTCACCGTTGTTACATAGTTTGTTACGTAGTTTGTTTACACCTGAAGAAATACGGTGCAATTTTAATTGACAATACGTCGTATTATCAATTAAAATAATGTTATCATCTTACTGAGGTATTCTGCCTTATAAACTTTATTCACATATTCATGAACCGGCAAAGTTACTTATATATAAATTTACAATACTAATATACGAGTATAAATAAATACAAATATAGATGAGTATGGCCAGAAAATAAAAATAAAAAAAGTAATTTATGATTCAGAAAATAGATGGACATTTAGTTATCTAAGCGCTGCTAAATACACTGATTAGAAAGAAGTCAACGGACATAGCGTGAGTAACAAACAGTTCAGACCCCTACCTTAATAAGATGTAGGATCCTTCCCTGAGAAGGTTTCAGCAATCCTACGGGGCATAATTTCCACAAGTGTTACGATAGTGATCAAGGAATTTTGGACCGTTCTTCCTGTAGGCATGTTATGAGGTCCTGGACTGTTGTGGTGTATACGACCGTTGACCTCCCGACGCTCCAGTTCATTCCACAAATCAATAAGGTGACTGGTATTTAGATTCATCACGCCGAATCTAAATACCAGTGACAGACAGAAAAATCAATTGAAAAAAGTTGAATCACGTTTGAGATATTGAATACCATAGGAATGAAGCCTCAGCTTTGTTATCACATGTGTTCTCTTCAGCTGATCGCTTGACTGGTCTCCAGAGAGGAGACCAGTCAAGCGTTCATGTCCACAAAGCACGCAATTTCAGCTGGAGCCTAATGACTCATTGTCTCGCTGAAAGTGACAATGACAGTTCCATAGAAACACTATAAAGTAAAAAGCAGTGCATTGTCCAGAATAGTCAGCTACCTCTAGGACTTCAATGTTCGTGGCACCACAAACAGAGGTCCGAGGCCAAACCAGGAAAATCAGGACCATACCATCACATTGTCACCTCCGAATTTCATAGGTGGGGTTATGTACTCTGGTAAGAGATATTCACCTATCCTCCCCCCCCCCCCACACACACACACTCGTCCATCGGTTCAGTAGAGGGTATAGCGAGATTAGTTGCTCCATATGAGAGCTTGCTAAGCTTTCACGTCCCACTATACAGCTCTCTGCTCCAATGAAGACGACAATACATGTTAGTTCAGATAATGTGAGACTTGCATATTGCGGTTTTACCATGGAAGCCACTGTTGAGCATAAGTTCTCAATGAATTTGTATAGATTTGTGTTCAGTCTATACGTGGAACCCCACATTCAACGTATCGGTTAAAGAAGTAGTTTTTGCATATTATCCTTCGTAGCACTGTCGCTTCCACAACCACCTTTAATATATGTGACAAAAAATATCATATTGTGTTACATATATTAAAGGTGAGTGTGGAAGCGTTAGACGAGGATTCCTTGTATATAGTACTCTAAATGAAATGATAATATAATTTAAGTTGTAGTTTTTAGTAGGCGAAAAATTAATGGCATAATTTATTTAAAAATGCGAACACCAACAAACGTTCGTATCGTATATTTCAAGTAAACTCTAAGGACAAGTTGCAGTCATGTATGCAAGGTGCAAAACTGATTAAAGCAGACATTAATAAACTCATTTTCTTCACAAAAATCAAATTAAAATAAATGCTTATTATCATGTTACTTGAGATGGGAAGAGCAACAGTCATCTCCTTGATCCTCAAGGAAGTCAAAGCAAAGAAACGTCGAATATTCTGTTAAATAACAAGAAAACAAAATAACCCTATCTATATTTTCGTAATTTTAAAACAAACCAAAATCTTTCCAGTAAAAATCAGAGTAAATAATATATTAATAAAAAAAGATATTCTAAGCATCCAATAAGTATTTCCCAATCTTCTTTTAATATTTGTCTTGCTGACTGACCCTTGATCGAACCTACAGAACGCTAAAGACATCTATGCACATCATATTTGGATATTTAGAGAGAGAGAGAGAGGGGGGTGATAAGTCTAATTATAAATAGAATTGCTTATTTCTGAACATACTCATTTAGACCTTTCATTGTGACTGATGTTTTGATAAACATCCAGGTTTCTTTAATTACCTTATACATCATATTGCGAAAGTTATCTGGACATCTTAGTGTTTCAGTGTCTCCCAAATGACGGTTAATTCCTATAAACAAATTAGATTTTGTTGGTCTCGCCAGCAAACTACAGTCTAGCTCTTTAAAGAGATGATTTGGAAGTTTCATATTAAGACTGAGTATTGATATAACCACTGCACTTCTCTATATTTAAAACATGTCGCAATTGCCCTTGGTGCATATTAACAGACTGCAGTTTATTCTATTAGAACATGAGGCATAGGGTTGCGAGTAATTTAAATATAATATTCATTATTTATTTTCGAACTATATCAAACCAAGAGAAGGCATTCCAATAACACTACTACACTTATTATACGTGATGTGCATCCAGCTTTTCAGCTGGGTACTATCCACTGTGAGTGGTTTCTGGTAAGATGCATTTGGAGAGAGAGAGAGAGAGAGAGAGAGAGAGAGAGAGAGAAGGTTTTTTGTTCGAATTTCTTTTGTAATCTTTTGTAATAAGACGGAATAAACATTTCATGCAATTAAAAGTTTCGGTTACAACTCCTCCCAGATGATTAGGAGATATGATCAATCAGCTGAAGAAATTCGTGATTAACTTGGAGAATTCCTTACCAGGTGGGAGAACATATTCTCACCTAGATTTTGGTTACATCAGTAGAACAATGGAATTAACAACATGTACTTTGGTTCGAAAGTGGAATTAGAATTCCTTCAAATTATGAGCTGAGTTAGCCGCTACCAGCTAAAAATATTAATTAGTAGTTTTTGAAAATTGTGATTTCCTTTTAAGGCAATCTGGTCAATGTATACAACTAGACATCTGGTCAATGTATAAAATGACAATCATAATACATTCGTCTAGACAAGACAAGTCTTATCAACTCTCCCTCTCCCTGTCACTCTCTTGGATATATTCTCCAAGGAATTCTCCAAGTTAATCATGGATTTCTTCAGAGCTGATTGTTCAGCACTCCTTATCATTTGGGAGGAGTTATAACTGAACATTTTAATTGCATGAATTATTTATTCCATGTTATTGCAAAATGTATATGCACAGAACTAAGTGTATTAAATAAGTTTTATTATTATTATTATTATTATTGGGGGGGCACTGTGGTCAGTATAACAGTAAGTTGACATGAGTTGTGCTTCTCAGTAAATTAAGTTATATTTTAGTGAAATTTGCCATCTAAAGTGTCACAATCATAACTGTCAGAATCAGTAAGCGCAAATGTTTCTTTTTAACTTCCCCCACGAGTTCCGAAGACGACGCCTGTGGAAACGGCTCACACTCCTAACTCCCACCCCCTGACTTTTCCCCTTAAATCCCTCCTCTTTCCCCAAAAGAATAATTTCTATCTTAAGATCCTTTTCTCACAACCCCCCCCCCCAAACGCTCTGTACCTACCCTTGAAGAAATACGGTGCATTTCCCTCAAAAATCCCCTTCTTTTAACAGCTTAACAGCAGATAAAGGCACATCTCCGGGATAAGGAGACAGAAAGCAACACCCAAAAAAGGTATGCCCAAATTTTCCTCCTATTTTATTTCTTCATATATTAGTTTTATAACACTTTAGTAATGCCCTGAGATTTGGGTAAGGAGCCAATGACATTGTAAAAAAAGGGGCACTCCTAAACGAAAGTAGGCTATATTAGCCTGAAACTATTATTTTAATAGTTTCAGGGGCGAATGCTGGTCTTGAAATTCACGCTTACTTTTGTTATCATTCAGGGAGTGAGAGGTGTGATTGAAGTCTGATTAGCGGAATAATGAATTACTGGCCATTTAAAATATATATTTAGAAATTTATGTAAATTTAATCATACAAATACAACATTTATTTTACAAATGATATTCTATCTTTTTCAATTTAGCTACTTGAATACAAATTCTAGCCTACGGTTCTTCTTTATGAACTGGTCAATAACACCGTCATAAAAAGTTGGCAAAACTTAATTTTCCCAAGCAACACGCACACTTCTAAAGGCTGGCTGAAGCTCACTGGCTAGAGCTACGTTGACTGAGTATTGCCTGTGTTTAAGCAACAGAGTGAGACGACGTGAAATGGCTATGCGCGCGCATGAAATCACAGTGCTGCTGCGAGGACCTGGAAGCTCCTACAACCGAGCAATCCAAGGTAGCTTTTGACTAGACGAGGAAGCATCGTCCTTCAATACACAACGCAAAGCTCAATTAGTTGCTGCGCAAGCTTAAGACGTCTTCTGTCTATAAAAATAGAATGTCTAAATGGAAAGCTTATAAATGCATGCATTTATTAACAAATAAATATTACTCTTTTCTCAATTAATGAGTTTGTGCAGGAAGCGTGGAGATTTTGCCCCTGAATAGTTTATTTTTAACGATATATCCGATTTATTATATCGGATACCAGCCTTAAGAGAAACAGTTGCTTCATTATTCCATATCAGAAGCGTAGGCTGTGGAAATAACTGCCATATTGTCCCAACGACCAACGACAATAAGACGCCAACAAGAACCCCCCCCCCCTGCTGATGACCAAACGGAAATCTAGTCCAAAGGTCGTTGAGACAGTCAAGGTCACACTCGCGAACACTGTCCTGTAACAAATGCCTTAAGCCAGTGGTGGCGAATCTTTTTATGTGTGTGTGCCAAAAATTTACAAATCGGGTGCTGACGTGGCGGCGAGTGCCAAAATTTACCATTCGAGTTTCTGATGTGCCCGACAGTTTGTAATAGGGGAAAAATTAATAGAAAATTAATCTTACTTAATTAATTTATTTATAATATTTTATAAATAATTATTTATAATTTTATAAATAATATTTTATTTTATTTATAATATTTATTTATGTATAAATTTATAATATTATTCAGTGTAAAATTGATTATTGCATTGTTAAATTGATTTTAATGATGTTGCTTTGAAAAAAACATGTAATGAGAAAAATACTTATGCATTGTAACTCAACATAGAAGTCAGATGAGCAGGGGAAGCAGCAGACAGATGTCAACTTTTCGGCGAAATGTTTACCGTATTTACTCGAATATAACTTGTCCTGGAGTATAACTTCTACTCTTGAATTCACTTTATGAAAAAAAGACATTAAAAAGTTTTGCATATATCTCGCACGCGAAAAATGTTGGAACATTGGAACTTTTTTCACTTGGTTAGACTATAAATTACATATTTAGTTTAAACCTTTATCCAAGTGTAAGCAAAAAAGTTTTCACTTGGAGTATCTTGAGGCCTGGAGCAACTCATGGCAAAGGTGGACAACTTCACATCACTTACCTTAGTATCCCATAATGCAAAGCACATCTCTTGTGCACATGTATAATGCTATACATTATGGGAAGGGTCACTACCCAGACCGGTTTCGACCTTTATTGAGGTCTCTTCAGTGGGAGCCAAATTCAGAGGTGATACCAATGTTGAAATAATGCAGAAGCCATATTTTCACACCTTATTATTAAATTACTGTGGATTAGAGAAAGATGTTGGAAATGTGACACCTTTTGGCAACTGGTATAGGAAAATATGACTTCTGCATTACTTCAACCTTCGTATCACCTCTGGGTTTGGCTCCCACTGAAGAGACCTCAATAAAGGTCGAAACCAATTTGGGTAGTGATCCTTCCCATTATGCATAGCATTATACATGTCCACAAGGAGATGTGCTTTGCATTATGGGATACTGTTACGTCCCTATTCTATCTTACGATTTTGTTTGCCTTACAAATTACCTTCGTCTATATTCTTCTAACTTCTACTTTCAAGACATACCAAAATTTCTACTAATATCTGAGTTATTGCTCCCCGTAGTATCCCTAGTATTTGTATTTTAACTGCACCCTTTGGGATATTTAGTTTAGGATATTTTATACATAAACAGAGAAAAAGAACTCAAATATCTGAAAGTGTAACTATTGTAGTCGTGACACTATTTCTTGTTACTCAACATTAATTCCTTAAACTTCCCGTTTCTTAACATTAATTCCCCACGTGATTAGGTTCGAATGTTTCTAAACGGTGCATTGGATTAGCGATATCAGACAACTTTTTTATCATTAAAAAAAAGGTTTATTATTTCTCTAAACATGGTACATATCAAAATACTCAACTAAATTACTTACACACTAAAATTAGCTTAATACAAGTAGTTGGGCTATGATTCGACAAAAGTTACTACGATCATGCCGCCACAAAATTTCATACAAAAAACATGAATTCATTTAACAAGGACAAATTAGATTACCACACACTATTAGATTATTCAACTTCAAGTACACTAACAAAATCATTAACTACTCTAGCACATACTTATGACAATTCCGATTCTCTACACATCACACTAGGCATTCAAATTCCTCAGGCTACTTTCAAATTCTAAAGTCCTATTATAATTTCTCCCTAATCACTTTAACAGTTCCGTATTATGACAATGGTACCTATCACAAACAACTTCTAGTTAACATAAGACAAAATTCACAATACCTTTCTTTAGCTTCACTTACGGGCCTTTACCTTCTACTGAACGAACTTGCTTGCATATCTTCTTGCAATTCAGGGCTATATAAACATCTGCACCGTCGGCTGTACTATCCGAAACGAGGACATCGACATCTTCACAGTTTCCTATGACTCCATGGCATATTTCGCTTTCTACATAGGAATACGGGAATAGCTTTCCCGCTCACCTTCGATTCCTTGTTGTGGCATGAGGATATAAGCCATATCTCTCCACTCAGGAACACTGTGAAATCCACTAGAAAACCAAACTAAAACCACCGCGACTATCCAAACGTTTCTTTTCCTCTGGCAAAAAGGCAGAAAGGCCTAAAGCCTCCTTGACTATCTAAACGTCTCCTCCTAAACCCAAAAGAGCCTACTCTTCGAACAAAAAGTCACGAGGGGGGGTTACCAACCCTTTTATAGCTTCCACCCTAACGGCGCCCTTTCTTACTTCTTTTTCCCGCCTCCTACTTGTTTTCCGTCTGTCTACCAATTGGGTAGCACTTTGCCACCATACATCATTTTGATCGGCAACTCGTAACGAAGTTTCTATCCAGGTACAGGCCCTAAGTGATATTCCATTATTTCTCTTGTTAGCCTCTATCTTAACCCCCTTTTTAACCTTTTCTCAGAATTCTACTTAATGCTTAATCTGTAGCCTCTTACATAGCATATTTCATGACTCATTCTTTTATACTTATGTACTTAACTCTTTCATTCTTAATCGCATTACTATATTAATTCTTAGTTAGCTACTTATTTAATACAAATTCCTTGTTTAGTCATAATACATCTTAATACATTCTTTTCTTTTGTTATCTTGACTAAACAATAGACCTTTACATTTCACTCAATTTATACTGGATGCAAGAATATTTTATTAATTAAATTATTCCTTTTATGCAGGGGTTTTTATTTATGTTATTTATTTTTTTATGTTACACCATGATAACTGAGGATATTATATTCTCAAGATATCAGGTGTAACAATACTACAGCAAGTGATGTGAAGTCAGTCTACCTTTGTCACGAGTTGCTCCAGTCCTGAAGATACTTCAGGCCCAAACTTTGTTAACTTTCACTTGGATAAAGGATTAAACTAAATATATAATTTATTGTTTGAACATGTTTACGTCGAGGCGATAGTAACTCGCTCCATGCAGTTAACAGCACGCCCTCCCCAACAGCCATTATACTGCAGATGCGAGAAAAACAAGTAGTTTTATTGTATCCCTGAATAAGGTACAGAGCCTTTTGCAGTCTGTGTAATATCACCTATTTCTCAACAAACAGTTCAATTACCTACAGCTGGAATAAAAACGGCACTAACTAATGAATTACATGTCCCCTCTCACAGAAACTATGCAGTATAGACTCAAGCAAAACTACACATTGCATCAGAAACACGGTATCTAACTAAAAACCAGTGTCCAATTTTTCAATTACATGAAATAAGTGTTTGTTTTATTGCATTTGAAATTCTCGATGTCATTATGACAGATCACAAAGTCTACACTTCAAATAAAATTCTACCACGAATTGAAACATGCCATATAATGCTTGTGTGAGTTCGTCTGCCAGCTCAAATAAACAGCAATAAAATTCAACCAAGGGTTGAAACTTTGTGAGTTGAGCCCGCTGGTAATGAGAAGTTCCGTCGGAACGACAAACAATACCCCTTCGTGAATGTGTTAAAACTAAGAAATATATAGTGAATGTTGTTATGACAGTTTCAGTTGTTACAGAATTCGGTTGAAGATAATTAGTATTTCAACACAACAATAGTCAGTTGCCTTTGTCTTTGGGTCACGTGATCTTTCGTTAATACTGCACCAATCATATGCACGTCTTCATAGCTGCTCTCTCATATAAAAAAAAATTTAATTGTACATATTGTAACAATTTAGAAAAAGGCTGAATAATTTATAAGCGTATAAAAAAGGATATCACCTATAAATCGTTGACGTGCCAGAAAAATTCTCGGACGTGCCACCTCTGGCACGCGTGCCATAGGTTCGCCATCTATGCTGTAAGCCATTATGTGAAGAAGGGGAATGGTACATACTGTTCGGGTTGTCAACAGAGGCTACACTATCAGTGTTCGGGAATTTCCGCAAGCACCTAGAAGGGAAAACGATTAACTAAAGCAATCGAATGGCGCTGCCCACAATACAGAGAAAAAACTGAGATGCAAAAGCAGCGAAATAAGGAAAGGTAAGTCAATTCCTGATCTCACTGTTATTGATAATATAAATTTCGTTTAAAATACGGTGAAAGAAATACTTAATTGCGATATGGAGCAAATGAACCAAAATTTTAAGTATTACGAACAGTTTACAATAAAAGAATGACAGGGTCGGTCAAAGATATGCTTGGAACTGTGCGCGCTATTAAATCTGCTGTGATAGCAGTAATTGAAGAACAGCAAATTCTTAAGCTCGAGAACGAAGAGTTGAGAAAAGAAGTGAAAACCTTCAAATCTCAGATCGAATGTGTCTTATAGAAAGAACGAAAAACAGAACTACAAATAGATGTGATACTCAAAGCAGAGTCAGAAGAGCTGAACTCTCTAAAACAATCGATTGGCACACCAATCGGCGTACTGGTCACATCCACTGATATCGCCTCCGTAAATCAAGGACCACAACAAAATGAAGAGAGGCCACCACCTGTAATCGCATGCTTCACCAGTAAAACCTTGAGAGATCGCATCCTAGCTGTGAACCAGAAGGTAACGCCAACAAGGTCAGTTCTCAATAAGAGACAACCCTCAACTGTAATCTACATAACAGAACACTGGATCCCATATAGCGAGGAGAACACAATCCGAAAAAAAAAAAAAACTATAAGTTTCTATGGAGTAAGGATTCCTAGATCTTTATACGAAAGGATGATGACAGTCATATTTATATTATCTCACTTGATTCCGATCTAACCAGTATCCCCATGTAGTGCTTAATCCCCCACTTTCTATACTATAAAGAACAAGTTTTATGCTATTTTCTCACATTAATATGTCTACAATCAATCCTGCCGAACATATTCAACAAGAAAATGTTAACTGTGTTGTATTCGAGTCTTTATATAATTGAATAGATAATTTTTGTACAAATTCCGAACTCACCATACTACATACAAACATAAGAATCAAAACGAAATACTGCCTTACACCATTAACTTTGCCCAACAACCTCCAGACATATATCGATATTCTAATCTTGACTGAAGTTTCTATATGTGATATAGAAGAGTCTGCATAGAAAATTAACAATTATCAATGCTACACATAATGTAGATAACAAAAAAGAGAAGGTGGAAGAACGCATTGGTAAATGAAAAGCACAGAATGACCGAAACCGTAACCACTTTCGAACATGCAAAAACATTACATTTGAAAATTATGACTAAACTACAACCACAAATATACGATAAACATAATATATAGAACCCAAATAGAAACCCTCTCAGTTTCCTACAAGAATTAGAAACATGAATAAATGACATAAACAGCTACACAAGAGATAGACTTATCCTAATAAGCGATATCAACATTAACACCATCGACAGTGGCTCTTCGATCACTAACACATATCTTAACATGCCTTTACAACAAACCCGACTATAAGCTCCCGAACAAAAGAAGAAATTCGAAACGACTCACTAACGCAATTATGCATATACCACATTAATATACGGACTCCTTCTAACACATATACATCATCGGTAATCACCACTAAATTAGTTGACCAGTACTTTATCGCCACGTCATTTCACAAGACCACCATTACATTACCCACATGCTGTAAATCTCCACTAGATAAACAGCACGCTACTATCATAATAAAAAGCATCACTGATAACGGTATAAAAGACACAAACTAGAACAAGCTATTTACTATAAAAAATCTAATAACATTATACGACAACCTCAAATATAAAGAAAAGCAACGAAACACCGAAGTAACAAGAGACATGCACTATACAATCAATGGATAAATGAGGACATCCTTCATAGCATTGCAATAAAAGACATTCTATCGAAGAGAGTAAAAAAGTCACCTAATGACATTCACTTACAAATATTGTACATCAAGACAAGAAACCAACTAACAACTAAAATTAGAAGCGCAAAAAGACTGTTACTATCAAAAATTCGCAGAATGCAGGTCAATATGAAAGAAACATGGTCTACAATTAATCTTAAAAAGGAAAATATCCCTACAGGACTTTATCACAAAAAACGTCGGTCAGGGAAAGAACCAAAAGGATCTCGTAGAATCATTTAACTACTCCTTCACTAACAACCTCATACAACTCAAAAAAATACTTTTCCCATTAGGCCCAACACAGAACTATTAACCCAAATTCAACAGCAAACAGTACTTTCCTCCTGTATCCAAATCAGAACTGAAAGATGCAGACTCTCATAAGTAAAGCAAAAGAGGAGTCCAAGAATTGACAAAATCAGACTCACAGACTTTCTACCACATTTTGAACAACTAAATCCTGTAATTCTGAAACTTGTGAACATGATATTCGATACTGGCGCTATTCCGAAACAACTAAAAACCACTATAGTTACACCTATCTACAAACATGGAAAAAGAAATAACGTTCAAAGCTACAGACCAATAGCTAACTTGCCTATCATCTTTAAACTTCTTGAAAAAAGTAATACACACAATATTACAAAACTACTTACAGAAATACAGCATCATCTCACAAAAGTAGCACAGTTTCTAGATAACGAAGAACACACTAATAACCATGTTATTAGAGGACATTACAAACGAACTAAATAAAGCTCTTGATAGAAACAAATTTGCTATCCTCATAATCTTTGATCTTACCAAACTTTTTACACACTTGACCATGAAATACTGCTATCAAAACTACACTCAGTCCGAATAAAAGGCACATTCGATATGGAACGAAGCTTTGAAGTCCGCAGAAATCTTGATAATGCAATCGCTAGGTATCGCAAACTGCATGACAAGATGAAAACGTTGCTCACTGTTCAAACATCTTTACTCATTTTTGGTAAAAAAAGTAGCTCAATCAAATGTTAAACATTAAATAAAAATTTGAGCAACTTATTTTTATTAACTTTGATGATTTTATTCTCTAAGATAGCTTATACTGTAATATTTGTTTTTCAAATTTACACTAACTAATGGACGAATTATGATTATTCCTATTGTATTCGCTTAACGCGATTTAGATTAACGGGAATTAATTGATGGATTAATTAATCGCGTTAAACGAGGTTTTCCTGTACTTTGGCCATTCACCTAAGCTGTACATTATTAACGGATTGATCTCATTACAATGGATTCGCGAACTCGCTGCATTATTGTTCTCTTGCACAAAGACGTGGTCTCGAGATCGTTGTAACTGAATAGCAAAGGAGTAACAATCAGAAAGTTTGTGGCCGAAGTTGTCATTAAGGTGAACAGGATTTAGTGCAATTTCTGTTGATTTTGAAATTTTTCTTTTAACTTCATCATAGCATCTATAAATAATTTATTCCAGTTTACTGAGTGTATAGTGAACTGATGGTCATTGTGATCAGAAGAATTAAGCTGATGACTGAATAACGCCTTGGCTCTGCTTCTACCATAGCTGATATCTCTGAAATGCTTTTCGATACGCCACTCGATTGATTTTTCTGTTTGTCCAATATGGGGAATTACAGCCAAAACAACGACGGTACACTTAGATAATTCCAATTGTTATGTTTAGGTTTTACTGATGGAAGTCAGGATCGCAGCTTTCTTAAGGAGATGAATATAGTACGAATCTTATATTTCTTGAAGAATTTTGCCATTTTGAACTAGAGCTGATATACGGAATGATGATAACCCTTTCACATCATCGCTTTCTTAGGCCCGGTGTATAAGGTGATTACAATTTAACAAGAGTTTAGAAATCGACTGTTTCTGATAACCATTTTTCTGAAAAATTGATTAAAGTAGCTTTCATTCATTGGTGATCACTTCTTCATCGCTGATGAGAGTAAAAATAATATCATACGTTCGATGTGGATAATGATGGGACTGATCGTGGAGATATCTGTGGTATTTGTAGGTTTCTCTAAATGGAGATTTTTAGTTTTTCAGAAGAACGAGTAAGTTTTAGATGATGTTTGTGTTGACGGTATCTCTGCTCCAGTTTCAAGAGCTTTAGCGACAAGGATAGATTTAGGGTGCAGGACAATTTTTGATGAAAGATCTGAATTCTAATCTCATTAAACAGGTAAGCAACATCCAGGAATGATGTTGAATGAAATTATTATTTAAAAATTATGAAATATTTTACAAAAATTCATTATAATCATGAAGTTTTATGCGAAAGCATTTTAATGTGGCTTATAGGTGCTGCTACAAGCCAATGAACTTTTCATTTAGTCATTTTTGATAATCTCTTACACACTCAAGCACATGTCACTGAGTTGAAATTATTTCCATTCATGTAATCTACCCAGAGCCGCTTGTTCATTCATTAAATAACATAATTTCTGATACACGTTCTGTGCCATTCTTTTAAATCTGTTCCTTGGCATAATCTGAGAAACGTTAATGCTATCGAAGTTAATTAGCTATCATAGAAACGTTCTTGCGTACCGAAAGTGTTTTCACATCTAATATTTAAGAGGATAAATACAAGAGAGCAAACAGATTGCACTCTCCTGAATATATCATGTGTGGTGTGCAACAGGGTGTCTGAATAACACAAATTTTGATAACTCAGAAAAAAAGGTAGAATTTTATTCTTTTTCATCAAAATTACTTGGAGAGCAAACGTAATTTATGCTTTTAAGTTAAACTGTAAATCCTGTTTGGCGTTAATTAAAATATATAATATATAAAATCCACTTGGATCATTTGTTATAGTTACAAAGCAAAAATTAAAAAAGTACGTAATGACTAGTCTAGGGTAAATAACATAAGAATTTAATTAAAACATACAACATTTAAAAAAGCCGAAATTCAATTATCTAAAAATAATATATGAGTGTCACGAAGTAAGCAGTTTTCAAAAGCTGCACGCTAGGAAGCTCAAAGTCAAAGGTGCAACAATTAAGAATGTTTGGATAAAAAGCCAATACGAGCAGTTACCTTTATTGTTTTTTTTTGTTAAATAAATAATGTTTTCCTAAAAAAGCAGAATACCTATCTTTGGCAACATTAATGAAGAGGGGCGCAAACACTGCAGAGAAACAAAACGAGGCGGTGGTATAATAATATTTACCAAACATAAACTAGAAGTAACAGAAATAAACTATAAATTAGAATACGCAGAAAACATATGCATCGAAATTAAAAACATCAAAAAGAAAACTCCTTGATATTAAACGCAATATACAGACCACCCAACTTAAGCACCACAAAATTCCTAGAAGAACTAAACAGTTGGCTTTCAGCCACGGAAATAGGCGCCTCAGAATACTTGATAATAATAGGAGACATTAGTATAAACATTAGGAACATAAATAACAACACAGAACAACACCTAGACCTATTATCGGCATATAACATAACCCCAACCATACAGTCGTATACACGAGAAGAGATAGTCGGAAACACAACAACCTCATCCTGCATTGATCGTATAAATATAAGGGCCCCTCCAAACAGCGACATAGCAGCCGTCATAACATGCAAACTGGCAGACCATTATTTCACAGCATTGCAGTTACACACTGAATCAAGAACCCATAAAAATCACTGAGACTACAAAACAGTAATATAGCATTCTAAACGTAACAATAGTAAACGATGAAATCAGAAAAACAGGCTGGAAGCAGTTAGCATCTTTATTCTCTGTTGAGGCTGTATATAATAATCTTAAAACTGCATTTAACAAAATATATAACAAAGCATTAACAAAAATAAAAATACGCCCCCCAAACGAAACAAAATCCATGGATAACAGACAACATATTAACAGACATACAAAGAAAAGATGCCTTATGGAAACAACTTAAGAAGTCGCCGAACAATATCGCTTTAAAAGCTGAATACAAAAGAAAACGGAATCTCCTAACAACACAGATAAGAACGGCAAAAAGAAACTACTACAGCAACAAATTAACAACAACTCAGAATGACATAAAGGAAACCTGGCACCTGATTAATGAAATGCTGGACAATATACACAGACCCACTGCCTCAGAAACAATAAAACACAGCTTTGCCTGCGACCCCAAATCCTTCAAGCAGTTGGCAAACAACTTTAATCAGCACTTCGTGAACTCTGTCCAAAAACTACAAGAAACAACCTTTCCTCACACAAACGAACATTCTCCACTAGGTCCACGAGCAAACCAGTCGATGTGGTTCCCCACAGTAACAAAAGAAGAACTATCACTGGCAGTTCAACAAATTAACCCTAACAAAGGACCGGGGATAGACGGAATCAGACCAAAAGACATCAAGAAACACTCAACCAACCTACTTCCAGTTATACAAAAACTGTTAAATAAAATCTTCGAAACGGGACACATACCTGAAACACTGAACACTGCATTAATCACACCCATACACAAACAAGGAAAAAGAAACATTATAAGTAATTACGGACCTATCGCCACGCTGCCTGTAATCAACCAAATCATGGAGTGCATCGTGCATCATTAACTCTTTACATACGTTGAAAAATTTCAAATCATACCCAAAACCCAATATGGCTTTCAAAAAAATAAAGGAACAGCAACACTCCTGGAAGATTTCACAGATTTAATAAACGATGCATTGGATAAAAACAGAATAACATCAGTGGTATTCATTGACTTAACAAAACATTTGACACACTAAAACACAAAACCTTGTTAACGAAACTAACGGATATCGGAATTGGAGGTCGCCTATTCCAGTGGTTTAAAGCATACATGAAAAACAGAAAGCGCACCACACGTATAAGATCAGCATACAGCAAAGTGGTACATGTAACCTGTGGAGTACCACAAGGAGCTGTCCTATCTCCCATTCTATTTAACATATACACACACGACATAAGCCAACTCCCCCTAAAAAGTAAATTTTTACATTATGCAGACGACACTGCCATAGTATCCATTCACAACACTGCAAAAATCGCTTAAGAAAATATGCAACACGACATCAATCAAATCACTAACTGGTTAACCGAAAACGGCATATATATAAACCCTGGAAAAACAAAGCTAATGGTATTCAAAAACCCCCAAACCCTGCCCATAGAAACTAAATATCTCACTATCAAACAATCATCCTCCTACACAAAGCGCAGAACCTAAAATCACAACCATCACACAGGTGAAAACAACAAGTTATCTCGGACTTCACTTCGATGCTGATCAAAGTTGGAATAGCCATACAAACTACCTACACACAAAGCTTAGGATAATAGCAAGCAAACTATACAGATTGAAAGACATTGCCCCAACCCACACGAAATTACTAATCTATAAATCATTATGTGAAAACATTTTAAGATATGCAATCACATCATACGCAATCTGCGCAGACTTTGCAAGCTACAATGGTTGCAAGATAAAATGGTAAAACTGATCTTCTGGGAACAACCCACTCTTATGCAGGAAGCACGGACAAAACACAAAATATTTAAGGTGAAGCACGTATGCCACTACACATTCATGTTAAAACATTACTACAGCCCAACCTATAGAGTAACCAGAACAACATATCAAATAACAAGACCACAGTCAACAAACTACATAACATATAAATACAACAATCAGTACGGGAAAGCCACCAGAAAATTCTATGTATCTGACATGATAAACAAACTGCCTTTCGGCAACAGAAACCTAGGAACATAAAGAGAGCTGAAACAGGCGCTATATATGAATATTATAGCGAGAATGAAAATTAGAGCAATTCCTGTTTCTCTCTCTCTTCCCTCCCCCACACAAACCTATGACAAATCCCCTCTCAAAAACCATCACTACAAGAACACAAAGAAACAAACACGCCATGTATAAATTCAACCCTATTTGCAAAAAAAAAAAAAGTTAAACTGTAATAGCAGTGAAAGTCTTCCAAGCACATACCAACAAACAGTAAAATCAACACGTGGCTTGTAACCAGTACAGGAACATAATCATGAAACCACCACCATCTATTATCTATTATCTTCCTCAGATAAGCTCTGCTAAGCTTTGAGGAAGCAAATTATAAACTAGGAAGTATCTGTTATCCACAATTTTAATGTGTTATAAATATTATATATATATATATATATATAATTATTACAGCATCTATGTATGCAATTTATCTGAGACATAAAAAAATTATTATTATCATTATTATTATTATTATTATTATTATTATTATTATTATTATTATTATATTATTATTATATCTGAGACCACCAGGGAATCAAGGACTCATCGAGGGAGGCTACAAATCACCCAAACAAGCTATTATACCTTCCCTTAAATTCAGTCACACTAGATGCACTCACTACCACTAACGGCAAATTATTCCACTCACTCACTGCTTTCTGGGAGAAACACCTACCTCTTAGCCCTCTGTTGACTGAGAACAAGGGTGTTCTCAGTCAAGTCTCAGTAAACTTCCATGGATGTTTACTGAGACTTGAATATCGAAAACGTTCAGCATTTGAAATGCTATAACACCCATTCAAATGTTTATGGACCTGTATCATATCACCCCTCTTTCTCCTGTTAACCAGAGTCTGTAATCCACATGCTCGTAATCTGTCCTCATAATCTAAATCACATAAGTGACATATAATCCGGATATAATCTTTGTAACTCTTCTTTGCACCCTTTCCACAGGTTCTTTATCCCCTTGGAACCCGGGAGACCAAATCTGCGCACAGTAATCCAAGTGTGGTCTTATCAAAGCCTTATAAAGAGGCCAAATTACTTTCTTATCCTTATCAAGGTTCGCTTTAACATAGCAATTATCCCCTGAGTTGTTTTTGCAACTTTTGCTATGTGACTTTTGAACTTTAATTTCTTATCCACCAATACATCAAGATCCCCTGCCTCTTCAGTTTCTTGTAGCATAACCCCGCTAATATAATATGACGCTGGAACTCTAATCACGCCAAAGTGCACAATTTTACACTTACTAACATTAAACTGACCCTGCTTGATATCATTAATGTATAGATTGAACAATAATTGCCCAAGGACTGAACCCTGAGGTACACCACCGGCCACCTTTAATCTCATAGATTTACCCACCCTAAACCACTTTTTAATATCTGTCTGTCAACCATCCCCTGATCCATGTCCAGAGTTTATATTCCAATCCCATATTCTCTAGTTTATGTAATAGCCTTTCGTGCGGTATCCTATCAAATGCCTTAGAAAAATCTAACATTATCGTAGTGTATCCATTCCCTTTATCCAACTCGGCCGCAGAATTGTTAATAAATATGAGCAAATTGCTAAAACATGACCTTCCTCTAATAATTGTGCCATTATTGTGCCACGCTTCTCCTTATAGAGTATAGAATGTTTGTCTATCCATTTCGTTTGCGAGTTCTTACCAGCTTATCTAAAATCTTCACTACCACACCAGAGATACTAATAGGTCGGTAGTTAGACACATCAGTTTTTGCACCACCCTTGTACTGGAACTATCATCCATTCCTTCCATTCCTGTGGTATCATTCCTGAGCTGACACTCAAGTTATACAAATCTGTAAAAGGGCTAGCCAATTCAGCTGGACATTCCTTTAACAAACGCGCAGATATTCCATCTGTCCCTATTGACAAATTCTTATCCAGGTTATGCAACAGCTTTCCAACCACATTTTCATGAACCTGTAACTCTTCGTCCGACGTAGCAGTAGCAACATGCACCATGCTACATGCATCTGGTTCATATATCTTAGCAAAGTGAGCACTCATTAACTGAACAATCTCCTTAGCTTCCAACACTCGCGTACCATCTGCATTCAATAAAGTTATTCTTCCACATTCATTCTTTCTTTTGCTTGCGACATAACGATAAAACTTCTTCTGGATTGCCTTTAGCTTGCATGGCTAATTTCTTTTCATACTCTGTTTTTCTCACAATACCCGGTACTTTTATGGCCTGAGTTTTATATATTTCATAACTCCTCTCACTCTTATTTTCACGATATTTTTTCCACACCATCTTCTTCTTGTGGATCTAGCTTAATAAGGCTGCACATCCATTTAACTCCCAACCTATTTATTCTTCGAACACTAGGGATACATTCAGATACCGCCTCATTCAAGCATTTTTTTCAAAGCTTCTCTTGCACTGCTGACATTTTCCCATTTAGTAACTGATACCATGGGACCAAAGATAGTATTCTTCTAAGTTGATCATAATTTCCAGCTTTGTAATTCAGCATGTAGCCTGATTTAATCGGAGCTTCAATACAAGTAGATACTTCCCAAGAAAGAACAGCATGATCACTATCACCAATTAGTGGTAAAATAGCCATGTTCTTGATCTGATGCTATGAGCAAATCCAACACTCTTTGACCTCGAGTTCCTTCTTTTACATGCTGCTTGAGAAAGTTGTCTTGCAACAATTCAATAAATTCCTGTTCTTTCTTATCATGAGATTTCTCTTCTACCCAATCAATGTTTGGAAAATGAAAGTCACCCATAATGATCATTCGCTTGATACCCATAAGCCTAAATTGGCGATGCATTTCTTCATCCCTACAATTGAGCCCCTAGGTCTGTAACAACACCGCACTATATATTTCATTCTGTTAATCTCCACTTCATATCAGATAGACTCAAACTCACCACTGCATGGGACATTGTTACCATCATTGTTTCTTGTATTTCTACCCTAACTGGACTTAAGTCATCTGATATCATTAGTAGCACTCCTCTCCTCTCCTATCTCTTCTGTAATTCCTAAAAAATAGTATATCCGTTACACTCGATCCCAGTTACCATATCTGATTCTGATAGCCAGGTTTCACTAATGCCAACAATCTTAGGCCACATCGTATTTAATAAAGCAACAAACTCAACCCTTTTGTTTCTAATGCTCCTAGCATTTGTGTATAGACATAATTATCTATTTGCTCTTGTTCTAGAATTTTTTCTTTTCCCTACCCAGACATACTTAAAAGTTCCGAACCCAAAGCATATTTTTCAACTCCTTTGCCACATACATAACCATGTTCAAAGACATTCATATCTTTATCACGTTTGTATACCATAGCTGAACTTTCACACACATTTTTTCCATTCATCCCTTGATATTCTAGTTTCCCTGACTTTCTGCATTAAGTCTCATACCAAGAAGTAATTTCTCCAGGCTTCTGATGCCAAATGAGTTCAAGTACAGGACATCATTCTTGTACAACTCTTTTCTGTCACCCAAAACACACCAGACATCTAAACACTCGCATCTATATCTTCTACACAGCCTGCGCGTGAAATCATTTGCTATCATCGCCCTCCTTCTTAACTCAGTACTATCATATCTACAGTCGGTAGTAATCCATCAATTTTTACTCTTTCACATTTCTTTCTCTCTTCTTCCAGCAGACCTTTCATATCTTCTATCATACTATATTTGTCGCCACTTAAATTATTTGTGCCCACCAGCAGTACCATTTCTTTTACATTTCGGTTTTGGTTTTCAATTACGTTTGTCATATTTTTTTTCGCTCCTGGGAAACTAGAAGTGGTAACTCCCTCGACAAGCGCAAATTTTAAAATTGAGTCACCAATTTTACAGCAGCTAACAGGGCCGCTGAAAGGGCGTGACATCTGAGACTTTTGTCACGGACCCAGCATCGAAAAGGGCCCGACCGTCGGGTCCCGTGTCACATAACTGTGTTTATAATGCATGGTTTTAATTCTCGTCATAATAGAACAATGATAAAGGATAATGGCATATCGAGAATGATACTGTGTTTTGTTTTAGATAGATGGCTACGCTAAAATTTAAAAATTCTCATTTTAATTAGTGTTTGCATTTTGTATGATATGTAATGTATTGAATTTTGAATTTATTGTACACTTTTTTTTAAATAAATGTCTAATGTTTTATATGACTTTTTTATTAAACAAAAGTGCTGCACTTTTTTAAGTGGGGCCAGGACCACAGACTCGTCACGGGTCCGAAAATTTCTCTCGGCGGCCCTGGCAGCTAACCTTTAAAAAACAAACAAACTGTGCATGGAGTGATTCCTCCATTTTAAGAATCACCTTATAAGACATATTACAGTACTTTTGGAAAGGAAAGAGCAATTTTTATATGAGGTTTATAAGTCTGCAAGCTATTTTCCAAAGCCTCCTGTCATATTCACCAAATTCGATTATAATCGTTACATAGAATTGATTCTCCCCTCCTGTTGACAACTCTGAATCGAGTTACTAACACAATGTTACTAACACAAGAATAATATATTAACACAAGAATAAGCATTTCTGTGCATTTGCACGAACTTTTATGTTATTATAAAATGCTAATAGAAAGAGTGAAAAATTCCAGCCGTTCTTTGAAATGCAAAATAAAATTTCACCGTATTTGTATCAACTGCAAGGAATACTCTGAACAGAGCCAATGCAGCAATCTAATTCTGAGGTTTCTCGACGATCATTCTCACTCTATGCAAATCAAACCAAAAACAAACTGAGAAAGTTCAAACATGGTTAGATATTATGAGATATTCGATACTCGTCATCAACTCATTAAACTCGTTATTACAATAAGCGACTAATAAAAATACATAATGAAACTGTTTTCAAATAAACAAAATTTGATATCCACAGTGTTCATCTCTCAGGAAAAATAAGCGCCTCACGACTGACTTCGTGACTGTCTATATGCAATCGCTTCAAGTTATTTCCACTTTCGTCTTGGCATATCATCTTCTCATCCAAAGTCTTCTCATTATCAGGGCAGCAGAGAATGTTAACCGAGAAGCTTTATAGTAATTTCTATATGGAGTCAGTAGACTTGATTACGGTACCCTCCTAAACACAATGATATGTAGTATAATATGCAACGAAAGATAGTCAATTAATCCCTCTAGTTTTTTCGACAATAAATTTATTAGAAGACAAAGATACATTGATGTCTTCTCCGTACAGCATTTGTGCCTCTTCTGGAAGCAGAAGAGGCAAAAATGCATATTATATGTATGTGTGTATGTATGTCTGTCTAATTTTTTAGTAGTACAATATGCTAACCTCCCTCTTCTTGAAGACGATCCGAAATATAACTGACGTTCTAGTAATATGAATCTTCCTTTATTTTTAGGCAGCAGATTAAAATGAATTACTACCTTCCTCGCAATTCAGAACATGTTTTTTATTTTCTTCAGAAGAGGATGATGATCCACCTTTCAAATAACATTTTAATGCTGAAGATGGCGCGAGCATCTTGAAGTCGTTTTCAGGGAGCTTCCGTAACTAAGTCGATAATAATAATAATAATAATCGTATGATGATACACGGCCGTGCGTTCCCTTTACGGGAAGGTACGGCACCATCCCAGTCCCCTCCAAATTTTATCCGGGCTCCCGAACCGGCATAGTTGAAGAATCAGACCTATGGCTGGATCAGTATTACTGACTGTAATCCGTGTGTGTTCACTGGACCGGTTTGCCTGCTCGCGGGATGAAAAACCCCAGCTAAACTGGTGGACAAAACCCTGCTGTTCACGCCCAAGACAGGCTAACTTGGCTGAGGAAGATCCTTAAGCTACTCGTGTCGTCGACGGGAATCGAACCTAGGACACTCCTTCCCCAGTCATATGGTTGCGAGGCGCATAGCCACTAAGCTAACGGCGCGGACAACTAAGTCGATATTATGATACCTTTCGTTTCGAAAGGCATAGGCGAGATTCCTCTCTGGGACACGAAGAAAACCGATAAAAGCTTTTTATTCGAATATAATTGAGACTGTCTCACTTATATTCAGATAATTATACTCAGTTATATTTTAAAAAACTTTGTCTTGAGAATAAAATTCAAATTATTTGTTACACTTCAAATAATATATCAAAACAGCGCGTATTCTGCTTCATAAAGATGAAGAGAATACGAAAGATGCATATGTATTATAACCTCTTTTGAATTAAAGAAGCATACTCATATGAGAGAAATATAAATATAATTTTATTTATGCCCTATTCGTAATGAAGCTCTTGTACCTCTTCAGGAAGAACGTACGCATTTATGCTATTTTTCAATTAAATCAATACTGATTTTCTCTTTCTTTTTCCTATTCTTCATAGAAAAGTTGCAGATGAGGTCATCTGCAACGTAGCTCATCTGGAACTCTTTTTGTTTTCTATAGAAACAAAAATAATGAGTAGCAGTTCAAAGATTCTCAAGTTACTACACATAACAGCCACTGAATTAGAAACTCTTATTTAAAACCATGTAGGACCTTCCTTAGATTGAATTCATATTATTATTAACTGACACCTACAAGAACTCATCCAGGGAGGGTACCCTTCAACTCTCTTTCTCTACCACTTAATCCATCAACTATACAGAACGCCATTGCCATCGTTATCTACACATAATACCATCTATTGCAATTACAGCACATATGCGGTTTCGCATAGATTCAAGACAATGCTGGACAGAATCTATGTATACAACACACCAGGAGTTCATCAGACAGTCCTTTAACTGGCTCAGATTTAACGAAAGACGAATTTGCTCCCTGATCAGTTTTTCAAACATATCCCATTGTTGAACACTTGTTGTACGATAGACAGTAGCATTCTTCTCCATGACACAACGGTCACCATCTGGATAAAAAGTCAAAATCGCAGGATGGACTTGATCGGCAATGATATTCAGATATTCTTAGAGAACCCACGACCTTCCAGCAATGTCAGGAAACCCGTTTATACCAACAGAACATGCCCATACAATGACACCACATCCAGAATCTTGACTTATGTTTACAAGGAAAGCTGCGTTCGTTGCTTCTTGGAACTCCAATCAACCTCTCTACCTATCATTGCTGTAGAACAAGGTGTACCTTGACTGGCCGGACTACATGGCCTTTTTCCAATCTTCGAGTATCCAGTTACTCGAAGACTGGAAAATAATTTTATTCGACCCAAAAAGTAATATTTTTTTTTATGAATCAATGATTGTTGGCTTGATGTTTAATGTTGACTACTGACCAGTGGTGACATCTTTGATATTTTTGTTTATGATTATTTAACCATAGTAAAAGTTTATTTAATACTGACACTTAGTCTTCTGGCATCCAGAGGATACCTAATACAAATGATATTCAATTACAATTCTACCATGATTTTAAAATAACTTATAAAATTTGATTTAATATTATGTTACGTGTTATAAAATATTCGATGTCACACTAGTGTCCAAAACCAAGGGACGAAACCTAACTATTTCTGAGGAAAACAACCGAAAATTCAGTCACAACTTGCGGCAATCTGTATTACTTATTATTCCGAGCAGAAAGAGGGTATAGATTCAGTTTTTTGAATCGCGCGCAAAGGGGTCACATGGTTGCACTCAACAGGATAAAAGGCAAAAGGCTACGATAAGCAAACTATGCTTGAAGGTAGCTCTTTTCATGAAGAAATAAAGTTATAAACCTAGACGTCTTTTAATGTTTTAAAGTCATCATCTAGAGACTTCATTAGAGAAATAATTATTGGAAAGCTTGAAGAAGGCTGCAAAATTACTGATACTGCCAGAGAGTTTGAATCTCATAGCATTGTATCCAGGCTATGGGCAGCGTTTTAAACCAATGCAATGCGTTCCAGACGTTTGCTCATGAGGTTGCTCTCGCTCTACCACAGACCATAAAGACAGATTTGTGGTTATAACAGCAAAGCATAATCGACGCACCATGTCAGGTTAGTTTGCAAGTCGGCTCCATTCAAGTACAGGTACATAATATCTCGACAAACTGTAGCAAGACGTTTGTGACAAGTAGGTCTATACGCCCGAAGGTAGTCTGCGTCCCTTTATCTGCAGGTCATCATAAAGCACGTTTTCATTGGTGTTGTGTCTATAAAAAGTGGATCAGACACCAATGGCCTAATGTACTTTTTACAGATCAGAGTCGTTTTTAGTGCTGGTGGGTGGGATAATGGTGAGGGAAAAACTGTGGTTCATGAACGCACCGAGGTGGAAAAAGGGAATATGGCTGATGAACGATATTGCAACGAAGTTCTCCAACGTCATACGTGATTGTTCCGTAGTGCTGTTGGTGAAGAATTCATTTTTTTGAAACAATATCACACGACATCGTATATGAGCAGCGCAGATATACTGCTGGAAACTGAGAGGATACGATTCGTATAGAGTGGCCAGCACGTTCGCCGGATCTTAATCCCATAGAACATGTTTGGGAAGCAATATGGAGACGTATTGCTGCTCGATATTTCCCTCAATAAAACAAAGAAGAGCTTATCCTTGCTTTGAACTAGGAGTGGGCCATTTGCCTCAAGATTCCTGAATCACTTGGAGAAGATGGTACGCCGTTGTTATAGCTGCATCGCAGTGGACATATTATACACTGAAATGTCTCTTTGCATAGTTTTTTCTAAGTACTGTATATTACTTCCTGAACTACGTCCTTAGCAAATTTGTAACTTTTGTCAAAACGTGTTGATTTAATTTGAAGAAATTTATAACACAATTTTGTGTGGTATAATTTTTTGGTATGCTGTAAATAAATTTCTCTCCATATCTGGCTGAGTCGTTAAATTTTTTTTAATATACAGGCGAAATGTATTTCGTTCTTAGCTTTTATACACCAGTGTGTGTGTGTGTGTGTGTGTGTATTCAATGCTGCATGATATTGAACATGTAGATCATTAATATTATATAATGAACACGCATTTTTATAATAAATTAAATTTTTACAGATTTTTTTCCTTTAAACACAAGCCACAAATACATCTCTTTTATTAATTACCAAAAAATGCTATTAAATTGTTTGATGAGTTTTATGGATTTATGGCGCTAACATATGCAAAGTTATACTGCAGGACAAAATATCATACCAACTTATATTGCGAAACTAGTTAGGTATGGTTGAAATCAGAATATGGATATATAGTAGAGTAATATATGTGAAACACATCTAAATCATTTGAAGTTTTTCTAGGGCTCGTCTATAAATTATGTGTGAGAGAGAGAGATTGAGAGTATTTCGTGACGATTCACTATATGGAAGATGCTACTTATTTCCCAGACGAAAGGATTTTAATCAGAAAAAATAGATTATTGATCGCAGAGAGATGAAAGGAATGTGGCAGGAGTGTATCTTTATGATTAGCACAACATGATCTTCTATACCATACCTGCATAGAGATTCTGTCAGTTTGCCTTCAAGTTTAGTACTTACAACAAGCAAAATCTCTTGGGAGGTGAAGATAAGACATGCCACTATCTTAATGAATGACCAGATCGTTATGGCATTAAATAACGTTGCAGCACTCCAGAACGATCGATCGCGCTGCCCGAGAGAGATCATATCCCTTTTCATTAATGAAACTGTAGCAAGGTACGCTGGATATAATAAGTTCCCATAAGATTCAGAAAGAAGCAAAGAATCTGTGGATGAAATACAACTAAGAGAAACTAGTTCTGTTATTGCTTGCTTACCTAAGTGCATGTTATGTATTGCCCGCTAATTTCATTCTTATTCATGAAATAATTCGAGAAAGCTTTTGAACTTATGATTATTAGAACACTTCGATGAAAGAGGCAACACGATAATATTATATTGTATTTTATAATTTTCTTCTCTAAAAATGCATTTGACATTCCATTTATTAATTTACTGTAAGTATTGGAAACGTTCTATAAAGAAATGTTTCTAAAATAATAATCCGGGTATTCTTCTTTGAAGTGTCGCGAGAACCCATTTTAGATTCAGTTCATTGGCTGCGATATTTTTCTTGCTCGACTGTATTAAAGTCAATAACAATAACAGAAGACAATCCTAAAACTTCACTAACCACGTCATCGCTTAAGGGAGCATGTATCTCAAACTGTACCGAATGTGCAATATTTAATAAATTTTTTGTTTATAAAATATAAACTTCATTTATTCCATTCATATATTCACCATATTTGTGGATTATAAACTTTTAATTTAATTAATATAACGTAAAAATTGCACTAGTTCATTTCTGTACTTTTCTTGTAATCAGACATATTGAAGAAATTATTTTAAGCTTTAGGTTTAAGAATTCTGTTAGAGCTCTAAACTTGAAATTCTATGAACTGACGAGGCTGTGGATCTTCTAAATTTAAATATTTCATTATCATGAAACGGAGCTGATTGTAGAGAGCAATTAAAGTTTTGCTTCATTTAATTATAAACCTAGTGTAGAAATAAATTTTCCAAACTTTTAATTAAGATTTCAGACTTTTAGCAGAAAAAGAGTTCAAAGTGTTTAGGTCAAAAATTATTTTGTTAAAATGTTTTTGAGGATCTTTGGTATAATTATATGCTTGATAATGAGATAATGAAAGTGAAATATCTTAAGAAGATTATCATTCCATTCAGTGTTTTTAGTTTAACAAACTTAATTAAGTGACATTATACGTACTCAATAACCTCTATCTGGGATATGCTATTATTAATTTACAATAATCATTAATGAATATGATGATTGATTATTGGAGGATATATTGGAAATTTATAAATTTTATTAAATAAAACCTTAAATAAAACCACCTTAAATAAAACAATTTTTTGTCATGGCAGCCCTTACCGACTTTATCAAAGCATTCGACACGCTCATACATGCAACCTTATTATAAAAGCTAAGACATTGGAATAGGTGGGCCTCTGAACATGTGGTTTAGAGATTACCTTCAAAACAGAAAACAAATCACACGCATCAGATCAATCCGCAGTAGAGAGCTATCAGTAACTTGTGGAGTGCCACAGGAGCTGTTCTCTCCCCAATCCTATTCAACATGCATTCAATATCAAGTATCAATCAGTTACCTTTTAAAGGCAAGATCGTCCAATATTCAGATGATACAGCTATAATATCCATCCACAATAATACAAGCATAGTCCAAACAAACATACTAGATGACATACGTTTGCTCACTGACTCACCAAAACTCTATACACCTAAATTCTGATAAGACAAAATTAATTATATTAAACATTCCACTGAGTCAATCAATTAATAATAAATATATAATCATCCAATATCTACTCTCCAACATACAAAACACTCAGAACAGCAAAACCATTACCATCACTCAGATTGAAACAATACGGTACCTTGGAATTTACTTTAATTCAGATATGAACTGGACTCCGGACAATAACCAGAAAAATCTATAGGTTAAAAGATATAGTTTCTATGAAAGTAGTAACTCTTTTTAATATTTATCTAAATGAAATAAAAATATAATGGAATAAATATTTCTATCAAGGTATTAAACTTTCTCCTACTGTGAGCTTAAACACTCTCCATTTTGCTGATGACCAAATAATAATTACAAATTCAGAAGATAACTTACAGAAAGATATTTTAAATTTAAATGAAACAGTCAAGGATTATGGAATGATGATATTAACAGAAAAATCAAAAATGATGGGTGCTGCATGACGATTTTCAATGCTTCTTCAGATAATTCCGGAAATTCACTTCTCACTGAAGGTGAGGTCCAGAATCGAGCCAAACAAAGATCACGGAATTGCATTTTAAGCCCACTGTCACTTGAAAGCTAAATTAACTGTTCATATTTCGATAACGATAGGTCATTCGTGACTGTAAGCCTGAAATGGATCGCGAACCCACAGAATTTTCTTATAAAAGTTATTCGGAAACTATGTTTCAAAATTCTATTTCAGAGTTTTGAGGTAGTCACAAACCTTTTTCAGAAACTCAGAATCAACAAAAATATAATTTTCTACTAAAAGGATTCCGATGTTTGAAAAGGTGCAAATTGTTTGTCTGTCTTTTACATAAATAATCCATAACACCAGTTTTTTTCTCGAATGCCTTTATTTTATAGTAGGCATCAAGAATAGTTAAAGAATTTCTCTGAAGAGAGAGACTTAGTCCATTTAATTTTAAAAAAAAAATGTCTGAAAGTTAGGATAGCGTTGATAACCATGCTTCTTCAACGAGGAGTGATGCAAAATCAGAATTACGTTCATTTACAAACAATAAAACTTCGTGCCTTAATTGAAATGACCTTGTAAGTATTTTGCCCCTAGAAACCCAGCGAATTTCTGAATGAAGGAAAGGTTGGATATATTCATTGCCCATTTCATCGCAGATTACTGAAAATAACCTGTTATTTAATGGTCGAGCCTTAATAAAATTAACTAACTTTCACCGATGAAATTAACGCATTTTAGACAACTTGAATAAAATTATTTTTATATTTCAAATTCTTTCGTAGAATTTGAAGTCCTTGTTTTCTTATTTTTGAAAGAACGGCAGATACTCATTAATTTTTGAAAAATGATCTTCATTGCAAATACTAATATCCTTATTTAATAAATGAATTCGCTTAAGGCAACAAACAGATAAAATGAAGTTTGCCATGACAACTGTAGCTTTCACTTTTAGTTGTTAAATTGCGCTACTTGGTCTAAGCTTAAACTTCCAGAGAAATAGATAAGCCCATTAGAATTTACTGCGAATAATCAGGAGGATTGTCAATGTTTTGATTTTAATTCATACCATTCAGGTTTGAAAGACTATAAAACATCTATTCATCTCAACAACGCAAGTATCCATTGGAGTGGTTATAATCACATGATTGTACAGTTATGAGCAGTCTCAAAAACTCTGACTCTTATCCGTTTGTAGAAAGTGTTATCACTTGAGCGATGACGTTTTCTTTCATGACGATGCAGATTCATTCCGTTATTTATATTCCTGATTTCCGTGACAGTAGAAGATGTAGTCAGGCCTGTTGAAAAGAAGAAATTGCATTCGCTGGAAACATTTTATAGGAGAAAAAAATCATGGCGGATTAATTTCTGCGTGTATTTTCAGATGACAGGAATTAATAGTTAACATGTTAACATTTAATACTCCTGACAGACACCATCATGGCTTAATAATCAGACTTCAAATGACATCGAAATATTAATTATTTGCAGGTTGATGTTTTGTATCGGCATTTACAATGATGAAATGTTTTGAATTACGAAAACAAGACACCACCATTATTCGTTAATTATTTAAATCATTTGGCTAAGAGGTAATTAGTTGTACAATTATAAGAGAATGAGAACTCAAAATGGGGTAACCGGCTTTATACTTGTTTATAATCAAATAATGAAAGTATGTATGATATATGCACTGTGTTTTGCAGTTGAATTATAATAAACTTCGAGATATGGAATATCTTTTTTATTTCTAATTAGTAAAGAAGATTAAATATCCATTTGTTTGCAAGTTAGTGTATTTGTTTCACCTTCTTTGACAAAGTAATCCTTGCGGATATCATTAAATGAGTGTTACCTTTATGAGGACTACTAATTAGTATTCATCAGTATATCAGAAGAGAGGGTTCTTTGGATTAAGATCTTACTGTTAATTATGTTGAAGTTTGGTAAAGAATAAGGTCGTGATTAGTTTAATTTAAGATTTGTCTTAGCTTCAACAAAAGCGGTAGTTCCGTTTTTGCATAATTTAATTCGTCGTCAAATATATTTTAACACACAAAGATGATCTTAATGATTTCACAAGAACAATATAATTTCTAAATAGTTTTATTAATAATTTTATCTAGTCCTAAACGTGTGATGACTATTGTTTTATTGTATTTCTTCGCAATGATAAGTTTTATCATAGTAGAAAAAACAACAAATTCTCGTCTGTAATGGAAAAATAAATTTGTAAGCCTTTTTCACTCGTGCTACATTAGCAGCTTGTATTTGGAAGTACTTTTTTTTAGGTCCGGCATCCCATATTTCCTTCACTGAAAGAGGCCAGAATTTCCCTTCATACCCCCCCCCCCCCATACACAGAACTCAGAATGTCCAACATGAAAATCTAGTATCAGGTCGAAAGATCATCACGCTTGATAGACAACTTGGAATAGCACTTTATCATCATCATTATCATCATCATCATCATCATCATCGATATTGAAAAGCAAATTTAAAATTTCAAGAGGAAATGACATCCAAATTTTTCGATTTTACTGAAATATTCAAAATCTGCACAAAAAACAACAACAACAACAAAAAAAACATTTAAGTAAAGAGTGAATTAAATTATCTCATTTAATTACGAACGAATCAGAGATTAGAATGTTGTTATCTAATAAACATTTAATTGAATAAATTATGTTGTTCATAATTTAAACTCAGATGTTTAATGCAAAACTAGAAAATACATATTAAATTTAGTAACATACATTTAGTTCATAAAACTTAAACTCTGAATTCTATACCACCAAAAGGTCATCGTTTTTTTTTTTTTATTTTCTGTTGATATTGTCATTCCACAATATTTGGCTATTTCACTTAAATTTAAAATATCTTACTGTAAGTTATCGTCAGAATTTGCAATTATTATTTGATCATCAGCAAAAATGGGACAAGGAAGTATGGGGAGGGCAAATTAGTCTTCTCAGTGCCGGTCCCAAGCCCGGATAAATGGGGAGGGTTGGCGTCAGGAAGGGCATCCGGCCGTAAAAAAACCATGCCAAAACCCAGGATGAAATGTTAGATAACAGAGAAAGGATCACGGCTAGGGCGTCCACCGTAAGCGACGTGCAGTTCTGTCGTCCGAGAACTGTGAGAAGTGGGCTAGGACTACTGAACCAAGGACGGGTTCAGCTAAAGAAGCGAGTCCAACAGAAAGAGAGTGTGTGTAAAGTAAGAATCGGGTCGCTGAATGTGGGTACGATGAATGAGAAGAGTAGGGAGATAGTGGACATGATGAGAAGAAGGAAGCTGAAGATCTTGTGCGTGCAGGAGACAAGGTGGAAAGGCAATAAAGCAAAGGAGCTGGCGGAGGGATATAAACTGTTTTATAGCGGTGTGGATGAGAAGGGAAGAAACGGAGTTGGAATTATCATCGATAAGGAGCTAAAGAGTGGAGTCTACGAGGTGTGCCGGAAGAATGATCGGATTATGAGCGTTAAGCTTGAGATGGAAGGAAGTATGGCTACTATAGTGTGTGGCTACGCCCCGCAAGTAGGTTGTGATGATGAGGAGAAAGAGACATTCTGGAGAGAACTTGACCAAGTAGTAATGGGAATCCCTGATGGTGAGAAAGTGATCGTCGGAGCAGATCTGAACGGGCATATAGGAAGGCGACGAAGTGGTGAAGAAAGGGTACATGGAGGTTGGAGTAGTGGTGAAAGAAATGAAGAAGCTAAAAAAATCATAGAATATGCTGTGGCCTTCGATCTGGCTATAGCTAACACGTGGTTCAAGAAGAGAGTTGGTCATCTGATAACATATAAGAGCGGGTATAGAATGAGTCAGATTGACTATATTATGTGCATAGGAAACATCTGAAGGAGTTGAAAACCTCTAAAGTGATTAATGGAGAAAGTGTAGCAGCACAGAACAGGTTGGTTGTGGTAGACTGTGATATAAAAGGGGAAAAGAAGAATAGACGGAAGTGGTGGGTACAGAGGAGAATAAAGTGGTGGAAATTGGAAGAGGAAGGACCAAGGAATAAGTTTAAAGAAGAGGTATTGAAAGAAATGAAGTTACCAGAGGATGTGGAAGAATGGTGGGACGTTAATAGTCGGAATATTAGAAAAATTGGAGAAGAGGTGCTTGGAATAACATCAGGAAAGGGACCACCTGAGGACAAGGAGGCATGGTGGTGGAATGAGGAGGTGCAGTTGGAGATCAAGGAAAAGAAAGAGGCAAAGAAAAAATGGGACATGACTGGAACTAGAGCCGACAAGGAGGCATATAGATTAGCAAAGAAAAATGCAAAGAGAGCTGTGGCAAGGGCGAAAGCGAAGGCAGTTGATGAGGTTTATGAAGAACTGGAGAGAAACGGTGGCGAAGCTCAGTTGTTGAGAATAGCGAAAGCCAGAGATAAGGCCTCGAAAGACATAACATCAGTCAAGCAGATAAAGGATGCCTCAGGAGTAGTATTATAAGACGAGGACAAAATCAGAGGAAGATGGAAAGAATATTTCCGAAAACTACTAAATGAGGAGAATCAAAGAGAGAGGTGCGAGGATGGAGAGGTAAATGAGAGACCGGTGCAAGACATAAGTAGAGAGGAAGTGGTTTGGGTCTGAGAAAAATGCAGAATGGAAAGGCTGTGAGAGCAGACCAGATACCCGGGGAAGTATGGAAAAGTTTGGGCAGTGAGGGCGTGGATATGTTATGGGATCTGATGTGTAAAATAGCCCAACAGGAAAAGATACCAGAGGAATGGAGGAATAGTATTCTCGTCCCAATCTACAAAGGAAGAGGAGATGTTCAAGACTGTGGCAACTATAGAGGAATCAAGCTGATGTTACACACATTAAAAATATGGGAAAGAGTAATTGAAGGAAGGTTACGGCAGGAAACGAAAATTGGTGAGGAGCAGTTTGGATTTATGCCAGGAAGAGGGACAACGGATGCAATATTTGCGCTAAGGCGATTGATGGAGAAATATAGAGAGATGCAAGTGGATCTGCACATGGTGTTTATAGATCTGGAAAAGGCATACGACAGAGTGGCCAGGCAGGAGGTATGGAGGTGTATGAGGAAGAAGGGGGTGTCGGAGAAGTACGTGAGGTTGGTGAAGGAGATGTATGAGGGAATAGAGTGGAGCATGCTGTTTGCTGATGACATTGTTCTATGCGAATCATCCTGAGAGAAGCTTGAAAATACCCTGGAAGAGTGGAGAAAGTTATTGGAGGAGAGCGGCATGAGAATTAACCGGGTGAAGACTGAATATATGTCAACGGGGAGTGACGAGGATATCGTCATACGACTCCAGGGTGAAAGGCTAATTTCAGGGAAGAAATTCAAGTACCTTGGGTCGGTTGTCGAGAGGAATGGTGACCTGGATGAGGAAGTACAGCACCGAATAACATGCGGTTGGATGAATTGGAGGAAGATGAGCGGGGTCCTGTGCGACAAGAGAGTGAGTTGTAAGAGGAAAGGAAAGCTCTATAAGATGGTGGTGAGGCCGGCGATGCTCCATGGTGCGGAGACGTGGCCTATAACCAAGGCACAGGAGAGGAAGATGGAAGTAGCGGAGATGTGGATGTTGAGATGGATGAGTGGTGTGATAAAGGACAGGATAAGGAATGACTACATCAGAGGGACGGTTAAGGTGGGACCAATTGGCAAGAAGATACAAGAAAGTAGGCTGAGGTGGTTTGGACATGTTGAGAGGAAGGGTGAAGAGTATGTTGGTAAACGAGTGGAATATATGGAGTTGGAGGGAAGGAGGAAAAGAGGCTGGCCCAAGCTCAGGTGGAGGGATAAGATGACAGAAGATCTTAGAAAGAAAGGATAGAGTCCGAAGGATGCCCTGGACCGGAGAACTTTGAAGAGGAAGGTTAAAGATTCGTGCGCCGACCCCGTTTAACATGGGATAAGGCAGAGGGAAAGAAGAAGAAAAAGAAGATTTGATCATCAGCAAAAAGGAGAGGTGTTAAGTTCACAGGATGAGAAGGTTGAATATCTTGATGGAAAAGTTTATTCCATTTTATTATTATTTCATTTAAATAAATATTAAAAAATGTTGCTGAAAGGGGACAACCCTGTCGGACTCCTTGATTTATCTCGCTCGCATATGATAGTTCATAATTTAATCTTATTTGTGTTTGATTATTTTCATATATACTTATGTCAGCTTTCAGGATATTATTTGGTATTTGTCTTCTTTTAATATGTTAAACAAAATACTTATTTTAACTTTATCAAATGCTTTTCAAATTAAATAAATGTAATATGTGTTTCGAATTTGCATTCTCATCTTTTATCTATTATTAATTTTAGGCAAAACGCCGGGGTCTATATATGATTATCCTTTTCTAAATCCATTTTTGTACTTCTAAGATAAAGCTTTCGGAATATTTTATTAGTTTGTTATTTAAAATTCTACTATATATTTTATAACAGGGATTTAGAATACTTATAGCTTTCTGATTTTTAGGATAATCTCTACTACCTTTATTAAAGACAGGGATCACTATTGTTTTTGTTTTCAATCTATTGGTAGGTTACTTGTTGAATCGATTTTATTGAAACATAATAAGTATCTTTCTTTAAACCTTATCTGGACCTAACGTATCTTCTCCAGGTGATTTTCCATAATCCTGTTTCTTTCAGGATGATTTCTAATTCTTATTTAGTTAATTCCTTTTCATTTTAATTAAATATTATATTTTTTATTATATATTTTTATTATATATTATATTGTAAAAATATTATATATTTTTACAATATAATTATAACTTATAATTATATTGTAAATTGCCAGTTATATTTTTTTTTAAATATTCATCTGTCCACAATTCTGTATAAAAATTTACAAATTAAATTCCTCTAATTTCAAATCGGCGTTTAATTTTATATAAGATGGCTATATGAAGAAATAATTAAGTCTTATATGGCTTATTTTATATACATCATGTTCTAAATTAGAAACAGATTTGTTCCATGATTCTCCGTCTTTTTCTGACTTATCTTTTAGCTATGGCTCTTATTTTTATATATTCTGTTTCATTTTCTATTCTTTACTGCTTAACCATTTATGACATGCTCCTTCCTTCATTTTGGGATTTTTTTTATTGAATCTTTTGGTCTTTACTAAGCTTCCATTTGCTGCTGTATTTAGTATTGTCTTTATATTAAGCCATTCTATTTCTATTTCTTCATTCGTTTAATTTTTTCTAAATATTCATTAATTCTTTCTTCATATAGCCATTGTATATTTATGTGATTTAATAATCTAGTTCTATAAAATGTGTTTTTCATTTTCTCTCTTTATTTGTTATTTGTAACCATTTAGGTGGCTAATTATTTCATATCTTCTGTGGATTCTAATATCTAAAGAAAACTTTGATGTCTTTTTATTTAAGATAAAGTAATCTAATATTGATTTCCATCCTCTTGCCGCCCAAGTATATTTATGTATGCCTTTATGTTTATAGAAATAATTCATTATTTAAAGTTATTATAAACTACAAAGTCGATCGAATTTTTTACAATTCCTGTTAAGACATATTCTTCATATATTCCTATATCATTATTAATTTTCGTGCTTCCAATTCTTGAATTTAAGTCTCCTGCTAATATTACATAATAATTTTTATTTATTTTATTATATATATATTTTGTAATTGATTATACCATTCAATATTATCACCTTCTCTGCCTTCTTCTGGGACATATAATTCAATTATTGTTAAATAACCTCTATCTATTTTTACTATAGCTTCTATTATCCGTTCATTGCTTAATTTATAATATTTTAACTGTTTTGCAAGGGAATTAAAATCCAAATCACAGCACCTTCTTGTGCTCTTTGGTCTCTATCGACTCCACCATATAATTAAGATTATATTAACATTAATGTTTTCAATTCTCATGGTCCTTGTAATTTCTTTTTTGTTTAGTGATTACTGCTATTTGAAATTTTCTTTCATTTGATATTTGATCAAATTCTATTTCTTTATATGCTATTCCTCATGCGTTCCAACTTGCTATATGTCTTATATTTTGTCGTTTCCAATTTCGTTTTACCTTTTACATTCCAGGTCGTTTTTCATAGATTCATTTCGAATATCTTTTTCTATTGGCTTAGAAGTAAATTAGTGTTATCCGTCACAGGTTTATAGCCTGGCCATGGATACTCCAGTGATAGGGCTGCTATCTTAAAGCTTTTGACTTGAATTCTTCCAAATTTAAACAATATATCCTGTTCCTGTATTAGGAACAGGATATATTGAAAAGGAATGAATAGATTTTAAAGGGGTGCATAAATATGGGCCAGAAATGGAACTCGAGTTCTCTAATACCATAAAGGTCATAAAATTAGAAGAGTTAGCTGAAAAGGCCTTATAGGAAAGCTTAAAGTGAGTAGATCTTCCTCAAAGTATAGGAAGAGGAGGATAGATCCATTTGGGAGACAATGGGAGTGTCACTACCTTTACTCAAGATGATCGCCCCTTATTGCCCTTTTCATGAATCGCCAGTTACATAGTAGCAATTGCCTTCGGTGGACTGAATTGCGCACCAGATAGCTGTAATGGTCAAGTGAACACTGATTGGAGCTGCATAAATAATCAAATCAGATTTAGGACTGAATAAAACACTGAGTTCTGAACAAAGGAACATACACTGTAGTGAAGACAGACTAATTCCTGCTTTTGTACACAACAGTTACGTCTGTCAAATGTTGAACTAACAGAAGGATCATGGCATAGCATATGAGGACACCTCCCCGTAATATCTAGCTCGGTTCTCTACAAGATGATTTAACGACTGACATATCGTTGAATTTAATGAACCGTAAGAGATTCATTCAGTTTTTACCAGAATACCTGTTGTTAAAAAAAGGCGATTGCTTCAATAGCCCAACTACTTTCGATTCGCATGTAAAATTCAAGGATCTACGTACACTACTTGTGCCTTCGTTAGGTAGGAATCTTAAAGAACACTCGGGAATACTATAATGGTTGCAGTTAAAAGAATGTCAATAGTATTTTTTTTCATTGGACTAATTCCTTAGTTTGAAATTTTTCACAAGGCTGCCTACGTACAGATGATGACATACCTGGTTCTCTTGTAAGAAAGCGAACCTTCGAGTGATCTCGAAGCACCATTTTTCGGTCGATGTACTCTTCGAATTTTTTCCATCCCTTAAGTATTAGGGCCGATCTTTTTAAAATGAATTACGTTGTACCGTGCTAGTCCATCGCTGTTCTCTGCTCATCGAAATACATCTCCACTTAGACCTGAAATATAAACAGTTAGCATAAAAAACACATTAACACAAAGTAGCAGTCCTATCGATAATTTTTAAGCAACAGATATGAAATTTTTTTTCTGTATAAAATATCACTTGTCTTTTAACAGTGAATTATACTGAAGATTAAAATTTTCTAATGTTTAAAACATAAACAGGTGAGAAAACGAAAGGAAACCAAGGATTTTGTAAAGGATTTCAAGACTAAGCGACTTATTTTCAGTTTGAGAATTCTCTGAAATAAATGGTGTAAACACTCTCCTGGCAACTGTGCTGTTTCAACCTAAGAAACAGACAACCATAATTCGTTTCTCAGTCTTTCCACACAATCATCCGATTGGAAAAGGATGCAGCACGATTCGTCACTTTACTTCACCGACTTCCAGCCCTCTAAAAAGCAGACACAATGTCGTTGCATAAAAGATTTCCGTGTGGTTGGAAATCTATCTTACGTTATTACACAGATGAGATAATGGCATGGAAATCTGACGTCCCGTCGTCCAACCAGGTAGGCAGGTATAACATTATTCTGATCGGTTGTTAAAAAAAATTAGGATTCAGTTTCATGGTACAGTACTTACAGGCCCTTAATACCATGAACTGGATGGTCAGCTAGAATCTACTTCCCATTACAATAGTGCGGGATGTCTTTTTTTTATGTTCACCAAGTCGGATGTCAACAGTTCTTCCTGTCTGTCTATAATAAGTCAGGTCACAAGAACAGGGCACTTCATAAACTCCTGAATGCGATAAAGAGTAGAGTTTGTCCTTAGGTGAACGGATGAGCGTTGCCAGTTTGACCTATGGTTTAAATATAATGCGTAGCTGATATATATTAAGTATCCTGTCAGATGTGACCTGAATTTATGGGATGGTAACAGTTTTGCTGTGCTCTTGTATGATAGGCAATGGAGGGTATTTCTGGGGAGCATTTATTTTTTATTTCATCCTATGGGAATTATCCCCATTAGCTAAGAAAATGTGACGCAAGTGAGAGAGTTCAGCGCTAAGTGCATAAGTCCCCAGAATTCCCCTCCATTGCTTTGAAACATACTCCAAACCTCACAGATATGGCTGTATAAATTTACCAAAAATCTGTGAGACAGTCATTATAAGATCTAATTAATATTTGTTTTCTCTATTTCTCTCTCTTTTTTTCCAACATAGATTGCGCGTAATTAGGAATTTAGTTCCTTGTTTTGTTCGTTACAATATTTTAAACTATTCCCACTGTTATACCAAATTGTGGTTGTTTCCTGTATTGTGACCAACTGTTCTTGTGCTCTGAAGGTGCTGTATATAATACCAATGAAATATCAGCTAATAAGTTCATAAATATTAATTATTTCCTTATCATTCTGTGTTGTAATCAATACTGTGCAAATAAATTAAAGTACTGGCAACACACAAGCCTTTCCATGCGTTTAAGGTTTAGACTTGGATACTCATTTTTATAAATTATTGGAGTGAACTATTTCGTTTTCTCTCTTGTTTAAAATTTGCAGCCCTCGGCATTTATTTCTAGCAAAGGATTTTAGCACACAAAATTATTCAGGCATTATATTTTCAAATTCAAGAATGATCAATCTTTATTGCGTTATAATGATGAATGTTTTCTAACTTTTATCTATAGCGTTATTTGTATATCATTGAGGGAATGAGCAGTTGATTCAAATAGGAAAAGACACGCTAAAATCCAGAAAACTTCCTTTCTGATGATTTATTAAAATTTTTCATATTTGTTTAACAATAATTAGTTCCCCTACTTAACTGTAGCTTTCATTCATTAAGCTGAACATAATTATTTTTATTGTATGGCAAAGAACGGAATTATATTAAGATCCGAATATATTTATTCTTATATTAATTCCATGCGTAAAGATCAGAGCTGTTTATTATCTAACAATAATGAAAAGAACACATCGATACTGCAGCGTCCATGTGCTATTCATGTTTATTCTCTTTTGGTTGTTATTTCTCTCCCGGTAGCTCACGGATGCCCATTTTCCTAAGGATGTGTGAAGCCAAAACGGACGGTAATTCTGTAACGCATTTATCATGTCGTGAGCTGCGGAAAATACGAATATCCTACTGCACCCTGTTAATGTTTATTGTTTTATGGAACTGTCCCTACAATCCACCGTCCTTGTTGAATTTTAAAGCAGATCACACTGCTTAAGTAATTTCATTTGACTTTAATTTTTCAGGCTGCTTGAGATATCTGTCTTGTGTACAAGACAAACCTGTTTTACTAAGAATAATGCAGAGATTTATAATGCAATTTGGAAAAGTATAATGCGATAGAAAAAGAGCTGTGAACTATATGATTAATTAAAACACTTTAAGCTGGTAGATTTTTACATTAAAGATATTTTTTAGGTATTTCATTGTCTTTCCATGGATGGTTTCGATGCTTAAATTAACAAATTATTTTTAAAAATTAAAAAAAAAAAAGAACTTCAAATCTTATTTCGCCAATTCTTCGAAAATGGCTACTCAAGGAAGTAACTAAATACGAATGCATTAATTTTTCTTCACATGCTGCGTTATCCTGTCTTTCAAGATTGCTAAATCAGAAACATATCCTTCATATGCCAGACGTTTCAGATGGCCCCCACAACAAAAATCAGGCGAACGAGGTGATGATGCTGTGGGAAACACACGACTAATTCACTTCGTGTTCTGTGAAGTGTTTTCGTAACATTAGCTGTACCAGCAATCCAATTTAAGGTGGTGCTCCATCCTACATGAACATGGTAGAGTCAAAGCATCATCATCACTACTGCAGTTTTGGAACAATAACAGCAGAGATACCTAACAGCAGATAAGGTACAAGTCACTGGTCTCCTGTCAGAGAAAGTTCTTAGATAAAGTACGGACCGATAATAAATGACGCAGTAAAACCACACCACACGCCGACTTTTCGTGAGGGTAAAGGGGTCTGATGGAACACAGGCTATTTGCAGCCCAATTGCGGCAAATGTTTGAGTTAACACTACAGTTCAGGTAAAAATGTGCTTCGTCTCTCCTCAAGAACTTCCATGGCCATACATCATCCCCCTCCATTCGAGCTAGGGTAAACTTCAGTCGAGTTTCTTCATCACAACCATGAAGCGAAGCTTGAGTATGGGAGATTTTGTAGGGGAAAAAAACCCTCCGCATTTGACGCAGGATTTTTTCCACACGGTTGAGTATGACATGTCCAGTATCCTGATATTACCTACAGAACTGCTGAACCGTTGGGCGTTATTCATTCCATGTTTTACGATGGCAATTGCGACTTCGTCAACTCGTTGTGGAATAATCCGTTTGCGTCCTCGTCCTGGCCTCACTGCTAAAGATCCGTTATTTTCAAATCGTAAACTCATTATTCTAAGATTTGTTATTGTCATTTGACATTTTCTCCTATCCTTCAAACGCAGGAATTCTCGAAGCGCGTGGCATTATGCGTTGTTGCTAGTAAAGCTTGACTAGCAACGCACGTTCCGGTGAAGTGAGTCCATAGCACTTCAGTCTTATCAGAATAACGTGAATCCGTTTCAGTTTTCCTTATATCCATCAACTAATCAGTAGAAAAATTGTGGTTATGCAAATATCACTTGATTTTAGCGCAAATTCTGTCAGCGGACGCTGTTGGTAGAATTTTATATATTTTTTCTGTAAATCAAACTCCATGTTTCAGAGCGTAATTTCGCCGATTCGGGTTGAATTTTGTCCAATACATTTTTCCCTACAGGGTTGTGAACACTTCCTCCTTAAATATGGCCGCCCTGTATTCTGACAAACGAGCCGTGAAAGTGTTGATTCAATTACAAAGGCATTATCTTCTTACCCTATGCGTGCAACCAACTCGTCAACGCTGAGAGCCCTGTTATTAAAATCCAAGTCAGAACAGTTTTCAGGCCAGCTAACACCTTATAAAGCTTCGCTGAATTAATATTCAGGAGAAATAATTCCAATTTAGTACTTTTTTCTATTAAGGTACAAACAATACATCTCGTAGCTTTTGCATCGAACACGTTATGTATTATGACTTTGTACCAAGTACTTGCCTATATCTGCATAATGTACTTTGTACCAAGTACTTGCCTATAATCGCATAAGTTTAGAAATGAATCTACGATTCATTTCTAAACTTATGCGATTATTATGTTAGTAATTAATTTGAGTTATCATATAATAAGTAATGTCAACCATATTTGCATACAACTATCTAGCTCTTGAAAATATTTCACCTGAAAAGTTTGTTCGGTCACACTTGGTTAAATAACAATTTAAATTAAACTATCGTTTGTTGTAATACAAATTTACAATAAAGAAGACAAAAATGTGATGTGCGTTAAACTGAATTATTATTATTACTTAAATTAATGAATAAATTAGGTGGGAATTATTTTTTACTTTAAATTATTTAAAGCAGTCTTTAATGTTAAGTGTCCTAATTTTAACAAATTTCTAATTTCTATGTAATTTCCCTAAATGCTTCTCCAGTAGCTTCCCCAGTCTGTGAATTCCACTGTTCTCACATGTTAATATGATTCTGTTCTATCTACCAGACGCAAGAAAGGACAAAGCCTGAATTCCCTCCACACAAACTCGCCTGCCTTCTTTTTGCATATTTGTAAGGCATATGCGAAAGATAACACAGCGTCAGTGACAAACTGCAGTAGTTATTTTTGAGGTTAGTATCCCATATCGTAAGTCACATTTCTTTGTTGGTGCATTGCTGAGGGTAGTACTGGTTGTGCAGTGCGACACTGCTAGTGACCCATGAGCAGCTGAAGTAGGGTTTCCAGAATTCGGTGAACCAAGGGCCACGCCTGTAGTATTTCACGTTCAGTTACAGAAAATGTTCGTCAAAACCCTTTACGGGATTAGCTTGTTGTTGAATGGTAATTGTAAAAAACATATGCAGTAAACATATCGCATTCACACTGCAGTAAAATAACGAACCAAGTAATGATAATCACTAAGATAAATACTGTCAACAGGAATATGATACACATTCACTTCAGTTATTGAAAAGCCATTCAGAGTAACATGTGCATGAAGATCCTAACTCGTTCTCAAAGTAAATAATTAAATACTATGTAAACAAGTAACATTAGTAATTAACATAATTATTTCCTTAGCACTCTAGTGAAAACTTTTAGAACTCGGTTAGCAGGTGGCATCAACCTTTGCCAGAACATTAATGAGATCTTTTGCAATCACAGACAGACAACTGCCAGCATCACCTGTTCCTGATCCTAAAACGAATATTATTGTGTGAAATAGCGTAAGTTCTGTTGATTTTTCTGATTTACAGGATTAAAACGTAACTAACTTGCCGTAGAAAAAAAATGGCACACTTATTCATGTCAAAAATGTCGACTAACTTGGCGATTCTTCTAGACGGTGATTAGGACCTATGAGATTTTCCTGATGTTAGTTTTACGATGCTACCTTTGGAGATCGTATCAAGTTCAAGTGATTAGTCAAATTGTCATTTGCCATATTTGAAAACTGGATTGGTAAATCAACATATTCAAAATTATTTCAATAATTTTCAAAATATTTAAAATTATTATTATTAATTAAGTACTATATTAGAGTTTTCAACCAATTATATTTTCACTATAACGATATAACTGCGTTTATAATCTCCTAAAATAAAAGATATTTTTCATATCGAGGATTATAACATTGTATGATATGAAGAACTCTTATAACAATCGGACATTTTAAATCCTTTATCTATTGAAGAGTTGTATTACGTTGTCTGTAGGAATAAATTGAATTATTAGCTCTGATCTACAGTTTTATTTTAACTTTACTTAATTTAGAAATTTGTTCTTCATGCCATTAATATTTGCATTTGACAATACTCCAGCACGTTTGTTTCTTACTGATTCATTAGATGGCATACAATTTTAACGGAGTCTGCGGTAATAAAGATCGGAAAAAGGAAGTCATTAGTGTAGTTAATAAATGCAGCGAGCTGTGTAATTAATAACCGAAAAATTAAGAAAGAAATCCTTAACAGCTGCGCTGTGACATCTCAGTCGTGCTTAAAGGTTAGCACTGTTGAGGAAAATAAAGGAAACCGTGGAGAAGTTTGCTGTTGCGTTAAGTCCGTTTCCTTTGTACGTAAAGTAATAAGAGAATGAATGGTGAACAGCTATCCTTATGGAATTTCTTAGAAACACTTAACGTGCAGTCTTACACTCTTATTAAATTTGGTACTTTAGAAAGCACATGAAGAAAAAAAAATCTTTCTTCTCCATCCCAAAATAAAGTATTCTTGATGTGTAATTTGTTATCACGGTGACCATTGCATTATCCTTACTGATATCTTTTAATATCCGCTTCTCTAAATACTTAACAGATAGACAGAGAGAAACAAATGAATAAAATTAATAAAATTCACTTACTTCCGGAAAACTGAAGTTGTTTTGAAGTTGTACAGATTAGTACTCACCTCTTGCTCTCTGTTTCGACAACCTTTCTTCAAGATGACGTCTTAAGCATTTTCAGCTGCTACTCAGGGATCATTGGTAAGCCTTTCTTTAATTACTATGCAGATTCCATTCTGAGCGAGATATTTTTCCACCACAATAAATGCATGGGAAATGTAAAAAATATTATGGTGATGCAATGTTACGAAATCTCTCAAAATTGGACTACGTTGTACATTAGAATTAGAAAATATTCTAGTTATTGAACAGTGAAAATTATTTTCATGCTGAATATTGGATTAATTTCTAGTGAACATAGGAAATGAAAAATGATGCGTAGGAAACAATGTAAATTATAGTCACAGTGCCTTTTAATGTTTTCATTGCAGAATATTATAAACTAATGGAGACCATATAAATATATAAATCTTCTAAACGTTTATAAGATTTATATTCTATATAAATCTTATAAATCTTCTTATTCCAGAAAGGCAGCCATTCTCCATCCTTTAACCTTTCATAATAGTAAGCCAAACCAAAATGAATCAAGGCGCAGACAGCAAACAACTGCCAACATCTCGTGGCTGTATATCTTATCTGGTATTATTGTCTCTGATAGTGTTGTGAGTTTTCAGACCCGAGGTTAAAAACCTGAGTTACCTGGGGAAAAACTCTACCTGACCTTGCTAGAGATCGACTAACTTAGGAACTGGCCGATGGCCTGGTGCTATGGATGCAAACGATATTTGCAGAGAAAGACAAACCTAGATAGAAAATATAATATAGAAATTAAGGGAATGTTGTTCTTTTGTGCATTCAAAAAAAAGCGAATTCATACATTCAATTGTTGATCATTAGCAACATATTTAGCAACTTGGGACAATGATCGTGAGATTTCGAGAGCTATCTTGTAGGTTTTTATTTTTTAAATGTATCATTGTTTACAAAAAGAAAATTCCTGAATTTAAATTTCAAATGATGTTTTCCTCCTTCATAACGTTTCCTATTTATATTCACATTAAAGGTATAATGAAAAAGTCCTTATTTATTTCTTATTAAAATAGATAAAATGTAAAAATAACAATAAGTAAAAATATCTTTCGACTAGTCTTTGTTCGATGTCATTTTTTGCTTTATTAATTATTTCATTTCCTCCAGAATATTAGCGATACTGTACAATAATAAATTCCTTTAAAATTATAAAATAATTTCTTAAATGAACAAAATACATTTCACTGTGTATCTGAAATTATGCGGTTGTGATCATCTGCGTAAACGTAATGTCAGCTGAATCTGTCGGTTTGTTGCATGTAGTTAGGAGAGGTTTACTTATATTTGAGAGAAAAACGATCATCATTTTTCTGAGAGAAAAATATTCTCTGCTCTCTGAAACCGATTAATTCATCCACAGTTCATAAACATTCTTTTAAAAAGTTTAAAAGACTCAAAATTTTCCTACGTCCCTGGTGGACTTTAAGCCTAGATAGTTTCATCTAAAAAACAAAAACGCGTGTCTTTTCGCTTATGTCGCAGAGATATTCCTAAAATGTATACTGATAATCGGTTTCAATTGCGAGCTAATTCTTGCTGCATACAAAACCAGGTGCTCAACAGAAATATTTCAGATAGCCAATCAATATTATTTTTATTTGGAATTACGAACAAAACAACTGAATGCTATGAGACCAGTGTATTACATGTGTAAAAGCAGGCGTTCTAGCTGAGTTGGCTGTTTTTATGGATTTAAATCAACTCTTGAAAAATCTTCTTCCCACGGGACTTGCTAACTAATTTTCAATAGAAAAGCACTTATAAAGGTTCTTTGCGTCTTGGATAGGAGTCAAACCTAGGTTTCTTCTAGTCAGAAGACATAATCAAAAGAGACTGACGGAGACATAACTCACAACTGAAACGTAAAAGATGAGACATTCTAAATTGCCAAGGGCCATGAATTCTGAAAAAAAAATATTGATAATACATTTCATACTTTTTTGAAAGTGTCCTAACTTTGCAGGACACGTTCAAAAAATTAATAAATATTATAACTGAATTTCAGATACTATATTCATTGTGTGAATATCCTTCATTATAATAATAACTCTATGGAAGAATGGATAGATCGAGCCTCTAGTCATTAGAATAGTGCTAGTCTTACACCAGCAGCGAAAATTGTCTAGCACCTAAACACTTTCACAAACATCTGGGCTTCCAACACGCCGCAAATTAGCTCCTCTAGTTAGGAGGTGTCGAAAGCGTAGACGCTGTTCACTTTGCCAACCAGGCTAACCGTTCGATGCAATCATGATTTTGTTACGATAATATTTTCATTACGGATAAGCTATCCTGCTTATCTGTAAAGTAAACAGCATCTTCTTTCTTCTTGCCGTCAACAGTTTTGACGTGGTTTCTTCAATCCAGCAGGCCAATTGATTTATTAATATTAGGCACTGAATATTTTTCCACACGAAGAGCAATCGAAGCTCTCCTTCTTACACTGTATTAATGGTGCTATTGTGCTCACAGGATATCCAATTACCGTTAGCAACAACATGTTTTGCACTCTTAAATGATGCAGTTGCAAATGCAAGATGAGTTATATCAAATATGTTATTTATTTACTGATGTAATTGCTTAACATTTATGATGACAACTGCCGTGAGGTGCAATTTTTTAAAACATGTTTATTCCCAATAAGAGCGATATTTTGAATTCAATTATTTTTTTTTATTTCATACTACAAGCAATATTTTGCATTTCGACTGTGAACTGAACAAGTGCAGATGTCAAAGAAATTTTTATGCAATTATATCGCGTTTCATGCTCTTTTAATTACGACCCTCTTGCAAGTTGTCGCCTGCGTAGAGATCGACTAACTTAGTTAGTCGATCTAAGTAATATGCAATAAATAATTCCAACTTCATAAACAGTGTGTGGGGGGGTGAGCTTAGAAAAAGAATATAAAATTGGAAAGATGAGTTAAAGAATTTATTTTTTGAGAAATATAAATTCCTCAAAAATCTCACGAGTGTGTGTGTGTGTGAGAGAGAGAGAGAGAGAGAGAGAGAGAGAGAGAGAGAGAGAGAGAGAGAGAGAGAGAGAACGAAACGTTTTCTCCGAAACGACAACACGAGATCATGAGGAGGTGGTTGTGGTACATAAATGTCAAATATATTATAATCTTGCTACGAAAACCCAAAACATTCTTACAGAATGAGTTAGAAGTTAATTATCATTAAAAGTAGAACAATTAAAGCTAAACCAATTATGACTCCAACAATACCTCTCTCTGCACTTCTTACGTCTTTATTTTCAAGCTAGCAAATTGTTTTTTTTTAAAGATTGATATTCCTTTTAAAATAAAAAATAAAATATGGAGAAGAGGAATACGTCATTTTATATAAAATAAGCCTACAACATGATGGAAAATACGGCTTCAATTTCGTCAGCTGAATATCTGTGAAAAGAGAACAGGAATATGAAACCAATCCCCTGTTGCTTATATTATATCTCTCGCAACCACCGATAATCCGTTACGTTTTACAGAACTAATTAAGCAGCCTAATTTTTCATAATAAAAACTGAGTCGTAATGATTGGAGACATGAATATCAGTATAGCTGAGCCAATCTCTCTATTCACAGCTCAGTATATGATTATGCTAAATAGCTACAACTTGTTTATCCCATAATATATGTATCTCGTGAGGAAATCAGGAAATATTTATTGCATAGTCGGCTCATTCATTACATGTACATTATCGTTCAAGGCAATGTAGGTATCATCTCAAGAAATTTGGCTGATGATTACTCAACGATAAGTTTCCAGTGAAGCAGAGTTCTGCGCAGAGCTCGTCCCCCAAAAAACTACATTACTTATTATATATTTATAAATCAGCAAATCCGAACGCCAAATGAGACATGCTTACCTGTCTGATTTCTCGCCTGATCTTTCGTTCCATCTATTTGGATCACTTCCCACGGATTATAACTTCTAGATTTTAATACATTTCTTATTTTTTGTCTTAACTAAGTCCCTACACACCACACTAATTTGCTATAGATTTTCTACCTGAATGGAAAAATGAATCGAAAGTGTCGTTAACAACATGCTACGAAAGACCTCTTTCACGATAACAAAAAATAATAATAACGACAACAATAATAAATTCAAAGTTTTCCAGATAGAAAAATAGAGGATATTTACGGGAAGAATTGACAAGCGAAATATGTTTATGGATTTTAATAATGATTGGTCTTTTCTTTTATAATACATAAATATCGAACAGGGATATGAATAGCAGACATCGCGATGAAGTTCCTTATTTATTACTGCTGTTGAAGAAAAGAAAAAGTGAACACGAGTAAAGATTGTGATGTCCGTAAATTTGAATTTACGGACATCACAATATGAGCAGTGCCAGCGCTCTTTCTAGTTAAAGTGAAATTATTCTGTGAAATTGTTCGATGTTATACATATTTCCACGTACATCAGTATCCTGAATTACAAATGAAGCCAAGGTAGGGTATTATAACATCGAATAATTTCGCAGCGATTATTCTCAGCCGCGCGGTGGTAAATAATCATTCGATATCGGAAGAGTATACAGAACATCAGTACAACAAAGGAAGGTTAGAAATACTGAAAGAAAATCTGACTTGTGCGACTGACAAATTGCAATTACTACATTTTGACATTAACGACGCCATAAAAAGATGCCAAGTGCCAAAATATCTTTAAATATGACTTCTCTACCACTCCCTAATATCATTATCAGTTTTATGATTATTATATATTAATACAGGGTGGTTCAAAAACATGGACTCAGTTTCGTACGGCTATATTTACTGAACTATACATCTTATGCGAATGATCTACATAACATTTGAAAGAGGAAGTCCTAAAGTTTAAAATACTACCACTGGAGCGCTTGCCTAGCGCACAGCCGTACAGCAGCATCAGTTGTGAGCAAAATGGCTACTATGCGGCACAAATTTTTTTGCGTTCGCGAGCTCATTAAAACCGAGTCGGCGACTACGGTGCAGCGTGCGTTTTGTCGTCGTAAAAGGGTTTGTAAAAGAAGCAGTTTATGTACGACCTTTACTAACAACTTTTGTTGACCTAAAAAACCGCATCGCAACTGCGGTGAACTCAGTGACGGAAGGCATCCTTCTTCGGGTATGGGATGAATCCAAGTACTGTCTTGATGTGAGTATAATCAAATATATATTACATCATATTTGTCACTAGTTCTATGTTTGATATATAGACTTACAAAATTCAGTCCATCTTTTTGAATCACTCTGAATATATATATATATATATATATATGTACATCTATATATATATGTATATAGTCCGCGCGGTTAGCCTAGTGGCTTTCTGCTTCGCGACCATATGCCTGGGGAAGGAGTGTCCTAGGTTCGATTCCCGTCTACGACGTGAGGAGCTTAAGGATCTTCCTCAGCCATAGCCAAGTTAGCCGGTCTTGGGCGTGGGCAGCAGGGTTTTTTCCGCTAGTTTATCTGTGGTTTTTCATCTCGCAAGCAGGCAAACCAGCCCAGTGAACACACAGGTTACAGTCATAAATACTTACGGCAAGGAAGGCAACGGGAAACCACCTTGCTCATAATCATCTCCCTAGTATGGTAGCATATAGCTACCCCCCCCCGGCTGTATGGCAGAAAGGGAATATGAATATATATATATATATTTTTTTTTTTTTAAGTCGCTACTAGTTTTGTATTTTTAGAAGACTTCATCAGGTGCATAATGCATAGAAAAAAAAAAGATACTTAAAAAAGACAGAAATAAAAGACAAGACAAATGTGGTAAATAGTTTAAGATTCATATTTTCCTAAGAATTTATTTTAGCAAATGTTTTCAATTAAATTAAGAAAAAAAAAACACTTTTATATTAGATTAGCTCAATGATACCAGATGTCTTTCGTTGAAATACTACCTTATCAGTAAAAGGTACTTCAATCGTCGTTTCGGTTTCTCTTGATATCAAGTAAGGAAGACTGATGATATTGAATGAGATTTGATATTAAGCTTAAAGGTGGAAATATCTTAAATAGCTCTGTATCATTAAGAGAATTTTCTAAGTATTTCGAAGGCATTTTTAAATTCTTTTTTGGTGAAGCTGAATCTGTTCTTTTTCATCTAGAGAATAACAACTCAAACTTTCCACTTAAGTCAGAAGTTTTCTTGTCTTTTTCTTTTTTTAAGTGTGTGTGTGTGTGTGTGTATGTGTGTGTGTGCGTGTGTGTGTGTGTGTGTGTGTGGTAAAGAGATCATTTATATGTATATTTGGAGACTGTAATTTAGGAGATCTGTTATGTTCTAGAAGATAAATTACTTTGAAGTTAGTGTCTATGGATCATCACATTATCTGTCGATCTTGTCATTATCGTAATGATATACACCTGTCATTATGGCATTCAAACAATGATTTCATTACAGGAATACGGTATTGAATTTATCGATTTTGTATACTGTTCTTCACGTAATCTGTCACAATTTCAAACCTAAATCATAGTGGCTTACGTGATAGAAACTGAATACGGCAAAAAGAGAAGAGAAAAGAAGAGATTTCTCGTTAGCGATCCTATCCTGATGATGTATAGAAATATCAGGAAAATATCAAGAAAACTTGTGACTTTTTTTAAATCATGTTTCTTGTGGAAAACATGCTATCGCTTTTCACTCGTTAGGATCGTATAGGCTCTCATTAAACAAATGTTATAGCAGAAGGCATAAGATGAAGCTGAAATTACAAATTTTCAACAACAGCTTCCAAAAAATACAATTTTGAAGGAATACCGCAATGAATGTTCTTCTTCCTGTGCAACGTCTTCCACGTACAACATTCCGGTTAGAACTATATTAGCAGAATGACGCATCCATCAAATTATGCAAAATGGCTGAAATGACCAGAGACAATGTTGCTGTTGTTGGTAGAGCTGGTGTGTATGCATGCTCTAAATAACACAGCCATTTGTGTTCCATGAAAATATCAGTGGTATAGAAGAAGAATCTTCTAATTTATTAAATATTTCACTGGTCAAACTAGTAGTTAGTGATATTAAGTTCATTGTGAAGCAGAACTATTTAATCTTGTATTGCATTTCAATGATTGATACTCCGATAAAGTGATTAATTCTTTCTGTACACTACGTATGCTGATTAGTTGACAATATTTTTCTGGATGATTTACATGTTCTTTGGGATGAAAAACCCAGGTTTTCAGAAGAGAATCCCTGCTAACTCTGTATGAGATAGGATAAATCACCTTCAGTTGAAATTACCTTTGGATGTAAAGACTTTGATTCAAATTTCTAGAAAGGGATTTGAGCTAAGGATTTTTCAAAGGGCATTTATTTTCTTGACTGAGCTAAGGAGGTCTTTTTGAGGTGATTATAGATGAAAAAAATAAATGCTACAATTCGCATTCAATTAGCAATCTAATTGAATGGGAATTGTAACCTTTAGTTTTTGTAATTTGTAAACAACACTCTCATATTTTATACATCCTTTGGAATATCAGTAAAAGTGACAACAACTTTTGTGATACGCTTCATTAGTCTTTCCATCTTGTAGTTGGTATTCCTCTTTCTCTCTTTTCCTTTGACCTACATCTATCCACCTCTTTTGATAGCAGATATCTTTCCATCCTAAATAGATGTTCTTTCTCTCTATATTCCTCGATCTTTTCATTTATGTTATAAATAGTTAGTTATTTTCTCATGTCTTCATTTCTTATGTGGTCAAATTTTGTGTATGCTTTAATTGAAATTAAAAATCTCCTTTCGACAGCTTGTATTTTACTTTCATCTCTCTTTTTAACAGTGCGTGTTTCTGAACCATATAATAGAGTGGGAGTGGCCATTACTTTGTAAAAATTTAGTTGGGTTTCACGTTTCATTTTTTAATTAAGTATCCTTTTAATTGTTTCAGAGGTTTTCTGAAATTTCTTTATTTTTTAATCTGTATCTTTTTCTTTCAGATATGTTATTATGCAGCCAAAATAATTAAACTCTGTCACTTGTTCTATTATTTTATTTTCTATAACTATTTTTGATCTTAAGTGCCACAACGTTTGTTTTCGTTTGTGAAATTTTTGAATTGTATTATTGGCTTATTTTGTTTAATTTGTAAACGAATTTTTGAAGGACATCTTCGTTGTCTTGTAATAATATTCATATCATCTGCATACAGCATTATATTGAAAACAGTTCTTCTGGTTAACTGAATACCTTGGTTTTTTGTTGTTTCCCATATTTTAATAATCTAATCAATATACATATTGTACAGAATGGAGATCAGCTACATCTCTGTCTGACACCCTGATTTATTTCAATCTCTTTTGTTAATTTATTTACTAACTGTAACTGTCTTTTTCTCTCTTTATATAAACTTTGTATAGCTTATAGCAAATATAATGGATATCCTTGTTTTTTTTTCATCATATTCCATAGTTTTTCTCTGGGTATTTTAACAACTGCTTTCTCGTAATCTATAAAGGCCATATGAGTCTATAAATTAAATTTTTGTCTATTTTCAATAATTTCTTTAAGCACATAAATATTGTCTATACATGATCTTCTATGTCAGAAAATATTTTGATCTTCTGAGAGTAGAATGGTTGTAATATTTCTATTCAGGATTTTATTCAGGATTTTACTGCGAATTTTGTAACCTGTATTTATTAACTTATTACTCTGTAATTTCGACAGTCATTTTTGTCTCCTTTTTTAAATATACTCGTAGATATGACCTTAACTTTTAACCAGTCTGATGGAACTCACATTTCCTCCAAGAGTTATTTAATAATTTTAAAAATCTGTGATATAAATATTCTCCGACATATTTCCAAAGGTATGTATTTATGCCATCTAATTGGTTGATTTTTGATATCTTTATTTTCTTTAAGTTCTTCCAATTTTATTCGTTCTATATCAGAGCTGATTTCTTCGTTATTATTTTCTGTTATTATAATATGGGTCATCCCATAAATTCTTAGAATGTTCCTATAATATTCCAATGTTCGTTCTATTGTATTATATTTACATGAATTAAATTTGCATGAATAACCATATTATTCATGCAAATTTCTACATATTTTCTTAAGGATTGGATTATTTCAAACTGTAGCATTAAGATCTCCTGCTATTAATATATAGTCATTTTTATTATATTTAATTAACTGTTTTTGTAGTTCCTCATAAATTATCCGGAATCCTCTTTCCTACCTACTTTAGGGGTATATTCTCTTATGATATTTAAGAAGCTTCTATTTGTTTTTAATTCAACTGTTATAATCCGATCATTTACAAAATTGTACTGTCATATTCTTTCCATTTATATCGATAAAATGGCCACACCAATAGAAGCTCTGATATGTTGGTCCACTCCAGCCTTTAGATCAGTGTTATTGCACTTCTTTCGCAATTCTTTCACGAGTGACTCTTTTCTCTAGTCGCCTCAAAACATTATCATCCCCATTTGAAACTCTAAATATTAGTTATTATCCACAATTTACAGCAATATAACAGAAACTCAGAGTAGTTTAATACCCTATTGCTGCTTCCAAGAAAACGTATCGATTTCAGAAAAAAAAATCAACTAAGTAGCATACAAATATGAAATTGTCAGAATAGCGACGGAAACGAATAACAGAAGAAATAATAGTCCGTATTTGATCAGCTTTACTGCTTTAAATTTTACTACGTTATAAAGTGATCGGTGTAGTAGCGAAGGAATTCGTTCATAAACATAGCTGCGCTTCTGAAAGGAAGTTTTCAAGATTTTTGTATAAAACCTCGTTCAGTACAATAAACAATATTATCTTCTACATGAATAAAGCTGAGTGCCGATATTTCAAAAATTGATAACGTTTCGAGTGGAATGTTTAACAACCGATGCGTTCGCTTCCACAATGCGCATTCAGAATCACAAAGAATGGCAAAAAGTTTTGGAAATTATAAGCATTTGCAAAAATATGGAAGAAGAAGAATCTAGTTCAAAGCTTGAATGATATGTGAAAAACACTTGCTCGTTTTCCTACAAGTTTGCTTTCTTAATTAGGAAGACAAGACTCAGTCGGAAACCCATAAATATAATGAGAATGAGAACGTAATATGAAAATAAAAATTAAAACAGAATCAGATGAAAACTGATAACGGGCAGGGGAGAGAGAGAGAGAGGCAGAAGAACCGAAAAAAAAATAGAAAAACTGAGACATTACATTTAAAGAGAAGTTTTTTAAGTTTTCAGGAAAATCCACTAGGCGAAATAGGAAAAAACGATTAGAAGAAAAGAGTGCTAAAAAGGCCATTACAATCCTAGGACAATACTATACTATAGTACAGAGATGTTTTGTAATTTTATCGGAATGCTTTAAATTTGGACTGCTCCAAAGCATTTGTAAAATGTTTAAACGGACCTATTATACACTACTTACTCATTACACATCAAAATTTAGAACTCGTGACAATCATTCGAATTTTCGAAATTCAACGATACTATAACAAAAGAGGATTCAGTGGATAATAATAACCCAGCATAAAATTGAATGCTATAGGGCTCTTATCTTCCCTTGTTATCGGTCCAAGAGGAAATTATATGGAACAATGCACTACAAAGCAACATCCATAACGCATCTTTCTTCTGCTGTAGAATTATTTCGAAACCCATTGAAAGTAACAAGATGATATCGAACATTTTTTTTTTATCTTCTTTCAGCAAATTCCGTATTTTCTCAAACCTCTTTTACTTCCTTTTGATGGTTGTGGTCTAAATGGCTTTACAAGATCAATTTTTATTTTTATTTCCAGAACCAATAGAGCAACAGTAGATATTTTAAATGACTTTAACTGCGAAGGTTGCAAGATATTCTTAAAACATACATATATGAAATTACGAGTACGATAATCCTACAATGGAATACTACTAAGTAACCAGGAAGAGTTAGATTACATATTTGGTGAACACAGTCGACATGGAATTTAATAAAGTTGTTCTTCAGCAAATAATATTTGCCCAGACCCAATTCCGGGTGGAAGTAGATCAGACGAATAAAAAATGCCCGGAGAAGTTACTGGATGTTCAAACACTGGTTCCAAAGTAACTCTCTACAACCTTGACATCCACTTGTAGTTATTTTGACACAGTAATACCGCAGTAATAGAACGGTTGCAAAATTCGGAATGACAATGAAATCAGACAATTTCACAGGTGCATTCTCAATTCGAAAATTTATATATATCTACTCCATATATATAAAACGATAAGCCGAAATTTGAAACGTTTCTATGTCATGTTTTTGTCTTACCAGCTTACTGGCTTACCAGCCCGGAACTCGGGTTAGGCGCCAGGGGAGAGCCCCCCCCTAGTATATATATTATATATATATATATATATATATATATATATATATATATATATATTTGTTTTCTTTTGGAAAGAAATGATAAGTGTGTTAAAGTTCAGCTGCATTTGAAACGTACTTTAACTGCCAGATATTATTATTGTTATTATTATTATTGTTCAGGGAAACTCCAATGAGTCGACAGACTCATAGAGGGAGGCCCTAACATCATGTCAAGAACAACTATTCAACATTCACACAGTATCTATCATACCTTGCCTTGAACTCATTCACGGTCGAAGCACCCACAACAGACTCTGGAAGCTTATTCCACTCATTCACCACTTACCAAGTAAAAACCCAGCTCTAACACCCTTGTCAAGCACGCTCTTGCCCAGCTTCCATGCATGGTCCCTAGTCCTCCCACCACCAGTCATATTTTCAAAAATATGTTCTGGATCAATCTTATAAAAACCCTTCAGTAATTTGAATGTCTCAATCATATCACTCCTCCTTCGCCTATCGTCCAATTTCTGCAACCCACAAATCCTCAACCTATTCTCATAAGGTTCATTCCACAGACCTGCTATCATCTTGGTCACTCGTCTCTGGACCCTCTCCACTTCCTCCCCATCACGAAGAAACCCTGGTGCCCATAACTGGGCACAGAAGTCCAGATGGGGTCTTATCAAGGCTCGATACAGAGGAACAACAACTTGTTTGTCTCTGCATGTTAAAATATTTTTCAGAAGCCAAGTGATTTGGTGAGCTGTTTTAGTCACTTTTGCAATGCGCCCCCTAAACTTCAAATCCCTATCCACCAACACTCCCAAATCCCTGGCCTCATCAATCTCCTGGAGTACGGTTCCACCAATGCGATATACTGCTGATATTCTTTTCACCCCAAAGTGCATAACCTTACACTTTGCCACATTAAATTGACATCCATTTTTCCGAGCCCAGTCCTCCAAACTATCCAAATCATCCTGTAAAATTTTGACATCCTGTGCACTCACAATTGCTCTACCCAACTTTGCATCATCAGCAAACAAGTGAACACTTCCTCTCAAATCCTTTCCAATATCATTGATGAACAAATTGAAAAGCAGTGGTCCAAGAACAGAGCCCTGCGGCACTCCACTAGTCACAAGACGTCTTTTAGACTCCACTCCTGAATAAACCACTCTCTGGTATCTCTCCATCAACCACCCTCCTATCCATCTCACCAACCCTATATCTATCCCCATCTGCTCCAGTTTACTGATTAGGGTTCCATGTGGTATCCTATCAAAAGGCCTTGGCAAGATCCAGTAGTATCACTGTAAACCAATTACCCCTATCCAGTTCAGCCGTCACTGTGTTATAAAACGTGAGCAAGTTACTGAGGCATGATCTACCCTTCACAAAACCATGTTGTCCCCCATACAATATCCCATTTTCATCTATCCAATCCTGTATTCTTTTCTTGACTAATTTCTCTAAGACCTTGACAATGATTCCTGATATGCTAATCGGTTGGTAATTTACAACAGCAGTCTTGGAACCACCTTTATGCAGTGGAACTATTTTCCCCTCTTTCCACCCGCTCGGGACTAACCCAGACCCGAGACTCAAATTAAACAAAATGGTCAAGGGTACTGATAATTCTTTAGCTGCTTCTCGTACAACACGAGCTGGTATACCATCCAATCCCACAGATGTATTGACATTGAGATTATGCAATAGACTACTCACCTCCACTTCATTCACCACAATTCCCGTATAATCTACTGGTTTATTCGTTTCTGCAATGTCACCTGGATGATATATTCTTGCAAAGTGCTCACTTAGTAACTCAACTATCTCAACTGATTCAGTTATCTCCCTACCATCGCCATTCTTTGAAATCATTCTGCCATGTACATTTTTCCTTTTACTTGCTACATATCTAAAAAACTGTTTAGGATTCTCTTTAGCCTGTATGGCCAATGTTCTTTCGTAATCCTTTTTTGCTTTTCTTACCACACTCGTCACCCTTCTGGCCTGCGCTTTATACCGTTCATGTGCCTCCCGATCACCTTTCTCCTTAAATTCCCTCCATAGTTGTTTCTTTTTTTTTTTGCAGCTCAAGCTTAATATTGTTATTCATCCATTTAACCCCTACTTGATTTATTATTCGGACTCTAGGTATACAGTCAGCCATTGCTTCATGCAAGCACTTCTTAACTACCTCCCATCCACTATCAACTTCTAGTCCTTGCAGTTGTATATGCCATGGCATGAACCAATCAAACTCCTAAGCTTGTCATACTTTCCAGCCCGATAATTCCACATGTACCCTGTCTTAATTGAAAATTCTACACCTTTAGCCACCTCCCAAGTCAAGACCCTATGATCACTCTCACCAATTGGTGGCAATATGGTCATATTTGTTACAGCCAAATCCTCAGATGTAATTACTAGGTCAAGCACTCTCTGTCCCCTAGTATTTTCCATTACATGTTGTCGCAGATAGTTATCCCTTAATAACCGCATAAAATCCATTTCCTTCTTCCCGTGTGTCCTCTTCTCACTCCAATCAATGCGACCATAGTTGAAATCTCCCATAATAATCACCCTCCTTCCGCTCATTTCTTCTATTTGCTTGTGCATACTGTCACCACCATCTTTTCCATCACCTGGTCTATAGCAGCACCCAATTGTATATTTAGTTCTGCTAGCCACAATCTCACACCAAATGGCCTCAAATGTGCTCTTTTCTCTATCCTGCGATTCAACTTCTGTTCTCCTTGGCTGCAATTCATCAGCTATCATCAACAATACTCCAACCTCCATTTTATTCTCTCTGTCATTCCTGAACACACTATACCCATCACATTCAATCCCACTGGCTATATCATCTACAGTCAGCCATGTCTCACTAATACCAATAACCTGTGGTCTGGAAGTGCCAACCATGGCCAAAAACTCTTCCTTCTTGTTCCTAATACTCCTTGTATTAGTGTACATGAATTTAAGACCCCCATTAGCCCCAACCCTACCTTGATGCCTTATATTAACTGTCCCACTCTGATTTGTTGTCCTTATTTGCTCTGGCATATTATGTTCATTCTTATATTCAACTGCCTCCCTAAGGACTGTATATCTACCCCCCCCTTGACAAATCTACTCAGGACATATAATTTTGTTTTGCCTAATTTTACAACCTCAGTTGATCCAACTGAAACTAAAATTGCAACTAATCAGAAACTTAAATACCAACCAAATCTTATATTTTTGAAGAAAATTCCATGTATGTAGTTATATAAATATATATCTTTATTTAGCGTATAATGATGATAAAACAAGCGTTAGGTCCATACGGGCAATTATGGCACCACCTATTATGAAATAACATAATACTATTATTGGTTATAACGTATTTTTTGCCTGTACATAGCTTGTATTCTCCTGGTTAGTATGTCTACGAAAAACTCTAATTTCCTGGAAGAAAACTCTTTTATCTTCGTGTGAGACCGGCTAACTCACCTTCAGTTTAAAAATCTCAGATAAAGATTCTTCGCGTTCATACGAGATTCGAACCCAAATCTTTCCAACCGAATGGAATGTCGAAGCCGACTGATCAGAATGGTGATATTACTATACATAATTTCTACGTATTTCTTCTGTGTGTGCTTAAGGCGCGATTGAAACAAAAACTGAAATAACTAGAATATTTTAGGTAATGTTTATTCCAAATAATAATTTTCTGCTTTCAAATAGTACTTGGTATATTATGCAAATAATAAAATTTGAAGTGGCGCAAGAATCAGAGTTATAATGTTTGGAAATCTAACACAGATGTTTTATTGTGCGATGACTTATTAATGACATCGTTGTTGCGATTTAGATTATTGGATATATAAAGAACGCCATCGCATGACTTCATGCTGGAAGAATTTAATTATCCTTTCTCCTTTCTGTAATGAAATTTACTTCTTTTTTTTTTTTTTACTTTCTTCTGTATTGTAATCGCTTGTCAGAAATTATATGTCAAATATTGGTTTCCTAAAGAATTTTGGTAGCAATAATATTTGTAAAAGAAACCAATCCATCTTGCATAGGACCTATTGTATTAATGAACTGTTCAATTATTAAAAGAATAAGCGTTTTATGATTCAAACAGTAACTACAGGGTGTCCCAAAATTCACGCAAGATTTAAATTTAGCGCCATTTGTGCGGTAAAGTGTTGCCAACGAGAAAAAAAAGACAGAGTGGCAGCTGACAGTTCAAGGTTATTAAAAATGGAGGGCTACACGAAAGAACAACGCATTTTCATTGTTGAGCAATATTTTAAAAATAATGAAGGTTTGGCAGCTACAGTTCGCAATTTTCGTACAAAATATAGTCGGAATAGTGATTTAACTTCATCAACTGTGAAAAGATTAATTAAAAAATTCAAGGAAACTGGATCAATTAGTGATCTTATACACTCTGGCCGTCCTTCAACAAGTCGTTCAACAGGAAACACCGAAGCAGTTCGTGAGTGTTTCTGAGAGTCCAGGAACATCAATTCGGCACCGTGGTCTTGAATTGGGCATTTCGAGAAGCTCTCTACAGCGTATTCTCACGAAAGATTTGCATCTTTATGCTTACAAAGTTCAATTGACTCAAGAACTGAAGCCTAATGACCACACACAGCGAAGAGAGAGTTCGTTGAATGGATTATGCAACAACAACGTGGATGCTTATTTTTCGAACAAAATCATCTTCAGCGATGAGGCTCATTTCTATCTTGATGACTTTGTTAATCGACAAAATTGTCACATTTGGGGTTCAGAAAATCCATGAGTGATTGTTGAGAAACAAATGCATCCACAACGTGTCACTGTTTGGTGTGGATTTTGGGCTAGAGGCATCATCGGTCCATTCTTCTTCGAAAATGCGGCTGGTAAGACAATAACAGTTAATGGAAAGGCAATAACAGTTAAAGGCACAAAAAACTGGATTATCATGTCGCTATCGCGATGATAATCCAGTTGTGCCTTGCAAGATATGGATGTGGACGACATGGAGTTTCAACAAGACAGTGCCACATACCACACAGCCCGAGAAACAATTCAATTACTGCATGAGTCATTTCCCCGTCGTGTAATTTCCCGTTTTGGTGATCAGAATTGGCCGCCCAGATCATGTGACTTAACGTTGGACTTTTTCTTTGGGGTTTTTTGAAGTCTAAGGTTTATGCCAACAAGCCCACGACCACCCACGCCTTGAAGGAGGGAATTGAGCGCTGTATCAACGAAATTCAGCCACATTTATGGAAAACGGTCATGGAAAATTTCGACAAAAGAGTGCGTATGTGCCAGCAAAGCCGTGGAGGCCATTTACCCGATATGCTATTCCATGCATAACCCTATACTGTATACTTTATGAATCAATAAGAAATTACAATTTTTAATTTAAAACCTGTGTTTTCTATCAAAAGTACTTTTTGCGTGAATTTTGGGACACTCTGTACAAATATAGAGTTCGCTACTGTCAATTTTACATTGTATTATAAAAATGAAGGGAGTAACAAGTAAATCACCTCATCTAAACTGATTCCTGTTATCAAGGATAAGTCTTTTTTATATAATTTCTTTTTTATATAATTAATGGTCTTTTTTAAATAATTTCCCAAACTTTCAGGTCCAGCGAATCCCTTTAATAAAAGTTAAGACCTCTTCCCTCAAAGGCAGTTTGAGAGAAGGTATAATATTTCATTCAAACCCGAATAATTATACAGGTAGTTATTTTTTTAACATTTGCGTTATAATAAATTACAAACATGAGAAGCATCTTTAATTTTAACATATATTTTTAGTTATATGAATCCAATATACATACCGTAGAAACAGAAATCATGAATTAAAAATTTCGAATAATAAATAAAAAATCTTAATGAGATGAATCATATTTAGAGGAGAGTTCTGACTTCGTCGTTCAAACTGTTTGAGTTTAAAATTTTACTGCAAACACTAAAAAAACCACATTGTTGGAAAGCGATCGTGCCATAAACCAGACGCGGTCCTAACGGATATCAGGAAGCGCTAGATTGCATGTTTGGTGAACACAGCCAATTTACAACATGGAATTGATTAAAGTTGTTCTTGATCAACTAAGTTTTGCGAAAAACCAATGCAATGCCAAGAATGACATACATTGACTAATCGTTTGCAAAAATGCAAATCCGAAAAGCCAAAAGATATTTTATACACACATTGTTTCTAATACTATATTTTAGAGTTTTTAGTTATTGAAAAATCGATTATGCAATATACCTGCACTTCTCTACGACAGTATGGCTGCAAAAATATCATAGTTACAAAAAAATCTAAATTTAAAGTGCCTCATCGCGTACTCTCTAAGACATTTTCCGTAATCTTGAAGGTTCTCCGTACCACACTTTTCACACACTCTAACACAGTTTTAAACTATGTGAAAAGTACCTCGATCTACGGACAGCTATTTGTTATTCTTAAAAAGTAAAGACATCTTACTGTAAAGTAAACCATATTACTGTCAAAGTCGTCTCCCTTTCCATAAGGCAATGGGAAATTTTTATCTGCTCGTTTATCAATTCGCAAGAGTGCATATGAGTTTAATGTACCTAAAAGAATTTATTTATATATAAGGTTGAAATGGGTATACACTGTGTTATAGGTAAATGTCACACAGAAAACTTGTAAACTTGAGAGTACATTGGTATTATCATTGTGGCGAATGAAAGCTTAAATCAAAAACAGCTTATGCAATCATATCAATAAATATGACTATGAATATAAATTTAAAAAAAAAAACGATTTCAAGTAATGTTTTGTGTTATGTAAAACCTCATTGGCTTTCATAACATTCCTAGACTACAGTACAATTATGCAATGATTGTACAGTGCATTGCATTGTACTTTCATTGCAACTGCATCGCAATGAAATGCATTGCAATAATGAGGGTCCTTATAATTGTAATTTTAACACTATTATTTAGCAATCATTTCCACGAATTACTTTAATGCACGCTCTCTTTCACTGAAGCGAGTGTATAATTTTGCTTCAAAGCATAGCCACTGCTATCGTCAAACCACAAGCAACATTCGTTATAATTTTCAAATAAACTTCTCTGATCCCTTAATTAATATCCCTGTCAAAGGCACTCCATATTCTGGTCACGTTTATGCAGTTCGTAATAGCCAATACACAACAGACCTAATCATTAACGTAACATGTTTCTGACACGAGACACGCCTTGGAAGTGGTTAAATCATGAATATATATATATATATATATATATATATATATATATATATATATATATATATATATATATATATATATATATATATATAGCTGAAGATGATTTGTTGCACAGACGACATTAAAATAAGTGTAGCTCAATACGCTTTAGGACAAAGATAAAGGACAATTTGTATGTAGAAATATGCCAATAAAAAGCGAAGTAATAATGTTGTGTATGTCTTTCAGGATTAAACATAAATTTAAACAGATTCTTGAAGCATAATGTTGCAATTATCTAAATAAATTAGAGTAGAGATTTAAGTCATTAGATATTGGTTATTTTAATTCAACTTGCCATTTTGATATAAATGTCTCTTGAACAAAACGGAGGAGGGGAAAAGCGCTTGCAGTTTTCTTTAAGTATGCAGTAAAGTTGCAAAGCAGTTTCCTACACACTCAACCAGATTTCTTTACTACAGCATAGTAATTTGATTACACTCCATCTTAACAACTGTACAAACAATTCGAGCCATGGTTAGATCGTAGGATTTCGAGCGCAAATAATTTGATACTCTGTGTCTCGTTACTTCAGCGGTAACTGATTTTCGCTTTGACTGTAGAAGTAAAATAACCGAATTTAATTATCCTTTCAATTTTTTTAGTCGATGAACAAGTGAAACATAGAAGTAAATACTTTTTTTCGGTTTATTTCATTTGCTAATAAATGTGGAACAGTCTTTCTTGCAGTGGTCATGTGATGCCACTTCATTTATTTTATTTATTTACTGTTTAGGAAAATGAAAGATAAACATAAAATGACAACAGCCTGTTGCATTTTAGTTTAACGTGAGTAAAGATTTGAGTCCAACGGATGTCAGGAATTCTTGGTTCGTCTTCTCAATTTATGGAAACATTCCTGAGTTTTCTATCTTCGTTCTATGAAATCGCTTAGGTTTCTTCTTCTTATTGTGCTATCTTCTATCGAAGGTCAGCGATATCTTGGCGAACAAACTGCGCTCTTGTGCTAATCTGAGCAGTTGTGCACTGCTCTTTCCTGTCCACGTCTTGATGTTGTGAAACCATGATATTCTTTTTCTTCCTCTAGTTCCTTTGCCATCAATTCTTCCTACCAAAATAGTTTATAGAAGTTGGTATTTGCTGTTTCTCATGATGGTTTACATTGATCAATTTAAGTAATACCAAAAATATTTGTTACGGTCATCTGCTTATCACAATCCAGTAATAGGTTTGAGGTCTTAATAGTACCTTATAATGATCTCGTAACTTGTCATCAGGATCCCTGGGACTATGCATTCTGCAGGATAAATTTAATCACATGGAAGCCACTCTAGGGCCTTAATTGATTTATTCTAATTTCGTGTTGGATCTTTATTATTGATAGCAATTTCATATTCATTTTAATTTTAATAATCAGCAAAACTTCTGATTTAGCTATAGTTACTAGTGACAGAAGGTAGCCCACTGAAAGATATCCTCCATTTTGCAAAATATTTCTAAGAGAAATTTAAGGAAGCTCTGAAATTCAGACAATTTCAGAAAACTGGTCTTTCTTAACTGCAAGTCTAATCACCTCTTCTGAGCTAATTTCTTTTTTCGCTTAAGTGTAAAGAAAAAATATACTGATTACATGTGCATAATTTAAATTTAGGTTCATTTTAATAAATACTATTAAAGATGCTTAAAGTTTTCTTACTACTCTTGTAAAATATGTTAAAACCGATTTATATTTCTCTTCCAGACACTGTGTGATTAAGGAAGTCATCTATTGCTTCCTTATGAGTGTGTGTGTGTGTGTGTGTGTGTGTGTGTGTGTGTGTGTGTGTGTGTGTGTGTGTGTGTGTGTGTGTGTGTGTGTGTGAGAGAGAGAGAGAGAGAGAGAGAGAGAGAGAGAGAGAGAGAGAGAGAGAGAGAGAGAGAGAGAATGTAATGGTCTTAAAATTATGGCACTAATTATTCTACGATACGCTATGACAACGTATGCTTTCTGTGCACCCGACAAACTAAATAGATTATTGTCATTACAGTACAAAATGATAAAACTGATCTTTTGGTAACAAAGAGACAATATCGACTTTACATACACTGCAATATCAGAACACAAAATACTAACAGCAAAACACTTATGTCACTATGCAGCTTTGCTAAAATATTATTTCGAAACCAACTGCAGGACAGTCAGAAATACATACCGTATAACAAGACCTCAGACAACTAATTATATCACATATAAATACAATAATCACTACGTAAATGCCACACGAAGCTTTTACATCCCAGACATGCTAAATAAACTACCTTTAAAATACAGGAACCTCAAAAACTACAATAGACTGAAAAGAGCTCTAAGGACATACTATGAGCACGCACCCTATACACCTTACAAACTTAATGAAACACAATACATTCAGGCTTTCTAGTTCAGTGACGCGTCAAGATATTCCAAATTATCGCGCGCGCGCGTGTGTGTGTGAATTTCTCAACTTATGGCTGTAGTGGATATTAGACCTATCATATATGCGGTTTTAATATATGCGATTTGATCCTTTGGTTTAAGACAATGAATAATTTAACTTAAACAGATCAAAATTAAAATGTTTATAATTCTGAAATTAAATTATTTGATTCTTTATACCTAATATTTTCCTATTTTTCGTAATAATTATGCTATTTTTTTTTTCTCGGTCTGGTTCGCCGAGTAAAAAAAAATAGCATTTTTTTTTACTCTCCAGGCAAAAGGCCGAGTGTTCGAATTCCTCCCTGGGCATGGAAGTCTGTGGTTGCCTGTGAAAATACTAGTAGTCGTGGTGGGGAGTAGATGGGGTTGGTGTAGTTGCAGTTATTTGTAGTTGGTGGATCGAGTGGTGGAGGCGGAGAGTTGTGGAGTGGGTGCCCTCCCACGATGAGTCCTTGGACTCTCTGGAGGTGTTATGTAATAATACTATATTTTTTACGACCAGCCCCAAGTCTTTTATGGTGATATTGTATTATTAAGCCAAAAATAATTATTTTGTTTCAGAGTTGTTTCAGACTGATGTGTCGTACTCCTGTCATAACGGCTAACGATAAAAATTGTTGATTTCTTATTTGAACCTATATGTGTAACCTTTATGCCACGAAGTTTTCTTTTATTTCTCTCTCTCTCTCTCTCTCTCTTTTAATACGATCATTGTTATTATTCATAAGTGCTACTTAAAATTATATTACATAGAGGTAATTGGGATTGATAAATTTGTGATTAATTACGTAACAACGTATTGACACACAAAGTATTGACATACAACAAAATAATAAACAATAATAAACTATAATAAAACCAAGAAAACTGTGACTCTTCTGCCACATGAGATATACTCTAGTCTTTTCTTTTCCATTGTTTTTTTGGGGGGGGGGGATTCTCACAAAGGTATTATAAACCTATATTAATACGCTGAGGTTAGTTAATCCGTTTCCAATTGTCTCTAAAAATGAGGGATTTAATATGCGTCGCAAAAGCCAGATTCAAACTGAGCTTTTTTGTCCATCGATAGACAATTAAATTTTATTATAATTTAAGATAAATTTAAAATTAGCAGTTCTTAAACACTGTCATGAAATGGTAAAGAAATATCCTAAGATTATTTCTTGTAGAAATTCTCTTATACAACTAACAGCTTTAACTTGTAATTTATAAACTGATATTTAATATTGATGAGATTTTATTGAAGTAGGAAAGTGTACATAATCAGGATATAAATATTTGCATAGTCATCTTGGTCTTCATGATTTTGCATAAGTAAAATATCACGGAATGATATTAAATCTCAAATATGGAAGTGCATAGAAAATATTGTGTGATGTGCACAGCACATGATTACAGAAAGTAAAAAATGAAACGTCAAAAATATATTGTAAACCATGAATTTCTTAAAACGTGCGCTGGAGTATTGTGTGTTATATAGGTGAGGCGATTTAGAAATCGGAGAAACATAAAATAAGAGGTTACCTTTTATATAAATTTTTATATTTCAAATATTTAAATTTCAATTTTAGATTTTCAACTACATTTTTATTTCATGTGTCATAAAGCACGAGAGTAATTCTAAAAGCATCAAAATTTAAAATAAAGTTAGGGGTGCGAAAGTTTGAAATTGGACTTGTTTTATTACTTCTGTATCAGTAGAAAACCGACAAAAGATTACATTCGTTCAAAAATGGCTTTCATTTCAGAGAAAGTTTCCTTACCTTCTGAAATAATAATGAAAAAAAATAAAATACGCCTGTCAGGCCATCGTTCCAAACTGCATTATTCATGTAATCCTCACATCCATTAAACTTTTAGTATTTTGTATCCGATATCTAGACAAGAATAGCATATTAGCATAGTGTTATAAAATAAATACATAAAAATAAAAATGTTGTCATTTAATAATAGTCTTGTGATACAAAATACTTAAAGATGTGTTTTGTTTTTTGTTTCGGTTTTTTTATGAATGTTAGTTTTTTTTTTTTTTTCTTAACATAAGTTACATTAATATTTCAGGGAGAGGTAAACATTGATTGGAGATAATCATCATTCTGATGGGCTGTCATTCTCCTCTTAGATACCAATTCCAAAATATTCCTCTATTGAAAAATACATGATTTTGTGTGTGTGTGTGTGTGTGTGTGTCGCAGAAAAATTTTAACTAGTACCTCATGTTATGTAAAGGCTGAGATAAACTCACGAACCAAGTACATCTGAGCAATACGCACGTAATATCCATATAGCACATACCATTTCGACCTATGCGTTATTCAAGAACAATTCATGGCCTATCCAGATAGAAAGAGAGAAGAAAATAATCTATAACTAACTGATAATTATGCCACTTAATAATAGCGAATAATCACAAAATGGAGGCGTCGTTTATTCATTTATGAATAAGAACAATCTACTAATAGAAAAATCACCTTAAGCAGATGTGGAGTAATATTTCTGCTAATGTTTTGTTCTTATTTTGTCGTAAAGAATCTTATTAATTTAAAATGATATTGTGATAAAACATTGATACACTTTTCACTTCATCAAAGAAAAAGAAAAATTATTTAAAAAAGAAATAAATCTGCATCAGCATCTTTATCCATTGACATTTTTTGTCTTAAGCGGCAGTAAAAATTCTCCAAGAACATTTCCAGTTATCAGCACCCAATTTCGTCAGAAGACTAATGGTTATAAGTTTAGGTAATGCTTTATTTGTATTATTTCCATCAATTTTCCACTGTTTCCTTGTGGAATAGATTATTCAAATATGGAGATACCTCTGATTAATTTGTTAGCGCATAGAAACTCTAGCAACATTCATGTTTGTATGGAGTTTGGTCTTTTTATTTTATTTATTTATTTTTTTACAAATTTTAAACATTCAATCTATTTATGTTTTTGTTAGAAGAAATGCAGTATGCAGCATTTTTCTTTACCAAAGACTATTCCAATTTTGATTTAAACTAATTACGTGTTCTAGAATTACTAATACCGAGGTATGTGAGGTATGATGGAATATTCTTTGGGAAACTGCACATATTACGTTTTTAGTTTGTTTGTATTTCGATTGGAAACACTAGATGGAGGTAGTGGTTTGGAAACACAAAATTGTTGTTGTTGAAATCACACTCACCCGTAGACCCACATTTCACCTCTAGGCATTCGAAACCGAAATTCTATGGAATAAGTTGGTTAATCCTTATTCCTGGATGGTCTTATATCTGTAGATGTGTGTGTTCACGAAGCCAATTCTGAGGGACGAAAAACTCGATTTTTCGTGTGAAAAATCCTCTACCTCCATATCAGACGGAATAATGGAATCGAACCCATGTCTTTCTGACTAGAGGGCTTCGTTTATACCGAGCTCTAAACACAAACTACGAAAACCTATTATGATTTCTTTCCATGGACACTATTTTCCTTAAGAATATTCCCAGAGCTGCTGAAGATGTCATTTGCAGTCTTTGTCGCTTCGTATAGATTTATAGATAATCGGTACTTTCACTATTTATCGTAAGAAATTATATTTTAATAATAATGTATTTTTAGGTAATTTGCAGATGAGATTCCCATAATTTCTTCTTTAGAGCCATTAGATGATTTTTATTGGCTATATACAGTATTAGGGCTCGAATTCCATCTGAGCTAAGCATGCCCTTAATGATGGATCACCATTTTAAGAGAATTGCCTCTATAACTACTCCTTGGGAAGAACATTATATTATATAACTCTTTTTAATCGAAATCCAAATGTCACCAATGAAATTCTCAAACTTATTTCCAGGAGACAATTATGTATGACCTCGCTTCGTCACTTCCTTTTGGTGGAGGTGCATGTTCTATCAAGAATGTTAAATCCAATGACAATGCAAATCATGATGCATCCTTGCTATGATTTTTAAGAAAGGGGATACAAAACTCATATTCTCACGACACTCTTGTTCAGATTTGAACATAGAAGGCATGCTTTAAATACAGGGTGTTCGGGATAAATTTGACAGTTTCGTAAGGAAAAAGAAAATCTTCTTTGTATCTATTAAATTTAATGAATTGACAAAAAAACATTACAGGCAGAGTTAATTACAATACTATCAACAAGATTTACTCAAAATAACCACCATTAGCATCGATCACAGCTTCAATTCTGCTTCGGAACCTCGAACAAGCTGATGCTACAGTCTCCCTGGGAAGGGCCGCAAAAACTGTTTTAATTTTATCCATTAACTGGGCTTTTGTATTACTGGAAGTGCGATTGGTGTCTTTTTCAACTGCGCCCCATACAAAATAATCCATGGGGTTAAGGTCTGGGGAGTTTGGAGGCCAAACATTTGGACTGGTGAAGTCGTAGAAATTTTCAGACAACCATTTTTGACTTTTCCCAGAGGTGTGGCAAGGGGCCGAATCCTGCTGCCATACATACGGCCTACCATTGGCTACCCTTGTTATCCAGGGCTTGACTACAGTTAGCAACTCCACGAACAAAGCCCGAATTCCAATGCCAGGGTTCTTCAACACCTGTTCCTGCAGATTTGCGAGGAATTCTGCTGTACGAACGCAATCAGATCGTCTGCTAGGGATCTTTCTTCTTGCTACATCCTCGTAGTCACCATTGCAAGTCTCTAGTTCATGCCTGATTGTTTTTACTGTATTCAGGGAGCATTGGGCAGCAGTCGTAATATCCTTATTTTGATGGCGGGCACGAATCATCATGATACAAGTTATTCTCTTCCATGATTCAGGTGGGTTCCAGCTATCCATCCTTTCTGACATCTTGTATATGAATGAAGAAGGGTCCAAACTTTTAAATGAAGAGAAGTGTGTGTTAATACATGTAACTTACGGAAAAATATAATTAATTATAAATATGTCAAATTTATCCCGAACACCCTGTATGTCCTGATTGGGAGCATCTTCTAAAATGCTGAAAAGTGAGATTGTGAAATTACTGGAAACTCTCTACAATATGGTTCTAGGAGGGTCTTTGCTTGCATTCGTGCTAATTGGCTGTTTTTAGTGAAGAGAATATATTCTATTCTTCAAGTATCTCAGAACAGTTGAAGCCTATCCTGTGAAGCAATATCCAGGATCTTCATTGCAAATCTACTGAAAGAGAAACTTTTCTCCACTTTGCATGCCCGTAGTTGATCCAACTAAAGTCCTTCCGGAAAATTCTATCAAGGATTAGTTTACTAACAAAAATCATTTCTGTTTCTATATTCATAGATGAAAAAGGTTTGCGATGATCACCGGTGGCCAACTGAGAAATCCGTACTGCATGGTGAAAATAGATGCCATACTAAGTAAATTAAGTCTATTACTAAGTAATAGATGCATACTATATTACTCTTTACTATATTTACTGGAATAATTCCTCATCTCATTGATAGAGAACTTCTTGTAAGAGTTTAAAAAAAAACCTAGAGGATGATGATGGGGAATATTTTAGTCTAAATAGACTACAGCGAAAAACAGAGACTACCAAAACGTCACTTGTGGAACTCAAGAATATGCACTTCAAGCGATAAATTATTTTCTCTCATTCTGGCTTTGAAATCATTATTGTTGCTTTCAAAGAAGCGAATTAACTTTTGCAAAAAAAAAAAAAAAAAGACACAAACGTCAATTTTGGAGCATGGAAACTATTCCAAAATAACTGTTAAAATGAATGAAATTTCATTAGTACCAGAAAACTTTTAGTGTATCCATAATTTGGTTCTCTGCAAGGTTATGAGCTTGTGGCTATTTCCTAATTAAGGCAATATAGTTTAATGTTTGCCGGTAATAATAATCTGTTATCATGTCCTGCATTTGGGATCACTGGATATGCTTCGCTTATTGACCTTATTACACGATACTCCTGTTGAGGCAAGTATACTGTTATTTGATGCTACGCGTAATTTAATTCCCTCAACTGTCTAGGTGTGCTCGTTTACCGTCCTCGGGAATTCAAGCGCTGTGTGCATCATTCAGCATTTATCTCTCTTTAATTATCAAAACAGTTCCTTGTGTCTCCAACTATCCTCATAGCATAGATAACATACAAAGCTTACAGATTACATGAATTAGTTACACTCGTTAACCAACTATTATTCCTATAATAGTTAGTAACTGAGTGAGGTTATTTACAGGGGCAATAATGGAGATTTATGTAGTGTATGATATCATTGAGATAGCATTTAGAGTCGTGTTGTGATAGTACAAATACACACAAATCTTTATTTGTTTAGTTAAAGCTTATATATATTTCTTACCACATTCTGCATTGTGCCAGCGTTGATAACTGCCTTTTATTTTTTGTGGGTGGAAAGTTGTTTCATACATTCTTCAAATAAATTAGTATGAAATAACTAAAACAGTTTTCCAATTTTTTATTTTTTTTGGAAATAATATTTGGAAGACTATAAGAATTACCGAAATGCCAAACTTCAATTATAGGGGATTACGTAATCTATAATCATCTGAATATCGACGTGAAACGATAATTTTATCAAAACGAGATATTTGATTTGAAAAATAGAATAAAATAAAAGACACCAATTTTATTTTTATACTGACCCTACACTTGATACGTTGCATATCCTATAAGCTTACAGTGCCATGTGTGGGCAAGTGAGCAAGGAAATATATATACCGAATTGATATGTTTATTAAAGAGAGCGGAGGCTGTACTTAGTAAGAAAAAGAGTATGGGAGATTGTTCCAAAAAAAAAAAAAGAGGTGGGTGGAATGAAAGAAGATGATGGAACTTGAGGTTATTTACAGGGGCAATAATGGAGTTGGAGCTGGACAGCATATGGGTATTGGCCATTGGCTATTCTAGTTCTTACATAGTAAGAACTAGAAGAAAATGAAGGAATTAGCAACCAGTTGAGAGGAGTAATGCTGGAGAAAGGACCTAGAAAAGATAGTTTCTAAAGTATCAGAGCGCCTCTGAAAAGGGTAACAGATCGCCTATACAAGTCAAATCAAAAATCAAAGAACAGATTCGTTGGTCGAATCTGTGACTTTAAAAAGGTGTTAGGAGTTTAAAGGAAGAGAAGTAATGTTTAGAACAAAAAAGAACACCAATTTCTTTTTAGAGCCTAAGGAGGAGAGGATAAACTGGATGTGAGAGTCAACCCAAGAAGAGAAAGTTGGTCTGGAAAGGAAACTGGGACATTATCAAAAATGAGAGGTGATGACGTCGTATCTTTCTTGCGGGTAATGATGCAGGCTTGAATTTTTTGACATTAAAATTTATTAAGTGGTCTTCATCCCACTTGAGGATGTCGTGGAGGTCAGTGTTTAAGTCATTCGTCACATAAGATCTCGAGGCATCTATTACAGTACTAGATGATTCCTCGCATGTGGAAGATCATTGAAGAATACTGTCGTCAGCATAGATGTGAATAGCATTTGAAGTCAGAGAAAGAACGTTCTTGATGTAAAAGAGGAAGAACGTGAATGAGAGAACAGAACCCCGGGTAACTTCAGCGGTGATGAAGAAATCTATATTAATTTAGTTGTTATAATGACAATAGAGGAATTAAACAACAAAAAACTCAATCAATAACAGTGCGTTCGCTTGCAAAACGTCGAGAAAGACCAATACCAAGAAGTTGGGCTCTCTCTCTCTCTCTCTTTCTTTTCAAAATAACAACATTGCAAACAACTAAACTCAATAGTGAAAAGAAAAGAAGCAAAAGTTGTATATTTTTACTCGAAATATAATCCCATTCCATCTTTGTTTAACATATCAGAACACTATTATCATCAACCATCTTGCGTTTCATTATCGTAAGTAATAATATCATGAGATGGATAATTCCAAGTCCATAGTCTATTACTTCTTGTTTCCTTTAAAGTTTCTTTTTCTTTCTTTCTTTCTGTTGTTTAAAGAGAGAAAAGCATTGAACTTTTAGTTCATGAAAGCGGCTAACTCACTTGTAGCTGAGATCTTATTAAAGTTTACTTGTTGTGGATCGGTTCGAATTCACTATCCATCTGAAATATGTGATGCCTGATAAGCATCTAACAGAAGAGATTAGAAAAATGATAGCTTAAATATTATATTAATGTTTGCAAGCGTAGTAACCAAAACAACGAGCGCTAAGTGAATAATGTCAGGTAACTGTTTTGTTAAAATATGACATATATTTTAACTCGATAGGATTAAGATCGTTACTTACGCATTCCAAATTTATTATTGCAATAATATATTCATTTAAATATTGTCCTTAAGGTTAATTATGTTTTTGTTATATCTAAATGAAACTATTTCTCATTTTTAAATGAAACTATATTTCATTATTAAATGAAACTATTTTAATAAATTTCAAGTGAATAAAATATGTAATTTGATTATCTATTTTGAGTATTAGAAATACGAAAATTTCTGTAAATCTGTTTTTGTGAAGTAGAACTAAAGCCGTGTGAGGGAAGCGGGAGATGGGTTTTTGTATCTCTTATCACGCAGGAGTGAGTTTCTGTCACTGGCAGGTGCGTCTACTTTTGTGGAATAGTAGTATAGATTTTCATGGGTGCTTGTATGATATTTTGTGTACTTGGAGATTACCGGGGTTATTGGTTTTCCGAGCGTCGTTTCTTGATATTGTGGTTTGGATTTGAGCGGGTGTGTTCTTTGCGTGTTTTGTGTTTCTTGGAGGGGTGGATTAGCTAACATTAGAACACATGGAGATAACGGATCTCGTAGAAATATTTTTAGGCGACGAAATTCGCGGAGTACTGCAACAGCATCGCAATTGTTTAGGTGGTACAGCTTCGCGAACCAAGCACGTTGGGGCAAAGTTAGTGCCATCACTCTGGACAGTATTAGCAACCAGAATGAAGGGAAATTTTCATGTCCATCTTTTTAAACCCTCCTTTCGAGTTGCGTGATATGCAAATTCCATCCATTTAGTGTTTACAACGCCATTAGTAGTGAACTTTGGCACTACCTTTTTTTCTCAGATGTCGCATCCGCATGAGCACAACGTATAATGTAATTTATTATAAGTGTCACAGCATTTGAATCAATGCCACTCCGCAATAGGGATAAATTTTGATCAGCCTGTATTCTGATGCCGGTTTAGCACAAAACTTCATTCATTTTCGATGACAACTCCAAATTTATACTCTCAACGTTTTTTTCCCTTTAATACCATTTGAAAAGATCAATTTTTCTTTATTTGATGAAACATAAAATATATAAAAATGCTTACAACTCGACTTCACCAATTTACTGATATATGTGATTTACAGATAGATTAATATTATATGCCGGCATGGTTGTCCGAGTGGTTAGCGTATCCGCTCTCCAGCCAAAAGACTGCAGGTTCCAATCCTGCTGTGGGAATGGATGTTTGTGATTATCTGTGAAAATATTAGTGGTGGTGTTTGGCGGTAGATGGCGTTGGTGTAGATGATGAAGGTAGTTGTATATGGTGGATTGGTGGAGACAGAGGGTTGTAGAGTAGATGCTCTCCCTCGATGAGCCTTTGGACTCCCTGGAGGTGTTATGTAATAATAATAAAAAATAATAATATATCCTCAATATATATATATATATATATATATATATATATACTCAAAGGTTCGCCGAGTGGTTAGTGTATCCTGTCTCCATCCAAGAGGTTGCGGGTTCGAATCCCGCGTAGGCATGGATGTTTGTGATTGTTCACTCCCAATATGGACTGGGTCACCATGGGAGTAGTAGACCCAAAACCTCCCGCAATGGAGGAGACCTTCACCATGCAATGGGCAGAAAAATAGGCTGAAAAAAATATCCTCAGTGGTCGGGCAGTAACATCATGATAGTATTACATTAAAAGTTACATCATTGCTAAATTCCTAGCAACACTTTTCTTCTAGATTAATCTGTTATCCGTCAAGAAGCTGATATTATCAAATGTTATATTTCTCTTATCTAAGGCATTTATTACTCTTTCAATCCATTTAGTAACAAAAAATAGTTTCCATGTGCTGGTTTGAGTGTTTTCTACAATTTCAATTAACTGTCTTTTTAGTCTTCATTTATCTTTTTGCGGGTGGGAGGACTGTTAATTTATTTGTGCATTTTGTTAAGCAACAAGAATTGTACATTTTTCCAATAAAAAATCGATATTTCTGACTATTGTGTTAATACATAATGGAATGGACATTTCTTGAAAAGATTTCCATTTAACTATTTTACTTATTTTCTGAATGCAGAATTAAAATTTAACAAACAGATATTTTCAGCGCATTCATGTTTAAGCATTTCAGCTAAATTTAGTTTCCTGAATTATTAAATCCATTTTCGTACTCAGAATCTAAATTTATGAAAGACATGAACGACTGTTTCCATCCAATAATATTCCGTTAATGTATCCTCATTCGTACACAATTACCATTTCGATTGCGGTATTTGTAATTTTAAACTTATAGATTTAAGAGTCAGGATGTTACTTGGATTTCTTCAGATCGTATTACATATCAATGTTGTGGTGTGGTGTGTTTGTATGGTGTGAAATTTCTTCTTGGAATTTTTCGTTTTTTGTTGAGACCTCTAAGTGAAAATTATCTTTTAAAAGTTGAACATAGTATTTCTCCAGCAAAAGGTCACTATAGACTAATAAACATTCGAAAAGAATAAATAGAAAGGGAAAAATGTGAGATCTCTTCGTTCTGACAAAATTTCGATTGCAAATAGAAACTTTCCTGTGTACAGATTAGTATTGATTTAGTACAGATTAGTTTTATTAAAAATAATAAAATGAAATGTCAATTTGCAAACAGAGTCTTCATTAAAGGAAATATTACTTGTTCCTGAGTAGTACCCGATTTGTTCCGTTAATAACATATAGCCATACCAATACTCCTATTAAGAATAAACAAACAATTCATATTGACTCGGGAATAATGCTCATTCCTCATTTTGGAGAGGCTTTGCATGGTGAAACGTATATAAAGCTACGTCAGTGTGAAAGGCATCTAATGAGAGAGCGCCACGTAATTCGGGGGGGGGGCTAAATTACACACGTATCTACGCAAGCGAAGTGACGTATTTTGAAGTGATTTAGTTTATTGCAGTATGTCTACATTTGTTAAGTGACATGTATGTTATACTGTGCCTACGATTGTGAAGCGATGTAATTTATTATACTGTGTAATTGTATATTATTTATAATTTACATTATTTCTCTAAATGACATTTAGAGAAATAATGTAAATCCCGAACAGCTCAGTTCAGACGAAGCCAGTGTAACTATCAGACCGTTGTTCTGTGAATCAGTCATCAAAACGTGCGCGTTCAGCTGACAGAAAAACAAGAAAGAGAAATTTACGAAGTATGTGAATAGTTTACTCTTGTTATTTCTTATTGTATTTAGCAATCTCTTTCTTACTAGTTAGTCACTGTAGTTACTTCAGAAGGAGATTTGTTTGTGTGAAAAAGATATGCAATATTAATCTTTATATAGTAATATGCTAAATTAAGAACATACGATTCTTTAAAAGTATCTAAATATTCACGTAGCAAAGATGCATTTCTCTAGAATATAGTTCAAATAAAATGAAATAGGGGTATTGTTTACCTACTTGTGTAAGGAATAGAAGCATTTTCTCCCAGCCTCTTATAATGATTTTTTACGCATGTATACAAACAATACTGTTTCTCAGGTTTCGTTTGGAGAGTTGGTTTTAATATTTCCTTGGCTCTATTTGGCTGATATAGTTTTAGTAGCTGTGTAGGGTGAGTCAGAATCAATTTCCTGCATGAAAGTAAGTGCGTTGCTTTATGGTGGTGTTGGTGATTTTATTTTATATTTTTCAAGATATATTTTATTATTTTTCATTTTGAAAGTAGATTTGAAAATTTGGTGTCGTTTTTATTGGTTGAAAATTTTCTTATTGTACCAGGTAGTGTATTTTAGATGTATTGTTTGTGTAAAAAATTTCGGGTTGCTGTCCCAAAACGTAATTTCCCTTTGCTTCCCCGTGTGAAGAAACAGTAAAAAAATTTCTATTTGCTAATTTTCTGTTTCTTGTGATGTGTGTTTCTGTGTTTGTTTCCTCTTGCTTGTGGGTGATTGAACTTATTCTGCATTTCTCACTGCGTAATTTCTTGTTTAAGTCCAGTCATCGATGATACAACAGAAAAATCATTACATTTTCAAGAAATCACACACCAGTGCATCTGAGCATGAATATTATTATTATTTTTATTATTCAGAGCACCTCCAGGGACTCAGCGATTCATCGAGGGAGGCCACATACTACACGCACCAGCTATCATACTTATTCTTGAATTCATTCACACTGCTTGCACTCACGACATCCAATGGCAATCCAATAACGCACCAACCTATCAGAGAAAAATCTAGCCCTCACCCCCTTCTTAGTGGCATTCATTCTCAGCTTCTAAGGATTCCCCTCATGTCCTTTCCCACCCTCCATCTTCTTCTTCTTCTTCTTCTCCAGCTTCTCCCACTTAAATGGGGTCCCCGTTTGTAATGAGTCTCCTCCACACCTTCCTATCTTGGGCTGTCACTACATCCAAGTTCTTCGTCTTCAAGTCCTCTTCTACCAGCTCCCTCCATCTCTTCTTTGGCCGCCCACGCTTCCGCCTTCCTTGCACATCCATCTGCATGACCCTTCTTCCCACATATTCGTCCTTCCTCCTCATCACATGACCAAACCATCTCAACCTTGTCTCCTGTATTTTCGCTCCTAAGTTCGTAACTTTCACTGTTCCCCTGACATAGTCATTTCTCAGACGATCCTTTCTGGTCACACCGCACATCCACCTAAGCATTCTCATCTCTGCTACTTCCATCCTGCTGATGTTATTTTTCCTCAGGGCCACAGTTTCTATAGCATATGTCATAGCTGGCCTCACTACTGTCCTATAAATTTTGCCTTTCAGATTGATCGGCACCCTCTTATCGCATAACACTCCAGCCATCTCCCTCCAGTTCCTCCAACCCGCTTGTATCCTGCATCCCACTTCCTTCTCAGCTCCTCCATCTTCTTCCACTGTTGAACCTAAGTATCTAAAGTCTCTCAACTTCCTGATGGTATTTCCTTCCAGCTCCAGATATGTCTCCTGGCCGCCGCCGCCCACTGGCAACACATATACTCTGTGTTACTTCTGCTCAGTCTCATACCTCTCTCTTCCAGTACTTTTCTCCATCTTTCCAGTTTAGTTCCCGCTTCTTCTCTTGAATCTACACACAGCAAGATGTCATCTGCATACAACATTGTCCAAGGCGCATCTTCTCGCACCTCCTCTGTTACCACCTCCATCATCACAATATTAAACAGAAACGAACTTAATGCTGACCCTTGATGCAAGCCAACTGTTACTTGAAAACTTTCTGTCTGTCCCAAACAGGTCCAAACACTTGTCTTCATATTTCTGTACATTTCCCGCACCAACCTGGCATATTTTTCCGGCACCTTCTTCTCCCTCAGACACCTCCAGACTTCTTGCCTTGGCACTCTATCGTATGCTTTCTCCAGATCAATAAATACCAGATGTAGCTCCCTTTGTTTCTCTCGATATTTTTCCATCATCTGCCGTAACCCAAAGATAGCATCTGTTGTTGATCTACCAGGCATGAAGCCAAATTGTTCCTTTGCAATCTCCACCTCCTTCCTCAATCTACCATCAAGAACCCTTTCTAGGATCTTCATTGTGTGGGACATCAACTTTATTCCTCTGTAATTTTTACAGTCTTGTGCATCCCCTTTATCCTTGTAGATGGGAACAAGAGTACTCTCCATCCATTCCTCGGGTATATTTTCCTTTTGGCAAACTTTCATGAACAGGTCCCACAGCAGGTCAATTCCCTCTTCCCCCAGTGCCTTCCATGCCTCCACTGGAATTCTGTCGGGGCCCACCGATTTTCCATTCCTCATCCTCTTCATGGCCTCGGTCACTTCCATTCTACTGATGTTCTGCACCATCCCCTCAGAAGGCTGCCCATCTCCTCTGTCAGTCCTTGCATTTTCCTCATTCAAAAGTCCCTCAAAGTATATTTTCCATCTGTTTCTTATGTCCACATCCCTCCATAATACTTTTCCTTCAGCATCTTTCCCACCCTCCATAAATTGAAAAATTCCATCAACTGAAATCCTGTATGACCCTTTCAGAAGTTTGTAAGTCTCAGTCATATCACCTCTCTTTCTCCTGTTTGCTAGTGTTTGCAGTCTACAAATTCTTAATCTGCCTTCATAATCAGCATTCCATAATCTTGATATCATTTCTAACACTCTCTCCAATGTATCAGAATCACAACGGAAACCAGGAGACCAGACCTGCGCATGAAGTGCGCAGGTCTGGTCTGGTCTGAAGTGAGGTCTTATCAAGGCCTTGTAAAGAGGCAAAATGACATCCTTATCTTTACATGTGAACGTTAGTTTCATCATTGCAATTATCTTTTGAGTTTATTTGCAGTCTTTGCTGCATGGCCCTCTGAACTTCAACTTCCTATTTACTACTCTAACTTACTAACTTACCTACTAATAGAATAAATAAAATAAAAAATACAATTAAATGACAGCTTTACTAGTATTCGATTTTATATATAAAAATTATTAAATCCTCAGGAAATTGAAGATAATCTGAAATAACTAACCCATCTCCTCCAAGAAATGCAAATCCCAAGAATGGTATTTGTTCATCCAAATCATCAAAGTAATCTAATCAAGCATGAAAATAAGTAAGCAATAATGTATGCAAAACCAAAATTACCTAACTGTCCTCTCCAAGAAACACTCAAAATTCAAACCAAAAAAATAAAAAATAAAAAATAAAGAAGCAATAGAGGAAAACCGATACCCTCACTAATCTCCCAACTACATAAAATATATTTATAGAAAACTATGCTACCTTTCCTCAAAAATATAAGCACTCATCTCACAGGGAAACATCCTCCCCGATGGGATACATGAACCTTCCACGCTACCCTCTCATACTCCTTGTCTTTCCCCAGTGATGAACACACATCTCTGCTCTTCCTCTGCTTCTTCTGCTTCTCCATCTCTTTCCCCCCCCCCCCACCACCACCACACGACAGGGTACCAGACAATATGCCCCTCTCGCCGCTTGTGGGCCCACCTCACTTGATCCCTGAGGCAAACATCTGGGGCCTATGGAGACAATCCAGACAGAATTCATGACCTTCCCTGAGATACCCCATACCCTAGAGGGGGGGTCATAAATTCTGTGAGGAGTATCACCATGTCTCATGGCTTATAACCGGCATTGAACCATAAAGACATCAGTGAGTTCCCTGGACAGTAACACTCATCGCTCCTACAGAGGTAAGCAATATGTTATAAATTTTTACAATTAATTTTTATTTTATCTAGGCCCAAAAGAGTGCTATCTGTTAGTAGTTTCTATAATTAGTTAACACTTCATGCAAATTACTGTGTTTCTATTTAACAATGCAATGAATGGAAGAAATCCAAGATAAATTTCAATCCACTTAACATATTACTTTCAGTTGCACTACATTTACAAACTGTTCATATAGTTTGTCAGCAGTTAGTTTGTAATATTTGTTTCTCCGTTTTCTGAGTGATAGATACAGAACTTTTAGTCTATAGTCAAATTTTTGTAAGAAATCGACGGCAGGATTTTTTTCCCAATTTGTTTCGAAGTTAGTGCTGATTTGAGCAAACTTTACAAGAGTAACTTCTTCGTCATTGTTACTAAGCGAGCAGTCTGTTTACTTCATCATAAGTTCGCTTTTCTGTTTAAATGCTTTTAAACAAAAGAAATGTCGATTCACATATTTTAATATTTTTGAACGCTGCAAAAGAAATTTCAAGTAGAAATGAAAGTGCATATAAATAGAAGATTTTAAAAGTTTTTTCTTTCTTTTCATATTTGCAAAAAAAAAGTGGAATTCGTTTTTGCCATTCCGAAAAATAGACATTTGCGAGAATCAGAATAGTCTGAGTTTAAAGAAGTTTTTGTTGGTTCAAATTCTCCAGTCTGAATATTCACTTGTCTTCAGTGTATTTCAGTTTTGTTCCGCGAGCCTTTCCTCTTCTTGTCTCTGGCTTAAATATTCAATACCTTCTATCCTATTTTGCTTTTCCCAATCTCGGATGAAAAAAAAAAGCTTATTCTTTAGACTTTCGCTGAATTACACATGATGTCCAACGAATCTGATCTCTCTCTCTCTCTCTCTCCCTCTCTTTTTTTTTTTTTTTTTTTGAAATTTGGGTTTTGATATCCAGAACACATTTTTCTAACAAAATGTGCACTGCATTAAATTGAAACAGTAAATTCTAAAAACATTGAGTTCATTATCATACGTCACAAAGAGGTTTTAAACATTTTTATTGTATTTTATTTTATTTTATTGTTTATTAATTATTTCGGTTAATTTCTGTTAGAATAAAATACAGAACCTGAATATTTTTTAAATTTTATTTTGGACGTTGCTCACTGCCCACATTGCTAGAGCAACAACGGAACTTTCACACATATTGGCAGATGAATAATTTCGGTATCATCTGCAATTAATTGATCATCACGTTCTCCAGATCGGAGGGTTTCCACCTTATTCCTATTGGGATTCCTGAAGGAAAATGTTATGGGAACAAATCACAGACAGTCCAACAGTTCAAGCGTGCATACATTAGTGCTTTATTTAAAGTAAGTAAAGTCTCCAGGATCTGTATTTCATTTTAACAGAATAAAACAATTAGTAATCAGTAAAAATCATCAAGTAACCCCTTCGTCACTTATGGCCACCCTTTACTTCCATAATCATCAAATTCCTAATATATATCCTCAGTGAGTGTATCGGATATTAACATAGTACTAAATGAAAAACCTTACACCATTATTAACAATTTTCCTCCAAATTAATCTGTTATCTGTAAAGACTTCAACATTATTATATCTTATATTTCTATCTTTTAAAGTACTTTTAACTGTATCAATCCACCTACATCATGGTGTTCCTCTGGGTCTTTTACCTGCAAACCTGGCAAAGAACACTAGTTTTGTTAATCTTTCCTCTCCCATTTTGTTTAAGCGACTATATAACATGAGATTAGCTTTAATGATAACAATGTCATGTTCTTTCCTAATAATTTCGTTTAATATGATACTCCCAGTGATCTAATCTGTTCATTTCCCTAATCCTTCCCGGAACACTCATTTCTGTAGCTCCAGTTTTTGATAATGTGTGTTTCTAACCCAGCTCTCAGATCCATCACTTAAAATTATATTGAACACTGTTTTGTATACTTCTTCTTCTTCATCATGTAGCTTCCTTAGTGAGAGGGTTCAGCACCTTGTCCTTCCAGTTCTCTCTGTTGGGAGCTTTCCTTGTTGTTTCTGCATAGCCATGTGATCCTGTCCATGATCTTATATCTTCAAGCTACGTCCTTCGTTTTTTTGCCTCTTGATCTCTTGATCAACTGTATATAAAACATTTTCCCATAAGGGAAAATGTTTTATATACAGTTTTGTATACAGTTAATTTAATTTAATGTTTTGAGATTTTTTTTCTTATTCAATATATTCAGCTAATTTCTGCCATACCAACTTTACTAATTATGTTGTCTATTTCGATATTTAATTCACCATCACATTCAATTTACCTTCACTAAATTGTGTCTAAATATCTGAAACGTTTTACTTGTTCTATGAGTTCATTCTTGATACAGTAGATGCTTTCAATGCTACTGCCTATTTTCCTTATCTTTGTGTTTTTATTTATTGCTGAATTTTATTTGTTATAAAAATCAGCAATTTTATTGCTTTTTTTTACATCAAACCACATTCCTGTAAGTCCTTCAATTCTAACTGCTGACTTACAGTTTAAATAGGGACTATGTATTGCTCGATATAGTCTCCTATTTACAACGTAACTCTAGAGTTTTGAAGGGCTTTGTTCTTGGCAACTTTTCATATGCCTTTTACAGATATACAAAACTTCAGTAAACATCCTTGCTATATTTCCAGGATTTCTCATCTATTTGTTTTAAAAGTGGAAATCTACTCTTTACAAAATCAATTTTCTCTGAACTTGTTCTTCGGTAGTTTTCCTTCATAGATTTTTTCAGCCATTTCTCAAGTATATTGGCATAAATCTTACCAGAAACACTCAGTAGGGACATTCCTATGCAATTCTCACAACCAATTTTATTTCCATTTTTCATAGATGGTACCTATGAGACTCCTACTCCAATCATCCAGGTCTTCTGAATTATGCAGGGCAGCCACTAAGACACTTTATGCATCTAAATTTCAGCGTTTCTGGTCGAATATCATGTACTTCAGCTGCCTTTTCACATTTGAGGTTTTTGATGGCTTGTTCAACTTCAAAAATGGTTATGTATTCATGAATATATTCCTGTTGGGAGATTATTACCAGTGTGCTGTTAATGTTTAATTTAGCAGTATATTAAAATACACATTACTCCAGACATCTAGAATATCTTTATATTCAGTTATCATCTCACCTTTATCATCTCTGATTTCTTTTATACTCTTTCCTCCATTTCTAAGCGTCTTCACTAGCCTCCTGGATATTTTCTCTTGCTAATATTTATTTTTTATGTTCTTACCAAAGATTTCCTATGAAATTTGTTTAGCTAGTTTTACACAGTGCTTCACTTTCTTACATTTTCTCTGTATTCTCTATGATCACAGGCTGACTAACTTGCCAGGAACTTGCGATTCGTTCTTCATTTTGTTGAGTTCCACTTTAATTTCATGAGTCCAGTGTGGAGTTCTCTTCTTATCTCCTTACAGACAATCTCAACACATGCCTCTCTGGCTGAACCAATCAATGTTTTTTCAGAGTTTGCAACTGAAAGAACATTGAAAAACACATCCAAAAGTTTGGCCCTTGTTTTCAAACTCTTTCATTTTTTTTGTATGATTTTTGTGTATTTGAGTCTACAGTTCACATCTGAAATCCGTTCAAGTTCGATTCTCTTTAAAACGTTCTTAAGCACTATTATTTTTAATATGAAATTCAATTTTATTCTGATGAAAACTAAACAGTGATCACTTCCTCTCTGCCCTCTGTTGTGTCCAGAACTAGCGGAAAAACATCGCTATCAACTCTGACATAGTTAATAAGTCTTTTCTTATTTCTTGCATCTTCTCCCCTTGTGAATTTATGCACATTGTTAAGTTAGATCAAGGTGTTAATAATAATTAATTCATGTACTAGACAGATACCCTGCTTGTACGTACTGTTATAATTTGTCTTTGTTCTTTTCTTGAAATTTTCTCAGAACCTTTCTATCTCTGGTAATCATATCCAACTCTGCTGTTTAGATCTCCAACACGGGCCACCTTTTCTTTTTTCATTGCGTCAGTTGCCTTCTCTAATTCCTCAAACATTCTTCCATTTCTTCCTTAGTAGAACCTCCTGTGATGCTTAAGTAAAAATAAGTCTCATTGTACAGGTCCCCATTCTGATGTTTGCCCGCACTACTCTGCTTGATGTTGCCTGCAATTCATGAAGAGTGTCATCGTATTAAGTGCTGAATTCTATAGCTAACTCTCTTTCTTTCCTGTTTGTTATTGCTGTAATATAACATTTTCTATTTGTTTCTTAGAAAGACCTACTTCCACTGCAATACAATCACATAATAACCTCCTTACATTTCTATTTCTTAATGTAAGACAAGTGAAGAAATCCCGATTATGGCATGCACAATAAATAATGCTTCAGATATATTTTTTTAAAAAATATGGTAATTTCAGAAAGAGTGACAACAACACCTTCAACTTATATCCACGTAATGCTCTACAGATTCGAACTCTGCAAAAAATTCCAAGGTTATGACAAATGGAAAAATCATTCGATTATCTTTCGTGAGTGCCGCTGTCTATTTTAATGATGGATCTCCCAACTATGGTTTCTCTTAAAATGTCAAATTAAGTATTTATGAACTTATGTATTCGATATAAGTTCAATTTTTCTATGCCATACAACTGTTTATTGCAATTTTGAATTCAAATTAGGCCTACTGATTTGAATGATAAGAAATTTATGCTATATATACGTTTATAACATATACTATATACGTTTATAACCTTTCTCGTGTCGGATATACATAAAAATACGAAGCTTGCTTTACTCCAATAAGCCAGTTTATATTCATTCTTACCATTTCATTTGAACTAATTATAAGTGAAATAAATTATATTAAATTATTTTCTGTGCAATACACGACATGGGAGTTGATTCTTTCGACAATCCACTGATATTTACTTCTTTGCATTTAATGATTAATGATAAGAATTAAATTATTTAAATAATTACTTTAAACTGTAAATTAATAAATTCGATTATTTATTATCATGCACGTTGGATGAGGTTATTTAGCTGAAATTTAGTATTGTAATTAAATTGTTAATTAAGAGAATATTATCAATCTTATTGAATTATCCAGCATATGCCAGAAGAGACGACAGAGAAGACGTATTTTATGTTTGCCTTTACTTATTTGATATAATTTCAAATTCCTATCCGATAAATATATTCTTAATTGTTTGTTACATTCTGTTGAGAAAGCTGTCGAAAAAATATATATTTTATTACGAGTCTATGTAACTCTTCTTTCCTTTCCCTTTATTTGGAAGGTTAAACTCTATTTTATTCCGAAATCATGTTTTTGCAATCCTATCTTGAATAAGTAACTATGAAACATGACACATGAAACGAAATCATGGTTTGTGTCTCTTTATAGCTTTACAAAATGTTCAGTAGTGTTGTAGTATCAGATTATTGTATTATGCATTATACGTTGCCATTGTAATCTGTAACTGAACTTATCACTATTTTGTAGTATATATATTTCACTTACCAAATTTAATAAAACGGTTCCAAAGAAAAAAAAACAAAATAAACAAAACTTCACATAAAATAAGCTCACTTGTGTCGTTGATAATGAAATTATTTTTCCCCTGTTACAGGAACTGAAAGCATTTAAGCTAGATCTATCTACGAATATATTTGAATGCGGATTAAGAAACTGTACTAAGCAATTCCCAAAGGGGGGCACTTTTTAAAGAATAATTGAAAACATATCACATTCATATGTGAGTATTATTATAAGGGTACGATTAAAACTAATTTTGATTTGAAATTATGTCCAAAATGGAAGTAATATTCAAATGTAACAAGTCCTAATCTAAACCAAGGAAAGAAATATTAAAAGTAATAAATGCACATGATTTCTTAACTATTTGTCTTAAAATGAAAATTTGATCTTAACGACCTCTATTTGGTCAGAACGTAGCTTTTTCTTCTTTAGAACATACTCCCTAACTTTTTCTGAAGTATACTTGCTTAAATATCACCAAGAACACTTAGTAGAGAAATATGTCTGTAATTTTCACATTCAATAATCATTCAATAATTCAATTCTCAATTCCAATCATCTGGAATTCGATTCTCTGACCATGTCTTCTTAATTATACATTTCAGCCACTGCAAACTTCTCGACCTCCCTATGTTAACATGTCTGGTTGAATATCATTTACTCCAGCTGCCTATCCACCTTTCAGTCGTTTTTCTACTTAGTATTGATATGCATTGCTGAACATTTTTCCACTGTGCTCGCAATGGTTGTTTTATTTAGCAATCATTGCATGTAATCGCTCTACTCATCTATAATATCTTTGATTACATTCATCACCTGATATTTATCTTCTACATGCTTAACAACGTCTTTGCATTACTTTTGTTTAGCTAGTTTTAGAAAGTTCTTAGCTTTAATACATTTTATTCTGTATTCCCTAAGAGTACAAGTTCACTTACCTGGAATTTTCGACTAACGCAAGCGTTTCCCTGGAATCCAACTTGTGTTGTGTTACCAAATTTCCTCCTTTATAGAAGTAATTTTCCCTCGCTAAACTCAAATCCGATTCAGATTTTCAATTTCTCGTAGTATTTCATTGCTGAGTATTTCAATATTGTCAGAATAAAAGAAACGCATCCATTAAAATTAGCATAGAAATATCCACTATTAACTATTACAAAATTTAGATATTGACATTTTATTGGATTTCATTAAGAGATCTATCTATTCTCCTGACATTGCTGTACAGAATTCAAAACAACACAAAATACTGAAGCAGCTCATCTTTGTAACTGTGTTTTATATTAGTGAACTCAGTGTGCCTATAAGTCATAAACAACGAAGGACACCTAAAGGAATTGAATTTAAAAGTCAATCTCTTTTTACTCTTATTTATTCATTCGCAATCTGTTCCAAGAAATGCATGAAAAGGTGATCGCGTAATACATATATATTACAATGCAATATACACTAATGGAATATTTCTTGTCTAATAAAACATACGGTATATCGGGAGTAATTCATTTAATTCATTTAAATGTAACCTGTAAATAAATCAAACCATGTTATTTGTATCCTTTCAGTTGCGCATGTGAGCTGATCGTCATGATATTCTATTCTATTCTATTCCCTCAGCCATACGGCTGGTGGAGGTAGCTATATGCTACCATACTAGGGAAATGATTATGAGTAAGGTATTTTCCCGTTGTCTTCCTTGCTGTACTATATCCTATGACTGTATCTTGTGTGTTCACGGGGCCGGTTTGCCTGCTTTGCTGGATGAAAAACCCCAGATAAACGGGTGGAAAAAACCCCGTTGTTCAGGCCCAAGACCGGCTAACTTGGCTATGGCTGACGAAGATCTTTAAATTCCTCAAGTCGTCGACGGGAATCGACTCTAGGACACTCCTTCCCCAGGCATATGGTTGTGAAGTGCATAGCCACTAGGATAACCGCACGGACCGTCATGATATATTAAAAGGATATTCCAATTCCTTTCACATTTTTAAAGATTGCTTAATACATCGTTGGTTGCTATGGCTTCATTTCTACATTTCCTCAGAGAATCGAAAAATTGCCTAAAAATAATCTCTCTCTCTCTCTTGATACATCTCTTCATAAAGAAATCAAGCGAGAATAATACAAGCACAGCGCTGGACACCTGAAATGCATCTTTGATGATACTTCCAACGAACACACAATATTTTTATTTAAGAATGCATACCTGCATCAAGGATATGTGTAATATCTGTTGAAGAGCAGCATTCGTTATTTATATCGCTTAAACATATGCATACATGATATTTGAAGCAAATTAATTTAATTAATACTAGTAATGGTTTCTGTCTAGAAATGAAAGAAAGAAAAATTCAGATTTTTCTCGTTGTTCCCAGACAGAGAATAAGGATCATTCACTATTGAAATGCTCTCATATATCTATTAGGTCCTTAAAGAAAGATGGAAACACATTGCCAAGAGAGTCTGAACTGATTTTATTATAGGTGGAGTTGGGGTGATGAACCTCAAGGTTGATGCAATTGTATACTGTAAGAGAACACTAGAATGAGCACTAGTGGAACTCAATATTGATGCAGTTGTGTAATATAAAGAGAGTACTAGCCTGGGGTGTGAACCTCAAGGTTGATGCAATTGTATACTGTAAGAGAACACTAGAGTGAGCACTAGTGGAACTCCATATTGAGGTAATGGTATAAGGAATGAGAGTGCTATTGTGGGTGTTGAACCTCAATGTTGATGCAATTGTATACTATAAGAGAGAAGTAGGGTAAGCATAACCTGATGATGAAGATTACAGGTGGGTTTTACCCTACTGATGACTAGTCGTTGCGATAGTAATCCTGCTCCGTACGAGAGGAACCGCAGGTTCGGACACTTGGTACATGTGCTTGGTCGAGTGACCAGTCGTGCGAAGCTACCATCCGTGGGATTATGACTGAACGCCTCTAAGTCAGAATCCCGTCTAGCCACTGCAACGATACCGTTCGTGCCTCGCGCGTTAAAAGGCAGCGCTAGCCGGAGTTGCTTTCGTACCGTCACCGTGCGATCGCTCTGGCGATGAGGCCACTAGAACGGAAGCATCAAGGCAGCCGTTGAGACTATGCGGTAGCTGCTTCCTACGCCGCACGCACGCACGCACACACACACACACACACACACACACACACACACACACACACACACACACACACACACACACACACACACACACACACACACACACACACACACACACACACACACACACACTCAATCAATCAACAAAAATAATGTTAACTTCAACACACGATCTTTTCCTATTTGTATAGTTCTCTTTTCATCATGATTAATTATTCTTTCCTACTGCTGTTACCATGAACGGACATTTCAATCTTACCGGCTTTTGAGAGGTAAAAATACCAAATTGTATTTAGAGAAACTCTCCTGCTAATAATTTGCACAATATAATTCTTTTTTTTTTTCTCTTTTGTACGTTGCCTTATTAGAATACTTGAATGGTCTGCCAACAGTATTCCATGTGCGGATTTTTAAACGACCCAATGGAAATGGTACCCTTTACATTTTATTTCAAAATTATATATGTAAATAAGTATTAATTTCCGTTGCGTTGCTAACAAAAGAGCTTTCCTATGTTCTGCAGTATTAACTCATTACGAATTCCTTTGAAATTTTTATAGCTAAACGACTCCTCTTTGTAAGTAATCATTCCTTAATAACATTTTCTCCGTATATCTGTTTTTCAGTCTCACGCGAGTTTGACATTCGAATTATACCAGCATCATCTCCAGCATGCTTCATTTCTGATTAACTAATAGATCAATCAATTTTCACTCAAACGCTAAAGCGTTCCCTTCTTCCAAAAAATAATTCCAACTTAACAAAAGTGAAATACTGCGTTTTAGTAAGGATATTCTAGTCAAACATTTAGAGACATAGCCATTCTTCTTATTCTTCGAGCATTAATTTTAAGTTTGTGTCGCTAACACAATTAAGCTCGGGTAGTCTTATAGTGATCCTGTATTACTTCACAAATTCTTAATTTATTTCTATTTTATTAATATATTAATTCCATTCTGATATCCTGTTTTACATCCCTTAAATTTTCATTTTTTCTATTTCTTTTAGAGATCAAAATTTTGGATTACCAGTTGTTTTAATTATTTTTTATTTTTTTAACACACATATTTATTTTGGATATTTTTCATGTTTGTGCCGTTCTTCCATATATGCCTATATTGACAATGGTTGAATCTTCTCTATAATTTGATACCTTTATTTCTTTCGTTGGATGGTAAGGTTACATTTAAATACCCTATCGTATTGTTTATATTTTCAATATCAAATATTGTTCATAGATATTTGCGTTAATTGCTTTAGAGTTGGTGCTCTTTCCTTATTAAAATTACCTACATATTTACTGTAGGTTAAACTGGCTGTTGGTTGTCTTCATTTCATGAATAATAATAATAATAATAATAATAATAATAATAATAATAATAATAATAATAATAATAATAATAATAATAATAATAATAATAATATATTGTTAATATATAAGAATATAATATAATATATAATAATAATAATAATATATTGTTAATATATAAGAATATAATATAATATAATATATAATAATAATAATAATATATTGTTAATATATAAGAATATAATATAATATATAATAATAATAATAATAATATTCAACTTCACATACTGGTCACTGAAATAGAAACTTTCATTTAATCCTGTGTTTCCATGCAGGCATGCGACTGCCAACACCTCTTCAGTTCCCTGCGCATATTTCAGTAAGAACAGTGGAGAAGCAGGTCAAGAACAGCCTTAAATAAATGGTTCGGTCAATCGCTGCACACATAAAGGTCTGTTTGTCTATACAAGCCTTCTCAGACAAGTGATCTCATTCCTGACAGACTATCTTAGAACCACAGTCACACTTAGACACGCAATGTTAGTTATTTTTCCACTGATTAAATACGTCATCGTTTTAAAAAACTAGTGAACTCCGCTCTTTTCAAAAACCATGGCTCCAGTCAGATATGCATCCACAAAAAACCCTTTATTGTTGTTCTAAAGATCCTTTTATTTTTACAATGAGATCAACACTAGTGACTATTACTGACTTGTAGCATTCTTAGAAAGTAAGCTAGAACACCTGGTGATACACTTAAGCAAGTATATACGTTGCGAAAATGACGTTCACGTTTATCTGCATAAAAGTTTCTAATTCAGGAGCCGGTATTTGTAAGTTGTAAATATAGTAACCTCTATATTGAGGCTCATTCCAATTAATTTTATAAAATTATATTTTTTGGTATATTCTGGGGAGGGGGTGCTTAAGGGTCAAAGCTGTATAACTGAGAGGAGACCTCCACAAAGCCTTTAAAGGAATGCGGAGGGTTTCTGACCTAATGTCCAATCCTCATCTTCTCGTGGTGCACCCTGTTGGGTATCTACCTGGATACTGAACGAACGAGGATGGGCTGGCAATTTGGGATTTAGCCGACCAAATTGTATTCTTATTGGCTTAAACCAATATAGAAAATGATGGTACAACATGACAAAATTTCATGCCGGCTGGGGCGTCGCCCGGTTAAACAAGGCTCCCGTTGTTTTCACCACGGAACCAGGGCGAACAGCGAAAATTCGGCTACTGGAACAAATCTGAAAGCACACACCCCAACTCAACATCACCAGAGTTAAAGATTGGTACTATCAACATAAGAATCCTGAATGGCAAAGAAATGGAGTTAGTTGAGGAATTAGATAAGTGCCAGATCGACATAATAGGAGTGACTGAAACAAAAAAGACAAGAGCTGGTGAGATCTTTCTGAACAATAAATTCAAAATGTTATATTCAGGAAATGACAATGAAGGAAATGAAGGAGTAGACATAGTATTCAACACAAAATACGAGGCTAATCTTCTTGAATGGCAGGCAGCCTGGTGATACACTTATCACCAGGGTGCCTGCCATTCAAGAAGTCTCAAGTAGAGTGATGTGGGCAAATATCAGAATGGGGAATTGGACAATGAGACTTATTTGTGCCTATGGTCCCACAGAAGGTTCTACTAAGGTAGAAGTTGAGGAATTTTTTGATGCTTTAGAAAAAAGCAACTGACACAATGAAAAAGGAAAAGTTGGTCCTTGTTGGGGACCTAAATAACAGAATAGGAAATGAATGTCAGACATACAAAAATATTTTGGGAAAATTTGGAGAAAAGAGCAAAGCTAATAATAATGGCAAATACCTGTTGGATTTCTGCTCAGGACATGGACTGGTTATTACTAACACCAAGTTCCAACATAAAAATGTGCACAAATTCACATGGAGAAAAGAGGCAAGGAATAAGAAAAGTCTCATTGACTATGTTATTGTTAATAGTGATGTTTTCTCCCTGGTGCAGGACACCAGAGTGTACAGAGGATTGGAAATTGGAGGCAATCACTATTTAGTCTTGATCAGGATAACATAATTTGGTATTGAAAAGAATAACATCTAAGAAAGTTTTAAAGCGAATAAAAGTTGAGCAGCTATCAGATGTGAACTGTAGACTAAAATACACAAAGATTATTGAAGAAAAAATGAAAGAGTTTGAGAACAGGAACCAAGCCTTGAAGAAAACCCTGATTTATTCAGCCAGAAAGGCATGTGGAGTTGTCAGCAAGGATAGAAAAATCAGAACTCCATGGTGGACACAGGAAGTTAAAGAGGCAGTGAAGGAAAAGAAGAAAGCATGTCAAAAGTTGCTGGCAAATAAGTCTGATTGTGCTCTTAGAGAATACAGAGACAAATCTAAGAAAGCTAAACACTGTATAAAACTAGCTAAACAAAAGTCATAGGAGGACTTTGGCAAGAACATAGAAAATAACTATCAAGAAGGTGGTAAGATATTCTAGAGGTTGTTGATGAAGCTTAGAAATGGAGGGAATAGTGCTGTAAAAGGAGTTAGAGACGATAAAGCTGACATGAAAACAGGAGAAAAAGATATCCTAGAAGTATGGAGTAATTACTTCGAAAAATTGCTAAATGAAAAAAGCACTGATAGCACAGTGGTAAAAAGCACTCAACTGGCATACAGTCAGGAATACATATCCATACTTGAAGTAGAAAAAGCCATCAAAGGCTTGAAATATGGAAAGGCAGCAGGAGTTGATGATATTCGATCAGAAATGCTGAAATATGGTGATACAAGAGTCTTACAGTGACAGTTCAGAAAGCCTGGACAGAGAGACGAATTCCCAATGATTGGAATAGAGCTCTAATAGTACCCATATATAAAAAGGGAAATAAAACTGAATGTGAGAATTGCAGAGGTATTTCTCAACTGAGAGTTCCTGGCAACATCTATTGAAGCATACTTGAGAAACAGTTTAGAAGAATTGTGGAAGAAAAGCTTGGTGAAGTACAAGCTGGATTCTGGTCAAATAGAGACTGTCAAGATCAGAACTTCACTTTACGACAAATAGTTGAGAAAGCATGGAATATAACAAAGATCTGTATTTAAGTTTTGTCGATTTGGAAAAGGCATATGACAAGGTGCCAAGAGAGAAGCTATTCAATACGCTGCAGTTATATGGTGTCAATGGGGCATTATATCAAGCAATACGTAGTCTGTATTTGAGTTGTAAGTCGGCAGTTAGAATTGAAAGAAGTACAGGAAGATGGTTTAATGTTAAATCTGGTGTGAGACAAGGATGTACATTATCCGCTCTGTTATTCATTATCTATATGGATCACATTATGAAGGAAAGTAGTAATAAACATGATATCAGAACTGGAGATGTTAATGTCAGCTCTTTGCTTTATGCGGACGATGTTATATTTCTAAATAAATCCGCTACAAGTTTGCAAGAGTCCCTGACTAAATTGAATAAGTGTTGTAATAGATATGGTATGAAGGTCAGCATTAAAAAACAAAGACAATGACAATAGGTAGAATTGTTGAAAATGTCAATTGTGAACCTGTGGAACAAGTAAAACATTTCAGCTACTTAGGCACGATTTTTTTTGGAGATGCTAAATTAAATATGGAAACATATAATAGCCAACAGAATCAACAAAGCTGGTATGGTAGGAAGTCAATTGAATAAATTCATATCGAATAAGAGAGAAATTAGTCAGAACACTAAATTAGCTGTATACAAGACAGTGTTCAAACAAGTTTTAACTTATGGATCTGAGAGCTGGGTCAGAAGTAAAACACTTGACCAAAGACTAGAGACCGCAGGTATGAGAGTCCTGAGAAGGATTAGAGGCGTGAACAGATCGTCAATGGCAATATCATATTATAAACGAGGATAATAGGAAAGAACTTGACATTGTCGGCATCCAGGATTGCATTAGCAGAGCTAATCTCAGGTGGTATGGTCACTTAAACAGAATGGGCGAGTCAAGATTAGCAAAACAAGTGTTCTCTGCCAGGTTGGTAGGAAAACGACCCAGAGGAAGACCAAGATATAGGTGGATTGATACGGTACAACGTGCCTTAGACGATAGAAATATAAGATCTGATAATGATAGTATTGGAGTCTTGACAAGTAACAGATTGATTTGGAGGAAAATTGTAGATAGGAAGTTAGTAATGATGTAAATTTTTCATGTAGTACTATTATATCCTGTATACCCCTTGAGGGTACATGTCATGAATTTGATGATGACGATGATGATGATGATGATGATGATGATGGTATATTCTGTTATGCATTCATTTGTTTGCATATAATCATTTCAATAGTGGTAAATCATTTAATTTCATTTAGAGTGCTTACCTTGGCAACATCCCATCTTGTAAATGGATTCTATCAAGGTTTATTTCTTTTTACTCATATCTGCCATTAGAAGGAAGTGTTAGTACTATTGTGTTTGATATTTTAGTTCAGACAGTATGAATGATACTCTTCATCTGGAAAGAAGACTGTTATAATCCTCTTTAGAACACGAATAATCTTTATGAGGGTTTTTATCTGACGATAATTAAGCCTTTCGCATAAGATGGAAGGGAGGATTTTTCCTTAAGGAATTTCAGATATCCAACTAAATAGGTAAACTGTCCCAAAAACACTCACACAATCATACATAATATTTCGGCCCATATCTTTATTTGCTCCAGATATAAGTTCCAAACAACAAGAACCACCATGTTAATATGTTTTGTGATGTATGGACAATTAATTTACATATAATAGCAGTGTTTGTCAGTGTAGTTTTTTGGCAATGCTTCTGGTTCTCAGATAATAGACTTCCAGAAGAATCACAATTATAAGTTCGATTCTGGATGCTTATTAGATTATCTTTATCTAAGTTGTTTTTTAAAAACCATTTTCTGCATTAACTGACCATTCCTGCAAAAAAGTCGGTTTTATATGTTTTTACAGAATATATACCCCTTATATATATATATATATATATATATATATATATATATATATATATATATATATATATATATATATATATATATATATATATATATATATTCTGCCGAGTGTAGGACTAGCTTCTGACTGATAAATCAACTTTCCATGAGACTATACATTTGAAATTTTGTTTTGTCGAATTTTACTTGAGAAAAAATTGCGATGTGCAAGCAGCCAGGGAATTTAATTTCACTAACACTTAATACAGTCATACATAAGCAGCAGATAATAATGTGGATAGAGTATAGAAAAAAAAGGTAAAAATAAAAGTGCATGTAAGCTAATATGCATAGCAAAAAAGAAAAGAAAAGAAAAGTTATTTTCATAAAGTTGAGTAGTATGGGGGGGGTGGGGGCACTAGTGACAAGATCAAGATCAAGATAAGATAAGGAATCGTGACATAATTGGTAGTGGGGATGATGACATCATTGTGTGTGGGATGTCATGGGTTTGGAATGTTTGGAATTTTTCTCTGATAGGCATTTCTGACAAGATCAAGATCCAGATAAGATAAGGAATCGTGACATGATTGGTCGTTGAGATGATGCCATTATAGTGTGTGTGTGGCGTCATGAGATTAGAATGTTTGGAATTTTTCTGGGGATTATCTGTGTGAGTGACATCATGTTGTTTGTTTTGTTCGCATATGAAATTATGGGTGCTGGTTGGAGATAAGGATTCATGAGTTGTGTGCTGTTATCAGATGAAGAAAAGTTACGTAATTTGTTAGTTGTAAATAAGTGACGTTATTGTTTTGAATGGAAAAGGAAGTTATATTAGTGGATAAGGATTCGTGTCGTGATTAGTGGGGCACTTTCAACAGGATCAAGATCAAGATAAAGTAAGGAATCGTTTCGTGGATGTGTGCTATTATGAAGATAAGTGACGTAATTGTTAATGTTTGTAATTTCCCTGGGAGCCCCCCTTCTGTTACGGATATCACGTGGTGTGTTTGGTTCACGTCTAGCATTGTGAGTTTTGATTAAAGATAAGGAATCGTGAAGTTATGTGTTTGGAAATTTCTGGGGAATGTATGTCTCTGTGATATCACGTGTTGTTTTGGTTTGCCTATGGAATTGTGGGTAATATATTTGAGCTGAGATATCTTGGAATTTTACAGCATGACAAACATCTGTCATTGTCATCAGGATTTGTGTTTGGTTGTCTATAGATGGCAGTACTAATTTTCCACTATATTTTGGGGTATATTTTTCCATTTGAAAGATTATAGGAATTCTTAGATTAGAACAGAGTCTAATGGCGACAGCATTTAGGCTTTTCTGAATAATTTAATTATATGCTGGTCTCCCCTCAAACACACACTTTTTTTCTCATATACACTCATCATACGAATATTTTGATTTGTCTACAATTAAGTTCTTAAACTTCATTACTTTTTAAATTAACGTTATCTTTTTTACAAAATGTTTGGCTATTGGTATTTTTTACTTTACAGTCAAGAGAAAAACTGAATGGCATTTAAAAAATAAATTAAAATAAACGGACAGTTAAATAGATTACATCACCTTTTGTATGTAGTCTAGAAATTCTAATGATAATTTAAATTACTTATAGTTTTTCCAGAATGGCTCTTCTAAATGAGAATATTCCAAAAAAAAGATATTCCAAAATAGTTGAATTTTATATCCACAACACAACACACACTCAATACATGATTTGAAAGAACAATATTTCTGTAAATAACCAGAAAATCTACTTGATTACATCCTTTAAATTTCCATTCATTTGGTTCTGTATCTTAATTCCTTCGCAGTTCTCATGCTATGTTTTTCTCAGGCTATCTATCCCCAATGACCTCATAGTGTTAAGATTACTAGCGACTTCTGATTTTTGGAATTCTGGTAGATTTGTTATTAAGACTTGTAATTTTTTTTCTTCTCTATTTTACTTTAAAAATCAGCTAACTAGATTTTTCTAGCCAGAATAACTGAGCAATAAATAAATATATAAATAACTGTGTGTAAATTTTTTCTTTCCCCACAGTGCTTATATTTTCATTGGTCTTTCTTGAAGATTAGTCATTAATTTCCAGTCTTGGATTTCACTCATCTTTCAGTTCCCATGGTGAGTAAGTGATTTTAGCATTCACATGAGTTGAACTATGGTTTTCAATGTCTTTTCCTGAGAAGATCCGACAGTGGCCAACAAATTCACACACGTGTGACATCCTCTGATTAAGTTCGGAATTCTCGTAAGCATTTTCTTTTTACCACCACAAATAAATAGTTATTTCTTATTATTTCAAATGAATATTACCTCTGTAATATAGTTTGTTAATTTCTATTACGCTACAACACAAACGTTTTTCTTTTTTTAAATCAATGCATATAATTCTAATCAATAAATAAACTGTGTGAATTCTTCACTGTAGATTTTTCAGATGTGTTATCTTAAACTGTGTCCTTTTGCTTGCAAGAGTTGACACAGTTTCTTGAAATATTTGAGGGATTGAATGAACAAATAAGACTTTTAATTCACTCAGTGCATTTTCAAAAAAAAAGAAAGAAAAAGAAAGAAAGAAAAGTCCAGTTTCCAAAAGCATTTAAAAGTACACATTACGTTTTTACGTTTTGGGCATCCAGTTTCATTTAAATCAAAAACAGATCTCTCAATTAACCTTGTTAATATTTTAGATTTTTCTCTTCCTTTGGCAAGCAATATTTGATATTTGCATCTTGATTCTATCATCCAATTTCTTAGTTTGTCCACAGATAGTGAACCAATTTTCCACTTCAACTACTCTACTCTAAGAATTTCCATAGAATAGAATATTCTTTCTTTAGAATATGAATACAGAAGAAAATATCTATGAGCTATGGGAAAAAAGTGTGTGTTTGAGGGACACTAGCTATAATTAAATTATTCAGAAAAGCCGAAATGCTGCCACCACTAGACTCTACTCTAATCTAAGAATTCATATAATCTTTTAAATGGAAAGAAATACCCCAAAATATATTGGAAAATTAGCTGCCATCTATAGACAACCAAACACAAAACTTGATGACAATGAAGAATATTTGTCACCCTGGGAAATTCCAAGATATCATGGCTCAAAAACATCACCCACAATTCCTTAGGCAAACCAAAACAACACACGATATCACAGAGACGCAAACCAAACACACCACGTGATGTCCCTGACAGAAGGTGGTCCCCCAGCGAAATTCCAAACATTAACAATTACATCACCTATCTTCATAACAGCACACATCCACGAAACGATTCCTTATCTTATCTTGATCTTGATCTTGTTGAAAGTGCCCCACCAATCACGATACAAATCCTTATCCACTAATATATCTTCCTTTTCTATTCAAAACAATAACGTCACTTATCTTCATCTGATAACTGCACACAACACACGAATCCCTATCTCCAACCATTACCCATAATTCCGTACGGGAACAAAATAAACAACATGACATCACTCACACAGATGGTCCCCAGAAAAATTCCAAACATTCCAATCCCATGGCGTCACACACACACAATGACGTCATCTTCTCAACAACCAAACACGTCCCTATTCCTTATCTTATCTTGATCTTGATCTTGTCACAAGTGGCCCCCATACTACTAAGCTGACACACTCGTGATAGCGCTAAGAAGGAAATAAGTCTAACGACACTCCCCCCCTCCACACAACAGAAAAAAAAACTGGTATATTTTACGCAATCAACTTGGAAGAATACTTTAAGATAAGAGCGCATATTAAAACAAATTCCCTGATGCATTGAAAATGTGAAACACGTTTAATATCATTTGGTGTAGACCAACATCCATCTGACCTTTAATGTGTGCTCCACTAGTTAAAGGGAAAAAAATCATTGGAACTTTAATCTTCTAGAGAGGGACGTGTGCTTGTAGATAAGAGTCACTTAGTTTTTCTGTAAACCATCGATCTGAATTATAAAGTGTTCTTAGAAAACAAACAAAAGGTATTATTTTGCATCAGCGTGTTCGTCTATGGCTTGGTGTTAAAATTGACGGTGATGTTTTTAATCCTAAATTATATCATCAAGAAAGAACAACAAAGTAGTACACCAAGGATAAAAAAGTAACTCTGCAAAAAAATTGTTTATGCTAGCGCGCTCGCGTGTTTGTGAAGAATTAAAATTAATAAGTTTCCTAAGCTCAATAATGAAGCCTAGTTAATAATGCTGTTCAGGGCCTGTAAATTTCTCCGTCATACTTTTAATTTCACCATCAATATCATTGAAGAACTTTAATAACAACATTACTCCCTTGTGGAACTTCATGAGATATCTAGAAGCGTATATTTCATTACTTAAATTAAGAGGATATTAAATCCCACATAGTTTTAAAACCGAATAAGAAACTCAAAGATTGGAATCAGAGAGTTTCTTGCCGAATATAGTAAACTATATGTATTGTACTACGTACTAGGATCACTTGCATTGGCTAACGCTAGTGTCGCCGATACTTTATAGTTTACTATATTCGGCAAGAAACTCTCTGATTCCAATCTTTGAGTTTCTTATTCGGTTTTAAAACTATGTGGGATTTAATATCCCCTTAATTTAAGTAATGTTTTCATTGCCGAAATGAAGCTTATTAGCTCTTTATACTTACGTATATTTCATTATTATTATTACTCTCTCTCTCTCTCTCCCTCCCTCTCTCTTTCTCTCTCTCATTCTGCACCTTAGCTCCATATAATATCTAACATTTTAGTAATATCCAAACCAATCTACAATGCAAAATAATGTCACAATCATGTCCCATTCTGGATGATTTCTCCCAGTATCATACTCTAGTGATCAACAAGACATATAATATAATATTCTGAACAACAGGTTTTTTCACCTGTTACGGATGTAAGACTTATAACTCTGCAGTTTCATATTTCATTTTTTCAATGTCCTTTATAGATGGAACAACATTTCATGTTTTTATTTCAGGAAACTAAATCTTCCTCTGAATCTAGTAAAGCCTTCATTATTAAAGTGAAAAGCATGACTATCTCTTCTTTGCTTGATTGAACATAATGCTTGATTGAACATAATGCTATCGAACACAGTCTATCCCTTAAGACTTAATGCATTTTATATTTGCATTTTTTTTCACGTCATTTCAAAAGAATTTCACCTTATGAAGTTCATTCTCGGTTCTTAAGCTATTGTTTATTTGGCAAGTTATTTAAAATAGAATGCATTGTCATTTTACAACTGCAGTATAAATCTGTTCTTTCTCAAAATAAATACAGACGGATACATAAATAAATGCGCTATCTATCTTGCTTGGTTTTCCAACAATATGAGCTGTTTTTAAATAACATAATGGAATTTTTATTTCAAACATATATAAGTAAATAGGTATTAATTTACGTTACGCTCCAAACAAAAGAGCTTTTGTATGTTCTGCAGTACTCACTCATTACGAATTCCTTTGGAATTATTATGGCTAAAGGATCCTTTTTGTACGTAATTATTCCTTAATAATAGTTTCCTAGTATATCTGTTTTTCAGTCTAAAGCGAGTTTGACATTCGAATCATACCAGTATCATCGCCAGCATGCTTATTAGCATGGTTCTTATTTAATTAATTACCTGGTGTCCCCGCGGTTAGTGAATTGGCTATGCGCTTCGCAACCATGTGTCTCGGGAAAGGGGTGGCCTAGGTTATTCCCGTCGACGACGTGAGGAGCTCAAGGATCTTCCTCAGCCAGAGCCAAGTTAGCCAGTCTTGGGCGTGGACAGCGGGGTTTTTCTCCCAGTTTATCTGGTTTTTCATCCCGCAAGCAGGCAAACCGTCCCCGTGAACACACACTGATACAGTCAGGAATACTTAAGACAATCCCTCCAGCCATAGGTCTGAATTGTCAGTTATGCCGGTCCCGAGCTCGGATAAAAATAGGTGGGATTGAGGTGGTGCCGTACCTCCCCGTAAATGGGCTCACTACCGTTGAATCACCATACGAAATGAATGAATTAACCACGTGGTCTTCAATATACGATCTTTTTCTATTTGTATAGTTCTCTTTTGATCATGATTAATTATTGGTTCCTACTATAGTTACCATGAGCAGTCATATTCATCTTACCAGCTTTTAAGTGGAGAAAATATCAAATTGAATTTGGGTAAACTGCCTGCTAATAATTTGCACCACATAATTATCTTTTGTCTCTTTTTGACGTTGCCTTATGAGAATACTTGCATGGTTTGCCAACAATATTCCATGTGCGGATTTTTAAATGACCCAATGGAAATTGTACCGCTGCATTTTATTTCTAAATTATTTATGTAAATAAATATTTATTTCTGTTGCGCTACTAACGAAAGAGCTTTCCTAAGTTCTGCAGTGCTAACTCATTACGAATTCCTTTGGAATTATTATAACTAAAAGACTCCTCTTTGTAGGTAATCATTTCTTAATAACAGTTTCTCCGTATATCTGTTTTTCAGTCTTACCCGAATTTGACATTCGTATTATATCAGCGTCATCCAGCATGCTTAATTTCTGATTGCATAATAGATCTATCAATTTTCACTCAAAAACGGAAGTATTCCCTTTTTTTTTTTTTTTTTGGAAGAAGGGAACACTTCCCTTCTTTTTTGGTAGAAGGGAAGTGTTCCCTTCTTCCAAAATTAATTCACTTAGCAAAAGTGAAATAATGCTTTTTAGTAAGGATATTCCAGTCAAATTTCTACAGATATCTCCATCTTCTTATCCCTTTAATATTAAGTTGTTCGTATATTACTTTTCAATTTCTTACTAATTTTACTACTTTAGCCCATTTTAGTAATATGTTAATTCCATTCTGATATCCTGTTTTACATCCCGTAAATTTTCATTTTATCCCATTTTCTAGAGTTGTTTTTTAAAAGATCAAAATTTAAAGAGTTGGAATTATAGGACTCACCTGCATTTTTATGTCTGTTCAGTTCGTCGTCTGATCTTGCCTCAGATATAATCGGCTATGTCGTAGGTGGCTGCCTTAGGTGCGTTTCTTTGTTCTTCCTAGAGAGTATGCACTTCCATTCCTCGCGTGTTGCATTGGATTTACGTTGCCAGGTTTCTGAACAGCCGGCATATTTTAAGTGTAGAATCCTGCTGCATTTCGTACAGGTTATATTATTTCCGTATAATAATAATATCTTATTGGTTCTTTTTGTATTAACTGCGATTGAGTTGGTGCTACTTTCGTATTAAAATTACTACATATTCATTGCAGGTTAAACTGGCTGTTGGTTGTCTTCATTTCATATAAGTAATAACATACATGCATATTTAACTACACATACGGGCCACTAAATTAGAATATTTTATTTAATCTTGTGGTCACGTACAACCATTCGACTGCCAATACCTATCCTCTTCAATTCCCTACGCATAGGGCAGTGAGATATGGGTCAAGAACAGCATTAATTCAATGAATTTAGTCAATCGTTGCACACACGAAGGTCTGTTTGTACATCACACAGAAGCACACCTGAGTTTGGCTTTCATCGTTTACAGTAACAAGCGAAGTCTTTAGATACTCGTATATAGATTGAAGCCTGCGAATATTAAACGAAACTCACTGCATGGATAGCAAACGCGATACACTTTTATTATCATTTGTTGTAGACTCAATATCCATCTGACCTTTAATATGCAGGCCACAGGTTAAAGGAAAAGAAACAAACAAAACGGAACTTTAATCCTCTAGAATCTAGAAGAGGGACCTATTCTTGGAGAGCTTAGAGTCAATTAGTTTTTCTCTAGAGCATACATGTGACTTATGAAGTTTTCTTAACAAACAGAAAGGTATTAGTTTGAATCAGCATATTCGTCCATGGCTTGTTATTAAAATCACTGGTGATACTTTAATCTCAAACTATTTTATTCCAGAAAAGATAACTAAGAACAACAGGGATAAAAAGTAGATCTGCAAAAAACTGTTTGCAGATCTACTTATGTGTGTGTGTGTGTGTGTGTGTGTGTGATAATCGGCTTTTAGATCCTACAAGAGAAATTCAAAACCGTACAAACAACTTGTTAAAGACTGCGAGTGAACTTCCTGATGATGTTCGCCTCTCTTTACGCTCTCTTCATCCTCTTATCCCACGCATCTATGGAGTTCCCAAAATACATAAATAAAACGTCCCTCTTCGTCCAATTGTGGAAGGAATTGAATCACCTACGTATAAACTTTCCAAATATCTAGCAAAGTACCTCTAGTGTTTCTCCAATAAATCTTCATCTTTCATCAAAAACACCACAGATTTTGTTTCTCATATAAAAGATATTCCCATCAATGAAAATGACATTCTAGCTAGTTTTGACATTATCTTTATTTACTAACGTTCCTACGGACGAGGTACTTACATTACTAAAGGACAAATTATCCAAAAAAATGTTTACTTTATTAAAACATTGCATTCATTCTGGGTTACTTCAGATATCAGAACTCCGTTTACCAACAAAAACAAGGCCTGACAATGGGCAATCCTTTGTCCCCAGTTCTAGCTAACATCTTCCTTGAAGATTTTGAAACGAAAGCCATATCTTCCTTCTCATTTAAACCGAAAGTTTGGAAAAGATATGTTGATGATATATTCATTATTTGGAATCACGGGCACACATCTCTAACAGATTTTCTGCATCATCTAAACATCCAACATCCTAATATAAAATTTACTGCTGATCTAGAAAATAATAACTGCTTAGCTTTTATTTTATTCCTGGATGTCATTCTTACACGATGGTCTGAAAGATTAAAAATCTCTATATACAGACCTACTCATACCAATAGATATCTGCATAATCTTTCTCATCATTTTCCGCCACAAAAACTTGGAACTATATCTACCTTAGGACACAGAGTACGTTCTCTCTTGAATGAACCAGATGAACTACAAAAAGAAATAAATCACCTCACTCTTATCTTTAAACAAAATGGATATTTCTGAAAAAACGATATTAAGAAATTTCTTCTGGATCCTCCTAGGCAGTGCACAACAGAGACTATTAATTTTAAAGGTAGCATCTCCATTCCGTACATTAGCACAGTCTCTAAAAAATTAGCTAAAGTACTTAAAAAATACAATATCAGGACGTTCTTCACCACACTTCCTAAAATCCGTTCTCTAATCAGCCATCCAAAACCCACTCATCACAACCTAAAATATCCAGGTGTGTATATAAATTATGGTGCGATTGCAATATCCCTTATTTTGGACAAACTAACAAATGGGCAGCCCAATCTCTCCAATTCTCGCAGATATATTTCTCAACGATTTTGAAGAAAAAGCTATCAACTCCTTCCCCCTTAAACCAATATTTTGGTATCGTTATATTGATGATATTTTCCTCATCTGGGAAGATGGTGTCAACAACCTCAATTTATTTTTAGACCACCTAAACAACTGTCATGAAAAAATCTCTTTTCCCTTCGAACTGGAATCCGATGACTGCCTCCCCTTTCAAGACCTGAAACTTACCAGATGTGCTGAGAGTATTAAAATCTCAATTTTTAGAAAACCTACTCATACTGATAGATATCTTCATGCTTCCTCCCATCACTATCCCCCACAAAAATTTGATATTATTTCCACCTTAGCTCACCGAGCCAAGTCTTTACTTACAGAAGGAGCAGAAATTGAAAGTGAACTCCTTTTTTCTTAAAAACACGTTTATTAATAATGGTTTCTCTCCTAATAAAATTGACAAATTTCTTTCCCCCAGTCACTCAACTTCTTCTGAAGATCCCTCTTCCCCCAAAGTCTTCATCTCTTTGCCTTACATCTGCTCTCTTTCACCAAAACTGGCAAAACTTCTCAAGACGTTTAACTTCAGAACTTGCTTTACTACGCTCCCAAAACTTCGTTCAATACTTAGTAAACCTAAAGAGAAACATCGTCCAACTCAGTTTCCAGGAGTGTACAAGATTTTTATGTGATTGTGGAAAGCCATACTGCTAAATCCATCCTTCTACGTTTAGAAGAATACCGTAGAGAAAACTCCTACAACAGGACTAGAGCCAGCGCTCTCTTTAGCAACGTTCTCTTTTCAGTTAACTCAGACGAAGGCCGCCAACATATTGTGAACTGGACATCTTCATCCATGTGTGCTATGATGAGCTCTAGAGAAAGATTGTCAAATCTAGAGAAATTTCTCTAGATTCTTCACATATCAACAACAGCCTAAGTTTCAATCTCTCTGACGCACAGGTTGCCTCTGTTCGGTATTGGCGCACTCGTGACATTTATTTGGAACTCAAGCTTGCATTACTGTTTTCAAAATGTACTACTGTCTTTTGTACTTGTCCTATTAATACAATTTTAAGTCTCTGTAATTTTGTATATATTTCTTTGATTGTGATAACTGAAGATGTTGATCAATTCAACGAAACTAGTAAACTAGTAGTATCTTTTCAAATATACCATGTCATCTCTCGGTATCAGTCATTAAAACTTTTTAATAATATTTCTCACCGAGGAAAATGAATAATAATAATAATAATAATAATAATTATATATATATATATATATATAATTCTCTTTGAGTGTAATTAATTAAAAATATTTTATGTATTAATCATTTCACATAATATTAAACATGATATACATTTTATGTGGCTTTTAAGTTTATAGTAAAATAGTACCATGGGAGGGTTAGAGAAATTATTTTATTTTCTTTTAGATTTTTTACTTAATTTTTTCATAACCCTGCTTTAGAGACCAAAGATGGAAATTTTAAAATCACTTCAGCCCTCCAATAAGCAGTGCAGTTATGTCACAGTGAGTGGATGAAATTCATCTTGCACCCAACATGTTAGGTGAGAGATCAATCGCAAACTTCCATGCCTACGGCAGTTCTAAACCTTCGCTTGAAGAGCTGATAGAAGAACCACTGTGCCAAATATTTTCACATATTTCTACATATTATAAATAAGTAAATTTTTTAAATATTAAAATATAATTTATTTCTGAAAAAAATTTTCAGAATTAAATTGATTAAGAACATTCATCGTTATAGTTTGTCTTTTTACTTAGTATTAGCATGAACGATTTGAGATGTGTCTGTATATCGATTTAAGATGTATGTGTGAATTTTGAATACTGTATATTATAGAGTGGAGAAAGATGTCTCACAGGATACTTGGGTTAAAGATAAGCTTAATACACATAAAAGCTAAAAACTCCTCCTTGTATGTTAATGTGTACAAATTAAATTTAGTTAAAATCTGATGCATGCAATTTTTGGTGGATTTACAATTTTCAATAGCAGTTACCATTATTATTAGCCATTGCCAATATTTCCATGTATATCATCATTAAGAGTTGAATTGAATTTTATCCCTTATATGCGAAATCCATCAGCTCTCATGTAACATTTCCTTGCATTATCATTGCTATTTTTTAAACGTTTAATAAAATTTAATTGCTTAGTAAATTGCTTCGTAAGGATTACAATATTTTAAATACCTTCCATTAAAGCAACACTTTGCCCGTTGTGCGTTCCTGGAATCAATTAATCCAGGATTTTTGAATTCTAGTGGGTTTATCTTCCAACAAACATACCGATGTATCTGATTTCTAGCACTTCATTCGCCAATGTTACCAATGTGGATGTGTAAGGACTTGTTCAAAATTTCTTAAAATTTTCGGTAACTCAGGAACTGCCCATTAAATTTGGGTCGTTTGTCCGAAATGATATGATAAAAGCCGAGTTGCTTTGGATGAAACTTGAAACAATAATTTAGATTGTTTTGGAAATTAGAAATAATCATTTTGTCTTCATTGACCTCACATTCATCTGAGGATAAGAAGAACAATGCTGGCAAAAAATGTGATTCCAATCCGCAAAATATATGAATTGAATTTGACAACTCTTTTCATTTAAATATCAGATGTATATGAAAATATCAGAACATCAGAAATGGCGTGATTAACGTTGGATGCTTATACTAAATTCATATTTATTATTAACACAGGTTGGAGCAATACATTATGGTGTGCAGATATGTTTGTAGGAACAAACGATTTCTTTCTTTCTTTCAATTGAGAGACCTGATCGTCTACATCAAGATACACCATGCGAAAAGGAGACTTCCGCTGTCGTCCCTGTCGCGGTCATTGTCAGGTAAACTGGTTAATCACGTTCACTGGTGAATTATCATGTGAATTTGAAATAGCTTGTGAAAATATATCTGTTAATTTCTGCCATTCTTGCAATTTGGCTTGTAACATCATTAGTTTAACTCTCCCAGTCACTTTTTACTTTACTTTTTACCATATGTATGAGTATATTATTACATTAAAATATTGTATATCTTCTTACTATAATTTAGCAACCACAAATGTTGCGCAGCACAAATCTGAAAATGTGTGTTTGAGGGGCGGGTAATTTCTTTGCATGGGACGCTTCCAAGTAAGTTTATTACATTGTGGGTACACATTATTCGCCGCTCTGACACGCGTTCGAGAATGATGTTTATTTATTATCAGATTTTCTTAATAAAAATAGCACTTTAATCGTCTAAGCAAAAATTACCACTGCAGATGGTGCAGCCCATTCGCACGAAGACCTACTGGGAAATTTTCGTTAGCCAGCCGAACCAGTCTACTGACTCAAGCATATATTCTATGATATTACAGGAATGTTTATAATTTGTTTAATAATTTGTAAAAAAATCTTAACAGGAATACAAATTAGATAACACAAGATTAGTACAAGATTTTGTTTTACAAGTATTGGTAGCTTATAAAATCAATTTCATTAACTTTTGGTAATGCGAAATGTCTTCTTCATTTAGAAAGCCAGAGAGAGAGAATCGATGTGCGATTTGAAATCATTTGCTTTAAAGCATTATGCAAAAGACATTCACAGCAGACAAATCCAAAGATGATCCCTGTGATTGATTATAGAAATTTCAATGAGTTAAAATGGAAACTCTCTGTATAAAAGGAAAACTCGATAAAATATCCACATTTTCCATGGAATAAGGAATGGATTTACATCGATTATTAAGTGAATTTTGAATTTCGCAAAATATACCATCTAGTTTTGTTTGTTTATATAACTTTCGATTTATTTTTGTCCTTTTCTATTTTTATGTTAGAAATATTTGGATTAAAATGATTTAGTTAGCGATGAAAACCAGACGGCTCATACTTGCAAGTAATTCTTGCCTACTAACTTTATAGGGGCATAGCCACGTGCGCCTTCTATAATAAATATAACTCGAGCGTTTTCGAAAGAGTTAATGCAATGTGACTTATTTTGCTCGATTACTATTCATACATGAACCAAGAGAATGCTTAGCGTTTAAAAATTCTTCATCTCCGTGAAGCGTAATAAAACAAATGGGACAAATCCAACGGACGCAATCCAGGAAGATTATTTTGGTTTTTGTATTTTTCATTTAAAATGTGTTTGGTAGAAGCATTTCTGATGATAACTGGTTATTGCAGTGTTTCCATAGTTACGGCTCGTTTATTACATACTTGATCCCTACATACCCATGATTAACTTTGTGGAATTTATAAAGAGTTTTTGTTTAACGCATGATGTCGCTTAATGCTTGATTAAATACGTGTTATTTCACAATTGCACGTGCCAGTTAGAAACTGCTGACTGAAATAAAGCTGCTTTCTCGTAAGTCGTAGATGAATGTTCCTTCAAGAATGTCTTGAGGTCATTACACTCTGGTGGAAAATTACTAATTATTTTGGATGAAGGAAGGAAAAAAGAAATATAAGGACTCTGCGAACATAGGGAATTGGATTACACCATTAACTTACAATCATTTATAATCGTATTATAAGACTATCATTTAAAAAGCGAAAAAAGAAGCACTAGAAATGTTATGAAATCAAACAGAACATTTTTCACGTTGGAATGTTTTTGTTACTTTCAAAGTGCAGTAATGGTTTGTCAACAAACTAGGTGTATGTGTGTGTGTGTGTGTGTGTGTGCGCGCGCGCACACCCACCCACCCCCACCCCCACACAGCAGTGCATTCAGTATCTTTCCTATTATCATATCCAATCAGTTTAATACTTAATCATCTCTACAAAAATGTTTACACTTCTTCACCTGCAGAAATGAGAATTTGAAATTTCTCTGACAACGTCTCTGACAATGATTTGGTATTCAAACATTTTCAAGTAAAGATAGCGAGCTTAAAATCTCTGCAGCATTTAAAATACACAAATACACACTTCATTCACACTCATTTGCTGAAATAACAGATATACTTTCGTGATACATGGAATCCAGCAATACAGTATTCACTTTTCAGGATCTGGCTATAAATTGGCAGTATATCAAATAATACTAACATCGCATGATAAATAGACCCAGATGGGGCTGTAAGAATAGATTGGAAACCCTTTAGGATGGAAATATGGAAAATATTTCAGGTATTTCAAGTATTACGAGAATACTGTGAGAAACTAGTCAACACACCGCATAGGCCCATAAACAGAAAATCCATGAGAAAATAGATAATTAATTAATTAACAAGATTGTAGAGTATATTAAGCGCGGTGTAGAAGATCGAACGTTGGTGCGCTAGGATCAGAAAATCTGTGGGTGTTTCTGAATTTTCCCCCATCAAATCGTAAACTGGATATAACAAAGGCGATGGCCGCTGGACAAAAACAAGTAGATCAGATATGGAGGATTAGGAAGGTCAACTTTCACGTGCTATTGAGTGCCTTCAAAAGCACTTGGAAAAATCTGTGGGTGTTTCTGAATTTTCCCCCATCAAATCGTAAACTGGATATAACAAAGGCGATGGCCGCTGGACAAAAACAAGTAGATCAGATATGGAGGATTAGGAAGGTCAACTTTCACGTGCTATTGAGTGCCTTCAAAAGCACTTGGAAGTAATAGCCCATTGTATCGAATTGGGAATTTCTATTAAACTGGCCACTAAATGTCACTACTTCAAAACCTTATTTTCGAGGATATTTACACTTAGATGTCTACAGAACAACACCCAAATAGTGAACCTTCCAGCCAATAAAGGTAATGTTAGGTAACGGTACGTTATTTCTTGACGTGAATAAGTATGGAAGAAATATCGAACAATATTCTCAAAGATGCATATATTCTGCACAGAACCATGATCCTGAGCTCCAAAATTGCATTATCAATCTCCTAAAGTCTACTTGTGAATTTATTAAATATACCAAGTTTGCACTCAAATCTCCCCATCTCTCATCTTATGCCATTAAAACCTGATGCAGTTAATTCATTTACAAAAATTCCTAATCAAAGTTCTTTTCATATTACTACATGATATATTCTTTATAAAAATTCATGATCCTTCTCAAAAATTCCATAACAGGACACTGCGAACATAGGTAATTGGATTACACCATTAACTTACAATAATTTATGATCGTATTATTGGCAATTCTTCAGTAAATCATTAAACCATAAATAAACGAGTAACTCTTTCTCTATCAAACCGTTAGAAGCATTTAAGAAGAAATCCGTTGAAAAAATCTTCTCAGATCTAAAAAATAGAAGCGATATGTAATGGTGATTTTTTTACGTTTAGTACGTTTCCTGCCGGAGTTCTCCGATGTGTGTGTGTGTGTGTGTGTGTGTATTCTATATGCATTTTAATTACATTTCTGGTACCCAGTTAACCATCATTGGCCTGAATGACAGCTACCCCTTCGGGCATTCTTTTTCTGATACGGCACAACAAGAAAATATCCTTCCATAGCGCTAAGCTACTTCTATTGCTGATGATGACGATGACAACTACTGTGATATGGAACGAATTCGGTGTTCGAATTGGTCCCAAAGATGTTCGATGGGGGTTGAGGTCTGGACTCTGAGCTGGCCAGCCCAACACTTCAAAGTTGATTTGTGGAAACCACTCTAGGACATGCAGTGCAGTATGGCATGGATCATTGTCGTGCTGAAACATGCTAAAACATGCTGAACATGTCTACGACTTGCACAGTGTCAGAAGCATGAATTGTCCAGGTAGCCATCAGACGTCGTGTGTTTGGGCACGTTCACCAATGGATTAAGTAATATTCAACTGAAACACTCCACGCCATTACCGAGTCTCTACCAAACTTGACAGTTAGAGTGATGCAATCCTTCCGGAAACATACCCCTGGTAATCTCCAAATCCAAACATGACCATCAGAGTGAAACATTTTGAAGCGTGATCCGTCTCTCTGCATTATTCTTTTCCAATCGTCTACGGTCCAGGATCGGTGTGAAAGACACCAATCCAAACGTCGTTTAGCGTTGGGGGTGACGTGTGGCTTGTTCGTAGCAGCGTTGCCGTGGGAAACTAAGGAATGTAACTCACTGCTCACAGTTGATGTGCTAGAGCCTCCTTAGCTCAGTCGGTATAGAAGAAGCTCTTTGGTCGTAAAGACCTAGGTTCTATTCCGGTTTGTACCGTGAACACACACGGATTACAGTCAAGAATATTTAAGAAAAGATCCCTCCCAGCCATAGGCCTAATTCGTCAGCTATATTTTATCCGGTGCCGAGGCCGGATAAAATAAGGGTGGGGTTGAAATGGTGCTGTACCTTCTCGTAGAAACGGGCTCACGGCCGTTGTATCATCATACGAAATAAAAAAAACTTTCATTTGCTGACAGATATCTGCAGCATTTTATAGGTTGACTACGAGGTCCGCCGCTGATCACGTGTGGTATTCTTGAACATTAGACAGAGCTCGTTGATCTCGACAAGTGAGTGTCGGCGGCCTCCCGGAGAGTTTTCTTACTGTGGTATCACCATCAACTTTCCATTTACGAATGATACAGGGAACGGTGAATTTCAGTATATTGATATGGTAGTAATGTTATGGACAAATAGACCACTGATGTATACTCGGTTACTATCCCAATTCGGAAGTTTGTCAGTTTAGCTGAACGCGACACCTTGACATCAACAAATGTGCAAAACATGCACCACATCCCACCTTTTATTACCAGATGCTGACACTCACTGAATATCGGCATGCATTAGGATCTGAAATTTACATGGCACATAAGTTGTCCAAATACATTTGTCAACACAGTGTATATAAATTTTGTGCACACGCATGCTATAATTTTTTTTCCTGCTTCAGTTGATAAGTTTGATGCAATTTTGGACACAAATGCTGAATGTCTGAAAGTCGTGTTGCGTATTGCGAAGAAAACCAGAACCTCTCGTTATTATGGAAACATGCATTAGGTATAAGCCTATTTTCGTCAAAAACTGAACTGATTTAATTATGTATTACTTCCGTGAAACAACCGGGAGAATAATAATTTTTTCCGTTTAAATTCGTTTATGTACGCAAAGAATATATTTCAGCTATTTCAACTGAAGCTGAGCTAATATATCTCAAACAGATAAGTAACACTGTTTTTTTTTCCAATCAACGTAGGTTTTTCTTGAAAAAAAAAAGAAAGAAAGAAGGTATAATGAAAACCGGAAAGATTGACCACACGAGATCGAGAATATAATATAAGTGTTTTTGGCGTGACAACTAACATCATATTCTTAGTCGTCTAGGACAGTGCTTCCCAAACTTCTGGATGTCAGGGCCCCTTTTGCAAAAATTAAAATATTTCACGCCCCCCCCTCGAAAAAAAATCGTAATAGAGAGATATATTATAATAATATTTATTGTATTTATATTCAATACAAAACATACAGAGCGAATATTGCAAAAATCAAATGCATCTATTACATTTTTTGCCTCTTACCGTTTGGTTCTGAAGACGATGCGGGCTGTTCTGGTAAAATATGAAATACTCCTATTTTTGAATCTGTTTCTGCTTCTGATTGTTCGTGGGGATTTTTTTTATATTTGTTATCAGCCACTTATCCATCTCAGGATTAAATTTAATTTTTTAACGTAGAATAGATAAATAATATCACCACTTACCAATACTGGCACACCACAGACTGGTAACATGAAATTAGTGAATATTACCTGAATAAGGGAATCCCAGGACCAGGAACATTTTTCTCTTTTGTGACTTTTCTCCCTTTACGGTAATTAAGCCTAACGCGAAACAGACAGCAAAGGCAGGTTATTAAAACGTGCATATGATTGGTGCGGTATTAACAAAAGATCGCGCAACCGAAAGATAAAAGCATAGCTGACAATTGAGTTGAAATGCTAACTCTCTTCAACCGAATTCCATATGTGAAACTGCCATAACATTCATGATATATATATATATATATATATATATATATATATATATATATATATATATATATATATATATATATATATATATATATATATATATATATATATATATATATATGTTAAACATACCAAGCAATTTTAAACCTGGATTTACTCCATTTCCCAAGTAATATTGAAAATTAAAATTGCTTGGTATGTTTAACATATTTATACCCAAGGTAAAAATACTTTCTACATATATATATATATATATATATATTACTTAGTTTTAACACTTTTATGAATTTTAACACGTTCGGTTGAATTTTATTGCTGTCTTGGGAAATCGAACTTACACACATCTAATTAATAACAATAGTTTTTAGTTAGATACTGTGTTTGCCCATGCAACATATGGTTTTGTTTCAGTCTATACAGCATAGTTTCTGTATGAGGGGACATGTGATTCAATAATTAGTGTGTTTTTATCCCAGTTGTCTCTAATTGCACTATTTCTTGAGAAATATATTACACAGACTCCTCATACCTTATTCACTGGCATAATAAAAGTTTTTATTGCCTCTACAGTATAGTGGCTGCTAGGGAGGGTGTTGTTTACCACTGCAACCAAGTTACTATCCCCCCATATGAACTTGTTTAAGCTTTTTTTTTTCATATGTGAAGTATATGCGGAACTTTTATTGGTAACAGAAAACTAGCTCGGATGAGAGATAATATAAAACGAGTTTCGATATGTATATAAAGTCAATATCAACAGTCCCTGATTACGAACGTGTGATGAAAGGGACAGGAAGGTTTGGAGCTTCCCTGGAGAGCATTCGAAGTAAATACAATTAACCACTGCTTTGAAATGCAACATACGAATAAACAATATTTACTAATATTCATTAAGCGCCGAAATACGCAGGAAGCAAAGTTTGTGAACCAACACCAATGTGTGAATTTTTCCATTAAAATATAAAATATAACAAAAAATAAATAATAAAAGTTAAATACGTTTCTTTTAAAATAAAAAAAATCTACTTAGTCTTAAAACATTTTAAATTTGTTTTCATTATTTCACGGCCCCCCTCAACAAAACCTACGGCCCCCAAAGGGGCCGCGGCCCACAGTTTGGGAAGCGGTTTCCTAGACCAGCGCTTCCAAACTGTGGGCCGCGGCCCCCTTGGGGGCCGTAGGTTTTGTTGAGGGGGGGCCGTGAAATAATGAAAACAAATTGAAAATGTTTTAATAAGACTAAGTAGATTTTTTTATCTTAAAAGAAACGTATTTCATTTTTATTATTTCCCTTTTGTTATTTTTCTATTTTAATAGGGAAAAAAAATCACACATTGGTGCGGGTTCACAAATTTTGCTTCCTGCGTATTTCGGCGCTTAAGAATATTAGTAAATATATGCTTGTTTTAAATTGTCATTAAACTTCTTTTATGTTTTTAATTCTTTCTTTATTACTAATCGTTTTACGTTGCATGTGTTTGTACTGCAAATGTACAATAACAATATATCTATCTATATAAAAATCTGAGATAATATGCCATGTCAAATGTGTATGTAAGATGCTAAAAATGTAATATTTGCATTTGATTTTAGCAATATTCGCTGTGTATGTTTTGTATTGAATATAAATACAATAAATATTATAATAATAAATGTCTGTATTACGATTTTTTTTCAAGGTGGGCCGTGAAATATTTTAATTTTTACAAAGGGGGCCCTGACATCTAGAAGTTTGGGAAACACTGGTCTAGGACTTATTCTAAATAACCTATCCAGGTAAGGTGGGAACATTAATTCGTGGTCTTAATACTTTTCACTTCTTGGTAATAAATTAAATTTCTTCTTAAGAAAGTGCTGAAAAATTCGATAAGTTAATCTGACTTGTATACAAGTGTACTTAGAATTAATTAGTGATCTACATATAAGAGCTGCTTAACAGTTCATTAACTGTCAAAAAGAATGCTCTCTATTAAAGTGAAAATCATCAGTTCTTCAGACTACATGTTCTTTATGTAACAATTTTAGGTACCTTACGAATAAATATAGGATTTGACTGAATGCATAATGCTATATTTCATCTGATATAATCAAGTCCACTATTACAAAAAAAAAAATTAATAATAAATAAATAATAATAAAAAATAAATAAAAAAGTAAGCTTATTTTTAACGGACTCATTTTAATTTTTGTTTCTTTTAAGTTTTATATGCTCAAGAATTTTTAGAAAAATAAAATTTCAATAAATCGATAAAAAAGTCAAAATAATGTTTGTGAGCTACGCATAAAACTTTAGTATATAAATTGCCCTTTATTATATTTATTAGTGAATTTCTGAAGTTAAACGGATGCCATTTGGAGGCGTCCATTCTATAAAAAGTTTAATGTTTTTTTTATCAGTTACAGATCAATGCCATTTATAATTAAATCTCCATTTATGAAACTGCACTTACGAGGTCATTAGAAGAAATTAAGGAAAATCGTTTAGTCCGTATTGGATGGTATTTTTTTAATTTGAGTGTGGTACTAAACGACGATACGTTAATAGATTTCTTAAATAATTGCTCGTAGAGAATTTAATTAATTCAGACGAACTAACTAAGTAATTTCCATTAAGGTAATGAAAAGTTAAAATTGATCACGGTTAAGTTAGCATTCATTTATTTTTGACAACAGTAATATCGGCAGAGACAGGAAATAAGATGAAAACTTTCTTTGGTATATAAACCATGCATAAAATATGAAACTAAATGCGATCAGAATTTAATTAGTATTCTCTTCTATTTATTTATTAGTATTATTAGCATTCTTTTACTATTTGACTGTTATATATTTGGCCTTATATTAATTAACGAAAGGTCATAGAAAGAATGTATGCAGAAAAAAGTGATTCAACAGCTATTTACTTCAGTAACCTCATTGGTGTTGTGAAGTGGTTTTTTTTGTGATCGATATTCAACTGATAACTAATAATTATGTTTTCATGTGTCCAGTTTGTCATTTTAAATGGTATAAGCTATCAGTATCGCTAATCAATTCTCATTCTCCGAAATTCTGTTTTTATAGCATTCGGACTGACTGGCTGACAAAAAAAGGACGTTCATCTGACAACAATGATTTCTTATTTATGACTATCTCACTTAACTCGATATAAAGAACAAATTCAATATAACCAATTCAAATATTAAAAAAAAAAAATACATTGCAGCTTATTTTATTTAACTAGATCACTTCGGCTGAAACAGTACGCCAATCATTTATGAAGCATTTAAAAATATATCCGTCCTGATTTTAGAAAATAAAAGTATTTAAACATTTTTGAATAAATACAATTAATGTTACGTTATTATTATCAGGAGAAATGAAATAAATTACATTCTTAAGCGATGGAAAAATAGTATGCATGATGTCACATTCATCTCAAATTATAGATATTTTATAAGAGTATGAAAATTACGAAGACTCATCTTTGAGGTATCGTATTTACGAAAATTGTTTTGAGAAAATATTCGAGTTTATTTCGATTTGAAAGAAGAATAATTGCTGAGATTCCAAGACATTAATATTCTGGACGGCTAAAATATTCTTGTAATCATAATAACTCAGAGTAATTACCAATTGTTTTGTTCTGTAAAAGTGTCAGGGATTCTGGAAGCTTTTCAAGACACGCTGACCAAACAGGACGATGAGTAATCAAACCAAACCCACTATGGGGGGGGGGTGTCAAAATAGATTTAATTGTTGTTCAGAAGTAAAGTAACATCTGACGCTGGACCGTGAATGGCGTGCTTATGCCAATAATGACTGTAGTGTAAGGTAAATCCGTCAAAAATAATGTAATTTGTGTTTCCCTGACAGAATCATACTTTAAGTATGATTAGAATAGAATAATAATAATCGCGATGCAGAATAACTAATTTAACAGAAATGCTTTACTTTATTACGTTTTGATACTAATTGTTTCTAGATATGTTGTACATATTGCTATATCGTACAATACAGCAATGAAAAAATCATTCAAGTGTCGCATTTCTTTATGTCAAATAATATATTAACACTTATCATTCCTAATACAGTTACTAGGAATCTGATATGAGCATTAAAGTAGAAGTATAATTTTAAAATTTTATATGCAGATTTCAAATTACTGAAATAAGACTCCGTCATGAATTGTTGGTTGATAGATATCGTAAACAAAAATGCTGGTAGTTCAAATGTTACCACTCATTCCAAATAGATTACACCATTAATAATTCTTTGAAGTCTTTTTTTTTCAACTTTTATTTTAACTTTAAATGTAAATATTCTAGTTAAAGTTCTGCAATTTTTTTATTGAACTCGATGGTACTCCACTCTAAAATTAAACTGGAAAAGCACCAGCGATGGAACATAAAGCGATGGAATATTTACATACGGAAGTGACGGTATTTTTCATCCTGCATAAAATGCAGATCAGCCCGGCTGGAGAACGGATGCAAACATAACAGATTATGAGAATAAGATCGGCTTCGGATTTGAATTTGAATGCCCACACGATATCGTATGCATGCCTGTACACATCATCTCGTATATGGTTTTGATCATGGAAAGAATTCGTAAAACAAATATTTGTTAAAAGTCAGAAAAAATGCATCACAGGATGGAAATTAACTTAAAAAACCTTTATGTGAAAATCTTGATGCTTTAGATACAGCAAGGGAAACAACTACAGAGCAACGTCAATTTCTCAAAGAAAGTGACGAAATATGATCAAAACCAAACGCTTAAAATGAATTTTCCTTCCGTTGAATGGACTGAATGGAAGCATGCAGTTCATTCCTAGGCAATCTTACGCTACTAATAATGCTGATGAAGAACAATAGGACGAAAAGAAATGTTATATTCTCTTTTCCATCGTATTTTTTCTTTCCCACAGACTCATGCATTTTGTGTGTCTATGTGTATTAGGACAAAGTGAAATTATGTTACTGATTTGTACGCAAGGCAAATAGAATCATTTTCGCTGATCATGTTTTATCTGGCCTATTTCATTCGTCTGCGATCCAAAGCAGAATGACTTTATGTCATTATAAACTGCAATTAATCAGTTATCATATATATTGACTTAACTTTGACTATAATGGTCCTCATTCTGAGGAAGACTGGAGCATGTCCAGTCTTCCTCAGTATAAAGGCAAGTGTAGCGCACTACGCTAGGAAAATCTTTCCCCATTACGTTAACTTTCCGTAGTGTGAAAGTTGTAGTACTGAGAAAACAAAAGGAAAAGAGATTGTTGATATGTTAGGACCGTTTTAAAAAGAGAAACAAAATTTCAATAATGAGGACATCTAAAATTATGGACTTTTAAAGATTATGTAATGCAACTGTTGCCCAATGATGTCAGCATACAAATGCTGGCAGTTCATTAATTGCATTTGGGAGACTTTTCGAATAGGTGTAGTAGAAGGATTGCGCAGTCATAAAAGGGTTCCACAGAACAAAAGGATACTCCCAGTTATCAAATGGATGCAAATGCCATACATTCTGGAATTCCATTTTATAAATAACAGAGTATTCAAATAACATAGTATCTCTATACTCAGTTCGTAGAGAAGCCATACGGTTGGAAAGACCAGGTTCGAATCCCACCTATGATGTAAGATATCTTTATCAGGTATCAGGTAAGTTAGCCGGTCACGTACGTGGTAGTGGTGTGTTTCTCCCAGAAACTCGAGTTTTTCGTCCATTAAAACGAAACCTTGTAAACACACAGATCTACAAGCATAAATACTTTCCCTACGGGATGCAACAGAAGAGAGTGGCGTGCCGGCGACATTAATTCGCCGTGACTAGGGGACTCTGCCAGTCCTAAGAGATGGATGGATTGAAGAATAGTATGAGAAATTTTGAGGGAAAAATCTCAAACGTTACCGATCAGATACAGCATATCATAAACCACTAAAGTAAGTATAATAAATAATTTTATGTGATTTCCTACTAACGAAAAATTGCAAAACTCTTAGTGTATTAGTTATCAACTTCTTGAAATCCTACTCAACTGTGCAAAACATCTAACTATTTCAAGCCACTTCTGTCCTCTAATAAGCAAGGTGATGGCTTTATACCAAGCAATGAAAATCTTTCTCCACCTAAACACATTCAAAATATCCATGTCATAGTGGGATTCTAACCGGCATTTTGCACTTCCACTCTATCTATTTGACCATCAAATGGGAGAATAACCATACTCACTATGCTGTAACTGTATCAATAACAATACAATAATCATATCAAAGAAACAGTTACAGAGATATTTCGATTAACTTGATCCATTTCAAAACTGAAACTTTAACCGAATAATGCTAACATTGTAAACATTTTTTAAAGAAATTCCTTTTGCAATTATTCAAATTCAGAGAAATGTGATTCTGAATGTGAAGGTAATTGCAAAAGGAATTTCTTTAAAAAATGTTTACAATGTTAGTATTATTCGGGTAAAGTTTCAGCTTTGAATTGGATCAAGTTAATCGAAACATCTCTATAACTGTTTCCTTGATATGATTATTAAGTATTATGAAATGTATTTAATAACTTAATAATATTATTAGATATTATTAAGTATTTCTATTATCAAGCGCCTCTTTCAGTCTCTAGTTTTGATTAAGCTTCTTGAAACAGTAAAAAAAAAATCTTGCTCATGATAATAGTGTTATTACAAAGTTTGTTTCAAGATCAGAGAGTGCATTAGGAGTGTCATCAAAACTCACTCAAAACTTCACTTGTGTGTTATAACAATACCACGCACGAACACATTGTTTTTTTTTTCTCTCTCTCTCTCTGTCTCTCTCTAGTGCCTAATTTCAGGAGATCGTCTGCTGAAAGAAGATATTGATTCGATGTGCGCAATCATTACTTTGTCACCACACGTCGCACACTATATATATATATTATACAAACAATTTCGTAGTTTGTGTAATATATATATATATATGTATATATATTCCATTCAAAAGTCTGAAATAATAACTAAACTTTTTTTTTCGTATCTTGTTTACAAAGAAGATAAAATTTCAGTTGAAGTTGCAAACATTAATGGTCATACTTCAACTTTTAAATTGTGGCTTTACTACAGGTTCGGTTGTGTAGAATTTCGCAAATGCAACATGATTGTTGCTATGCCTGTGAATTTTGTATGCCCACAAGCTGGTTCGTCTGTTTCTAGTAAAAATAATAGTTTCCAGGAAGAAAAATTTCTCTCTCTTTCTTTTCGACCATGCCCTTTGTCTAGAAATATTCAGACACGAATTCCTTCTGACACACACACACGCACGCACGCACGCACGCACACACAAAAAAACCCTTCCTAAATGCTTTGTAAGATAAGATAGCAAGTCTAATACAAAGTCAGTTAGTTTCTTTCCTCCCGAAAACTCTGGTTTTTTCATCCCGTAAAATATTCAAGTCAGGCATAATTAAACGTGTATAGTCTTAACACCTTTAGCTTGAATCGGAAACAGCTTATCCCTTCCCATATGACACTGCTTACTTCATTTTCACGTGGAAAGCTCTCTATACTTTCCTTGTATCCTATAAAGAAATAGAACGGATATCTTTCCTACCATAGGTCATATGCATCGTACTACAGAGATGCTTTTTGTTATTTTAATATATATTGACCATGACAGCAACAGTTTTCGTATATTTGAAAAACAAAAAATTGCTCGTTCCTTTCATTATATCATGTAATTCAAATCTTTTTCCCAAATCATAAGTTGAGACGTCACTCCAAATATACGACTGTGTTATCATTGTCATTCCGGTAATACTTATTTAAAAAAAAAAAAAAAATCACTTTCCCAGTTACGCATGAATAAATCAACAAAGATTCGACATGCAAATATGGTTATATCGCCAATTTTGCGATCAAACTATCATAGAATACTATATGAAGCATGTTCTTCAAATATTGGAGCCTGCGGCACCGTGGATCATTCTAGGTCACCTTTCATTCAAACGCGCAGGAAACGATTACCTATTCTTTTCTCGTTCACTCGGTCATAATTACAATTCAGTATCACGGAAGTGGTTTCCACAATCGAGATCACGGAAATAATCCCATAAATCATGTTATGAACTACTCTGTATTCTTTAAGTATAATGCACTTGAATGACTTAAAAATCCGTTGTTGCATTTATGTAACTTCAGTTTTAAAATTAAAAGAAGGGTAGATTTTACATTAATGGGTTTCTCTATAGCAAGATGAATTAAAAATGTAATTTAAGTTAAGGGGATAAAAATCCCTTATTGTTTTTCAGCCAGTAAGCGAAACTAAGATCGAAAACTATGATCTGTAACGTTTCATGCCGACGAACTGTCAGCGTATCCAAGCGTAAGTGATCACTTGGTAGTGCCACACCACGGCAACTCGTTGCAAAGGTGGAGCAAGCTCCCTCCTGTTCTTGATATTTTCTCATAATGTAAAACACACACCTCTTAAGAGATGTAGTACTGTTTTACATTATGAGGAGATACTGTCAGCGTATCCAAGCATGTAATTGTTCTCAATCACTCTTAAGCCTTTGAATTATAAAACAAAATTTGTGATAGGAATTCATGGTTACTCTACAAAAGCGGGATTAACTAATCTATCTTCTTAATTTTTAAAGCGATAAACAAGTTATATTAATTAGTTTCCTACACATTTAACGTTTAGCTTTTTTGTCGCATTTAGGAATTTTCAGCGTGCGCGCATGCACACATGGGTTATGGTGAAAGAAATGTAAATCTTCATTGAATTTAATAATATACATACTAAAATATCCACTGCAGACTCTCAGAGAGCGAATCACCCAATGATTTATGCTCACCTGAAGTAAATAATTGGACAAAGATTGATCACATTGGATCCCCAAGCGAACCGTTTTGTTGCTATCTTCATATCAAGACTTATTGCTTCAAAGCGGTAGTGCGGAAAACTAACGCCATTAAATCTTCAAAACAGAACGTTATTGCTCAACTAACTTTATACGATAGCGTTAAAAACGAAGTTTCCAGACGAGATGTGCCAGCTTAACCAAAATCTGATATCTCGCCTAACTTATTCTTCGAATTTCAGCTAAAACGGTTATTTCACAGGAAAAAGAAGTTAAATTGCTGCTTCCCCGTAAATTTATGCCGTTGGCAAACACATATTTATCAAATCCGTGAAGCATTTTATATAAGCCAACATATTTGCGTTTTTTAAAATAAATGGGTTTCAAAATAAACGCTCGTTTCTGTCTTCTTTTATTTTCTGTAATGATTGTTTCTCCTCGACTTGTGCACTATTCCAGTGGATCGAAGGTTAACTGCTGATTTGTTTTTCTTGTCCGCTAATTTACCACTCAGTTACGTTTCATAACTGCAGACATTCCGTTTGTTAATGTTCTTTTTTAAAACTGGTTAAACAAGTTTTTTTTGTTTTTGTTTTGTTTTGTCCAGAGATAAGTTTTCGGTATAAGATATGAAATACTTAAAGTGTCACTTGCTCTTTTAGGAAACAAAAAAAAAAAAAAAAAAGGACAGAAGAAGAAAATAGTTTTAATATATAGTTTCAATACACGATGATCCTTCAGCAAACCTCGATGGATCAGGGAAAACCCAATATTAGAGATTTATTCTTTCCATTGTCATCTGAAATACAGCATATATATTTCCAGTCTGATATGGCTTGAAACTTTTCCATATCTGGTCTCCAGATAAGTTCCTTATAAGCAGTTCCTAACAAGGTTCCTTGTTAGGAACTGAAGCTGCTAAATCTTGCTATGAATTAATGGGAATGTTAAATAAATTGCAAAATAAAATATTTAATTATTTTCTTATATAAGAATGTCTATTATTATTGAACCACATTATTTGTTCGCTTAAGACGTACATTCATTTTTGGCTCCCTCATTGTTCGTCAAAAGCTTTCTATGTCCGTTTTGTCTGTTTGCGAGATGGAAAAACCATAGTCTCTGGGAAGAAACCTGTAAAAGAAGCATATATTGATATTCAGTAGAAAATATATTCCAAAAATCATAATCACCAACTCCAAATTTACAAGGACATTCTTATATTTAAATTCGATGTGAAATTCACAAAGAATTCACTCAAGTTTACACTCTTGAAATACTTCCTTTAGAATTAGGATACTAAAGAACTTTTGTTTTCATAGGAACATGTCAGTATTGTTTAATTTTTACTTCCTCTCCTTTCTGACGTTTTATGTGTTATTTGTTTTTACTCTTAATTGTCACAATTATTGAATATCTCTATTACGTGACATAAATTATCGCGCTTGCTTTCTCACTTTTCGTTCTATGGCCACTACTTAAATTACTCGAGTGAGCAAAACTTGGTAGACAAAAAATTGCCCCCGGATAGCGCCAATTTTCTTATGAAATATTAACCAATTTTCTCTTGATACAAATATGGAATTGATGCAATGTCAGAATTTGAAACAATTTTTTTGTTAAAGCTGCGCCATCCAAACTCTTAGATAAGAGAATCTTCCTTGTCAGGGAGGTAACACTCAGAATGACACACTATTCGATGACTAAGCAACTAAAATTCCCAATTACAAAAATCTCGTATATTTTTGTACTCTTACTGCAGTCGTAGCTATCGCCAAATTTTAACTCGCACTGGTTCTATTTTTATGAGTGGTACATTGAGTTCATAGATCAGGCAATTTGTTAGGTAAGAAAAAGAAAGGTTTATTCATTACTCTAATATGATATACAAATATGAAGATCACTTAACAAAACTGAATCTCTCCTACAAATTAAAATTGATTAACCAGACATAACCTTAATTCTCCTAGTCCTAAACATTGTGAGACAATATCTACAATTAGTTAGCTTTCTAACATCATCCTATTCAACTAACACTCTTGTACAAGCATTTATTTTATTCTAGATTCAAGAACTATCAGCCTATAACATACTTTAGCAATTCAATACCACACTGTACATGAATTCTTACTCAGAGCTAAGACAATCTACTAGTTGATTAGACACTAAAGTCCAGTTTCATTGCACACTGTTTCTTGCATACAAAGGAATTGAAAAGTTTCAACATTACCGAGCATCAGGATCTCTCTTGCTTTTTCTCTCTATCTTCCAAAAAAATTCATATGGCTTGTTACCCTTTCTTATGGTCCGCTGTCTTCAAGTAGGACAAACTAGTGATTACGATCACGAATCTCCTTTTCCGATGTGAACGAAGCTGCTCTGCCGGGTTCAGTTCACAGGGTTCCGCATGTTGATCGGTTTGCGCTATATATCTTTGCTGAGATGTTCTCCCGACTATGTCACTCTTTTCTGGCTGGCACCCAAATTTCTTGCACCGGGTACCTTTCCCTCCTCGTTGCGTTCTCCACGCGCACAACTTGGACCTCGCGTACGTCACTGCCTGGGGTCATTCCTTTAAGCCGATTATCTCGTTGTATACTTAGATCTAACTTTCTTATGTTAACATAACTTTGACTAATTCTCAACTCTTATCAGTTTTACAAGAACACTTAGCATTATATTACATAGGAGAATTTACAATTAAATGACTCTTTCGTTATTTCTTATCAACCATTTCAATTATACCTATATACAAGGATTTTCTCTGGGAATTTTTGTACATGTTAAATGTGAATGAAATATTTTCCAATATAATAAACCTTTCATTTAAGATTTAACAAAGATTTCCCCTTCCCCCGCAAAAAATTTTTCTTTTGAAAAATTCTTTTTTTCGTTATGTCGTCTACGCACAATTTCTGGAGAGAACTTGCCTATTTCGTCTGGGTCTCAGGTTATCTCTACATTGAACAAAATTCCTTGATTCACCCTTTTCTACTTCACATCTTACATTACTATGTACAACTCTCTGGTCATAGGTAAACTCTCCATTGTTGTGGTTGTGTTGTGCTCTATGTGGAGTGGGCCTATTTTACCTTGGTTTTCTACTGTTCTTTCTAGGCCAATTAATAGTATTAATAAAATCGATCCCAATCGCTCTTGGATAAATTTCTTCCCGTCTTCTGCATTACCAAGCTCAACGGATAGTATGACGTCTGATGCGCAATAAGCTTCAGAATGATCTCTTACTCTTGAGGTGGAGGCCTCCTCTGAACCAATTTGACTCCTTGTTAACTTTTCTCCAACTCCCTCAATCTACTCTACATCATACTCGCATTGCATTCCTATGTCGAGTGAGTTCTTATATCTGTTCGAATACAGGGAACCTTGATTCTCCTTATTTGTCTTCTTCTACCCAAAAGATGTACTTCATTCCATGAGTAGTCACACGAGAATTTGTTCTTCACAAGAAAATCATTACCAAAAATCAATTAAATGTGTGGGAGAGAAATCCTGGGAGGATTAAAAACTCATGCGAAACACACATACTGAATTCAGGTAAGTATACTCTCAAATGTGCTGACTTGGTCGCATGAATGGTGGAGGCAGAAATTACTGATAGTCTTACTGGCCTTTTAAAATATGACATTCGTCTCCTCACACAGGGTTCTATCCTTTTGAAGTAATCTCCCGAAATAATAGAGGTCTGGGAACCTGTGTCTAGTAATGCGTCACAATGTTTACCACATACCCTTCCTTTAACTAATTCCCGAGGATTGTTTCTGTTTTCGTCGATCTCCCTCCCTAGCTCTGTTGGCATATATGTGGGCCCTTCACTCCTCATTATTGCCTCTGCTGGATCTTCTCTTGCTGCTAAAACAATTGTGGGCATGATGCCCAATCTTGTCGCAATTAAAACACCTGGGCTGTTCCCTTCTCTCACTTGGTTCACTGACTCGCTCCGATCTCAGAGGAGACACTGTGGAATCTTTAAATGTTGTTGTCTCCAGCTTCTTCATCACAGCATCTAAACGGTCTAGCATGGGTTGTAGTAGCCTTTCAACTTCCTGACGTACTAACTCAGCAGTCCTTTCGGTCTAAGGGAGAGATAGTTCAGAAGCTCTCATGGTTATCACTGCCAGTTGGTTTAGAACAACATCAAGGCGGTCCATTGACGGGACCGCCTTAATGCTCCCAGACGCTCGACTTCTTGCTTCACTAATAATCGAACTTCATTCATGTTAGTTATACTTTCTGTTAATTGATTGGTGTTGACTGATCCAACTCTGTCCCCTTCACTCTTATCTAGGTTCTTAGTTTTTTCCTTCCTCTCATGAGAATCGTTTTCTGTCTTAGGGTTACTAACGGAATCAATTTCCTTTTTGATGACGTTAACATAGCCGGTAGTAGATGCGGGACTAATGTTTCCGAGTATTTGCTCTTTTTCCTTCACGGCATCGTAGCATTCTTTGATATTTGTTAATTTCTTTTTATATGCCGTTTTCCTTAGTTCTTGTCTCACTCCCAACCTGAATTGGTGGAAAACCGCCAGTCTAGGTGGGGCTTATCCTCGATGTAGACAAGCAGAGTGTTAGCAAGGGTCAACAACCTGTTATAGAATTCCGTCACGCTTTTTCTGTCCTTCTGCGTACTTCTCTGCAGTTTCCAAAAGCACTGGGAAATAAGTACTTCTCTAAAGTTTGAGTATTCTAGAGTTTCTTTCAGGATAGGGGAGGAATATAGGAAGTTCTTTGCCTTCCCTACAAGTTTACTATGCAGCAGGATGAGGAGCTAAAAAAATCAATCCACCTGCCAACTTTCCTTAATTCTTCGACGTGGCCAAAGAAATCTAAAACGACGTCGGTTTCTTCCCCAGAAAATTGCTGGAAAACTTGCTGTGGGTTGATGGTCCAAAAGAATTCGCAATCATCCATCCCAGAAGTCGATGGATGAGCCATACTTGTATATAAGTTCAAACTATATTTTTCCTTCATACACAAATTCTGTTATCAACATTCCTTGTACCTAAATTGCCTGATCTTAACACAAAACCTACTCATTTTGATTTACCACACTCTTTGATTAATCGAGTAAATCAAATAATCTCGGCTGCGATTTTATTAAATTTTTTCTCCCTCTCCTTTCTGATGTTTTATGTGTTTTTTGTTTTTACTCTTAATTGTTACAATTATAGAAGTAACAATTACAGAGCCAGTTTTCTTTGATACAAATCTGGAATTAACTCCTTGTCAGAATTTGAAAAAATACGGTGATCAAGTAGGACAGACTAGTGATTACGATCACGAATAACCTTTTCCGATGTGGGCGAAGCTGCTCCGCCAGGTTCGGCCTACGTGGTTCCACATGTTGATGGGTTTGCGCTGGCTTTTCCGCTGTTCCGATGATTATGCCTGCACTGGATCGCTACTGGGCGCATAGGTCATCGTTCTTTCCGACCGCTTTCACGCACCTTCTCCTGGAATGACGGGAACAGGAATCCCAAACAAAAGAAAAGCCTCGTGTTGGCGTCGCCAAGCTCTATGTATCCTTGCTGAGCTGTTCTCCCTACTACGTCACTCTTTTCCGGCAGTATCCAAAATTCTTGCACCAGGTACCGTTCTGTCTTCGTTGCGTTCTCCACTCACGCAACTTGGACCTCAAGTACGTGACTGCCTGGGGTCATTTCTTTAAGCCGCTTATCTCGTTGTATTTCACTAAATTTAGTGAAAGGTAACATAACTTTCACTAAATTTCAACTCGGTTTTACAAGAACACTTAGCATTATATTACATAGGAGAATTTACAATTAAATGAATCTTTCATTATTTCTTATCAACCATTTCACTTATACCTATATATACAAGGATTTTCTCTGGGAATTTTTGTACCTGTTAAATCTGAATGAAATATTTTACAATATACAATAAACTTGAATGAAAGGTTACAATAAACCTTTCATTCAAGATTTAACAGTATTCATATTTTAGATTTTTTTAAATTCATTTTTTTAAAATTCATTAATTTTAATTTATTTTTTAAATTTTAGTATACTTATACTATATAACAAAGCTTAACACTCACGTATTAAGGAAAGATAATTCCACAATAATTAATAAAATAGGATACGAAATGTGAAAAAGGAATTGCTTTCGATTATTTCTTTGTTCACAATGTCTCAGTATTAAGGTCAGGTAAAAATGGAGCCAGCCTACATAGTTTATGAGGTCTGAGAAGGCTTAGCTGACTGTCATCATTAATTCAAGGAGTGGATCAAAAGAATTTTTTTTATGCATTATTTGAACAATTCTCGAAATCGATAGAGATGAGAAGAGACTTCTTTTTTTCTCTTTATTCTGCGTGAACAATAAAATAAAGATAAACATAAAAAAATTGAAAAAAAATGAGTACTTTACTTCAATATCAACGTATTTCGATATCATGCAGGAGAATCATGTAAATTTTTTCGGTATAATGTTGACAACAGTTTATATAAGGGTAATAACAATAATAATGGACTCTTTCAAGACATTTTTCAATGTGTAGACGAAATTCTGTTGTGTATTGTGTTTGAACTGATATTTTTCACTTTAAAGTAGATCTCTGTCTATCCCAAAAATACTTTATTAGCTCGAGTCTTAACGGATTCACTTCTATTTTATGGCATAAGTTTTTTTATTAGATGAAATAAAGGCTTTTGTTGTTACGTGATTTCACTCTGTTAGAAAAAGAACTCAGTATGCTAATCTAAACATGATGTAGCTTAAAAGCAAGTTGGACAAAAATTGCTTATGACTTTTTTTTTTTTTAAATCTCTCAATCTTTTACACTGTTCGCTGTTTCTTTCATAAACTACTTGCATTTTATTTAAATTACGGAAGATGCACTTTGAAGAGACTGCATAGTAATTAAGAGTAACAATTAACTATAAACAAATTCGCTCGTAATACAAAATACTGCAAAAAGGAATGTATAATCTTGAAAATAAAGGCACATCATTGATAGTATAAATGATTGACGCTGCAGGTACACTTATTTCAGTAAGCGTACCTGCAGTGTCAATGTTGAATTAGTCTCCTGAAATTATGACCGAATTTGTTTTGGATTTAATAATTATTTTGATTGTCTGTACTAACACAAATACTTGCTCTCAGGACTGACATGATAACTAATTAATAGAATATTTTTAGTGAAGAGGTCACTCACAGTGTGGAGATCGAACTTTACATTTAACATAGTAGCTTTAACAAAATATTCAACATGCTATAAAAATGTCTTGTAATTGTATCGCATGATAGTAGTTTAAAAAAAGATATATGCACAGAAAATGATTTTTTAGAACATTCACCTGATAAAGGTAGCACGAAAACCCGTTCATTAATGCCAACGAATAACTTAATCTATAACAATACAGCAAGCCATTATAAGTAATTAGTAACAGAAAGTCGTTATAAATTATTCGTAACAGAATTCACGGTAGGTTTCTACGTGGCAGTTGAAATACTATAACTGCAATTTGAACATTGACTTATTAATTATAGTTTTCTTTATTTTCACATATTTACTTTATCCTTTGATTTCTGTTCATTTTCTAATGTACAGTAGTTTGATTGATTAAATTCGAGTAATTCTTGGATTTGAATCTATTTATTTATTTTCTGTCATAGTTTCATACATAAATCGAAACTAATGCATGGTCAGTAATCCAGAAAGGCGAGTAGTTCTTTCATAGATTCTGCTTTTGGAATATTTTATTCATAGAAAAACGTATCATCTATTATTTGTTGGAATTACCGAATCAGTCACTTAGAGTATATTAAATCAGCTACCTTAGCTACTAAACTCATGTTAATCGTAATCGTTTACCTATTCATAGTGTCTGCGGAATAATTTGTTGACGAGAAATCTAGCTATTATATTTCGCAGATGCACTGTATACGTCGTCGCTGTTAATGAGCTACCGAATAGTATTGCTGAGAAATTAAATAAAGAGCCCGTAAGTATATACATAGGATCATGTTAGGCACACAGCCATAAGCGAAGAGGCATCAACTTTCTTTCTCGCATTATGATGGTATTCCATATTCGAACAGTTTCGTGTTTTTTTATTATGCACACGAGATTGTTGGAAGGGAACGTTTATAGTGGGAAGAAAATAATCTTTATGAAATTATTTTAGACAACAGCAACAAAAAAAGGGTTCATTGCAAGAAATATAAAGTGAATTCCTGATGATTTTATTATTAATTACATTTATTATTTATTTTAGTATTAATTACCATTACCATGCCTATATGGTAATGTGTAGATTAGCTGTTGGCTATAAACCAATTATAGCTAATATCACAAATAAGCGAATGATCACCCACGAATGCTTGTGTGATTTGAGGATATCAATAATGGATCGTCGCATTCTGGTCAGTGGCTCTGATGCAAGGACGGCAAATCGAACATTGACGATTTGCAATTGAAACCAACTACGACATCTATATGAACGCTTTTAACTATCAACTTCATTGACGGAATCGAACCGTATTTTGAATAAATCAAGTGGAGTTATATCATTAATTTTAGTTATTTCTCTATTTATTAGCACAAGTTAACCAAGATGACCTTTATTAACTTGCGCTATTAAATAATTGCAATGAAAAAACTTAAACATCAATTGCACGGAATCATTTATTAAAGTAGAAGCATAAGAATAGGGTTCTTTCTCCCCTTTTTTGTGGCTTCCTTAATAAAAACATTGCGTGTGTTCCATCAACACACGCCTCACGATTATTACGTGTTATATTTGTGCAGCAGATTAATATTTTGGGACTCCCACAATACATTATTCATTATAATGAAAATACGATTCACAGAACCGACGGGAACAGTATAAAAAGGACCTTCTCAATTGCAATGAAAAAAGGAACTTGCGGTTATCTAGACGAACCTTGTTGTTCACATACATTTCTTCTTACGAAATCGATAGGCCCTTATTCAAGTTTATCAGTGACGTGCATTATGAGACTAAGGAAGCAAAATAAAGGCTTTCACATATCGCTTCTTCAATTTTGCATCGCATATACATTCAAATATGACTGTATTTGCATACATATTGAATCAAACGTTCCTTACTATAGTGTTAAAGGATCTGTCTCATATTCATGAGAGATAAAACTTAAATGATCTCAAGTTTGTAAGAGGCGTAAGAAAATGTGATTTTTGGGGTGCAAGGAAAATAATTTTTCAAAATCATATATTCAGAACTATAGAAAGTTACATAGAATTTAAAGTATATTACAAAATTAAATTTTGAATTTTCTGTCTGTAAAAGCGCCTAAAACATGAAACTTTTAAGGACCTTTTTAACTTTACTTGCAATAAAGGATTAATTCTAATGCAGAAAGAATTAAATTAATAATACGACCTTTAAATTGTAAGCTTATTTCTGCAACTCTATTGACTGAGAGGAGCAGAATGTGACGTTTTCATGTTGCAGTTATGGTTATCATTTATTTGCTAAGTAGTTTTCTCGTGAGTGTCAAAGTTCTCGTTTAATTTATTAAACGAGGCATTAACGCTTACGAAAAAACTTCAGCTAAGAGAATGATGAAGGTTGGTGGAGTTGTGAGACGAAGAGCAGTAGAGTAGATGCCCTCCCTTGATGACTCTTTGGACTCCCTGGAGGTGTGATGTAATAATAATAATAATAATAATAATAATTATTATTATTATCGTAGCTGAAGAATTTTTTAGCATTTTATTTGCTCTTAAAAAATAAAATATCTGTTGTGTTCTGAAAGCCGTAGAATTGAATAATAAAAAAAGTCGTAGCACATGAAGAAATCTATTAATCAAAACCCTCATTAGCATACATGCTCCAGATAAAGAAATATAAAGATGGATTACAAAAAAAATACGATTGGTTAGAAAATAGTAATCATAATGCGGTACTTTAATTATCCCAACATTGACTGGGTAGCTGTTAAAGCGCATGGGCAAAATGAAACTGAATATATTGAGCTGTTGCGAGACATCTTTCTGTTGCAGCATGTGACAGAAGGAACTCATGGTCAAAGAGTGTTAGATCTGATGTGTATGCAGGGCCGAATGAACACCTTCTTGGTCCCTCGGCGGTAAGAGAAATGTAAGAACCCCCTATCACATTTCCTAATGTTCAGTAATACTAATAAGAATAAGAATAAAAAGTAGCGAGTACAAGTAGTGTATCTGTTCATAAGAATGTTTGATTTACTGATAATAATTCCACATTGTTTAAAGGAAATAGGTCTTCGGAAATAAACGTTTCTAGTGCACAATTCTTATTTCAGTTCAGGGGCTTAATATGAATCCAATTTTCTGAAATGAAATTATTATGGACGCAATTGCGTTATAGCTATTGTTAAAAGAAACTCATGTTATGCTCCTCCAGTGTACCGAGGAATAGTTGCTTTTCAGTAATTTTTATGCTAATACTTAAAATGAAATTTTAAAAGGACGTAACCTACTCCTTTATTAAATAAAAGCTCTGTTTTCTTTCATAAATAAACCCACGAAAGAATCAACACAAAAAGTTATGTTAGCAAGAAAAATTATGAACAAGAGACTGCTGAAGGCAAGAGTATGCCGTTGAATGCATACTAAATAAGTCTACCACCAAACAACAGACTTAAAAACAAGGAACGGCGCAAATACAAAGTACCGAAAAGTGTTTACAGAAGTAAATTCGTGGGCATTGCTGCTGCAGAGTAAACACTCTAATGGAGAAAAGTAGCATTGACCACAAAACACTGGATTTTTTCAGTGCTTTGACGTCATCACACAAATTACTTCTGTGATGTCAAAGCGGTACGTGGGTTGTTTCCGCAAAGCCACATCCATTTTCCAGTATTTAAAATAGCTCTTAAATTGTGATGCTCAGGAACTAGACGATTGATTTGGATCACGAATTGTAATTTCTTATAGATTTTTATTCTCTAACAAACTTTATGGTGGATAGGAATTTGAAGTTAAAATTAGAATATTGCCATGTAAGGATAAGGAAGTAATTTTCCTCTTTACAAGGACCTGATAAAACCGCACCTGAGCTACTATTCACAGCTTTCATGTCCTAAGATTAGAATGAATGAACGAGCTGTGGAAAGGGCGGAAAGAAGAGTAATTAAGATGATATCGGAATTATGGAATGTAGGTTATGAGAACAAATTGATGGTATGTGGAACAACAGAAGAAGGATGGCAGATGTTATAGAATTCTATAACTGCTGAATTTGGTGTCATAGGATATCGTCTGATGAATCTTTCCATCATATGGAAGAAGGGAAGAGAGAGAGAGAGAGAGAGAGAGAGAGAGAGAGAGAGAGAGAGAGAGAGAGAGAGAGAGAGAGAGAGAGAGAGAGAGAGAGAGAGAGAAACAATGTGGATATCCATGGAAGTTAAGTTTGCTTTCAGTTAAGAAATGGAATAAGAGCTAGATTTTTCTTGAACAGATCAGTGGCTGAGTGAAACAGTTTACCTGTTGAAGTATTGAGTGCATCCAGTGCGAATGAATTTACAGAATGTATGGCCATCTGCGTTGGGCGTTGCATAGCTTCCCTTGAGAAGTCATTGAGTCCTTGGAGGTCTCAGATAGTAATAATATTTACTATTGATTATGATCGACATAAAAATTCTCATTATGTGTTCTTTCGATATGAGAATTGACTGGCGATGAGGTTGATGTTAATGATGACGATAATAATAATAATAATAATAATAATAATAATAATAATAATAATAATAATAATAATAATAATAATATTTTTTAACAGTAATAACATTTTAATTATCACCATGCAGGGTATTTACATATATACAATAACATTTATTGTATATATGTAAATACTCTATAGTATAGAGTAACCAGAAGAACATATCAGATAACAAGACCACAGTCAACAAACTACATAACATATAAGTACAACAATGGCAAAGAATGGCAAAGCCACCCAAAACTTCTACGTACCTGACATGATAAACAAACATGATAAACAAACCTATGACAAACCCCACTCAAAAACACCATTACAAGGACACAAACAAACACACCATGTCCAAATCCAATCCTACTTACAAAAAAAAAAAACGTTAAACTGCAAAATAACAGTTGAAGTCTTCCAAACACGTACCAGGAGACAGTAAAATCAACACCCGGATTGCCACCGGTATTAACATTGCCACCAGTAGAAGCATAACCATGAAACCACCGCCATCTATTATCTTCCTCAGATATGCTCTGTAAAGCTTCGAGGAAGAAATCAGAAAATTCCCCCAAAGAAAAGAAACTACGTGATAAAAAAAATATGTGATAATATCATTAATATAATATTACTATGTAACAAGAAAAATAACGTAATAAAATATTATTAATATTAAAAATTATATAAATAATGAGTTTACATTATACGATAGTGAGAATTAGTAAATATAACATTTGAATTGCATATGTGTAAATACTGTGTATAATCACGTTCTCAAACTTTGAAAAAAAAAAGTAAACTACAACATGTAATATTATTTAACTTGTGCAAAACTGAACTATATAATTGGGAATTATTATTGTGATTATTTAAAAAAAATAGCAAAAATCTATGTTATTATTAATATTATTGAAATCTCATTATATGTAGAATTTAGTGAAGAATCTTGTAAAATAATATACTGAATGTTATTAGAGATGATTATTGCATATAAGTAAATATTTGAGAGATCAATAAAAAAATAAACTAAAATTTAGAGAGACCTCGAGAGAGTCAGGGACTCATCGAGGTAGGCCACCTTCTACACACACCAGCTATATGCTTATTCTTGAATTCACTCACACGGATTTTGCATTCACAACATCCAATGGCAATCCATTCCAATTATGCACCTATGAGAGAAAAATCTAGTCCTGAATCCCTTCTTCGTGTCCTTCATTCTCAGCTTCCAAGGATGCCCTCTCGTCCTTTTCCCCACCCTCCATAAATTGAAAAATCTCATCAATTGAAATCCTTTATCACCCTTTCAGAAGTTTGTAAGTCTCAATGATATCACCCCCTCTTTCTCCTGTTTGCTAATCTGCAGTCTACAAATTTTCAATCTGTCTTCATACTCAGTATTCCACAATCCCGATATCATTTTTAACACTCTCCTTTGTACTCTCTCCAATATATCAGAATCACAACGGAAACCACGAGACCAGCCTGCGCAGAATAGTCAAAGTGTGGACTTATCAAGGCATTGTAAAGAGGCAAAATAATATCCTTATCTTTACATGTGAATGCTCAGTTCAGCATTGCAATTATCTTTTGAGTTATATTTGCCACATGACACCGGAACTTCAACTTCCAATCTATTACTACCCCAAGATCCCTAGCCTCATCAGTTTCTTCTAGCCTAATCCCACCAATATAATACGACATTGGATATATAATCATGCCGAAGTGAATGACTTTACATTTAATGACATTGAACACATTTTCCCATGCCCATAATTCCAGCCTATTCAAATTATTCTGCAAGTATTGCATATCAGCAACTTTCCTGATTAGCATACCAACTTTGCATCATCAGCACATAGCTGTATGTCGCTTGTCAAATCCATCCCAATATCATTAATGTATAGATTGAATAACATGAATACAGCTTGGATAACAATACGTGCTTGTTATCCAAGCACGTATCCTAGTTACCTTATATCTTGCAGACTCACACCCCGGGATACCACTTTTTGATATCTGTCAGTCAGCCATCCTCTTATCCATGCTAATATTCTATAAGCTAAACCAATTTTCTCCAATTTATGCAGCAATCTACCATGCTGTATTCTGTCAAAAGCCTTAGCAAAATCCAAAGGTATCATGGTATATCCATGCTAAAACATCACCTTCCCTTAGTAAACCTATGTTGTTCATTGCAAAGTAGAGATTTACTGTCAACCCATTTCTGAATACCAGCCCTGAAGAAAAATCTTCACCACTACTCCTGAGATACTAATTGGTCGATAGTTGGATACATCGGTGTTTGCACCACCCTTGTGCAATGGAATTACCATACATTCCTTCCATCCCTGCTGAATCTTCCCTGTTCTGAGACTCATATTAGACAGTATGGTCAAAGGAATGGCCAGTTCAGCTGAACACTCTTTTAGCACACGTGCTGATATACCATCAGTCCCTATTGCTGAATTCGTATTCAGTTTGTGCAACAGCTCTAATACATCGTCCCCATACACCTGCGTTTCTTCATCTAGTGAAGAGGTAACAGTGAGCTCAATGTTGCGTACACCGGATTGATAACTTTAACAAAATGGGCACTCGTTAGCTGAACAACCTCTTCTGCATCTGTAACTCTCACACCATCAGGATTTTGAAGCGTTATTCTTTCATATTCATTCTTTCTTTTACTTGCAGAATATGGATAGAATTCTGGTGGGTTGTCGTTATATCAAGCAAGACTTAGTTTTTATTTGAGTTGTAAGTTAGCAGTTAGAATTGAAGAAAGGACAGAAATGATTTAATGTTAAATCTGTGTTAGACAAGGATGCACATTATCTATATGAATCTGGTTATGAAGGAAAGTTGTAATAAACCCCTGATATCAAAATTAAAGAGGTTAATCTCAGCTCTTTGCTTTATGCGGACAATGTTGTACTTCTAAATAAATCCGCAAAAGTTTGCAAGATTCCCTGACTAAATTGAATAACTGTTGTAATAGATATTTTTTTTAATATATTTTATTGATTGCTGAAATATTTATACATGCAATAAACATCTTGTGTGACATTGCATCTTATAATTTTACAGAGTTCAGCCCTAAGTGCTGCAATTCCTACATTGGATTTCAATTAAAATTTTTAATAATACTTTTTTGCCTTTATATTATGTATTTACAACACATGTTCTTCTAATATTAACAATGAAGATTATAAGTTTTTATTTTTTTATTTTATTTATTTATTTATTTATTTAAGTTTGAGAAAGAATGATTATACATACACATTTCTGCATTTGCTTATAAGGATTACTTGTAGATGAGTGAGGCAAGTTAATCCCACTTACTTCGAAGCTTGGGTTAGCTTTTATGAAGAGAGTGGGATTTAGCCTTCACTATTTGTATTGTTGCTGCTGTTTATGTATGGGATGTAGCATTGGATGCTAGTGATTTGTGATGTGTATATTAGTGTTAATGGTTTCTTAACTTTGTTGGTATATTTTCCAGAGTTCATTTTTTAATGTTCTGTAGTTATCTACGTGTTTTAACTTTCTTAGTAGGTTGTTGAGTTGCGTGGGTATCTGATGTGATCTCACAAAAGAACCGTATGAGTTGTTGAAGGGTGTGGGAATGTAGAGGGTTGTTGTAGGTCGTGTTATACGATATGTGTCTCTGTTGTTTCGAGATGATATTGAAGTAATTCCTTGTTAATGTCATGTAGTGTTTCAGGTTTTTAATGCTCAGAATTCTGTGTATCGCCATGTGCTTGTCGGATATTGGTTATTGCGTGTAAGGTGTCCCGATCACTGTTGACACGATTTTCCTGTGTAGTGTTTTTAATTTTGTTAGGTGGCTGTTTGATGTATTTGTATAGACTGTTATTCCGTATCTGAGTAGGGATTCGCAGATACCGTGATATAGAAGTTTTTTTATGTTGGGTGGAATAATGACTTTAACTTGGAAGAGTTTTGCTGCGATGATCCGGAGTTTGATGTGTAGGTATTCTATATGTTTGTCCATTTAAGGTGGGAATCTATATACAGCGAGGTATTTTGCGTGTGTTACAGGTTTGATTTCGGAACATTGGCAGGTATTTCTGTTGTTAATGCAGCGGTATGTGTGACAATGTATCGATAGTGATGCAGGGCGTATGATTTTTGGGTCGTGTATTATTAGCATCTGTGTTTTGCTGCCGTTGATTAGAATTGCGTTTTGGTGGAAGTATGTTGTGATTTCGTTTAGGTCTTGTTGTGCTTTACAGAGAGCTGTGTTAATGTCTGTGTGGATTGCTAGTAGTGCAGTATCATCTGCGTATTGAAATATTTGACTTCTTATGGATATGTTATGAACATCGTTAATGTATATGTTGAGTAGAGTGGGTGATAATATGGCACCTTGAGGTACACCGTGTTTTACTTGTATACTCCGACTGTGACATGTACCTATTTTTGTTACTTGTGTTTTGTTTGAGAAGTAGTTCTTGAACTATGTATGCAGTGTCCCTCTTATACCTATTGAGTATAGTTTGGTGAGTAGTATGTCATGTTCAAGTGTGTCAAATGCTTTGGTGAGGTCCAGCAGTATAAGGACGGCGTACTTATTTTTGTGGAGAGCTTTGTTTATTGTGTCGGATGTCTTCTAATAAAGTAATGGTGCTTTTTGTTTTCTGAAAGCCGTATTGGTTTTGTGAGATGATATTGTACTTCTGTAAATAGTTCTGTAGTCTGGTGTGTGTTATTTTTTCTAAGATTTTTGAGATGGCTGGTACTGTAACTATTGGTCTGTAGTTCTGAGTATCATTTCTTTTGCCGTGTTTGTATATTGGCGTAATTACTGCAGTTTTTAGTTGTTGTGGAATAATGCCTGTGTCGAATATTATGTTCACGAGTTTCAAAAGTATTTGATTTATTTGTTCAAAGTGTGTTATAAGGTCTGTGAGTCTTATTTTGTCTATTCCTGGAGTGGTCCTTGGTTTTAGTTTTAGGAGTGCTTCTTTCAGTTCCAGTTTCGTTATGGGTGGAAAATACATCGTTTTTTGTTGACTTTGTGTTGGTAGTTTTGGTTGATCGTTGGTAGTTTGTCTTTTTTGAATTGTGTGATGTTGTTTGTGAAAGCATGGTTGAATGAGTCTGCTAGTTCATCTTGATTTGTGTCCTGACCGAAGCGTTTTGCAATAAAATCTTGTGCTGAAGTTTTCTTTTTTTTTTTTTCGGGTTACTAATTCGTTGAGTGTAGCCCATGTTTGCTTAATGTTGTCGTTATATTCCATGAATTTTTGGAAGTAGTAGCGTCTTTTTGCCCTACGAATTTTTGTTGTTAGTTTATTTCTTGTGTTTTTGTATAAGGTTTCTAAATGTGTGTTACTGGGTGACTTTTTTTAAGTTTTTTCCGTAGATTTTCTTTTTCAGTAATAGTGTTTAGTATGTCGTCATTTATCCATGGATTGTTGTCTGTTTGTCGCCTCGTTTGTGTAGGTTGTGTTGCTTTTTTGTATATTCTGTGAACTTTAGTTGAAAATTCTCGTATAATGTTACAGGATCGTTTACTTTAAGTAGGGAATTCCAGTCTGTATTTTTTACTTGGTTATCGACAATGCTCTTTAGTATGATCGAGTTTTGTCGACTTTTGTGGTGGTGGGAGGGGGGATAGGAAACGTAATAAAACGAAGTTGAGACAAAGTAGTGATCGGCAATTTTGACGTTAATTACTGATGATGTATATGTATGGAATGGAGCCCGTATGTTGATATGATCAAAGCATGATTGTGTTAGCGAGTTATTGAGTATTTCTTCTCTTGTTGGGGAGTTAATGGTAGGGTTTATGTTGTACTGACTTAGTATATCAAGATATGTGTTAGCGGTTGAAAAAGCGTGGTCAAGAGTATTTATGTTAATGTCTCCTATTAGGATGAGCCTGTGTGTTGTATTCGATGCCGCTTAGCCATGTTTCTAACTCGTGAAGAAAACTGAGTGGATTATTATCTGGGGATCTGTGTATTGTGTTTATTGTGTATTTGATACTATTGTGGCTATTTGTGAGTTCCAAAATTAGTGTTTCCGCATGTTCAGAATTAGTTTGTTTTTCTGTCACATTGTATTTTTCTTTGATAAATGCCACAATACCACCTGCTCTTTTGTTTGGTCTGCAAAAGTTGTAGGTTTGATAATTATTTATGTTGTATGCGTAAATTTCTGTGTCGTTTATTGCAACTTCGGTCAGTATTAGCGCATCTATGTTTATCATGGTATAATTGAGCTGTGTAAACAATGTAATCCAGTGTTTTTTTATACTTCTTATGTTTGTGTGTATGATTGTGAAGTTGGTGTTGGTGGAAATGTTGTCTGACCATTTCGTCAAAGAGTCAAAGACCTTGAAGTTTATGTTGTCTGACTGGATATGTAGATCTCCATTATATAGTTTTTAAATGAGTTCTAATCTTATTCCTAAGGATGTAAAGAGTTAGTGTTTTATATTGGTAGGCTGTGTAAGTCGGATTCACTTGTAATTATGTATACTCAAGTGTTTTCATTCTTTCTCAAAAATATCTGCGAATTCTTTGTCCACAGGAACTTGTAGTTTTTCTCTGTTTTTGTCTTCCTTGCTTGGTATAGAAAATTTTTGAAGTATGGAGTCCAGTGTTCCGTTATATAGATTGGTGTTGGTTGTTTCTTATAAGTTAGGATCGTTGTTGTCGACCTTGTTTTCTTGCTTGCTGTAAGAATGGAGTCTCTCATATTTCTGTTGGTAAAACGAGCGATGATTGGTGGCGGTCTCTCTTTATTTTTTTGTGGGCCTCGGTTGATATAGGTGACATTATGTTGCTTAAGTCTTCTGTATTTTCTTTCGTTATTCCCTGAATTTGAAGTTCTTTTTTTGCTTCTTTTTGTAGCATGTGTTCCATTTAGCACTTGAGTGTGTTTACTTCTTTCCGCAATTCTTGATTTTCGCGTTGGAGTGTTTCTTGCGTTTCTATCGCTACCGTTAATTTCATCTTTATTTCTCGCACGGTTCCTAACATTTCTGGTAGGTATATGGTAGGAAGGTCAGCAATATCAAGACAAGGACAATGGAAATAGGCAGAAGTATTGAAATTATCAACTGCATTGTGAATGGAGAAGCTATAGAACAAGTTAAAACAGTTTAGCTACTTAGGCAAGATTTTTATTGAAGATAGTAAATTAAATATGGAAATAGATGACAGAATGAACAAAGCTGGTATGGTAGGAAGTCAACTGAATAAAGTTATATGGAAGAAGAGAAAATTTAGTCAGAACACTAAATTAGCTGTATACAAGAAAGTGCTCGAACCAATTTTAACTCATGGATCTGATAGCTGGGTCAGAAATAAAACACTTGACCAAAGATTAGAGACCGCAGATATGAGAGTCCTGAGAAAGATTACGGGTATGAACAGATGCCATCAATGGCAATGTCATATTAAAAACGAGAATATTAGGAAAGAATTTGACTCACCATCCAGGAATGCTTTAGCAAAGCTAATCTCAGGTGGTATGGTCACTTAAATGGGCAAGGCAAGGTTAGCAAAACAAATGTTCTCTGCCAGGTTGGCAGGAAAAAGACCCAGAGGAAGACCAAGATGTAGGTGGATTGATACAGCAAAAAGTGCCTTAGAAGATAGAAATTTAAGATCTGATAATGTTGGAGTCTCGACAGGTAACAGACTGATTTGGAGGAAAATTGTAGATAGGAAGTTAGCAATGATGTAAATTTTTCATGTAGTTTTGTCATATCCTATACACCCCTTGAGGGTAGATTTGAGGGTGGGTATATTTGGAAATTTGATGATGACGATGAAGAACAGATTTTCATGCTCTGCGCTGAGATTTTCATTCTCGTAACAAACAACATTCAACACAGTTTCACGCTCCAGAATATAAAAGCATGTTTTTTTTTTATTCTAGTCCAAAGAGAAAATATTCATACAGTCTTCAGCGTTCTATACAAAACAGATTAAGATCTGGTACAAAAAAAATAAAAAATTCATTTTGAGTACTGAAGGAAATGAAATAGAATTTTGCCATTCCTGCTAATATAACATTTCTTCTGGTAAGGCGTTAGGTTAAGAAAATTCTAGTCTGCTATTCCTAGAAGAAACCAAGTGAAATACTGCTGCTCTCGCAATATTTACAAAAATGTGAATGTGAAAACCTTAAACTTATCAAGCTGTGTGCTGCCTGCCTTTAGTGCTGGTACCGATGAATGGAAACTAGAAAACATAATCTTCGAGATCAAGACCTCTTTGTTAATCTTAATTTTATAACACGAAAACATCCGTTATCATAAGATTATCAGGATTGCTGAATTGCTGCAGTCATCGCAGAAAGGAGGTCCTTCATGTTATTAAGGCAGGCGCCATACTACTGTTTATTCCACACACTATAATGTCCGTTGACATATTTCCTATCAGTATACTTTCCCATTAGTCAAGAAAACTCATCTGCAATAAATAAATAACGTATTATTTTTTAAACAATTGTTCCAGTGAGAATGATTTTTAAATTTGTTTTCAATATTTTCGCCTCTTTCTAAACCTGCGTTACAAAACCGTAATTCCGTATAAGACAGGAAATACATTTTCCCATATTATATGAAATGAATGCATGAGATAATATTCATCTAGTGATTAATATTTTCTCATGCACTCTGGTTTCTGATATTGGGTCTACTACTCCATTTGATATCTTTAATTTTTTGTAAAAAAATTGTAACAGAATTTTAAAAGCACTTGTGAATCTTCAGTAACTTGAAGATTCACAAGTACACAGTGCGTGAAGCTAATCTATCAGAGTATGCTTAAATTATGCATTTGCAATTCATCAGAAATTCTAGGTTGAAATAAAACCCGTAGAGTTACCCTGTTGAACTATATTATATAGGATGGCAAATATAAAGTATTGCCTTTGACGCAATTTATATCTTACAGGCTGACAAAATTCTGAAATCCCTGGTAATTATTGAGGTCATTCAAACAATGAGATAAAGCTACATTCATAAAAGTTAAATTTGAGCGAAGTATGAAAATTTTCAAATCTGAACTATACAAACAATTGATTTTAATGCTGTTCTATGTAGTAGGAAGAATATTATCAAATGTTGGCAAATTAAAAATAGTGTTCAAAATTTAATTACGTACTAATATCTTTTGGAAACTAAACGGCTAGAACTAGGAAAATATTATTCTTCAAGGTTTGATTGCTTGGCTATGCCAGGAAAAAATAAGTAATAATTATAGTGATTACATGAAATGCATAATTATTAAGATTTTATCTAATTTTAGTCATCAATGTATTTCTTTAAATCTTGTGATAAAATGACACACGCGTCGTTGAGACGCTCAAAATCAGCAGTCTTTTAGCGTCTCTGAAGGTTTGCTGCCCGAGGCAACTACACCATACGGAGACGCGAGCATTCTAGGTAACAATATTAGTTGTACATACTACGATATGAGAGAAATTCATTCTAATATTAAATTCAGTCTATAATTTGCAAGTTATCTGAAGCTGCGCGGAGTTTCCAATTTATCTTCGAAATTATTTTCTGTCTTCACTTCTATATTACTCTTACAACTAAAAAATCGTTTTTATGTATACTATTTTTTTGAATAATGTCCATGTAGATTTTTAGGAAAGCTATTATCTTTATAATATAAACAAGCCGAATTGATTTTACATTATAATACTGTATATAACATGCAAGTGTGATAGATGGTCTGAAGGACGGAAAGGAGAACAAAAATATTATTGGATTTGAATAACTTAGCTGTAAGTTTTGACATAGAGGAAGAAAATCATGAAAAACGGAAGTAAAAACACCAACCGTAAGTATAGCGCTTTAATGTCGCTTCTGTGTATAAATAATGTACATCCTTCCCGTTGGCTGTTCTCAACACTATGAAGATGAAGTGAACTTCATCTTCATAGTATTTGAAGATGAAGATATTTGACCACCCACGCTGTTAATGTATAATTGGAGTGCAAACTTTCGTGGCCAAAAGTCACCAAAACACAAAAATATTTAATGATTTTGGTAAAGGGACTATTTCATTGCGTTTAATTGCAACCAGTGTTATTTGAGAATGAACAAAACCTTAAATATTTTTTTCAATGTGACTTTTAGGAATTATTTCTAACTCAAAATACATTTTTTAACAAACTTTCTGTCATTTTCTATTATTTGCAATGTTTTTTGTCATCTTTTCTTGAACATCTATTTCTAGATGTTTTTATGTTCCCCCCCGGAAATCTCAGGTTTTTTTTCTTTCTCAGTTTGTGCTTTTTTTTTTTTTTTGAGAAGGCTTTAACTTAGTAACATTTTTATTTTCCTTTTAAGAAAGGGGAGAATGCGTGTTTTACAGAAAGATAACTCCAACAGAAGCCGCAGTAAAATACATCAGAATGCTTTCACACTCGTTGCTTAGAGTTCTATCCTTAAAGAAGCTGCACTTAAATTCCATAGTGTTATTGGTATTACTCGCGAGCGTTTGTCTAAACTCAACGATTTTTCTGAAGGATTTTTGGAATTTTATTAGCTTCTCTTATTTCTCCACATTAATGTATTACAAACTAACCGAAACGTGAGGGAGGAATATCAAACAAGGAAAAAGGAAACGATTGCAATAATAAAAACGCGCATTTAGTAATGGCATTCTTGTAGTAACATCATTGCATGAACCTAGAATCGTTTTACAAAATGAAACGTATACATTTTTTGTATTTGTCATTAAAATGGTCTGATTGGGATAAAAATTTGAATGGCAATGACAAATTTCATTATACTCCGAAGTAAAGTTATTATTATCTTTTAAAATATAGTTGTGAAGGAAAACTCTGATAAAATTGGAATTATAGCGAAAACACGTTTTACTAAGCGGTCTGCTTAACGAAAACTATTGTTCTGTGCCTCGCCATTAGCTAAATAATCATTAAGATCAAGTTACGTGTTCTTATAAAAATATACACATAATAACTATTACAGAAAGAGTTCAAATTGTTCAGCAGGCATTTTTATGATTTTCGCAAGAGATTTATTATGCTATTCAAACATTTATTTCGAGTAGCAGTTGATGTTTTTAAATTAGTACTTTAATTAGAATGGTATACCATTGGCAGTCGAGGTATGATGTGTATACGGTGACTGTGAAATATTTTTACATTTGAATCTATAAATAAATAAACGTATGTATTCACTACAAACGGTCGATTTACTGTAACCGTTTTTAAAAAAGAATACGAACATAAAACTTAATATACAAGCATTATAAAGCACATACCGGTCCACTCTTTTATTCACTAGTACCATTTAAATATATTAGAAAGACTGGATGAATCCAATATAAGTCAGAGGATAGAAAATATGGATCATTCGTTGGAAGTTACTATTAACTTCCTATTAACTTATTAAGTTACTATTAACTCCTTGTAACAGGCATCAACACAGTATATATTTAAACGAGTCTGAATTAACCTGAAACTGAATTAAAATAATGAAAATGGATTGCTTTAATCATAAACCGAATCAAAATCAACGTTAACTAATCTGATAAAACTATAACCGGTACCAAAATAAGTGAATTATTAAAAATTCGATTCAAAATTAATCGAATTAAATATAGACGTGTACAAAATAACGAATTTAACACCATAGAGAATTCAGTTTAGAACTTATACCCATCAAAGAACTACTCGGAAAAAAATTAGTTGTTTTGCGAAATCGTTCCAAAGTCTTCTGTCTGTTCTTGGAGTTAAATGATGTTCTTCAGATGAAATCTGTAGACTGACGAGTAATCAGAGATCCATGAAACACTGAAATATGTCGATATTCAGAAGAGAGTACTATAGCAATATTGTTTTAAAGAGAACTTGTTTGTCTTCTGTCAAAGTAGGTGAGGCTGGTGGTGAACTATTAAAAATCAAAGCTGTGTTATTGATTAAATACAATAATCCTGTTTGTTGAAACTGATCCGTGTTTGCTAAGATGATTAATAGATTATTCTGCATATCACGCTTGTGAAGAGTCAAAATATGCACTGTTTGCTTAAGGACATTTACAGCTTGAGAACTTCGCGAGACCAGCAGGGATCATATTAGTTAATAGAGCAGTTAACCAGCATGATGATTTATAAAGCTAAAGAATTCGTCCTTGCGGTTAGCCTAGTGGCTGTGCGCTTCGCAACCATATGCCTGCGGAAGGAGTGTCCTAGGTTCGATTCCCGTCGCTGACGTTAAGAGTTGAAGGATTTTCCTCAGTCATAGCCAAGTTAGCCGGTGTTGGGGATGGACAGTAGTGTTTTTTCACAGTTTATCCTGGGGTTTTTCAGCCCACAATGCAGGCAAACTGGCCTTGAGAACTTAGCAATACAGGATACACCGGGGCGTAGGACTGATCACCTTATCCCGTGAACGATTTCAGGTCCGATGATTAATAAACCCTCGACACCGGAAGGTAAAAGAGAGTAAGACGAAGAATTCTGAAATAGCGAACGAAGTATTTGATTTATAGTTGGAAATAATCATAGAAGGCGTGTAATATTGAATTTGGTAAAAATAGTCAATAATTTCAGATTTATTAGAATTAATAATCATTTACGCTTTTTTTATTTTATTTTTTAGATGAGTTTAGGAAGAAAAACTACCGAATATTAGAATTCTGGAAGAAATAGTGAATATAAAAGAACCCATCTGCCGTTTGGATCATAAATATCCTTATTGCAAATACATCGGTAGTGTTTCATAGATGTTGAAATAATTCAAATGAGATTATTTATGTTTTTTTTTGTGTCCCTAAATGCATATTTATGAATTTAGGGACACAAAACGTACGTGTTGAAAAAATTATTTTACTGATTAATAATAAAATAATAACGACGTTTCGCCCCTGTATCGAGGTCATCATCAGAAAGATACATGTGTATAAAAACCAAGCTACATGCTGTTGCACTCTATACAGGTAAATTACATCTACGTGGTTAACTAATCTTTTTTCTTAGCCTGCCCTCTAGTGATTAAAAAATTACCAATAAAAACTACAACAAACTCTGCTAAAGTCCTCACGTACTAGGATTCTTCTGGAATTATGCAGTTCATATTGTTATATTACGATTATCTTCTGGATTTGTACAGTATAGGTTGTTATTGAATGTTCAGGAGAGGAAAAAAAAACACTTCACCAAGATTTCTTGTATTGAGATTTTTTCCTTGTGTTTGCTATGAGGGTTGCAGATGGGTTCACAAGCTTCCTTGAATTTCCGCTCGAACCAGGTTTTGTTGCGAGGGGAAATTGGAAATTTAGGGACTTAGTACCTTTCCAATCAATTCTGTGGTATGTTGGAGTGCATGGTCAGAAAGGCCGGTTTTTCCAAAATGGAGGTATTTTATGTGTCGTTTGTGTTCATCCTTCCTGATTGGGATGGTTCGCCCTGTTCCCCCTATGTATGGTATGTTACATGCGCATTGTATTTTATATACCCCTCGGTGGGCTAGGTGTGGAAGAGGATCTTTAGAAGAACTGAGTAGGTGTCTTAACTTATTCGGGGGTTTAAAGGTGGTTTTAATGTTGTATTTGCGCAGTGTTCTGTCTATTTTTTCAGAAATGCTTCTAACATAAGGAATGCTAATAGCATTCCTGAAATCTTTTTTGTTCTTACTGGTATCTTTGTGGAGGATCTTGTGAATATTTTTTTTTACTGTATCCATTTTTTTTATAAATGTTTGGGTGATGATCTTGTATTCCTGGTTTAGAGCTTGTTCATTAGAACAAATAGTTTGAACTCTGTGTTTAAGCATGCTTATGACACCTACTTTTTGTGTTGGGTGGTGGTAAGAATTTTTGTGTATGTATTGGCCTGTGTGTTTAAATTTGCGGTTGACTGAGAAGGAGAGACAACCAGAGGGAAGCCATGTGATAAGTGTGTCTAGGAACGGAAGCGAGGTTTTTTTTTCCATTTCAATGGTGAATTGGATACGTTTGTGTTGTTTGTTCAGGTGGCTAAGGAATGTATTTAGTGCTTCGCGGCCGTGGGGCCAAATGGCGAAAATATCGTCGACGTATCTGAGCCAAATTTTGGGCTTTAGGCACGCCGACACTCTAGAGCTCGTTACTCAAAGTCTTCCATATAAAAGTTCGCAATTGTGGGGGGGGGGGGGAGTGATAAGCCCATGTCTGCACCTTCTTTTTGAAGTTAAAAATTGTTTTGCCACACGAAATATCCGGAGCGGAGTACGTGGGAAAAGAGGGCCGTGATGTCGTGTGGAAATATGTTCTGTAAGAGCAAGATAGTATCATGGATTGGGACATTGGTGAAAAGGGAATTTATGCCAAAGCTGACTAATAGATCTTGGTCGTTGAGTGTAATGTTTTTAATTTTGTTTATGAAATGTTGTAGATCTTTTATGTAGGAAGGGGAATGACCAACCAATTCCTTGAGTGTGGCAGCTAATTTTTTGGCTAAGTGTTAATTCGGGCTGTCAATTCCTTCCACAATTGGATGTAATGGTGTGTCTGTTTTGTGTACTTTTGGCAGGCCATAAATTCTGGGCGCGCGGGTATACTGAGGTATTAATTTTTTAATTGTTTCTTCTGGCCACGTGGTAACTGATTTAAGTAGTTCAGTAGTTTTCTTTTTGTTGCGTTGTGTGGAGTTGTACTTTACTATTTGGTAGGTGTTGTGGTCCGATACCAAATGGTTCATTTTTTCCATGTAGGTTGTCCGATTTAAAACAACAGTGACATTCCCTTTATCTGCTTTAATGATAATCAGGGATTTCAGAGCCACTTTTTCCGCTTTGTTTAGGCTGCTGCTTAATGTGTTGGTTGAATTTAGTAAACAGGCAGTTTCCATCCGTATTTTGTCAGATAAATTAGCGGGGAGGAATTTTAAACCTCTCTCGATATGATAAGTTATATATAGTTTATTTAGCGACCTCAGAGCAATGGCGTAATTTAAACCTTTCTCCAGTAGCGAGAGTTCACCTTGGGTGAGGTTGTAATCTGATTGGTTGATAACCAGACAGTGGTCCGATGGTGATTGGTTGCTGAAAAAACTGTGTTTTATGTCCCTAAATTCATAAATATGAATGCTGATCACCGTGTAACCTTAAAAGAAAGAGATTATCTGTTGACTTGCTCAGTGATGGGCGTTCCAAAATTTTTAACGTCATCATCACATAGGCAGACGTCACTTCGCAATTGCACTTGAAAACAAATGAGATATTTGTTCACTTTTTTTTTTCTTTTTCTCAGAAAGTTCATTTGTGCATCTCTGAAAATTCTGTGGAATAAAGTCTCAAATTTGAATCAGATTAAAAGCCGAAAACGACAAGAAATAAATCTGCTTAACTATCATTATATGAAATACTGTTACTATAATGGTAGCTATCTTCTCATTCCACTTCACCATTAATCAGACGATGAAAGCGCAATGAAAATCAGCGCTGCAATATACTCTTCCGTAAAGCACCCTGACACTGTGTTTCACAACTATGAAAGAAAACAGTTTAGTTTGGATTAAATTTATTAAAAAATTATCTACGCAAAAAATATGTTTCTCTTTTACATAACGTATTTTCATCATTGCTTTCCTTTCCTTGAAGCAGTAAGTTATTTACAAATGGATGAATACTGTCTTGGTGATATTATTTTACATTTATTGGAAAATTTCGAAGCAACTTCTAATATGTTCGTCACATGAACTCCTTTTTGAAAAAAAAAGTTTTTTCTAGCAGGAAGAAAGCCCTGCTACCCAGATACTTATGTATCTGGATAAATCATCGGCTTTAGTAAGAATTATAAAGGTTCCGCATTTCTACGTAACCCCAAATATTTCCAATACAAGGACAAATATCTCTTCTCCCTCGCAATATAATATGGAGACGCTCTTCGCGGTAAGAACGGAAACAGAGTTCCTGTAAGCAGATACAAAATTAAAATTTAGATCTGCTGCTTTTGTCATTCAGTGTGAAACAGCACTTGTTATATACTTAAATAGAATGTCAAAAACTTCTCTGTAGAAATGCAACAAGATTCTAAGAAAAATAAAGTAAGTTTTGATAAAGACGTATTTATCATTCAACTGAGAGCACAGATCATCTGAAAAAGAGTCCCAAAACTGACAATAATTGTTTGATTAACAATAATGATTAATTAATAAATAAAAGAGAATGGATGAAAAATATCCGCCTCCAATCTACAGAAAGTTCATTTGCTAGTCAGCAAGGAAATGAAAGCTGGTAATGATATTATATTCGCTCATTATATTTTTGTAATGAAGGTAGGTAGTCTCTTTTCTTTTATGTAAAAGCATCAGCGAAGTTTACTCTGCAGCCTCCGGGACGGAGCTAAATATCCCGTTATTTCCCTCCAGCAATGGTGATGACATCTTGCGATGTCATCACCATTGCTGGAGGGAAATATGTCTGTATGTTCAATAATGTAAACAAAACATTTTTCTTTTCAAAACTATCGGTAATGCACAATTCCATAAATGGAGATATTCCAGAAATATTGTGGTCTCTAAGTACTCTATATTTGAATAAAGAAACGTCACAAAGAGTTTGTTTTTCTTTTGTTATGTCTAATATTTAAATATAAGAAACCATTAAAGTGAATGTTTTCTGAAATGCATTATAACCAAAATCTCTTCAAAAAACTCTTCGCTGAACTTTTGCTTTCTAAGTCAGACTTTCTTAAAATGTAATATTGTTTCTGAACTTGTATTTAACTATAAAAACTTTCAAAAACTCAGAATTTCCCCTCTCAAACCAGAAAGTTGAATGATGACCAGAGTGATAACATTCAATACACAGCGCAGTCAGATCGGTGATTCGCCCTTTGATAGAAAAAGACTTGCGTGAAATTCTTATTGCTGACGTAAAAAACTTAATCTAAGAACAAAACGGTATTTTTAACTGAACATCTTTTTAGTAGGTATCATTCAGAGATGGAAGTGTTTTCCCTCCTATCATTTCTATACATTACAATGGAGATTATTCAGCACTACAGTCTTTTCATTCCACAAATAAACAAACTTGCCTGAGAATAAAAGGTGATCAGAAGTTATTGTCTGTCGAACAACAGACAATAACATCCAGAACTTTTCAACATGTAGGTAATGCTGTGCAACAAATTGTTTTTAAATATGAACCTTATATATGAATTTAGTATGTGTAAATGGTACATTTAAATTAATTAATCAATTAGAAACGATGTTTTTTTTATATTCAAGATTGACTTTGAAAATAATCTGTTAGTTTAAAAGGTAACGAGACTATATCGTCTTATTTTGAGTAGTGAAGAGTGAATCACTATTCAGTGCGACATTGATATTTATTGAAATTAACCCAAAGCTATTAAGATCATGAGATGAATGAAAGTTCGAAGTTGTGGCTACTACAGACAAAACGTAAAGCCATGAATGCAATAATCAAGTGATTAACATCGTATTTTTTATGGCTGGGCTTTGCTAGAATAAAACCTCAGTCACCGAGAGGAAAACCAGTCTGAGGACAAATGATGCGTTATTCTCTTGAAGTATACAAAATATATTATTTCTGATAATTTTGCATTTCCTTCAATTGTCGTTTTCATTGTTTAAAAGAAACATTTTCGTATGCACAAATTCGAGAATCTTATATCCTTTGCTGTCCTGTTGTATTATCTAACTTCTGTTTCTCATTCTTTAAATAAACAAACACTTCAAAATGTGTTTGCACTTCAGTGTTAGCAGGGTTTGGCTTTCACTGGTAGCATAGTTTCTAAATTGCATTCGTTTCTCATATGATCGATTTATTAATTGAAAAGAAACGTTTTCACTATTGTCAATATGGGACTGATTTTATTGATTTAAAATTCACCAAATAATGTACTGTTTAATAGAATTATTTTCAGGCTTCATAAACAGAACTAGAAATCAGACTAACTGGCACGCTATTCCATTACGAGATGTAAACAACTGCTCAAAAATCTGTTTATCTCATAATCTGGGTTGTCACATTATCTGTCATTTTAGATTTCATAAAGACAAAAGTCATGGATTATCATTTTTTGTAGTATATTAGCGCAGCATTAAAATATCGTTTCCGGTCATACTGTTTGTACATTATAAACGTCAAATGCTCCCAATAATTCAGCAGTTTATATATGTGTATATAATACACGTAGAGTTTTTGGTCTAATCTCCATTCATGCAATTGCTCACCAACTATTTAGAGATGAATATTTAAAGAAGTCATTTAGAGATTCTGAGAGAGAGAGAGAGAGAGAGAGAGAGAGAGAGAGAGAGAGAGAGAGGTAACTATAGCTGGTTCTAAACGTATTCATAGTCAGGTTGATTATGTGAATGTATCATTATATACTAACACTCATCTTTTATACTACAAAAGAGACGAAACCCAATTTCCTTTGACCATTAAAAAAAAAAAAACCGACACCATATGTGACTTACTAACTTAGGATCGTAGCCGTTGGTAACAGACGTTATGGAAAATGTTTCAAATCCAGATTTGTGAGCTGACAGCCAAATGTATTAGAATCCAAATGTATTATTTATCTGTTTTTCAAATCACGCAAACATCTAGATGTTTGACTTCAGAGATGGACTTGGATGCGAACACCAACTTAAGCGATATTTTAGTTCACAGTATAAATTTACAATATTCAGATATAACGGGGGAGAATTTATCCTCTTTAGAATTCATAGTATTTTAGACATAATAAAGATATGATCGGATTTAAGGCCTCCAGGTAGCAGCACTTGTCTGCTAATCTCTCTCTCTCTCTCTCTCTCTCTCTCGAAAACCTTGACTGATTCAGAACAGCGCTGCATTCTCCCTTTGAGAATAAAAGACATTATAGGATGAAATACAATAAGTGTCTTTGAAATCTGTAAAGCACGTCTAGCATTCTATCTCTATATACACTCACCCCCCCCCTCATTATCGAGCCTGGTAAAGCTCTTCCATGTAGTTACATTTTTCCCCCAAATTACTAGACAAAAAAGAAGTATTAATGTTGAAAGAGACCACCTAAAATATGAAAAGAACACAAACTACTATTCTAAAATATGTTATCATGTTGAAAAATTGTTGGATCCATAATATAGACAGAAAGGATACACAGAACGTGAAAACGACGAACTGTATTATGTTATCATATTTGAACAACATATGTTCAATATGATTCATGCCTGAATCATACTGAAAATTCTGATCAGGCATATCAATAAGTTCAAACAGTAATTATGACATAACAAGTGGGAAAAAATCTCGAGCTCCTGTGTACATCAATAATACTTTTCTTCTATTTCTTCTCCTTTTGATTGATAGGACTTTATCACGGTGTATGTTCCTTTTGGTTTATAGTTTAGTATTCTTTTTATACCAAATGTACCCTGATTTCTATCAAAGAACCTCCGTAGCTCAGTCGGTATAGACGAAGGAAACACATAGGTTCGATTCTCGCCCGTTACATGTGGAATATTCACTTGGTCTCTTTCGACTAAAGTTGAAGTTGCCGGTCTCACACGAAGGTATGGGTTTTTTTCACCCGGAAAATCGAGTTCTTCGTTCCAGAAAAGGCAAACCCGTCCTGTGAACACATCGATTTACAACCATGAATACTTACGACAATATGTGGAAGAGATAGGTTCCTCACCACACGTCGTTACGCCTGTAGTTAACCATGAGTCACATCATGGTAGTCAACCTCCTGGATAGGAAGCGGCACACGAATGGAGGATTTTTTTTTTGGAAGAACTGACATGATTCTAAATAAATGAAGAAAATATGGGTGAACTGCTACGAGAAGGGAACTGAAGGAGTTTGAAGGGTGGGGGGGGTTTGTGATAGGATGTCATGTTGTAGGCCTACTGTTCGACAAATTGTTGACAAATTGGGCCATTCCAGGTCAACAGTCACTGATATCATACTGATTTGGAAGCGCAGGGAGTCAACTGCAAGTGCTACTCGCAGTGGACGACTTCGAATGGGTAGTGCCGTGCATCGACTGGAACACAAATCTGAACAAAAACATTCAGAACCGAGGTAACTTCCTGTAGCGAGCAGATATACTGATGTAAGTGTGGCGGTAAATGTGGCGGAACAGTGTGTAACCCCAACTATGAAATTCAGAGATGGCGGTATGATGGTATATGGTCTTATTTTGCCTAGTTTGGCTTCTGACCTCTGTTTGAAATGAACTCGGAAAATTGAACTCGGAGGGGTATGTGAACATTCTGGACAATGCAGTACGTCATACTTTGTGGCGTTTCCACAGAACTGACCATTTGTCCTTTCAGCAGGACAATGTATAAGGCTGCTGTTATAACTGCTTGTTTTTTGGTGATGAAACTCACTTGACTGCCTCCACAGAACCTTGATCTCAACCCTATTCAACATAGAAATTAAATGTATAGAAATGTATAGGTGTAGAAATTAAATATATATTCATAAAGAAGATTTTCTTCAAGGCTCTGCAAAAATATATGCACAGCCTTGAGAAAAATGTTGTGCATATGTTTGTTATACCGTATCAAGTTCAGATTCATTGCTACATTCAGAGAAAATAAACAACGTGGTTTGTTTAACATTCTCAATGCAACATTATAACTAGTTTCTACTCATTACTAAATAAGCTGTCTTTTCAATTTTCCTGATTTACATAATTTTAATCAGAATACAAATTATACACAGGCCTGCGATGGAAAAGTTGTCTGAGAAATAATAATTGATTCTTATAGATTTTTAGGTACTGATTTCAGAAAAAATAGTAAAAAAATTCCATCACCCACCAGTTTTACCCGATTTCTAATTTTATCGTTTTTATTAGTATTATTTGGATTTAAATTCAGCGCATTGGTATTATTTTCATTCTCCTTTATTTACATTCAATTAGTTATATAAGTGCTTTTTTGAAGTGGCTTTTTATGGTAAATAAAGAAATTTCCACGCAACTTCTCATTCTTAAGATAGGAGAGGGAGGGAGGGAGGAATGTAGATAAACGTACAGGTGGCTACTTTGAATCTGATTCGCGAAGATAACGGATGACTTTCCTGATTTCAAAGAAACTTACGTTTTCTTGTGTGATTCTTTAGATGAACTTTAGTCGTTGACTACTAAGGTTATCATATTTCTGAAAGGTGGCATATTTTCCAACTTAGTGTGAAGATTTAATTTAATGTATTTGCGTTTTTTTTTAATGTTTTTACGTAGCGTCGTGTAATAGTGTTGATGTCATTCGTTAAAATTCGTTTAACTGTGTTTTAAGTGGTGTTTGTAATGGCTTCAAGAGGTTACAATTATTCACCTAACATTTTCTGCTACATATGCGGGGAGTTAGTGGTAAAAAAAAACAACGAAGAAACATTACAGAGTTCGTGAAAAAAGTGTACTATGAGTATTTTGGACTGCTTAGCAGGCCTTGCATTCTTAAAATATTTGCAGCATCTACATTCACTTATCCTATCAGAGAAGGATATGGCGTTAGTAATCGCTCCTCATCATGACCTTTTCATGATATGGAGACCAATTTTTACACCATTCAAGTGCATGCTGTTGATTGTAACGGTTGTTATTTGGCTTTGGTGAGCTTGCCATCGAAGAAACCGAGACAGTGGAGGTCTTTATCTAGTGTTCTACTACTATTACAACGCAGCAGACTTTTTTAACTGTTACCACTGTACTGTATACAGGAAAACCTCGTTTAACGGAATTCGATATGCGCGATAATCAGTTAGCGCGATTGAGTGAACTGATATTATTTCCCGCTTTAAGCGAGTGCCTAATCAGTTAACGTGATTTGTTTACGCTACACGAAATTTTTTGTCACCAGTCTACAGCAAACGGAAAAGCTGGAAGTCATTAAGAGAAATGAAAGTTGTGCTAGTAATACAATGACTGTGCAAGACCTGTAGACTCGCTGTATCCCAGCGTTACTAAAAAGAAAAGTTATTACTGTTTCTTTAAGCATGCAGATCAGCCGAAATAGAAGCCATTTAATGATCGAGATGGGGCGTCTTCTAACAATCTGGATTCAGGATTATAATCAAAAAATAAAACTTCTTAGTACAGGGAATATTCAAGCAAAAGCTCTCAATATTTTTACCTCATTGAAAGAGATCAAATTTCAAAAGGAATGTGAAAGCTTTACTGCGAGTTTAAGATGGTTTGACTATTTTAAAAATCAAGCTGTAATGCATGGTGTATGAATAACTGGGGAATCTTCTAGTGCTGATAAAGGTTCTGCGGCCAAGTTTCCTAAAGAATTACAAAGGATAATTTAGGAGGGCGATTATGACGATCGGCAAAATTCAACCTCGACGATATTGGTCTCTTTTGGACGTGTATGCCAACACAAACTTTCCTAGCTAAAACTGAAGAATATCAACCAGGATACGAAATATCTAAAGATCGTTTTATGCTTTTATTAGGAGGCAATGCAGAAGGCGACTTTAAACTCAAGTCCATATTAGTTTATCGTACCCAAAATCCAAGATCTAACATTATTGAAGAAATAAGCACAATTGGAAAAGAACTCGAATTTAATGAACTGGATAATGAAGATGTGAGAAACTTGCTATGATCTCCTTCAACTAGAAGAACAGCGTACATATGATGATGAAGAAGCAGAAGATAAGGAGTGCGAACAAGAAGAGAATATTACGACTAAGAAGCTAACTGCGAAAGAACTTCAGCTAGTTTTCAATCGCATTGAGTAAGCTAAGGAATATTTGTTTGATGTTGATCCTGATATGGAACGAAGCTTCGAAGTCCGCCGAAATCTTGATAAAGCGATCGCTGGATATCGCAAATTGTATGACAAGATGAAAAGGCGAGCACGATTCAAACAGAGTACATATACTTAATTTTGTTTTGTAAAAAAAGTAGCTCAATCAAATGTTTATACATTAAATAAAAATTTAAGCAATTGATTTTTATTAACTTTGATGATTTTATCCTCTAATATAGCTTATACTTTAATTTTGTTTGGCAAATTTAAGCTAACTGATGGATGAATTATAATTATTCACAACGCGATTTCGCTTAGCGCGCATTAATGGTTGAATTAATTAATTAATCGCGTTAAGCGACGTTTTCCTGTATTCACGTATGATTGCCAAGATTTCCTTAACCATCCAACTGAGAATCATTTTATTTCCAGTGGTTAAAACTTCCTGAGTCTTCCTAATAATACTGCCTATAGCGGATTCTGATGTGCTTACCAATGTGAAGGCACAGGGAATGATATGATGACACATCTGTCGAAATATTGCCATGTGCTCTTCTTATGAGAGCATAAAAAGTAAGCACTTCTCCACGTGCCATTGACAATATATATGTGCTGAGACTCTCAGGATGTGTGCGTGCATTCGTAAAGGAAGGCGCACGTCTTGTAGCTTTGATTTCGATTAACAATATGGGAAAGTTGACACTTTCTATATGTTTCGCAGTTCTGTTTTCCCCATTACTCACAACGTGCCACCAGTCTGAAAGCTCAGTGTATGAAATTGTGCAACTAGGCTCAAAAGTCGAATCTTTGAAAGATGTGACAAGTATCTTACAAGATGCTTCTAAGATGTGACAAGTTTCTTTTTTGTTTTAGACAGAGGAGCCTAGTGGAAGCAAGCATCATCATCATCCAGTATTAGATTATTTAAGAAATATTTATCTAAAATTCATATTAATTATTTTAATTTGATTATTGTGTTTCGTATCTCCACATTAAGAATATTCATAAACAGTGAAATTGTAAGAATAGTTCTCGCTAATGGTAAAAGTTATAAAACAATAAAAATGCGTTTATTTTTATCTTTATTCGCACATAACATCTACAGAATTTACTCAGCAGCAGTAAATTCTGTAGATGTTTGAATTTACTCATGCTGAGTAAATTCAAACACAGGCAAATTATTTCGTTCAATAATGAAAATAGATTGATTGTTAATGTGTAAAAAAGACTGGCTATATGCACACTATTAAACTGATGGTCTTTTCTTACCAGGAAAATCATGGATTTTCCTAATAAAGATTCTAAATGAAATTTCAGCTACTATGATAAGAGATTATTTATTCCGTATCTATTAAATTAATCATAAAAAGGCAACGAGAATATAAGAAATCATGTGCTTAAATTGAGAAATGCATGGAATGGAGAATAGAAAGCAAAATTTTCCAAATGTCTACATGACATTAACAACAAAATAAACTTGGATACAAATATTTTAGAATTGAAAATAGTGAACTACTGATTCGAACTTACGCATTTATGAGAATAATGTGACATTCATTCGCTCGTCGGTGAGAATGCTAAATTTGACTATAGAAATATGTGAGCTCGAATCTCTTCTAGAATGTGAAGAATCGAAAGTGAGAAGCTACTCCGATATGGAGATGGAAGAGTTAATATCCCCCGTTGGAAACTATTTTTACATCCAGAAGCAAGTTAAGCAGAATTGAGTCCAGGAGAATACTCGTAGGAGACGCCTTCTATTGAAACAGTCCCTCTGTGCGATAGATAGAAACTTTTCTATATTGGGAACGCAACTTCATATCATTAATGTAAGGTAATCAATATTTTGGATTTATCAGACTTAAAAGCTGAATGAGTAATAAGCCATCTAACTTAAAATGACGAACGGTACGATTATGTTAGTACACGCTAGAGGTAAATGCTATTCAGGAAGAAATATATGGTCTGATGGGAAAGTGAGTTGAAGTCAGATCATTTGTTCATGAAAGAACACATGACTACATTTTAGTGACCTCTAAGTTGACTTCACGTAGTTAAAGAACAGCATGCAGGTTTGTGAGAGCAGGCATTTGATAAATAAAGAGTAAAAGATGTGTGAAAGAAAATGCCTTATAGTCATTCTGCTCTGGTAGCCCTCTAGTCGGAAAGGAAGAAGTCATCTACCATGACACGTAGTGAGTGACTAGAAATAAAAGTTAGTAGTTTACCGAACAGTTTGCTGTTATTCCCGACTCGATCGAACCCTGAAAATGTCAAAACAGACATCATGTCTCAAAAACTTTCCTTGTCACATGACAAGAAGGAAGAAAGAGAGATGTAAGCAACAAGGACTGCTATAGATCGAAAGTGGCGAAATCTATAGTAATGCTGGCTAATTAATTGATGAGCTTTTAGTGGGAGTAAATAACGGAGAGTTTCATAAAAAACGTGCATTCTACTTTTATTATCTGTCTTTTTAGGAAAGGGTAACGGCCAACTTCCGTTAAGGGCAAGCTACTGCTGAATATCGAAGGGTGTTGAGAAGATATAAAATGCAGAGATTGTGCGTGCACATATTTTAAGTTCAACTGAAGGACACCATCATGCTAGAAACCTTTTCATCAAGATTTTAAAAATATTTTGATATCCTTCTGCAAAAAAAATCAACGCGCACATTACATCGGTTATTGTTAGTTTGGTAGGCGGTAATTGCCATGCAGAAGTTTGAGTAGAATAATAGTAAATCAAACAGATTTCTTGAGTTAGTTGATATAATTCTGTCTAGGTTTGAAAACTGGACAAGATAGCAGCATGTTTTATGCATTTTTATTCGAGTTTTGTACGAAAAGTGAAGTTAGAGTTCCTTAAGCTCTTGTAATATGTCAGATATTTTTGAAAACCGCGATTTTAAAAAATGGCAGAGATTTGTGTGGAAAGAGGAGTTATGGAATTAATTCCAGCAAAAATAATTTAGTAACTTGATCTGAGCATGCATTCCAATTTGAAGAGCTGCAGTAGTAATTGGTCATGGAAAGAATAGGTAAAGTGTCTTGGTATCATTGTAGGGACAAATGATACCTGGGTGAGAATGGGTATGAAAAGGCTAGTCTTAAGAACTTCCCCTTATGGCCTCGATTTCTTAGAGAATAGATACAAGCTACAATGGTCTTGGAAAGATAATTAATAAGGAAAGACTTTAGAATTCATAGAACCCTTTAAAATATTGTGATAGAATTCTTTAACGGTATCATCAACCACACGAGAGAGAGAGAGAGAGAGAGAGAGAGAGAGAGAGCTGCATAGTATAATAGCGGGTAAAATAAACCATTTTTGTTCATTTATTTCTTAGATTAAATATTTGTATTTTTTCCATCTTGATCCAGGAGTAATTAGACTGGAATAAGAATGGGAGCCAGTGACTATTACCTGTCCTCTTTGTGTCACTTTTGTCCGTCTCTATGCAGTGTGGTTGATGATATACCGTTAAATAATTTCACCACAATATCTTAAAAGGTACTATGAATTATAATCAGTGCCTTAAAGAATACTGTTAACGAATATATCTTTAACCGATATTATCAGCGCACAATGAATGACAGAAGGGAAAATACGTAAATAATATTTTAATCCTTCAAGAGTCTAGACATGGAATTAGATGCTTTCGATCTCTAATAAGAAAAATAATAATGTTAAAAATAAAAAAAAAGAAACAATATTGCGAATTGTGGAGGCAGAGCACTGAATTTTATTTAACATTCGTTGATTTTTAATCCTTGGAAACAAATGTATCATGTTACTAATATACTACTAACTCATTACCTACCTAAAAATAAAATAAAGATTAGAAAAATGTTAATTAATTTTTGAAGCATAATTGCCATAAATTGTTAGATTGATGTATACAGAATTTGCGGCGATAGGTAACCAGTAGTCTGATAGTCAGCTAATAAGGAAAGGATAACGCTTCTTTCCATAACGTGTTTCACGAGTTTACGCAATATTCCGAGCACATCATGCAAGTTGGTATAATTTCTAGTAATTTACCTAACGTTAATTAAGAGCAACGTTATTAATTTCACAAAAAAGTTATAAAATTAAAAAGTAAGCTTTGAAAAATGTAGGCACGGCAACTAAATATTTGTGATGGTCTGTAGAGGCCGAGCAATTTCATCGTACGGAGTCAGACCACTACTCGCTTTTGGAGGCCGCCTAGAGTGGCTTGAAAAAGTTGTCTGTTTGGTTTCCAAATGAGCGTATGCGGACTGTGAAAAATTTGAAATCTACAAAAATAAATAGGGGAAAAAATCCTTATCCAAACCATAGTAATATTGTATTATCAGTCTATAACTTTATTAGTGGCAGTACTTAAGACAAAACAAAACAAAAATAAAAAATCTGTAGAGAGAGAGAGAGCTTTAGTCAAAATGCATTGATATTCATGTCTTTCTTAGAACATGATAAGAAGAAAAGAAGATTTCTTTTCCCTGCTCCTGTGCTGGTAAGATCTCGTCTTTGGAAAGGCAACTCAGTTTTCTGGGACGATTTGCTATGAAACGTTCTTTTGTGATCCTTTTCCTGTAAATCCACTGCCATAACATACCATATATTCTTCTTATTGACGAAAAAATTCGAGCGATTTCCACTATACAATCTATTCCATTATTCAGTTATTTTATGAACATTTCCGTCTGGAGGCAAAAGAAAACATGATGTGGTGCATTTATAAGAACGATTTTATATGGCAACACTTATAGTTATAACTGGACAGTTTTCTATTTGTCTTGTAAGACTTTGTAGAGGAAATATGAATGAAATATTTATTCATTGCTCGATGAAGTTTTCTTGCTGCATATTATTTGCAGACAAAGCCATTATTCATGCTGAGTATGTTAGTCAATAACTAACTCTCTTTAGAATAATAATAATGTGTTTACTTTGAAATATTTTATAGTGAAGTACATGACTTGGTAGACGTTTTTTAACGTACATCTTTCCAAAGAAAATCTTTCAAGATCCATTAGTATCACCTACAGTGTATTTACACACACACACACACACACACACACACACACACACACACACACACACACACACACACACTGAGAGAAGGTGCACCGCAGAACGTTATCAAATGCCTTAGCCTTTGATAATAATCAAAGTATCATTTTCATTCTAGAAGCCAACTGGTTATCATCAAAATAATATTAGTTTTTTGACTATTCATTATTAAACTATATTTAGTACAATATTTGAAGCATAATTGAGTAAATTCGGTTCTCAATAATTTCTATTGTCTACTGCATCGTTTTTTTTTTTTTTGGGGGGGAGCATTGTTACTATCAGTTTCATATAAATGATATACTTACTGACCCACGTGATGAATTAAGTTTATCACGTTAAACAATGTTATAATACTAAGTTTGTCACTGAACAGAATCTGAGCACAAAAGGACATATTTCAATAACACTTCTAGCAACCTAATATTGCTCTCGCATAACAGGCCTTCTTACCTCAATCCAAGCAATTATTTCCAATTCCGTACATCTTACTGTTTCTTTATGATTTGATTTCTAATCTGTGACATGATTTCTAATTCCCTCCCCCCAGATTTTTATGCCTCTTACACAGATGAACCCCTTGCGTTAAAGGTCATACTAATTATTGTTTCTCTCTCTCTCTCTCTCTCTCTCTCAAAATTTTTATTTATGTTTATTTGAGTGAAATATCTTGCTGGTGCTTTTAACTTTCCTTTGGTTTCGATCATAATTCATGAATGTTCATAGTAGCTTTCCAAATTTGATCAAAAACAAAATGTCACAACAAATTCGGATTTTTATAAGATGGGTTTTGGAGTGCATAGGCTTTGCTCGGTATAGTAGAGGAAAATAGAATCATTCTAATTATATTAAACTTAATAAATATTTTCAGACTTGATACAAGCGTAAAATCATTATTTTTTTATAAACGTTTCGCTGTTATATTTTACGTAAAAATAGAAACTGTATGCGAACCATGTCTCTTTGAAAAACATTCCTTATATTGTAGACAACGAAAAGCTTACATCGTTATGCACATCAGAGTAGCACGATCAGTTTATGTTTCATTTTCATCGTTGGTAGCATTAATTTTCCATAAAGGTTTCATTTGATAGAAAAGAACAGAGATTACTGACATCGACAAATTAAACTTGAACTTCTGTATTAGTCGGTAGAAATACCCGTTGGAAGGAAAGATCTAGATTCCAATTCACTTAAGGTGGTGAGGAACTTTATAAGTACTTTTCGTCCGAACGAGTTTAGTCTGCCTCATATGAAGGTATAGTTCGCCCATCGTTTCCAGGTCCCTGCTTCGCGTCTTTCCAAGAATAGTCGATTCATGCTGAAGGGGAGAAAAAAATGAAGGACGTCCGAATTGGTCGCCAACACGCGAAATCACGTGCTTTATAGGTAAAATTTTCCAACTATTATACAAGCAACATAGTTAACTACAATAATCATAAAAGAGAAGTTAATTTTCCGACCGGTAATAATAAACAACTCATCCCACTATACGGACTGATTACCCTATTATCGGATTGGATTCTTCTTTTTCTGAGATGCGCAGAAGTGTCGAGGGACCTCAAATCGGTGGGCGAACTATACAAGAGTTGTTCTAAAAAACAGAACAAACGCCCAGAAAGTGATGGGTGGAGATACGATTAACCTCCATTGCATAAATAATTGCCATTAAGCCTAAGACGTTAAAAAACTATGATAGAATAAACTGAAATTTTTACTGATCAATAGAGCAGATTTCAATGCGAGAGCTGTCTGTTTATTCCAACTGAAATTGATTACTTGTAGACCACTGATTTTTTCATTTGGTTTGCTATTATGTGTATAGTACAAGCAGTTGCGTTATTTTACTTCGAGGCATGTTTGACTAACATGAGATTTCTCGATATTTCTAAAGGTAGATTTGCATCTCCATAGTAATAACAAAATTATATATTTTCATCCTATATAGGTGGATTGATCTTTAATTCCAAGTAAGTGGTTTGCTCATCTAAATGTCTTCTTATTAAAAGAAATATTTCTTTTTATAGTTAGGCCTGTGCTTTTTCTGATTCTTTGTTATATTTTTAAATTAGTTTCTTCGCTATTATTTCTTGGGAACAAAATGTTGAAAAGCTTCCAAGACAATCTGTGCTGGAACAACACCATTACCGTACATGCTTAGCATGTGACTCACGTGTGCTTTTTGTTTTAATGTCTTTGCCGCAATAATACTCAAGAAGCTCTTAGAATTATTACATCTATCCATCTATGATTTCTATGACTGTATGTATTTTCTAAATTTTGTAGCCATTTCTTTTATTTATGTTTTAAAATTTTACATTAAATTAAATGTCAAATTAAATTTATGAACAGAAAAATGGCCGTAATTATTTTTAAAATGAAAAACATCACTTTGCTCTCACAGATGAAAAGGGATTATCATGCCATGGATTTTAATGCTAAAACACTTTTAAACTATTTTTAGAATGAATGATTTATTTACATTCCATAATATCAAATATTAAAATCAAGAACTTCGTTAGCTTGACAAAATGTGATAAATTCATTTAAGTGACCTGTTTTAACTTGAGCTTAATCTCTATCACGAAAACGTATGAAGACACAACTACACATACCGGCCACTGAATTAGAAACGTTCATTTAATACCGTGTTGGACCTGTTTTAGCCCGAGTTACTGCATATTTTGCATCTACGTCTACAATATACCCGAGTTTCAGCAGATTTTGCTTTAGGATCTGTTTTTCTGACGTGTCCCATATATTCTCAATGGGGTTCAGACCCGAGCTTTGTGCTGGCCAGGGAACATGGTGGAAGAAGTTGTCTTGCTTGTTGAACTGCTCCTGAAAAATAGCAATTCTTAAGCCATTGGGCAGTAGTATTGTTCTCCATGAAACAACCGTCACTTGGTGGATAAAAAGTGAACATTGCAAGATGGACTAGATGGGCAACAATGTTCACATATTCCTTGGAGGAAATCCGACCTTCAAGCAATATTATGGGAGCTATTCCTTACCAACTGAGCATGCCTCATACTATGACAACCTCTCCAGAACCTTGAGTTGTGTAAATTTACTTGACAAGCTGGGTTCGTTCCCATATGACGTACTTGACAAACTCTCTGCCTACCTTCGGTAAAAAAACAAGGTATGCCTGACTCGTCAGACAACACATGACTTTTTTCCTTGTCTTTCAGTGTCCAGTTACGGAGTTCATGACACCACAGTAGATGACGAATGTCTCGATTCTTTACAGAAATCAGTGGTTTCTATATAGGCATGTGACTGTCAATACCGATCTTTTTCAATTCCCTTCGCATTTAAAGGTGAAATATTGGTCGGGAATAGCCTTCATTAAATGCTTCAGTCATGTGCTGCGCACAGAAAGTTCTGTTTATCAGTACAAGCCTTCTCAGACGATGGCGATTTCAATTCTGGCAGACTGTCTTAGAACCACAATTACGCCTCTTAGACAAACAATGTGGTCATTTTTCCATGACTAAACAGCTTGGATATTCTATCAGTCTGCTCTGCTGTTTTCAAATTCGTGGCATCAGCAATAAGCCCTTTATCGTACTTCAAAAGAACCTTCTTAAGTAATTGTCTGGAACACGTGGTTACACATATGACCAAGTATTTTGCATATACGCTGCATAAGCAACGATTCTAATTCAGGTACCGGTAGTGTGTAGATTCTTCAGTAGAATCTGAATTGCTTTGTATCAGCAGGCAGCCAAATTGTTGTTTGAATGGTCTTTGTTTTGGTTGTGTTTCAATTGTGTCAATAAAGTCATAATAATAATAAAATTTTCTGCAGAGCGGAAGAAATTTCATTTTGGTTTCCGGAGAAAAAGTATGGAAACACCAGTATGGCCTTGTTTTATCGGGTTGATATCTACTCGTGCCAATACCACAGCTAGTACGTAACGTAATTAAAATCATATGTCATATATAAATCCACAAAGAACAAATCAAATATTATCTGCTGATTACTTTACGGTTGGCTGGGAGTAGAGTGATGCCATTGTCAGCTTTTGCTAGCAGACTATAGAGATTATATTTAGCTAATAAAGATCTTTTACTTTAGATTACTTCTCACTACAGTACTACATTTATCATTATTTATGCCAATAAGTAGTTTTTTTCATTGTCTTGAACGCTCTCTTCTTTAGATTTTACAGCAGAGAAAAATTAAATTATATTACCATTATTAAGCAACTGTAAGTCCTCCATGGAAGGGGGATAGCGACAGCGTATATTTGTTTAAAATACGTGATATTGATTCTGTTGTTACTTTATGAATGTTGTTGTACTACAACATTTATAAAGGAATTTGAGATGAGTTTGTTAGTTTTGTAAGTAGCTTTTGTAAATAAATAACGAATTATCTTTACAAATATGAGGAATTATCTACGCATAGTCAAAGATTTGTATAAGGATGATTGCGACATTCATCAACCCAAGTTCATATTTCGTAATAATTTATTTACACATTACTTTGCTGTAATGAATTAAAACAGAACTAACAATTCTGAAGAAAGTAATTTTATCAACTCTTTGTTTTTTTTTATGATAGACATAATAACGCCCTCTTATCCACTCCTACGATTTATTTAATAGGAAGAAATTACATAACCAGAACTCAGCAGTGAAAGTTTAGTTACAAATACGCAATTAATACACAATAAGATAATTTTCTTTAATTGCAGGATGTTTCAAACAGGGATTAATCCTTTTCTATGAAGAAGGTTAATCACTTTAGATTAAAAAATTCCCAAAACTTTTTTTTAGATTCCAGAGAGATTCGAAGGTAGGGCTTTCCAGCAAATATCATGGCTTCCTTCCATGATATTTGCTGGAAATAGCGCTAATATGATGTCTTTCACCACGAGAAACTCTATACCATTTCCGAATATAATGAAAAGTTACGATTTATAATACAGAACATTTTATTTTCACTCTAAATGCAAACAATAATTAAGGTTTCCCTAGCAACACAGAAAGATATCTGAAAAATATCTTCTATAGTTTTAATTCATGATTATTTTATTTGCTAAAAAAAATCTCGCATATAACCTTATTTAGATACCGTGGGGGTGAAACCCATTTATTAACTGACACGTGCATTTTGGAGAAAATAAAACAGAAAAAAAAATAAAGTTTTTTGGAATATTTAGCGCCTTCAAAATATTTTCAGTTTTTTCTCTGTGTATGTAGAAAAATAATCACTGATTCTGCAGCTAATAATTTCTCCTTATCAGAGCAAATGTCATATTAAACTATTGACCACTGAAACCACTGCATTCCGCCAGAGGTCACTCGTTTTTTTTTTATTTTTATTTTTAAGATCCACTGCTATTCACTGTAGTACGAAAAATATAGTTCGGAAAAATGATAACTGTCTCTTTCTTCTCCTCCTTTATTTTGTCATCCAAGTCGTTGTGCCTTCGCTATTTCTTTTGCCACAACTTATTATTCTCTCTATTTGATTCTTATTGCGAATCCATCATCTATTTTCGTCACCTTCTGCTTTTTTTTGTATATAAAATAACTGATATAATTTATATACAGAATCAATGGAAGGCCATTTTATGCGAAAAACAAAGCAATTCTAAGAGTTGATTTTCTTCACGCTTACTGTGATGTGGAAGACAGCTTAATGTTTTCACGAAGATTATAACTAAACTAATGCTGTGTCAATTTTAATAGCAATAGGTTTTTAAAAGATAAATATTTAATTTTTGTAACATTATTATTAATTTTAGATTAATTGTCTTTAGTAAAAGCAATTTCTATTTTTTTTTCAAGTCTTAATTTTGCTTCAAAATATAATTTTGTCAGTTTATAATCAGAGTTTTTCTTTGAAGTAAAACATTATTAAGAAATTTATTTCAAATAGGCACACAAAAATTTACTTCAGATGAATAATTCATTAAGCGTGGAACACGTATTCCTTAGCAAAGCAAATCATTTATAAAACAATATTTGAAAAGCAACAATTAATTATTAATAATGAAATTTATTTTCCTGTAATTTTTGATAAGGTGTTTGTCATGACTACACAATCGATTCAATCTAATGAGCATTTTTCATATATATAAAACAATACTTAATTAAATAATGCATTATGTATTTCGAAAACTTGTTTATGTTCAATAATTATAATATTCATTTCAGTATTTCCATCGTATAAGTCAATGTGAGTTAGTTACTATGTTTTGCGAACGAAGATTACCTAGTTCTGTGTTCATTATATTGAACTGCTTCTTTCTTAGTTTTTTTTTTTCTAGATAGTGTGAAGAATAAATTATGGAATATAACAATAAATGAATTAATTTATTGTTATATTTCCAGGAGTCTATTGCATCCGCTGCACCTGTAACTTACCGTACATTGGTGAAACAGGACGGACAATCCCTATACGCAAGAATGAACACATTACACACATTAAATATAACCATTATGGTGAAGCAGGCCTCTCAGACCACGCACCAAATCAACTGGAAAAGCACCTGCTCTTTACACCGCACAAAAACCTGGTACGAAAGGAAATTTAAGGAAGCCTGCGAAATCCTGATAAATCACCCAAATATCAACAACAAAGATGGCATGAAAAGGATCTGGATGGCACACATTCAGCCTACCTAATATATAAGATCCAGCATAAGTCAGGACTCTAGCCAATCTACAGCTAGTATTAGAAACCATTCCATACCAACTGGCTGGAATGTACATGATGTTAATATACGTATATAGATAGATACTTGTTGTGCCCAATGTATTTCTACAACCAATAGATAACACTAATAATAGGACTCTAGCGTTGATGTATACTTTTTTTTATATTTTATATTATATTTTTTATTTTATTTAATTAATTATTTTTTTTTTCACCAGAGGTCAGGCCAACAATTCTTGTAGCGGTTGGTCAGTGTCTTTAACAAACCAGTTTGATTGTAGTGTAGCTTGTTTTCTGTGTATAGTTGTATGCTCCAGAAGATGACCTTGACATAAAGGTCGAAACGTTGAATGCAGATTACAGTTATATTAAACTAAAGTTTTTATTCAAACACGGTAGTTGTCTGCATAATTTTCAAAAATGCATTCGGATCACCGTGTAAGCTTAAAAGAAAGGAAATGAAGTGGGCGAAACTTTATTACCGCGGTCTTCCTTTTTTGTGTTAAGCTCAATGGCTTTGTCACAGCCAAGTAACTTGGTTTCTAGAAACCTGATTACTGTTTATGAAAAGGCGGTTAATTCCAGAGCCGACGCTAGGGTCATTGCCGCCCGCATGCAATTTCTATCTAAGCGCCACTGTAACGATCCGGGCGTGTGTGGTTCTATTACAATAATAAAAATTTAAATTATTTGAAATTTCTTAAATAAATTTTGATAGAACAGCCACACGTTGGTTCGCTAAATGTAACGAACCGGGGGTATTGACTAGGCAGGATAATCTTTAAAAATTCTCAAAAGTTAAAGAAATTTTGATAAAGCCTCTTTACTTTAATCGTTGAATATAATGATACAGGGATTATAGCCTTCTCACCGACCCGAATCGCTAACAAAATTAAAATGAATTTTAATTAGTTAAAGTTAAAATATATTTCAACTAAAGTTTAAAAAATTCTTGCATTTTACAAGTTATTAAGAATTTAGTAACTTGTAAACATTTTTTAATAATTTTTATAAGTGGAACTATCTTTTAGGAAAATAAAGAAACTCAAGATAGATGAGAAAATAAGAAAATAATTCAGAAATAATTAGAACATTTAATATAAGTTTAAATTTAAATTTAATATGTACATCCCCGTTACCCATCTACAAGGGTAAAGGGGATGCACAAGACTGTAAAAATTACAGAGGAATAAAGTTGATGTCTCACACAATGAAAATCCTAGAAAGGGTTCTTGATGGAAGATTGAGGAAGCAGGTGGAGATTGCAAAGGAACAATTTGGCTTCATGCCTGGTACATCAACAACAGATGCTATCTTTGGGTTACAGCAGATGATGGAAAAGTTTCAAGAGAAACAACGGGAGCTACATCTGGCATTTATTGATCTGGAGAAAGCATACGATAGAGTGCCAAGGCAAGAAGTCTGGAGGTGTCTGAGGGAGAAGAAGGTTCCTGAGAAATATGTCCAGTTGGTGCGGGAGATGTACAGAAATGTGAAGACAAGTGTTCGGACCTGTCTGGGACAGACAGAAAGTTTTCAAGTAACAGTTCCTTGCATAAAGGGTCAGCATTAAGACCATCACAATGTTAAACAGAAATGGAGGTGGTGACGGAGAAGGTGAGAGAAGATGCGCCTTGGACAATGTTGTATGCAGATGACATCTTGCTGTGTGCACATTCAAGAGAAGAAGCGGGAACTAAACTGGAAAGATGGAGAAAACTACTGGAAGAGAGAGGTATGAGACTGATCAGAAGTAAGAAGACAGAGTATATGTGTTGCAGAGTGGGCGGTAGCCAGGAGAGAGAGAGAGAGAGAGAGAGAGAGAGAGAGAGAGAGAGAGAGAGAGAGAGAGAGAGAGAGAGAGAGAGAGAGAGAGAGAGAGAGAGAGAGAGATCTGGAGTTGGAAGGAAATGTCATCAGGAAGGTGAGGGACTTTAGATATTTAAGTTCAACAGTGGAAGAAGATGGAGGAGCTGAGAAGGAAGTGGGATGCAGTGGGATGATATATACAAACGGATTGGAGGAACTGGAGGGAGATGGCTGGAGTGTTATGCGATAAGAGGGCGCCGATCAATCTGAAAGGCAAAATCTATAGGACAGTAGTGAGACCAGCTATGACGCATACTATAGAAACTGTGGCCCTGAGGAAAAATAACATCAGCAGGATGGAAGTAGCAGAGATGAGAATGCTTAAGGGGATGTGCGATGTGACCAGAAAGGATCGTCTGAGAAATGACTATGTAAGGGGAACAGTGAAAGTTACGAACTTAGGAGCGAAGATACAGAAGGCAAGGTTGAGATGGTTTGGTCATGTGATGAGGAGGGAGGACGAATATGTGGGAAGAAGGGTCATGCAGATGGATTTGCAAAGAAGAAGGAGGAAGCGTGGGCGGCCAAAGAAGAGATGGAGGGAGCTAGTATAAGAGAACTTGAAGATGAAGAACTTGGATGTGGTGACAGCTCAAGACAGGAGGATATGGAGGAGACTCATCATCAACAGTGACCCCACAGAAGTGGGAGAAGCTGCAGAAGAAGAAGAAGAAGAAGAATATAAGTATTCAAAAAAAAAAAAACATCTTTACAAAATAACAGAAAATAAATTAAATTACATAAATATACTTGAATTTTTTTAAATTAAAATTTTAGGGTTTTTGATTTCATATTCACAAAATTAGAAATAATGGTCTTAACGTCTACTTCCGCACATATATCATTTTCAATAGCTATTAACGCCAAACTAACAAGCCTTTTTTGTGGCATACTTGTTCTTAAGTAGGTTTTAATCAATTTCAACTTGGAAAAGGAACGTTCACCGCTCGCTACACTAACAGGTACAGTTAATAGTATTCTTAAAGCAATTAAAAAGTTAGGGAAAGATAAATTATTGGACAATAAAATTACGAATATCGAAAGGGTTTTGAATATTTAAATTATCCTTCCGAACAATATCCCGGAAAGCACATAACTCGTCATATATAATAGTTCTATTGCATTTACGTCTTTATTGTCGGCGTCCTTCAAGAGAATCTCTAAATTGTCACAAATTTTTCGTAAATCGTCGTTATTAATTTGTAGTAATCTATACAAGAAATTGAAATTATCATAATATGTTTTTAGTTGTTCAAAACGTTCTATTAACGAACACATTGCAACTTCTAGAAGTGTATAAAGCACATTCACTCTAAATTTATCTTCTGGCGATTGTGGCGTTTCGTCATGATGCTCTTAGTCAAATGGTCGTGTCTCCTTTCGTCGTCGAATTTCCGTACCAGCTTTACATTCTTGTTCTCCATCCACCTCTTCACTCAGTTGTTTTGCCGTTTTTAGAACCTCTTTAAAATTTGTATCTGATCGATACTCTTGTAAGAATATTTTTGTTTCGATAGATTCTAAAGCAAGTGTAATGTTCATATTTTTGTTTTGAAGCATTTTACTCACAGGGTTTGTTCTGTTAAGTAAATCATGCCAAGTTATAAGAGAGCAAATAAATTTGTAGTCCTTCATTTTAGCACACACATAATGTTTGTGCTTCATGCTTAGTTTCTTTATTAATTTTCATTATTTAAAATTTTAAAAAGTGCATCATAAATTTCTCCTAACTGATATCGTAGAAGGAGGATTGCATTAATTTTACTTTCCCATTACGTTTCTGATGGCTGTTTCAATGTTAATTTTTTACGAATTTTAAAAGGATTGCCCAAAGTTTGTAAGAGAATGAAAAGAAATTGTATATTTCTTGAATAATTGCAAAGAAACTAATTGTATCTGCATTCACTTAGGCTGCATCGTTAATGATTAAATTTAGGGTATGAGCAGCACATGGCACGTAAAAAGCTCGAGGATTTTTGTTCAAAAGCAAATTTTGGAGCCCATATTTTTTCCCTTTCATATTTGCCCATTGTCATACCCTTGACCTTGCATGTCTTCAATGGGAATGTTCAATTTTTCCAGTTGTTCCATTATTGTTGCGCATAAACCACGTCCTGTGGAATCTGATATATCTGCAAAACCTAAAAGGTTTTCCCTGATCTTGACAATTCCATTGTCACAGAAATAAAGCGAATAATAATGGTCATTTGTTCTGTTTTACTTACATCAGGTGTGCAGTCTAAAATTATGGAATAATATTTAGATTTTCGAATTGATAATAAAATTGTATCCCTGATTGCGTTACTTAAAGTTCCCAATATTTCATTTTGACTGTCTTCACTCAAATAGTGTACTCTATTGTTTCGTTGTAGGGCCCTTTCAACATGATTTTCCATAGCGGGATCAAACTTCGCAAACAGTTCGACTAATTTTAAAAAATTGCCATTATTCCTGTCATATAATTTATCAGTTGATCCGCGAAAAGCTACATTTTGGCTACCAAGGAATTTTATAATTTCAATCAAGCGTTCTAAAACAATTGTCCAATGTTTCTTTTCCATTTCATACAACCTTTGAGTCTGGTAATCAATAGTAGTTTTGTTTTTTAAATTTTTATCAAGTTCCTTCGATTTTAAGAAATTTTTCATGTGAGTTAAACTAATCTCATATCTATGCAAAGTTGCACTTACATTTCTCCAATCGTTATAACCTTCTACAAGACTACTTGATTCAGTAAGTACGAAAACTTTGCAACAAAAGCAAAAAACAGATTTTTTAAAGTTTCGGAATAAATGAGCCATGTTCATGGCACGAGCTCCCCGTTTTCCATTTTTCTATTATAATACGTGTCACCAAATTAACGACCATATGTATCTCTGGGATATATTATATTTTTCTTTCGAACAGGCCCCCTTTCAATTAAATGAACTCGTAATTTTTCATCAATATTTTCCCATTCACCTGGATCTTCTAAATTTACAGAGACTAACAACGTGTTAATTCCGTGGTCAACTACAACTAAATTTTCTCTTAACTGTTTTTCACTTAAATCATGCGTCTTGTTATCTTGTTCAATAGTTGCAATAGTACTTTCATGCAAACTGGATGATGTGCGCGGTTCGTCAACTCTGTTTTTTGATGTATCGAGTTGGTTACAATCTGCATTAGAATATTTTAGTAAATTTATTGAGAGCCCCAGTTTGTTTCTTAATATCTGCTTCTTTCGCAGCATGACGCTTACGATTTTGTGCACCAGATAACTTTTGTTTAATTTTTGATTTCATTTCTATTTTATACCCACAAGAAATTATTACACAACACGACACAGAGACGAAATAATAGTCCGCACTGCGCTACTGTCAGTAGTCTACTAAGATGAGTAACATATTACACAACACGACACAGAGACGAAATAATAGTCCGCACTGCGCTACTTTCAGTAGCCTGAGATGAGTACCATATGACTGGTTAACTAGCAACAAATGTTTTATACGAAAATTCGTTTCTGTGCATAAAAACCGTTCACCGTTTCACTTTAGATAGACTGCAGTAGACACAACATTTTGCAGACATTCTCGCTGCAAAAATGTAAACTGGCGGCAATATACAATTTTTTTAAAAATTTTTATTCGGTGTATCCGGCCTTATTTATTTTAATATTGATCATTATTAGAATTTTTTGTTTTTATTATAAAAATTTTGTTTCTTAAAAATGAACTTGTGAACCGTTACCGGCGGCGGCGCCCCCTTCGTAGCGGGGCCCGCATGCTCTGCATGCCCGCTTCCGCCGGCCCTGGTTAATTCTATCTGTTTTTCACATCTGTGTAATTATGTGTTCTTCTGATTGGTTTGTTTGTTTGTTTGTTTTGTGGGAATAAAAATCCGAGTTTCCAGCTCAGATTTTTATTTCCAAAAACTACCGACACATAATTTTGTTGGTTAAAGTCGACGTCTTTTAGAAATGATTCCCTGCACAACAATCACATCGAACGTTTGTTCAGATTACGGCAAGCTGTTTTTGACCAAATTTCAAAGTGTAGTTGGTGTGTAGTTTGCATATTATTTTCACTATAGGTAGAGCAGATCTCTGAAAGCCACCTTCACCCTGTCTTAGCAAACGTTTACATAGTGCAATAACGAGCAATACTACGTGGGTGGATAATGACATTCATCGTAAAAATAGTAGTGCCTAGCATAATGTTATCATTCATCTACACCCAAATCCTTTTATTATGAGAAAGCCTTTCAAGATTACGACAATAAACCTAAAGACTGTCAACATTTATTCCATTACGAGGTTATTGCAATTAATCATTCCATAAGGACGTTGTCTGTAGTTTGCATACCGAATCTTAATGACATACTACTCCTTAAGGAACTTTTTACTTTGCTAAAAATCACTCTGGCTGAAACTCCAGAAAAATTAGAAATTTTGATTTCTCAAAAGTTAGATTTTTGAACTCATTTTTTTCTGAAAACATAAATGAACCTATATTAACATTTTAGATGGAGAACAAAACATTTCCCCGCATTTCATTGTTTATAAAAAATTCCTCCCAAGATCGAAAGTTTCAGCAATATGACAGGAATCCTGTATCGGTACAATGAATGAACCTTATTAATGGGTTAATGCTTTAATAAAAGAAAAGTGTATATTATAGATAAATGGCGGATATCCCCACCATGTAAATGATAGAACAAAATTTTATGAGCGTAAGGATTTAAAGCGTAATAATTAGAACAACAACAACAAAAAATCTAACTCCAGTTTGTTTAATTGCGATAAATGCCTACATTTCATGTGGTGCCAGACGTTATGTTAATTCTGCCCAAAACTGCAGCTGTGTTGACTGCAGCAATGTCCTCAAACTTCTGAGTGGAGACCACAAATGTTCATAGAACAAATGGTCCACCCAATGAAACGTATCTATAGTGCCTCTTTTCTCTTTTATGTTTCAAGATTTTTTAACCGATAAATTGTTTCTTTTCTTGTTGTTTTCATCTGCCGTCGATTTTTTTTGAGGTTAATAATGGTCAATAAGTCAATGCATTAATCCTAAACTTTACAATTATATTTGATATTATTATTATTATTATTATTATTTTTATTATACGGGCATCTCCATGGGGTCCGAAGACTCATGGCGGGAGACTCAATCTATCCATACCATCATGCCTCCTCTTGAACCCATTAACAGACAAAGCACTCACAACTGACTCGGGCAACCCATTACACTCATTTACAACTCTCCAAGTAAAACATTTAGTCATCACAACCCTACTAACCACAGCTTTATTCAACTTCCAGGGATACCCCCCCCTTGTTCTCGTGCCTCTAGCCAAGTGCTGAAACATTCCACTGTATCAATCCTATAAAACCATTTAAGCAATTTAATGGTTTCTATCATATCCTCTTTTTTTCTTCAATCAACCAACTTCTGCAATCCCACACCCTCAATCTATCCTCATAGCGAACATTAGACAGAACACACATCATTGTCACTCGCCTCTGAATCCTCTCCACCGGATGTGTCAAGCCCTTATACAGTAAATAGGAATGATAACTTCCTTATCTCTACTTGTTAATGTGTTCTTCACTAGCCAAGTAATCTTATGGGCTACCTTAGCAATATGTCCTCAAAACTTTAACTCTCTATCTACCCCCCCCTAAATCTCTAGCTTCATCTATTTCTTGGAGTGCAGTGCTATCAATGTTATACACAGCTTGTAAAATATTCATCCAAAAATGCAAAACTTTAAATATCTCCACATCTCCACATTAAACTGATACCCATTATCTTTGCCCATACTGAGAGCCTCTTGAAATCATCCTGAAAGCTCTCCACATCGCCTTGATTAACTATTACTTTACCTAATTTCGCATCATCAGCAACAAACGAATATGTCCTTTCAGATTATTTCCTATATCATTTATTTACAAAACAGCATTGGTTCAAGCATTGAACCTTTCTGCACATCATTAGTCACCTCGTCTCGATTCTGTCCACCCATATACCACATTTTGATATCTGTGCAGCAGCAACCCTCTTATCCACTTAACCAATGTCATATCAATCTCCATTTGTTGTAATTTGCATAACAGAATTTCATGTGGTATTCTGTCAAATGCTTTGCAAAATCATAATGTAGCTATTTTCTTTATCCAACTCAGCTGTAACTCCATTATAAAAAGTTAGCAAATTACTAAGACATGACCAACCCTTCAAAAAGCCATGTTGATCCTCATGCAGTATCATATTTCTATCTACCCATTCTTGAATTCTCTTTTCGAACAATTTTTCTAGTACTTTTACCACCACCTGAGATACGGATTGGTCTATAATTTGCCACTGCAGTCCAAGAACCGCTCTTATGCAAGGGAATTATTTTTCCCTCCCTCCACTACTCTGGAACCCTCCCAGAGCTTAGACGTAAATTAAAGAGCCTAGTCAAAGGCATTGCAAGTTCCCTTCCACATTGTCGTAAAACCCTAGCTGATATTCCATCTAATCCCACAGCTGTATTTGCATTGAGATTCGGCAATAATTAAGATCCACCAATTTATCCACCTCTGTTCCTACATCAGTGTCTGTAGGATAGGTTAAAGCAGTAACCTCACTAGGATGATATATCCTTACAAAGTGGTCACTCAGTAACTCAACAGTTTTATCCACTTCTCTCTCCTCATGACCATCATCACTCATTAAGGTTAATTTACCATGGTCATTCTTCCTACTACTTGACACATAATGAAAGACCTCTTAGATACCTTGATCTGATCGGGTAGTTTCTTCTCATAATCTGATTTTGCGTTGCATGTCATGCTGGTAACCTTTCTTGCTTGAGCCTTGTTCAGTTGATGAGTTTGTGGGTACCTTTCTCATTATATAAGCTCCACAGCATTTTCTTCTTCTTCTGCAGCTGGTGTTTAATGATATTACTCACCCATCTAACTCCTACCTGATTTACTCTCCTTACCGTAGGCATATAATTTAATGCTACTTCCTCTAGATGACCCTTAACTATTATCCCATGCACTACTAACGTCATAACCCTGCAGGGTTTTATGCTATGGCACAGATTTAAGCTTTTCCTAAGTTTGTCATGAACACCTGTCCTGTAGTTCCACACATACTCCTTCTTTAGAAAATATTCATGTTTTACAATTTCTCAAGTAAAGACCGCATGGCAGCTTTCACCAATTGGAGGCAATGTTGTCGCCTTGGTTATGAATAGCCCTTCTGATTCTATGACCAGGTCCAATACTTTCCCAATCCCTATCCCTCTTCCATCTCAATTTGTCTTAGGTAATTATCTCTTAGCAGGTGAATAAATTCTATTTCCTTCCTGTCATGTGCTCTTTCTTCCTTCCAGTCTATATTTCCATAGTTGAAGTCTCCCGTAATAATCTCTAGACCTAGACTCATTGTACTAATTTGATGATGCATCTCTAACCAACTTTACATTTTGTCTTATCTTACTGCCCTTAATCTCACATAAGATTGTTTCAAATAAACAGCCATCCTCATCCCGCTCTCATATTCTTTTTGGCTGCAATTCATCTGCTGTCATCATCAGTACGTCTCCCCCATCCTATCTTCACTGAAAATACTAAACCCTTCACATCCAATCCCTGTAACGACATCTGCTGTTAGCCAAGTCTCACTAATGCCTATAACTCTTGGCGAGGTTGCAGTAACCAATGTCCAAGACTCCTCACTCTTGTTCCCGATACTTCTGGCATTAGTACATACAAACTATGGAAGGCATAATATATTGTACTTTCGGTTAGACATAAAATCCCTGTAGATAAAATTAACTGAGCAAGGAAACAGAATATTAAACGACTGAATTGACGGTTCCTGAAAATTTAGTAATGTTAGCTGTAGATAGGCAGTCTACACTGTTTAACACCACACGAATGAGACAGCGATTTGAAGTTCATTAGACGACAAAATTAATCCAGAAAATGAAATAGTTCTAAAGCTATATTGTGTGGCTTATGCTGGATGACTCCGCATGAGCGACTTTCTCCTACAGTTCCTCTAGCATTAAATATCTCAACAGCTCCCTCGTGACTAAAATTAACATTCGAGTGGGATAAATCTACAGAATGTCTATTTCGCCTGTGGATTAGCGGAAGGAAGAAGAGGGAATTGTGGAAATCCATTAATTAAGAACAAAGTGGGAAGTCGTCTTATGTGTAAGACTCTGAAGAAGGAGCAGCAGTCTAGATTAAACGAGGATTAATTGAAGGAAATACTAATTTGTTCTGTTAATTAAAGTATAATTTAGATTTACTGAACAATGTTTGGCAGACTTAGTTTAGAAGGATGAAAATATTATAGATAAGAGTTTATAATCAAGATAAATTAAACCCCACTATCAGTTTTAATAATGTATTATTAAAATTATTATTACAATGCCAGAATATTAGAATTCCCAACGTCATGCTCTTTATTTGACAAGTCACCGTAGCTAAGTCGGTTTCGATTATGATCTTTGCTTGAAAGGAATTCGATTCTAATCCTGTCTAGGAAGAAAAGAAACTTTATCAGGGCTTTTCAAATAATGATGAGTTAGGTGGAAGGTTTTTCTCCCATAAACTCGGATTTTTCATTCAGCCAAGCAGACAAACCGGCCATTAGAACACACAATTAACAGTCATAATATACGGGCGTCATACCTTTATTAGCTTCAGCCGCTAATTCAAGTAAACCAAACCAATCCAAACAGACCAAGGAATCCAAACCAACCAAACAAAATCTCTCTGTTTGACGGGAGAAAATTAAAAGGGCTGAAGAAAATACCTCTTAATCACCGTGGGCTTTGTGAACTTAGTTCCCTAAAAATAAAATGAAACAAACAAGACTAAAAATTAATATAGAAGATATAATTAAATTTAAGGGGAACAATGTTCTACATAGAAATGCATTCCGATAGAGAAAGTACGAAAATATTCCACGTTAGCACTAGTTTATTCCATCCCAACTAACTTGACTACTCTTTGAATGTAATATCCTTATCGTCCTATATTTATTTTGTTTATGGCAGTTCTGTTCACGCCTAGTTAAAATCTCTCGTATATCATTGAGATAGGTTATAATACATACAGAGGCTACAATATTTTAGAGACCAAACTTCGAACTGGTTTTCAGTCCACTTCTGACTTCAAGTAAGGAGGATGGAAATCTCGCTCATAAAAATCATCTACCACCTAAAATGCCATTCCTTACTACACAGGATTCTGTCTTTGCTAGCATACTCCTCATACGTCAGACAGCATATTCGTCCTCCCACTTCGCTGAATGTTTCACTTTCCAAGACCAACAGTTAATTGATACGTATTTTTTTTAGTGCTCCAACCATCTATGTAGACCGTTCAGGCAGAGTCTTGCTCATAGATATGAGATCGGTCACTGACGTCCAAATACAGAAAGAATGTAATTATTATTAAAAGAAATTCATAGGCCTCTGTCATGCATGTGGCAGAAGGATTATACTTTACTGAAAGTCTATTAACATTTTACTATGTATAGATTTTCAACGTATTAAATCTCTACAACTACCATTCGTGAGGAACATAAAAGGAACATTTATATGCTCCTGAATAAGAACCTTTCCTCAAACAGCGGGAATAAATAAATAGCAAGAATAATTTATTCCAGAGTGTTAAGCTACATACGAAACTGATAGAGAGTGGTTACTCTGTTAGTGATCCGTTTATTATTTGAGGAGAGCGGAAAAGTTGAGGCGCAAACGTGGTTAAATATTGATCATGAAAGTGTTCTGAGCAAATATTGAAGGCATGTGTACAAAGAGAAGCATGAATGCTCACACGGATTTGATTTCTCTTCACTGAACAATATAATAGGATATTTAAGTAAAATGTTGGACACCTCTCTGAAAAAAGAAGGGACAATATCCCATCCTTACTTCGATCTGGAACTCGAAGATGGTAAAGACTTACTCAGATGAAAACAAAATCTGGAGTGCAGATTAAGCAGCCTTTTTGGATAGGTGATGTCTGTTTTTTTTTTTCAGACTACAGAGATCTGTTACAGAGAAATTAACATTGACAAATTCTATTTTCATCACTGAAGAATGGATATCAGCATATAATAAGTTTAACGTGGATATTATTGTGATCTTATTGGCTGATGTAGAGCAAAGTTTCGGAAATGAAAAGGATGGATGCAAGGATTAGCATTTAAAGGATAGTAAAATTCGTATTCACGAAAGAAGATATTACTAATATTATAAAGAAGAAAGTGATCCATCCTAACATCGATGATATCTTCGATGTTTACCCAAGCATTTTTGTACTTAATTTTTTTTTTGCATACAATCAGACTGATCATTATTCAAGTTATTCCGATTTTAACTAGATTGCACAAAACAGATAAAATGATCTCACGCATGTATCTTCCATAATTAATTCTGATTTGTCATCCATCCATAAGAATTTTAATCTTTGTGCCTGTAATTTTCTGTTGTTGTTCTTTCGTCAAAAGCTTAGTCATTTCAGAAAGAACATTGTTATCTCGAATTCAATGATTTCATTCACTACACCTAACATATCCAGAAGATTTCAGTGAATTAGAAATCAAGGCGTATTCAAAAAGTCAGTGCTGATAATTGATCGTAAGCCATTATATTGTGAATATAATGCCATTGAATACTTATTGCCGATAAACGTAGGAAGGTTTTGGTTACAAACAAACTTCTAGTAGTGCAAATAAAATGCACTCTCAAGATTATTATCTTGCCTTTCATATTCTGGGTTTCGTGCACATTAATGCACGTATCACAATCCACACGAACAGCTTGTCCCTCACCGTACTGCTCATATAATCAACGTTTTTCTTTTAAAATTTGATGTGGTGTGGATGAGATCTAGATGAGCCCATTTGATCAGTACTCAGTGATATCTTTGTCTCTCTACACTAGTATAAAGTTTATTGTGTTTGCTTTTTGTGCAATAATGGACTTTGTTAACAGTTAGTGGGAAGCGATCTTGAGTTGGTAAACAATTTCTATATGTAACAGAATTTCAATAAGTTACCCTCTTTCCTTTCAGACATCACTTAAACATGTTCTGAATATTCTACTGAAGCAACATAGATGCTAACTTGCCTTGTATACCCTTTCTAACTATTGGCTTTTGATATTCCTTTTGCACTACGATCAGACATCAGAAAAGTATCTTTCCACGTGACCTAAATAAATCACTTTAATTTCAAAGTGTAGCGTATAAATTTCCTTCAGAGTAGTTTTTCAGAATAAAAAATTTGGATTTACACATGCAAATTATTTCCATATTTACCAATCCGGATTTAAATCACAGAGACTGTTTACAGAAGCGGTATTCTACAGAACCCGGTTAACTGTAACAGAATGGATGGAACGATTTTAAATATATTTTGGCGCACTGACCCATCAGCATTAATAACAGCAATCACCATGAAAAGCGCCACTGTCGCCCTGCAAGCACGTGACTCTCCTGTTATCCAAGTAATTTTGGTTTGTGTCTTCACAGAATGTGTAAAAGGCCTCTCATATTGATAGATTAAGCTAGCGAAACGTCACCTGTTAATAATCAATTTTAGCTAGTAAATTATTTAATTACATTCCAGTGTGTACGTAATTTTGTTTCTAGAAACTTCGACATGAATAGTTACACATGCAGAATGCTTACTTCCTATATTGTACTGGACTCTACTTAAAAGGATTTTGAAATTTTCATTAATCGACATTAGTCTGGGAATAAGTAGAATGATTTTATTTAATTAGAAATATTACCGTCACTTAAAATTTATAAGCCATACTCTAACTCAGCCATTCGCAATCTTTTTACGCTGGATGAACCATTGAAATAATTTTCAGGTCTGAAGGAAAAATTATTATATCTACAGCTCACGGTACGTTATCGTGATCAACAAGATTTTCTAAAACACATTTTCATACTGAGCGACATGATCAGGCTCAAATATCGGCCTGGAAGTTAGAAAATGATTGGTTTCTTGATCTCTTTTATAGTCCTATATATCCATTAAAAGCGTTATTTTTGAAAGTAAAAAATAAAGATTGAAATTTTTGTCTTTAATGTGAAACCTGTGTTTGTGTTTTGCTGCAAAAATACTAAAATTTAGGTCCAAGGTAAGAGAAGCGCACATACCAATTTTAGTTTCAAATGAAATGATACGATTTCTGTCCTTGCTTTTGATGCTTATTAAACAAGAAAAACCTTTCTCACACATGTAAGAAGTGGAAGACTGCAGCTAAATATTCACCGTATTCATCTGCATGGCAGAATACTATTTGTTTTACAAAAATGCACAACTTTTCTAGGGGAAGTTAAATGAATCCCATCCTTTGTTCAATCGAGACGGCAGCTCTCAAAGTTCTTCGTCACGCAAAGTAAAGTTTTCAACTTGAGCATAAAATTCAAAGAAGGGGGGGGGGGGAGAGTCCTTCACCTAGTCATGCACTTCAGTTGAAAGGTAGGGCAAAACACCGTTCAGTTTTGTCCTGCAGTAATACCAGGGTGTTTTCAATACGAATTGAGCCTTGCTGATATCCTTCAGCACTCTCCAGCACAAGCAGAAGTGGAAATATATAAAATTATGTGCCTTAAAATTTTTCGAATTTCTGTTTTTTTTCTCTCTCTCTCTCTCTCTCTATTTCTTTCGTATTGCTTGGTCTTAGCTGAACAATAGGTAACTTTGTACAGCGTTTCTTTGGTCTAAAAAGTCTGCATTATAGCCGCTGGTTAAATAGCATAAGTAAAATGGAATTTTCTACCTTTTTGAAGGACTAATTCAGCTCCAAATATTATTTTTCTTGTTGATCTGCATAGAAAATATCAGGTTACGAGATCGACAGAAAGTGGCAAACTATTTTATCACTATGCATTGAGTAAGCTGATATACCACTTTTTGAATAAGCATTGAATAAGCAATAAACAAAAACTATATAGGAAACAAATTTTTTTTTACATGCACAAAGGAACGGAAGAAAGATAAATATTTCATTATGGCAAATTTAAGAACGCGAACTGTGTTGTAGGAATTCTGTAATGAAAATGATTTCGTTGTTTATTTACATCAGCGTGTTGAAATCTCCTGGGGTTCTCTCACTTCTCGTTTAGACGTGTAGATGCTTATGTCTAACGCATAAATACATAAAAATTGTATTTTGAGAAACAAAGAGCCTAAGATATTTTTTATAAGGAATTTGCTATAATGGTTTAGAATAAAAGTTTCTAACTGAATTGTGTGCAAATATGGATTCGTCACAAAAATAACGTGATGCAATATCTGCGTAGTTTCTCCAAAGTAGCAGCTAGAAGGTGCATTTTAATTTATGTTTTAATACCTTTATCTAACTGCTGAAATTTTCGCCCCTTGAGGATGAAATTATTGACTAAAGCGATTATTGCATAATCACTTTAGTCGTTTTGAAGCGTTAGAGTTGTTTGATCTAACGCTTCAGAAGTGTTAGAGCAAACAGCAGATTACCTACTTTGTGAAAGAAATGATATATATTCTTCCTCTAAGTTGTTTAAATTTGGTTGCTTGTTTATATTGCAAAGGATATTTGCTTAGGAACAGGGACAAATAGAAAAAATGACCAGGAAACTAATCCTCATTAAGACTTTTCTAACTATTGCGTATGTAATAGCGATTATCATTAAAATAATTATTTCACAAGTATGAAGACTTTATTTTCTAAACATAGGTTGAACAAGCAACACCAAGTGAATTGAAACGTGTATATTCTGGATAGATACACACAAAAATTCAGGTATATAAGCATACAAGAAAGATAGAATGATTTATTGAATATATCATTGCTGGGAGTGATGTGTTCATGCAAGAGCTGTAAATATTATCAGTGGATTTGAAGGAGGAAGTCATCACCGTCTACTTTTGAGGAGGTTAAGAATAAGATAGACATTGAATAGGAAAACATTTAAGGAAACGTTTTAATACACAAAACTGAACAACATTTATATGCGAAACACACTAAGATACCCAAATTTTATTTATAAAAAGAAATGTAGTTCGAATTTCGAAAATAAGCTTTAGAGATCGAATTGTACAAATCGATCTGAAGAAAAACTAATATACGTAAAAGAAGAACTTCTTGGAAAAGAAAGAAAATAACAAGTGCATTCAAGAGGTTTAGGGGAAAATAGTTCAGGGAAACAGAAAGTGACTTAGGGTTACCGATAAGATCAGCATGTCTCCTTAAGGAATAGCTCGAAAATTATTCCATGGAATAGCATGCTCGTTACATAGCAAATTCTTTGCAAGATTAAATGATTAAATATATTATGGAAATAAATTGAAAAAGAGCTATAGAAATAATCAAAAATAGCAAAGAGGATATCATATCAAACCGAACAATATCGATTTCGATGGATCTGATGATAAAGGAGAAAACGTAAAGATTATTAATTAATTAATCCTGTATACTTCAGTACTAGTTAAGTAGATACAAACATTTTCCTATTTACATTTTTGATTTTTGATACGTAGAAAAACTGCCTGTAATGGTAATAAAATATGGAAGGGCTGCTGGATTCTTTGAGTTTCTTCTAAAGTTCAATAATATGGTGAATTCATACATAACATAAAAAATAAAATTCACACGCACAAACGTATAAAATATACCATCAATAAAAACTCATTAATAGTGACGAACGTAAATCGAGTTGTACACATTCTTACTTAATAAAAAAGAAAAAAAGAAAAACATCATTGTTTGTACAAAGGTACTGAAATAGTCAACAATTTGCAGTACTGCACCTTAGATTCACAGCCATTCATTTCACAAGATGTCTTTTCCTTTCAAAAAAATGATAGTGATTGTCACTGTCATGTCAATCTACGCCTTTGAAGGAAAATGACAGTTGGAATTTCCAAGAGGATATGATGCGATTTCTGAATCACGGCTTCAGATTTCTAGTTTAATTCCCTAGTGGATAATGTCTCTGCTTTCCAACTAACAATCTGTGGGTGCGAGTGCTATCGCGTCCATGAATGTTTAGTAAAAGTCTTGAAGTGCTACTTGAAAAAGTTCCATGTTTGATCTCTAGAACAGACTTTCGAATTATGTAACTCGTACACTACCCAATGTTCTAAATAGATGATAAGTTTACCACCTTTAATAAGTGGAATCAACGTTAAAAAACCAAAAAACGAAAGAAGACATACCTATATGAGTTATATTCGCATATATACGATAACACAAATGCAGAACACCGGTTGTATTTTGAAAAAAAAAATAATGTCAGGCCATGAATACTTTGTTGACTGGGTTTTCAAATCTGCGCAGAAACTGAAAACAGCTGATATTAGTTGTTGACAACTGCAGAACAATTGATATCAGCTGTATTGGAAGGTAGTAAGGGAATTATTTCTTACACTTTTTGCTCTCTAACTATAAGCCTTGATAAAATATAAAATATTCAAAAGTTGAAATAGAGATCTGTAGATATCAACATAATTAAAAATGATAAGGAAACAGAAGGGTAGTTAATGTTTGTTTCCTGCCATTCTTTTAAACACGCCAATCTATTATGCAAAAGATAATTGCTACATGTCTTAGCCTAGATGACGCGCAAGGATACTTCGAATGAAAAAAAAAAAAACTCTAGATAACGACGAAGATTTAATACTTTCTCGAGTATGATAATTTCATTTAATGCTTATAGTTAGAGAGCAAAAAGTGTAAGAAATAATTCCCTTACTACCTTCCAATACAAAACTTTAAATAATTAGACACATTTAATGTTATTATTTTTATTACTAAAAGTCTTCAGTAAACATCTGCGTAAAGGTTTGATATCGAATTGAAACAAAAAAAAAATGCTTCGTTTGAATTTGATATGGAAACGAAACAATCTGGTATGAATGGAATAAATATCTTGTAATCTAACGATCGTATTTTTAAATTTAGCATGTTACTCTCCACCCTTTTGATTTAATCCAGTTTATGTGTTTCGAACAAAGGAAGAGGAAAAATCACATTTTGGAGATTAATTGCTATTATATGACGAACTTGCTCAATTTCTAATTAATACAACTTCTCTACAAGTAAAAAGATAAGCACGAAGGTTCGATTGGTTTGAGTTATTCTCGCAAGAGTGTTGTGAGAATAACAGTGAGTCTGCGAATGTATATTTGAGAAATAGCTACACTACATGCACTTTAGTGCTAATAATTTTCTTATCCTAATTCTTTTTTTTTTAAATTTTGTATATATTTAGTTAACATCGCAATTTTAAAATATATTTTACCTTAATACACATCGGTTCCAATGAAACAGATGGGTACTAAGGAAAATATTTTACAATTTTTTTGTATAAAATTTGACCTATGAAAGATTCGACAGATGTCTTTAACAAATGATAAGACTGAAGGTTTTTTATGTTTAATTTTGTTATTTCAGTTATTCAGATAACTAACAGCTCCATTCATCGGCTTATTAGAACACCTGATAAAATATTGACATAATACAAGTCATGTGAAGCCACTGACATTCATACAAGTCATATGAAGTGATGTATCGAAGTCTTCTTCGATTACTCGAGGCGAGTCATGAATTTCTAAAACTCTGTGAGACTACATTTACAATATGTTAGTTAATCCCACAAGGGAAACACAGATCCATTTCTCTCAGTTGAAATTTGTAGCGCTTAGAAGGAGTTGGAAAGATATTATGCCATAGTCTCCACTGTATGTCGGAATCTGGTTTGGCACACTTCGATTTATATGGCAGATCCTACTGAAAACTGAGTGGCATATGCAGCCTTGTAGATGAGAGAGTTAACATGTTCATTGCCAATCACGCGATATCGCGGGATGCGAGTTCTCACCAAACGGCCGATCACGCATTATCGTGTTAACGTCGCTAACTAAATAAAAAAAAAAAAAAAAAAAATTGGCTACCACACGAAACTCCAATTTTCAGCTTGGCAATGAACGATATCGCGCGAGCACGCGATATCGCATGTTGCGAGCTCTCATCAAACGGCCGATCACGCGTTATCGCGTGGACGTCGCTAGCTAAATTCTTCTTATTGTGCTATCTTCTATCGAAGGTCAGCGACCATCTTGGCGAACAAACTGCGGTCTTGTGCTAATCTGAGCAGTTGTGCACTGCTCTTTCCTGTCCACGTCTTGATGTTGTCAAACGATGATATTCTTTTTCTTCCTTTAGTTCCTTTGCCATCAATTCTTCCTACCAAAATAGTTTGGCTAACTAAATAAAAAAAAAAAAAAAATTGGCCACCACACGAAATTCCAATTTTCAGCTTGGCAATGAAAGTGTTAAGGATGAATATAAGAAGCGTGAGTTTGGAGACACTGACATGAGGAAGTGGTATATTTTCTAGTAGATGGAGGGAAGAATTGGAAGTGAGGCTTCAGATTGTAAAAGATGAAATATCGGCCCCGAGCATATGGAGGCTTGCAGCTGTTGATATTGCTTTTCAGTTTTTGAATTCTTCATTGGTAGGCTTGTTAATGTTTTCAACTTTAGATTGATTGATTGATAGACAGATAGATTTATTTTTTTTTTTTTTATTTAACTTGTTAAAATATACATTATACGATAGGTAACAAGGACTATTTACATATTATAAGTATATAAGTATATATATTACAGACAAAGAAACATTTTCCTTTCGGGTATACAATACAGTTCAGTTTCAGTCTGAGTTATCTTTCAGATAAAGCGTATTGTCGTAGTCAATCCGGAAGAGGGTACAAGTTGGATTCCAATCCTTTATGAATTTTGCGACAGTTCTTGTTTCTTTGAAGTACTGAAGTTCCAATAAAAGCCTGCTTTTTAGTTTCCGACGGAGGATATACATGAGGGTTTGTGCAGTTTCAGTGATGGATGGGTGCTGGTTATTTCTTGTCTGTTTTAGGTAGAAGCTGTAGATGACGGCCTTAGCGCAGATGAAGAGGAAATTGCATGTTCTGTGTCTGTTTACTTCTATCTGGAATAAATTCCAGTAGTCTTCTTGGCTGTGTGCGTAGTTACAGGTGCTAGAGGCAGTATTCAAGGCATTGTAATGATTACTTTGTTTCCGGGACAGGTTAGATATGTGTGTTCCAAGGTACCTCAAACGTCACAGAATAGACACAGATCCGTTTCTCTTAGCTGACATTTCTAGATAGAAGGAGTTGGCAAGATGTTATGCCATAGTCTCCACTATATGTCGGAATCTGGTTTGGCACACTTCGATTTATATGGCAGATCCCACTGAAAACTGAGTGGCATATGCAGCCTTGTAGATGAGAGGGCTAAGGATGAATATAAGAAGCACGAGGTTGGAGACACTGATATGAGGAAGTGGTATATATTCTTGTAGTTGCAGGGAATAATTGGAAGTGAGGCTTCAGATTGTACAAGAAGAAATATCGGCCCAGAGCAGTTTCTAGAAGGAATACGGATTTCCTGAGGTAGCGATATCTGGATAGGCTTTTATAATGGAGGCTTGCAGCTGTTGATATTGCTTTTCAGTTTTGGGGTTCTTCATTGGTAGTCTTGTGAATGCTTTCCACTTTAGGGTCTGGGTGAGGAGGTCCCCTATGACTCTTATTCCTGCCCAGTTCCATATAGGGAAAAGAAAAGGCTGGCCAGTTGGGAGACTTGTGATGTTTCTGTTCGAAAATAGTGGTTCTGTAAGTACAGCTGATTCTGTTGATCCTGTAAGTGTGTGATGAAATCCTGTATTTTTCCGCCGCTGTAGAGCATCTTTGTAAAAATGAGGTAGTTTAGGAGAAGATGGTGCAGGACTTTCCATTCGGAGAATTGTAGAAAGTGTAAGTCCTCTGGTGGATGATTTCGTGATGTAATCGAAGGTGGTTACACAAGTGTGATTGCATTGAAGTGTCTTTAGGAGGAGGATTATCCTGATGGATCTAATCTTGTTTTCAAGGGAAATCAGGCCTTCACCTCCCTTGCTGAGTGGCTTCCAGAGTTGAGGGTATGTTGTCCAGTGGAAACGTTTGATTTCCTTTGGAATGTGGTAGAGAAATTCTTCAGGAGGTGTGAGTACTTTGAGGGTATGCCATAAAACACTCGCAGCCATCTGGTTAGCTATTAGTACTCTTCCTCTAAGTGAAGACATGGAAAGATCGCTGTTCCATATACCTAGCACCTGTTTAAAACGGTTGTGCAGTGTGTTCAGTTCAGTGTGTTATATATTTTGGTGTTGCCAAGGTGCACACCTAAGTATCTTTGTCCTTCGCTTGACCAGGTACATTCGATCGCAGAACCATTTCTAGACTTCCATCTGCCTGACCAAAAGCCCGTGATTTTTGCAGAATTTAATTTGGCCCCTGAGGCTTGTGCATATAATCTGTGTGCTTCCTCGGTTACTGTCATTTCCTCTTCATTTCGTACTATTACAGTGACGTCATCGGCATATGCTGATAGGGTAATGTTTTGTTGTGGATCTATTATTCTGATTCGTTTGGAGATGATGGTGTCGTGTACTCTTTTTAAGAAGGGTTTTATGGCCAGTGTGTATAATTGTCCGGAGAGGGGACATCCTTGCTTGATCCCTCGAGAGTATGACAAATTGCGATTGAGCTTGTTGTTGATTTTTAAACAGAAGTGTGCATCACTGTAAAGCAATTGCACTGTTTCAACGATGAGAGGACCATGGCCAGATGCCTTTAGAACTTCAAAAAGGTATTCGTGCTCTACCCTGTCGAAAGCCTTCTCCTGATCAAGGCTGACGAGTGCTAGGTTTTCATGTTGGCTGTTTGCGAAGTGGATGAGATCTCATATTAAATGGAGGTTATCATGTATTGATCTTCCTGGGACAGAGTACGTTTGATGTTGGCCAATGACTTCAGGCAGTGTTGGGTTTATTCGGTTTGCTATAACTTTGGAAATGAGTTTGCAATCGGTATTAATTAGGGAGATCGGACGCCAATTTCGGATGTCCCTGTGGTCTCCCTTCTTTGGTATCAATCGTGCTACTGAGGTCGTGACGGATTGTGGGAGGCCATTGATGCAGGCTTCTTGCAGTGTTTTGAGAAGTGGTACGAGTTGATTCCAGAGGACCTGGAAAAACTCTGACGTGAGACCATCAAGGCCAGGAGATTTGTTCTTTGGCAAAGATGTACATGCGGTTTTCAGTTCATTTACCGTGATTTTGTTTTCTAAGTGGTTCCGATCTGTTGCAGAGATTTTTTTTTGGTTCTTTCAGTATTTCGTGAATGGCATGATGGGATGTTCCTGCAGTGCTGTATGCATTCTTGTAGTATTGTAGGATTTCAGAGGTGATTTTACTTTGATCTTCTGTGATGCTGTCATCATGAAGTCTGATAGCAGAGATGGAGTTTGCTGCCTGGCATTTTTGTTTCAAAGAGAAAAAATATTTTGTGAGAGCATCTGAAAGATTTATTTGTGTATGCCGCGATCTAAGTGGTGCACCTTTTGCCGATAATTCTGCCTGTCTTTGCTTGGCTTGGAAGGCAGAATGATATTCAGGGCTTTCTTCTGAGAGATACTTGAGCTGTTCTTCAAGTTGTCGAATTCTAATATTCCTCTGTTGATTTTTCCGGTTACTGTAGATCTACGCAAAGGATTTTATTTGTGATTTTAGGTCCACTTTCAAATGAGTAAAGTTAGTTATTAAAGCCTGAGTGTTTATTATATAAGCTGGATCTTTCAGGAGAGTACTGTTGAAGATCCAGTAGGCACTTCCTGATTTGAATGCTTCCAAAGATAATGAAAGTTGCAGCTTGACGAAGCAATGATTTGAAATGTAGGAAAGGATGTGTGAGATATTTCTAACTAGAGGCAAGAAAGTGTATTTGGAAACGTACTATCTGTCCAATCGTGCTTGGTAGAGCGGCCTATTTGTCGCTGTGATTGCTGACCTCCATGTGTAGGATTTCGTATTAGGATGTTGATGCCGAAAGACGTCGATTAGTTCATTATCAAATTAATAAACAAACTTCAAACCAGTGTTTGAAGTTTGTTTATTAATTGGCTATGATGTTCACCACACTGAAGTCTGTCTTTATCTTGGTCAAGAATGCAATTAAAGTCTCCAGCTATTATGATATGTTCTTGGTCTATACTAGAAAGATGGTTGTGAACGAAATCCAGGATTTGTGATGCCAGAACATCCTACTGTGCTATATAGATGTTGAACACATGTAGGGTATTATGGTTGGGTGCTATTAGGTGAGCACACAAGGCATATCCTGATATATCAGCAATCACTTTTAGTTTGCAGAGAGATCTATGATGTACACCTAAGCTAACTCCTGCTCCATGATGTTGTTGGGTTGCAGAGTACTGTAAGTCATAAGGCCACTCTGCCCATCTTCTGGATAATTGGATGAGGAGTTGATGTTTGTTTCTTGCAGAAGTATTAGGTCTATATGATATTTTTGTATACCTGGTCAAGGACTATTCTGTTGCGTAGAGCAGAGGCACATCCTCTTGCATTGAGAGAGAGAAAAAGATTATAGACATTATGATTTATGAACATATGATTGTATGTTTAATCTAATATTGGTCCTGGTATTGTGTTTGTAGCTCATTAATTAGGTAGTAGATTCGCTTACTCCTGTTAACCTCTGCTCTGCTCTTTTTACATTTCAGTTTCGATTGTAGGTCCTGAAGTTGAGATATTAGTTCCGGGTTTATTGTGATGTATTTACGGGCTATAGTTAGTTTGTGAGGAGAGCTTCACACTTTCTGTATGAAGGATGACAGCTGCTTCATGATTAGGAGACCCTCAGTGTTGGGAAGTTCGTCCTCAGCTTCCTCTTGTTCTAGGTCGTCATGTGGAAGTACAGTTTCCTCATTGTCTGGGAACTCTATTTCTCCTTGGCTGTCTGTAATGAAATGCCATTTTGAGTACTTTCTTCTATAGGGTGAGGTTTTGAATTTGTGGGAGGCTGGGTTGGTGATTCTGATTGCTGGGTCTGGGGATTGCTTTTAGTTAATTCGTCATTGTCATCTCTGTTGGGAGGATCCGTGTTTTCGTGCTGTGAGACCTCGTTATCAGAGCCTTGGATCTCATTACCTGGCAGCCGTTCAAGAGAGGCATGAGCGTTGTCTTTCTCAGTTCGGGATTTTCTTTCCTCTGAAGTTCGTGATGGGGAGAGAATTTTTGGTTTACATTTTCCTATGTTTTGATTTTCTTCATGTACGATGTTGTTCTCTTCAGCCGGTTTACTATTCTGGACTGGGATGTTCGTTGATGAACTGTTGGTAATATAGGGACATTGTTTCCTAATGTGACCATCTTCATGATAGAAGATGCACTGTGATGAGGAAGATAAGTAGAAAGTATAGGTTATTTCATTTATGTCCGTGTTGATTAATTTTGGGAGGTTGTGTAGTGCGTCGTTGTTTGGAAAGTGCATTAATGCCTGTCTTCGAAAGCTTTTCACATGGACAAATTCGGGCTTCTTCGTGGCTGCTGCCAATGTGCGTATTTTTCCAGTGACAGAACCGTATCTTGATAACATGGATCTGATGAGTTGATGAGGAATTTCAGGAGGAACATTTGATGCTGTTACTTTTGTCGGGGCCAGTGCTATTGATGCTGCTTCGAAGTGGTAATCGCGAATATCTACGCCTTTTTGCAGTATGTTTTGTGCCGATGAGATGTGACTAAAATAAACCTGCACAGTACCAGCTATGCGGGAAGCGTCAGTAATATTTTTTGCGGGTACAATTTTGGCGATCGCCGTCAGATAATCGTCTAATGGGATGTTTTCTTTGGTGGTAAAAATAACAATTTCATTTTCTCGGGAAATGACGTTGGTAACAGTGGTAGTTATTTTTGCGTTAATTGGTTTACTGCTGGATGATGTGGCATTCGTGTGTGAGATCAGTGTTCTGGAAGACGATAGGATATTTCCATTAGATACAACATTAGCATAAGATTTTGAATTGATGCTCTTTGCACTTCTTTCCGGATCCGAAGTCGTAGGGGGGTCTTTGATTTGCTAAATCCTTGATAGTACATGAATGTGCCGTTTCCATGACGGTTAATCCTTCGCCGGCTATAGCCTCAGGTGAGGAGTGCAGGTGGCTGAGAAGGAATTAAGGCGTCGAAATTGAAGAAATATAGGAACTCGTACACCAGGAGAAGAAAACTGTCATAAATCACTTATCACTACACTTATGCGTACACGACTAGTATGAGTAGATTGCTCTCAGATTGGAGAATATAGGTATATAAAAAACTAAGTCCTTCCTTGTGGATAAACGTATAAAAGGTGGGGGAAGGCAGGAGCGGCATGAACGAGAGAGAGAGAGAGAGAGAGAGAGAGAGAAATAAGGAAATCTGAGTTAATAAGCAAATTCTAAATGACTTGAACTCTATACCAGAAATCGGAATAAAGAGTTCATAACATTAGCTTAATCGTTCAGAAGGATATTCTACAAAAAGAGCTGTCAGTGAACCTAAAACGTTTACTGCAATCTCTCTCTCTCGTAAAATAGAACTGTTTTATGAAAAAAAAAAAAAAGAATTTTTATATTGGAAGAAATACCAAAAGTGAAATAAATAAAGCTCGCCAAAAATGTTGGCGCAATCTCAGATACGATGATAATTTTTTTTAATGGAAGCCAAGTGAAGAAATATCGAAGTATGTAATGACGCACTTCGAAATATATCAAAGAAAACGGAACGTTTAAGGAATTTAATAAAGAACGAATACGTATCAGTTAATTCGTAAAGCAGAAACGTATTTATTTACAAAAATAGAACAAAAATCTGTAGACGACATAACTGAATCACCAAAACCAGCATGCTAATTTCTGTTAGACACAAAAAAATAACACAGGCAGGGCTAAAACAAAGACAATTGATATTGTACAAAAAAGCTAGTTGACAGTGTTAAGCAGGTGGTGTGACCATAGTAAGCAGAATGAACATCACAAGCTAACAATATTGAAAAGTATAGAATAATATGGATAGAAGGATAAATAATTTCAACCTACATGAATAAGGAATGCTGCACAGTTGAATTAAAGATAATTGAACAGTTTTATACATCTAGCTATATATCCGTTTAGTCAATAATTACAGAATATAATTCCCTGGCTGTACACGAAATTTCCGACTCAGGTGAAAGTGTCTCAGCTTTCTTCATAAGCATTGTATAGTGTCGAAATCGATCTCCTCTTATGAATAGAAAAGCAAGCTTTCTTCCTCTTTCCATTACCAATTAGGCTCTATTTTGGCTTCATCTTTGTTTCTATACCGTATGGTTATCTTCTGTATATTGAGTGTCCCATGTTTTAATCCGATATTCCTGTCCTCGCCAAATGCTTCTATGATCCACTTTTTATATCAATTTCAAATGATGCTGAAGACCATAAGCCAGTAACTCTACAAAACGTGCGCCAGTTTGCAGTCGCCTGAGACTTGAGAATCCCGTAAATACGTACGTTATATATTGAACTATTTTTGGAGATTATTACATGGATAATACTATATTGATAATCCTCTCTGTGCACCGAATGGGAAATGTGTGTTGATGCCTCTTTGTGATACCACTGAGAATTGGGATTTCGTTTCCGCTCTTCTAAATTACTTTGTTCTCGTTTCCTGTAATCCCTGCTGCGATGTTCTTTAATCTATTTTCTAAACAACATTATAACGAGCAGCATTTGAAGTACTTTTTTTTTCATTGCTTTAAAAAAACTTTCTTTTACTTACAAAACTCTGATTCACAAGAAAAGAAGCCATTCGGATTTCTATATTCTTCAGATTTGTACAACCGAAATAATAATAGAATATTACTTAATCATGAGAGGGATCTTAAGAGTGTACTTGCTTCTTTAACATTAATATTTAATTATACGTCAAGATGAGTTGTATTATTGGTTAGTTATATTTAATTATTTTCGCCTATTAGGGTTTAATTTTACTTAATTAATCTCAAGTCAAACATGAGTACTAGAATATACAGAGTATAAAATGAAAAGGAACGAAATAAAATGAAATTAGACTTGTTCGTGGAGTTGCAAACGTACTTACTCTCCAACCAGTAGATTGGAGTTCTAATCACGTGGTGGGCAATGATATTTGTGAATGTACGAGGGTGGTCTGAAAAGTTCTCGGCCTAACAAATTTATAATTTCAAACTTATTTTGATTTTTCAACATAATCTCCCTTAAGACTAATACATTTATTACAGCGATGCTCCAGCGCCATTATCCCGTCCCTGTAGTGGTTCTCAGTAAGATCTGCAAAATACCCCTCTACAGCTGCATTCACCTCTTGATTCGAAGAAAAACGCTGACCAGCGATGAAGAGTTTTAGTTTTTGGAAGAGATAGAAGTCAGAGGGAACCAAATCTGTGGAATAGGGTGGATGTTCCAATAATTCATAGTGCAGATCCCTTAATTTCCCCATTGCCAAAACACCTTTGTGGGCAGGTGCATTGTCCTGATGAAAGATGATTTTTTTTTTCTGCAAACCGAGTCTTTTCTCACGAAGGTTTTCGTCTAGTTTGGTTAAAAGATCGGAATAATATTCCCCGGTTATTGTTTTACCCTTTTCATGATAATTAATAAACAAAATACCTTTAGCATCCAAAAACGCCGATGCTGAACTTGTCTTCTTTGTCCCCATCTGTTCACGGTTTTCACTGCTGTTTGGATTCTGGTGTGTGTAATGGTGAATCCAAGTCTCATCCATAGTGATAAATCGACGCACAAACTCAGTTTCATTCTTCTTAAAACGTTCCAAACACAATTCAGAGATTTTCATGCGAGTGATTTTTTGATCTGCGAGGAACCCATCTTGCGCAAAGCTTTTTCATTTGCAATTCTTCATGAAAAATATATCCTACACGCTCTTTTAAAATGCCTATAGTCTCAGCAATTTCACGTACTTTGACTCACCAGTCATCCAATAATATATCGTGCACTTGATCAATGATTTCTGGTGTGGTTACCCTTTTTGGACGTCCTTCACGTGGATCATCTTCAAGGCTGGTAAGGCTGCGTTTAAACTCGGTAGCCTATTTTCTTAATTGTCGAAAACGAAGGAGAAGAGAGCCCATAAACTTTTATGAACTTCGAATGAATTTCTTTTGCCGTTAAACCTTCTTTTACAAAGAATTTTTTTACCGCACGATACTCAATTTTATCTATTTCAAGGGATACAGACAACACTTTTGCTTCTGATAGCTGCATAAAACAAACTACTTGACAGAATGACTTGCAATTTCACATGGATGCGTACGACAGATGTAATAACTTAGAAAATAAAAAAAAAATCTCTTGCCGATAGTGTTGCCATCTATGGTCAAGGCCGAGAACTTTTCAGACCATCCTCGTATTTCCGTGCGTAATGAATTACATTGATCAATGCCAGACCATCACCCATCTTAATAGAGGTCTGAAGTGGTTCGAAAAGCTTTATGTTTGATTTCTAGAGCAGCTTTACCGAGCTATGTAAAAAAATAAATACAATGAAAACACAATATCTTAGCCCATCCACAGTAATACTGTGCAATAGAGGTTATACTGTGCTATAGCAAAACTACAGGTTTTATTTCCTTGGATATAAATCACATAAAAATTAAGTGAACATTATGTAAACGAGATGAGAGTGCCCGAAAGTAATACAGAATTAAATGACATACATTTGTTTATATTTTTCGTAATGTCATGTGAACACACCGATTTCATTAATCTGTATACTAAACAATTTTCTAAGGAACTCAAAGGAACTTCAATTACAATGCCATTTTCTATTAAATGTTTTGGAATCAATAAAAGATTCAGAAAATCAATTAGAACGGGACACTAATTTCACGCTTGGAAATAAAAATGACTGCAGGGAGAAATAACTAACTAAAGGAGAATCAATTATACAGGACTCTATGGAAAGGATGCAATTTTTCTGACACCGAAATCACTGTGAATACTAGCTAATCTGGAAATATTTGGATATGTCCCATTGCTCACTAATTTGCAATTTAAAAATTGGAAATTAGTGAGCAATTTGAAATTTTTTGCACTTTTCTTCAATTGCAAAAAAGTGAAAGAGCACTTATCGAAGCGACTAATACTTAACTGTTAAAATTTCAGAGGAAGAACTAACATTAATAAAAATGTCGTAAAACTGATAATGAATCGAACATCCGGAGAAAAAGAAAAACATTCACTTATGTGCGCTTTATTTTATTTTATTTTAAATGAAATTATTTATTTTATTTTTTATTTTCTTTTATTGCATTTCATATATTTTATAATTTTCCTTTCATTTAATTTTTATTAATTATTATCATTTTATTTGAATTGGTTTTACTTTATTTTTTTCCCTTTATTTTGCGTTTATCATTAGTAATTTCTCACATGTCTCTTATTTATTATATGCTACAAAAATCCAAACTAATGGAATTTACTGATATAAATAAATATAATGGAAATGCCGAGTAAATTATTGATTTCAAATTATGTTAAGTTTAATTATGTTCAACTGAATTATTCTATTTCAATAGAATTTGTTTATTTTCAAACGCTTTGAATTTATGTTTCTTTGCGTTTAAAATAAAAAAAAGTCAGATGTTATTTGAAACATCGGAGTTATTTGATATGTCGATATCTGACACTTCAAATAAGTTTCTGGCTTTCCAGGTCTTCAGATAAGATAACCTGTCAGTTTGCATTCAGTACTTTTATTTCTGAAATGCTGAAATGCAGTTGTAGATGGGATAAAATGATACAGTTGCATATAACATATACACATATACCGTTACCTATACCTACACCACCACCACCATCAGCAAATACTACCAACTTCTTACAGTTTAATAATGGCTAATGTGTTCAAATAAATGTCCTACGGAAGTATAAAACGAGGTAAGAAATTTAAATTTCGAAAATAATGTTTACATTTCCATTTGTTTTATTTTTTATTCATATTTTTCAAATTTCTTTTTTTATTTTTATAGTAAAAATAGTAAATTATTATAAACACTATTATAAATGTAATAATGACATACGTCTATATAATAATTTTATTTTTATTTTATTATTATTATTATTTTTATTATTATTTCTCAGATAAATTACATACATTATATGAAGACAATTATGCATAAAAATACTTTCTCGTACATAAAGTTTTTTTAAATAATAATAATAACAATAACTGTTTACAACATATATTATTATAATATTCATAATAATGATCATTACAGATGTTTCTTTGCAATTTTACACTCTATATAAACAATATCAATGGATGTAATCACTCTATATTGCATACTTTTGTTACAGTTATTACATACATTTGATTACATATGATACACTACTTACATTTGTTTACATATGATGCATACATTAAATACTGTGATTTACATGTGATACTTAAATTACATGCACTTGGTTACATATGATACATCTTGGATGAGAACTAATTTCTCTGCTTTCATCATCCTCGAAGCCTATATGTAAGCTTATCTGAGGATGACACCAGTTGGTTATTATTTATTATTATTTGTTTTTTTTTGCTGTGTTGGGAAACTACGAAATCTATGATTGAGAAATTCGCACGCACGCACGCACGCACGCACGCACGCACGCACGCACGCACGCACGCACGCACGCACGCACGCACGCACGCACGCACGCACACACACACACACACACACACACACACACACACACACACACACACACACACACACACACACACACACACACACACACACACACACACACACACACACACACACACACACACACACACACACACACACACACACACACACACACACACACACACACACACACACACACACACACACACACACACAAATAACTCGGAATGTATTGATGCATCGCTGAACTGGAAGCTTGAACGAATATATTTTATTTCATTAAGTTTGTATAGTATTTTGTGTGCGTGTTTCTTGTTCATAGTATGTCCTTGGAGTTCTTTTCAGGCTATTGTAGTTTGTAAGGTTTCTGTATTCAAAAGGTAACTTGTTTATCATGTCTGGGATGTAAAAGTTTCGCGTGGCCTTTCCGTAGTTGTTATTGTATTTATATGTGATTTACTTACTAGTCTGAGGTCTTGTTATACGGTATGTATTTCTGACTGTCCTGTAGTTGGCATCGAAATAATGTTTTAGCAAAGATGCATAGTGATATAAATGTTTTGCTGTCGGTATTTTGTGTTCTGACATTGCAATGTATATAAGGTCGTTATTTTCTCTTTATTCTCAAAAGATCAGTTTTATCACTGTACTGTAGCGATATTAATCTATTTAATTTGTAGGGTGCACAGAAAGCATACGTTGTTTTAGCGTATCTTAGTATATTTTGGGATAGTGCTTTGATTATTAGCGTTTTTAGGCGTATGGGAACTATGTCTTTTAACCTGTATAGTTTGCCACTTATTGTTCGGAGTTTGTTGTGTGGATGGTTTATGTGGCTATTCCAGTTCATATCTGCATCGAAGTAAATTCCAAGGTATCGTATTGTTTCAGCCTGAGTGATTGTAGTGGTTTTGCTGTTCTGTGTGTTTTTTATGTTGGAAAGGGGATGTTGGATGGTTATATATTTGTTATCAATTGGTCGAGTCAGTGGATTTCTGAATATCATTAATTTTGTCTTTTCTGAGTTTAGGTTTATGGAATTTTTCGTCTATGATCAGATTTATGTCATGTTGCATATTTGTTTCGGTTATGAAGGTAATTTGAAGGTAATTTGAAAACCACCTGTGGAGAGGTCCGTCTATTCCAACATGTCTCAACTTTTCTAACAAGGTTTGATGTGTAAGTGTATCGAATGCTTTAGTTAGATCAATAAAGACTACCATGGCAATTTTGTTTTTGTCTAAGACAGTATTAATTACGTCTGTAAAGTCTTCCAAGAGAGATGTTGTTCCCTTATTATTCTGAAAACCATATTGTGTTTTGGGGATAATATGAAAGATCTCAGTGTATGCTGTGAGTTTCATCAGTATGATCCGCTCCATAATTTGATTGATAATTGGTAATGTTGCTATGGGTCTGTAATTGCTGATTAAATTTCTTTTTCCTTGTTTGTATATGGGTGTGATTATGGCGATCTTTAGCATACTTGGTATCTGTCCTGTTTTAAGTATTTTATTTACTAATTTTAATTATTTTATTTTATTTACTAATTTACTAATTATCAAGTATTCTGAGGAACCTACTTCCGTGGCTGAAAGCCATCTGTTTAGTTCTTCTAGGAATTTTGTGGTGCTTAAGTTAGGTGGTCTGTATATTGCGTTTAATATCAAGGAGTTTTCTTGTTTGATGTTTTAATTTCGATGCATATATTTTCTGCCTATTCTAATTTATAGTTTATTTCTGTTACTTCTAGTATATGTTTGGTAAATATTATTATACCACCGCCTAGTTTTGTTTGTCTGCAGTGTTTGTGTTCTTAGACGTGTAGCATTTGGTAGGTGGATGCCTCTTCGTTTGTCGTAGATACTTCGGTCAGTATTAAAATGTCTATGTCGTCTATATCTTCCTTCAGATAATCTTGCAGGGTCAGCCAGTATTTTTGAATGCTTCTGATGTTGTTGTGGAGAATAGATAGTCCTTTTTTGGGGATTGTCACTTGTTTCCATTCTGTTATTGATTTCAGAATGTGGCAATTATCATGTTCCGGAGGTATTACGTCTGCTTGATGGTCTGCATTGATGTTGGTTGGCGTGCTGTTCCTTCTTTACGAGTTGTCAAATTCCTTTCAATGTGGCAGCCTGTTGAGGTCTTCTACGGATTTTATTTCGATTGGTTTTGCGTCTTGTGTCTTTCTAAGGAATATTTTGCTGTCTCTTATCCATATAAACTGGTAATTTGTTTGTTTTTACTTTCCTTGCTTGGTAGAATAGTTTCTGATAATATGGTGTTAAGTATTCGGACAAGTATATTGGGGTATTGTCGTGGTCTCCTTTCAGATCCTTGACTACTGGTATTTTTAATCCTGCTAGCTTTTATAAGTGTAGTGTTTGTTGTGGGCTGTTGGTGAATCGTACTACGACGGTAGGAGGACGGGTATTATTTTCTCTTTTCCTTTTTTGTGGTAACCGATGCACTGACTGGATGGCTTTTGATTCAATGGGAGAGCCAATTTTTTGGCTTAGTTGTATTACGGTGTCTCTTAGATGTTCCGTAGCTATTTCTGGGAGACCGTTTATGAGGAGATCATTTTTGTGCTGTTGTTGGTTTGAGAGTTCGTACTGTTTCTTTAAAGAGTTTACTTCTTGCCGTAGTTCCGTTGTCTCTTTAATTAAATTGTGCTGTCTTTCTGTTAGCTCTTTAATGCGGTTTTTAATTTCTCTAACGGTCTGTAATACACCTTTTACCGAGTTATTATTAAATTTTATAAATTCCTCATATTGGTTGAAATAATAATAATAATAATAACAGAATGAAACATATATCTGGTACGACAGTTCGATTTGTCTTTTGTTACGGTTCATTTTTTTATTATATCATTCCTAAGCATAAGAGATTGCAGAACCTGCAGAATATTCTTGCTGCATATAAGCAGGGATTAAGAAAGAGAAGAAATCCTTTGATTATCATTTTGAACAGTTTTAATTTTGGAGAATATTACACGAGGAAGGCTTGTCTCCACAGAACTGAGATAAATGAAATGAAAGATGGACAGGGGTAGTTGAACAGATCCGGTTAGACAGCATTTCAACTGTATTTGCAACTGCATTGCAGTTGAGGTGAGTAAAGATAATTTGTGAGAATGGAATCATTAATCACCTCAACTGCAATGCTCTCTTCTGAAAACGTCGAGGAATTTTAGAGACCATTTAGAGAGAAGGTACCCCGATGAGTATATAATATTTGATGTAGAGATCATGAAGAACAGGTGTTAGCTCAGTAGTATATCTCCGGATCATAACGATTGCGATACTATTGGGACCAAAACCTGTTCGGCATCCAGTTCAAGATTCTTCTGATGTCTTATTGGTGGATGAGGTATGCGATGCAATATTTCAGGTAAAGATCGAGATAATTTGCCTTGTTATATCTAAAGGAGTTGGATGCAAATAATGATGCCAGCAAGGGATCTAGAATGCATAGTGTAGAAGACAGGTTTTTCCTAATAGTGTAGAAGACAGGTTTTTCTACATTTAGCTCTTTAAAAAGACACTGAAGTTTGTTAATATGTATTTTGCAAATGCCACTGGCATCAATGTAGGAAGAGAATTAAAATGCAGTTGTTATCTCTGCAGCCGTTTAGTATATGCCGATTACTTTCTTTGACGGTCCAGGCAGATTTCTTGTCAAATCATATATTGAAAATTGCACTGGAAGTTTTTTAACAGATTGGGGAATGAAGCAACGCATTCAAAAGTTTCTTATTTCTCTAAAAAAATCGCGAACATTATGTGGATCTGGGGAACGGTAAAAATAGCAAGCCTAACATGGAAAGAAGTAGTAAATATTCGGTTATTCCCGCTGGCGTATGCTAGGTGATGAATGGCTAAGGGGAGCACATTCAAAATGACTAGAGATGAAACCTGTATGCAATTATGGTCGGAATTAAAAAGAAAAAAGCCCACTTCACTAGTGTAACTAGAAATGAAACTTGCATGAGATTATGGTCTGAATTAAAAAGAGGAAAAGTTCACCTCAGTAGTGTAACAGAAGGGACCTGGTTAAGAAAATATCCGTTTTTTGGGTGAGTGAAGAATTATTAGTACATGCAGTATCACACAAATTGTCTCTCTCTCTCTCTCTCTCTCTCTTTCTTTCGTATATTTAATATCTTTATATTTTATTTATCTTCGTTAAGTATTATCAAGAATCCATTCGAAATTTTATGGAAGTCTATAAAAAAGATTTCTGTTTTGTGTAGAAATTGAATGGAAGTTGCTTTGTGTGTGTGTGTGTGTGTGTGTGTGTGTGTGTGTGTGTGTGTGTGTGTGTGTGTGTGTGTGTGTGTGTATTCATATTTATATATACTGACTATAACCGAGATTAGAATATATAAATAAGAACATATCCTAGTACCGAGTTAATACTACAAATTGCTATATATATATATATATATATATATGATTTATGATTTATGTTCTGGTTCTATTATTTCATAACGAAAACCATGAACACAGAGTTTTCGTTATGATTGCCATCCATAAGAAAATTAAACACTAATTGTGAAGAATGATTTTCATTTCATTTTCATGGAAAATGGTTGTCTACGAATTACATCGATATCCTTTGCATTTTATTATTTGTGCCAAACAAACTAAATAAAGGTTGAAAACATGCATCAACAGATAATTTAAACAGGATTGTTTGGTCATTCTAGGATCAAACAATCACTTTAAAAATTATGATCAGAAATCATGATTAATAAGCCGAAATGTACTCATGGAATGTTATTTATATTACAAAATGAAATCAACTAACTTATGGTGACATAAACCAGAATGCTCAGTAACATTTCGATATAAGGCATCACCTTATCAGAACATGGCAGTGAAAGATATTTCGTCACTAGAGTGAGCACTATTTAATTCTTGTTATGATAGGAATAAGCATTGGTGTAGTTCAATCCCTTATTGATATACTGTATTGAAATGCGTTTCTCTAGTTTCACTGGTGGGTGCCCTATCTTTTTAATATTTATAGTGAATATATTATGAAAATGGCTGATTTAGACAAAGATCCAACTGGAATTAAGATTGGTGGCAGAAAAATAAATAATTTAAGATATACAGATGATACAACCTTCATAGCAGAAACTTGGAGGATCTGGAGCGGTTGATTCTGTTGGTTAAGACAGAAAGTAACAAAGCCGGGCTTGCTTTAAACATCAGCAAAACAAAAGTGATGGTTTCTGTAAATTTAAATGAATTTATAATAATGTGAGATAAATTATAAATCGTTGAAAGTTATGATTTAATAGGATCCAGAATCAGAAATGAAGAAGGATAGTCATGGGGAAAAAAGCTACGTTAAAACTGAAAAAAAAATGAAAGATAGTGGTGTGAGTAAGGCCACGAAAGTTAGAATTGTCAAAGCAAAGCTATTTCCAGTAGTAATGTATGGATGTGAAAACTGGATTATTAAGAAGAAAGACAGAAAGCGAACTGATGCATTTGAATATCACATGGACCGCAAGAAAGACCAGTAAGGTTTTAGAGAATATAAAGACAAAATGCTCGTTGGAGGAGATGGTCTCTAAATAGAAGTTAATGTAATTTGGTCACATTATGCGAGCTGATGAATTACTGAAGAAGGCAGTTATGCTGGGGAGATTGAGGGAAAGATAAGAAGAGGAAGACCACAAAAGATTTGGATGGATAACATAAAAGAACTTACCAACCTGAACTTACAATTACTGAAAGAAAGGACAAGAGGCCGAGTGCGTAGGAGAGCCTTTATTCAGGATCAACAATAGTCGAAAGCGACTGGATGGCACATAACAACGAGAATAATGGTCAATTCACCAATCCTTCTACAAGTGGAATTTCTTTTAATTAATCTTGAAATCAGCTGAGCCATACCAGTTTCCCTACCAATATGATTTTCCGAACTTAAATAAATTCCATAATTAACCCAAACTACTGAAATCTTCATGTTCAGTAAAACTGAAATGGTTGACTGGAAATGGTAATAAAGTAAACTTTAATTATATTATCATATTATCGTGTATCTGACTTGAGGATGTACATCAGAAAATAATAATTATTATTATATTCAATAACGGTTTTTAAATTGTTTTCCTTCAATTTGTATCAGTTTGTCTATTTTCTTTCAAAATCACATAGATTATATAATCTCCACCCTAAATTATGATATCCATTTCTCCCTTCTTTCAAGATTTAAACGCATCCTGAAGAGAACTGAACTAATCTGAATAATTTCTTTTTTTTTTCTTTTTTCAAGTCACCAGTTTAAAAAAATACTCTTAATATATTACCGATATCATTCTTGAATATATCAAGTAGTACGGTCTCTAAACCAAATAATTATTAACTTCTCTCTCTCTCTCTCTTAACCAATTAATTCCTGGATTAGTTAGTCAAGAGTGATAGAAATACTTCTTCTTGTCACTAGCCTATCAATTATAAAGAAAATAATAATTCGCGGTATTTACAGAAACAGGATATGCCCATATTGGCTTTCATAACCATAATTATATGACATGGTGATTACTCGTATGCCTAAATATATATATCCTTTTGCGTGTTTACCTGGCCGGTTTTTATCTTTTGCAGAATGGAAAAAAAAAAAAAAAAAAAAAAAAAAAACGTGAGTTTCCAAGAGGAAAAAACCATAGGGAGATTAATCACCACACCTTAAGAAAATCTTAAATATTTATTAGAGAAAAATATGTTTCCACATTTATGATAAAAAAGTTGTTTGTCAACTAAACTTTTACTAGTATTGTGTAATGAAAGTTTACTACGCTTTGTTCAAATAAAGATTAAACAAAGCTTGGTGGTGTTTGTTTAAGGAAACTAAACCAAGTAGTGCTAAAAGAAACTTAACCAGGTATCGTTCAAAGAAGTTTGATGAAGGATTATTTAACTAAAGTTAACAGTTTAAGTGTTGCTTAATTAAAGTTAACAAACAGTATTCAAGTAAAGGTGAAAGCATTGTTTCAATAAAGTTAACATTGTCTTGAACCAAAAGCTTACAACATTTTCTTCAATCTAAGCTAACAGGGTATTCTACAAAACATAGTTAAAACAAGTTTTAACTATGTTTTGTAGTTTTGTTTAACTAAAGTATTAATAAATCTGGTCTATTTCAACGAAAGGTCAATTAGCCGGTCTCATATACCGAGACCGGCTTATTCACTTTTATGTTTTCTTTTTTACCCTGAAACTCGGATTTTTCTTCCCCCAGAACAGACAAACCGGTCCCATGAACTGTCGATTCTATAGACAAGGACACTTACAGGCATAGGAGTAACCGGCTAATCCTCGTGTTATGGTTGGGAAGTCCAAGGATATTTGGAAGGCTCTGGGTGTTTAAGCGCATGTTAAAGCCACTAATGAGGATGAATGTATTAACAAAGCATTGTTCAATGGAACTTAACAAAACACTGTTCACCTAAAGTTAACAAAGTGATATTTAGCCAACTTCTACAAGTTTAATTACTGAAGTATAGTTTACACAGTAGAGTTTAATTACCAAAGAATTGTTCAACTAAGATTTACCAAATATTTTCCAACCAATGATAACAAGTACTGTTCAGCGTTATTATACCATATAAATTTACTTTGCTAAAGACACTTATTTAAGTATATCTTAAAGTGATAAAAACTATTGGAAGCATGTCCCACAAAATATTGTTTAATTGTACAAATTTCACAAAAATGCGCTGATGACCGATTTTTTGATGTTCGAGGCGCCCTGTGGTCAATAGAATCCTGATAGGTGACTTGAATGAACATAAATCCGACTAGCTTCCCTTCTCAAATACTACCCATCAAGCTTGATGTGATACGGAAGTGTTTGCTACAAGCAACGATCTTACACAAATGGTACACCTACCAACACGAATTCCATATAATCCCCATCACTTTCCACATACCACTTTGCCATCTTTTTTTTTAAACAATTGCTCATATCAGACACAATGTAGAAGTTGCCGCCGGCTCTCCGCAACTCAGACGACCATGATATTGGTCATGTTTTTAGTATCGCAGAACGTCCTCTGCTTTGTCCACACCCAACTTCGTGTCCTTTGCCACCATAAAGAGAGCAAGTGGAATCTTTATGTTGACATCTTTTCTATGACATCATTATTGCATCCGCAGTTCTGAACTAGACACCTGCGTTGAGAGAGTTACATAAATCATTCACACTGGAATGAAAGCATTCATCCTTCATTCCATCAAAAATTTCCGTCCACTTCCCAAGCCTGGGGTCAACAGAAGATGTATGAAAGCAGGTGAAGATAAATATTCAGCTTACCACAGGTGCATCAAGAACCCAAACACCCAAAGAAAAAGCTGACCTGTTGGCATCATTTTTTCCCTCTAAACTCCTGCGTAGATGACGAAGGCAAATCACCTCATTTCATGCTAGCAACCAAACGCCATATGCCTCCTGTGGTCTTTCGGCAAAAAGACATAAGCGTAATATTAAATAATTTGAAAACTACAACGTCGTTTCATCTCGATGACTTCTCTTCTAATGTACTCAAACGTTGTGCTTCAGAGCTAACTCCTGTTCTCTTATCAATACTCAGCTGGTACCTATTTCCTCTCATCGAAGCAAACATATAAACAACCGATCCGAAAAATGGTGGTAAAAGCCTACTTTTCATGAAACGTTGTATGAATCAACGTGGTTTTGCGGTGACTGTTGAAATCGAAATCAGATATGTGTAATTAACGACTTCCAAGTATAATTTCAGAGGTGGTCCTAGTTTCGTTTGAGAGAGAGAATTCATTAATAAAATGTCATAATAATTAAAATGCAAATGGTCTCATGAAAAAAGTAAATGAATTGATATAAAAGATGTGGTAAATTGCAATAATATTTACTCTATTTGTTTTTGACATGACAATATTTACAGTGGGATTAATAAAAATAATATTTCACTGTTACACTAGTTTAGTCAAAATTATACTATCCAACTATGTCAGTGTTTCTGAGTTTTGTTATCAGATTACAAAACGCGGTAATCACAGATTTATCCTAGTAATATGTGATACTTTTCTTTTCATAAACGTCCAGAAAATCTTTAGAACACACCAATGACAAGCGAATTTAAAAATTTCATTAAGGCAGATCATACCACAGTAGCGCAGTTGTAAGAACGAAGGAAGAGGCCTCCTTCGATTAGAAAAGACCTCGTCATCATAAAACGAGAAATATTTACATGCGGATTTTCAAATGAAAGATATTAGCAGACTTATACGAATATGGCTGAGTTTATTTTCCTGAAAACTGTACTTTTCCTTCTGAAAAGTAGGAAACCTGTCCGAAAACACACACAAATAAACAAAAATACTACACACTGTCTGAACTACACCGCCAATTTTGGGCGGTGTAGTTCAGACCGTTAAATAGAATTAACGGTTTAGAGACGTTTTCCTGTCTTGTTAGTTTTATTTAGAAACCTATCCACACGTATATCTTTAGATTTTTACGATAAGGAGCAAAATACTAATCCGCTATTAAGTTTACTTGAGCTATCAGAACACTTTTAGAACTCCACATGTCGAGTACCACCGAAAATAAAAGCCTACACGTAATTTTAAAGGAGAAGATTACAAAAAAGAAATCTCTTTCAGTCCATGACTATGTTGTCATGTTCAATATTGTACAAAGCACTTTATTTAAATGATTTTTTTCATCCTTAGATAACCGAAATAGTTTTCAACCCTTTAATGCCCCATTTAATATGTTTTCCTCTACCATTAACGGAGAATAATTGAAGAGTTAAAGTACAATAGCGAGCTAATCACATTAACATCATCTTCATGATAAACCAGTTTGAGAAACACTGTTTATCTTGTGCGGATCTGTTTAGTTTCTGATTATATTCCCAATTAGTGGAAAGCGACATTTTACTTAATGTGCAACGAAATCATTAATTATATTAACGACAAGTACTGAATACTCTTGATGAACAAACAAACTCATCTCTTAATTAACTCATCAATTAGTAACGGTGAACAAGTCCATACAAAGTTCTGTCAAAGTTCATTGCAACCAGTGCACTACATCACCCATTGGATAAACGCGCTCATTTCGCTGTGATGAAACTAAAAATCTCCATGAATTCCTCACCCTGAAGGAACTATGGCCTTTAGTTAGGAAGACCTTGAGGGTTTTGAGATTCCCATACTACGTGATACAAGTAGATTTATCACACACACACACACACACACACACACACACACACACACACACACACACACACACACACACACACACACACACACACACACACACACACACACACACACACACACACACACACACACACACACACACACACACACACACACACACACACACACACACACACACACACACACACACACACACACACACACACACACACACACAAATTTATGGACACATACACATATACTAGTGACGGTGGTGGTGGTTGTCGCTCTGTGTTAATGGTTGTAGTGTCCTGAGATCGGAGTGTAAGTAAAGGAGATGAAGCGTTGTAGTAGAATTGTGTACCCCTCCACGATGAGTCATTGGAATCCTTGGATGTGTCACACCATAATCATAGTAATAATCATAAAGATTGTCCTTATACAGTATAACGAATGCATATCATGTAAGTGTGGGAAGTTTTCCTTTGACTGAATACAGTATGATTATTTGGATTTTCTATTAATAGAGTTTGGCTTCTGAGAAAAGTTTTAATTGGAGTGTATTCAGGACTTTATTCACTCACTCACTCTCTACTTTATTCAGAAAGCCAGAACCATTAACAAGCATTGCAATGTTATATTTTCACTCTTGTCACAACAGTGTGTTTTTAACACAACGTGTATTTGTCTTCATCCTTCAGCATCTTTGTGTCTTGCATCAAACTTGACAGTTGTTAGTGTTTTTTTATTTATTTTATAACTTGCATACCACTGATAGTAATTTCCTGCATTGATATGTTGGGGTTTGCTACCTCTTGTATATGGAAACTAATTTAAGACAATCATACACGATTTTCTCTTCATCCTTCAGCATCTTTGTGTCCTGCATCAAACTTGACAGTTGCTAGTGTTTTTTTTTTTTATTTTATAACTTGCATACAATTGATAGTAATTTTCTGCACTGATACGTTGGGGTTCGCTACCGCTTGTATATAGAAACTGATTTAAGACAATCACACGCACCTCATAGTAAGAATTAAATAAACACTCTCAAAGATACTGGATATAATTATAATTCGCACCAAAGCTATTAACTTCAAAACATATACACTATGTTGATTAAATGATTTAAAAACCTTCCTTTCCATGCAAATTTCGAAACCTATCCGACGTAAATATTCAGGGAATGTCTGTGTGACTCTAATAAAAGGTGGGATGTTCTGAATGATTTACACTGTTCTCGATGTAAAGATGCCACGTTCAACTGAACTGACAGATATTCAACATGGGATCATAATTAGATGTAACACTGGTCTGTTTGTCCTTGAGATTGCTACCAGTCTCACTATAACGAAATTACCGAAATCCATCATTTCTAATGTTTCGTAGATGAAAAGTTGACGGTCCTGCTCAGCAAGAAAACGCCCTGGGAGGCATCGACACTTACTAATCCAGATCGATGCGCTCTCTATCCCGGTATGTTCGGCCATCCAGCACGTCATTAACAGCTGACCTTGCAGTCAGTCTTGAAAATGCTGCAAGAACAACTGTTAGCACTAGAACTGTCTGCAGAGAGCTGCATGCCTTACGTTACCACTGTAGAGATGATGCAAACAAGCCGCATATTACCGCTTCAACAACAAACAAAATTTCGACTGGTGCCTTTCACACCGTTAATGCATGGACCACAGATGATTGGAAAAGTGTTCTGTTTCACTCTGATGGTCATGTTTGCATCTGGATATTATCAAGGAAATGGTTCCGGAAGGATTGCATCATTCCAATTGTCAAGTTTGAAGGCTCGGTAATGGGATTTGGTGTTTTAGTTGGATGGGGTTGGTTGATTGGAAGTGCCCAAATCCATGATAGTGATGGCTATCTGGGCATTATAGACAATTTCATTTTTATGACGCTGTACTTCGGCAGTAATCCTTGCATATTTGAGCACGACAATGCTCCATGCCTTACCGCACTGCGTGTAAGACAGTGGTTTCCACAAAACAACATTCATGTGTTGGACTAGTCGGCTCAGATTAAAGGTCCCATCGAACATCTTTGGTACGAATTAGAACGCCGAATTCGATCCAGGCCTAAGTGGCCACCATGAGCATCAGCAATTGGGGTAGTTGTGCACCAGCAATTGAAGAATATTTCTGTTGCGACGTATTAGATACTGGCTAAAAGCATGCCACCCCGAATATATATATATATATATATATATATATTATTTAACTTGTTAAAATAAACATTACACGATAGGTAACAAGGACTATTTACATATTATATATTATAAGTTTTTAAGTATATATATTTCAGAGAAAGGGTCCGCGCGGTTAGCCTAGTGGCTATGCGCTTCGCAACCATATGCCTGGGGAAGGAGTGTCCTAGGTTCGATTCCCGTCGGTGACGTGAGGAGCTGAAGGATTTTCCTGAGCCATAGCCAAGTTAGCCAGTCTTCGGCGTGTACAGCAGTGTTTTTTCCTCAGTTTATTCTGAGGTTTTTCATCCCGCAAAGCAGGCAAACTGGCCTTGAGAACTTAACAATACAGGCCATAGGATATACCGGGGCATAGGGCTGACCACCTTATCCTGTAAACGGATTGAGGTCCGATGATCAATGGACCCTCGACACTGCAAGGTAAAAGAGGGTATAAAGAAGATGAGATTTCAGAGAAAGAAACATTTTCCTTTCGGGTGTACAATACAGAATGCAACAAATGAATTAAAAATTTACAGTTCAGTTTCAGTCTGAGTTATCTTTCAGATGAAGCACATTGTCGTCGTCAATCCAGAAGAGGGTACCAGTCGGATTCCACGCCTCTATGAATTTCGTGACAGTTCTTGTTTCTTTGAAGTGCTCAATTTCCAATATCAGCCTGCGTTTTAGTTTCCGACGGAGGATATACATGAGGGCTTGTGGAGTTTCAGTGATGGATGGGTGCTGGTTACTTCTTGTCTGTTTTAGGTAGAAGCTGTAGATGACGGCCTTAGCGCAGATGAAGAGGAAATTGCATGTTCCATGTCTGTTTTCTTCTGTGTGGACTAAATTCCAGTAGTCTTCTTGGCTGTGTGCGTAGTTACAGGTGCTCGAGGCAGTATTCTGGGCATAGGTGATTATCATTTTGTTTGCGGGACAGGTCAGATATGTGTGTTCCAAGGTACCTGAAACGTCACAGAATAGACACAGATCCGTTTCTCTTAGCTGAAATTTGTAGAGCTTAGAAGGAGTTGGCAAGATGTTGTGCGATAGTCTCCACTGTATATCGGAATCTGGTTTGGCGCATTTTGATTTATATGGCAGATCCCACTGAAAACTGTGTGGTATATGCAGCCTTGTAGATGAGAGTGTTAAGGCTGGGTATAAGAAGGGAGAAGATGGGGACACTGACATGAGGAAGTGGTATATTTTCTTGTAGTTTGAGGGAAGAATTGGAAGTGAGGCTTCAGATTGTACAAGATGAAATATTGGCCCCGAGCAGTTTCTAGAAGGAATACGGATTTCCTGAGGTGTAGCGATGTCTGGATAGGCTTTTATAATGGAGGCTTGCAGCTGTTGATATTGCTTTTCAGTTTTTGGGTTCTTCATTGGTAGGCTTGTGAATGCTTTCCACTTTAGGGTGTTGGTTAGGAGGTCTCCTATGACTCTTATTCCTGCCCAGTTCCATGTAGGGAAAAGAAATGGCTGGCCCGTTGTGAGACTTGTGATGTTTCTGTTCGCAAATAGTGGTTCTGTAAGTACAGCTGATTCTGTTGATCCTATGAGTGTGTGATGAAGTCCTGTGTTTTTCCATTGCTGTAGAGTCTCTTTGTAAAAATGAGTTAGTTTAGCAGGAGATGGTGGAGGACTGGCCATTCGGCGGATTGTGGAAAGTGTAAGTCCTCTGATGGATGATTTCGTGATGTAATCGAAGGTGGTTACATAAGTGTGATTGCATTGAAGTGTTTTTAGGAGGAGGATTATCCTGAAGGATCTGATCTTGTTTTCAAGGGAAATCAGGCCTTGACCTTCCTTGCTGAGTAGCTTGCAGAGTTGAGGGTAGGTTGTCCAGTGAGTTTTGTTCCAGAGGAAACGTTTGATTTCTTTTTGAATGTGGTAGAGAAATTCTTCAGGAGGTGTGAGTACTTTGAGGGTATGCCATAAGATACTCGCAGCCATCTGGTTAACTATTAGTACTTTTCCTCTAAGTGAAGACATGGAACGAACGCTGTTCCATTTACCTAGCACCTGTTTAAAACGGTTGTGCAGTGTGTCCAGTTCAGTGTGTTATATATTTTGGTGTTGCCAAGGTGCACAAATAAGTATCTTTGTCCTTCACTTGACCAGGTACATTCGATCGCAGAACCATTTCTAGACTTCCATCTGCCTGACCAAAAACCCGTGGTTTTTGCAGAATTTAATTTGGCCCCTGAGGCTTGTGCATATAGTCTGTGTGCTTCTTCGTTTACTGTCATTTCTCTTCATTTCGTACTATTACAGTGACGTCATCGGCATATGCTGATAAGGTAATTTTTTGATGTGGCTCTATTATTCTGATTCGTTTGGAGATGATGGTGTTGTGTACTCTTTTTAAGAAGGGTTCTATGGCCAGTCTGTATAATTGACCGGAGAGGGGACATCCTTACTTGATCCCTCTAGAGTATGACAAAGTACGAGTGAGCCTGTTGTTGATTTTTAAACAGAAGTGTGCATCTCTGTAAAGCAATTGCACTGTTTCAATGATGAGAGGACCATAGCCAAATGCCTTTAGACCTTCATAAAGGTACTCGTGCGCTATCCTGTCGAAATCCTTCTCCTGATCAAGGCTGACGAGAGCTAGGTTTTCATGTTGGCTGTTTGCGATGTGGATGAGATCTCTTATTAAATGTAGGTTATCATATATTGATCTTCCTGGAACAGAGTACTTTTGATGTTGGCCAATAACTTAGGACAGTGTTGGCTTTATTCGGTTTGCTATAACTTTGGAAATTATTTTGCAATCGGTATTAATTAGGGAGATTGGATGCCAATTCCGGATATCCGTGTGGTCTCTCTTCTTTGGTATCAATCGTGCTACTGAGGTCGTGACGGATTGTGGGAGGCCATTGATGTAGGCTTCTTGCAGTGTTTTGAGGAGAAGTGGTCCGAGTCGATTCCAGAAGACTTGGAAAAACTCTGACGTGAGACCCTCAAGGCCAGGAGATTTGTTCTTTGGCAAAGATGTGCATGCGGTTTTCAGTTCATCTAGCGTGATTTTGTTTTCTAATTGGTTCCGATCTGTTGCAGAGATTTTTTTTGTTTCTTTCAGTATTTCGTGAATGGCATGATGGGATGTTCCTATAGTACTGTATGCATTCTTGTAATATTGTAGGATTTCAGAGGTGACTTTACTTGGATCTTCTGTGATGCTGTCATCTTGAAGTGTGATAACAGAGATGGAATTTACTGCCTGGCATTTTTTTTCCAAAGAGAAAAAATATTTTGTGGACGCGTCTGAAAGATTTATTTGTGCATGCCGCGATCTAAGTAGGGCACCTTTTGCCGATAATTCTGCCTGTCTTTGCATGGCGTGGAAGGCAGAATAATGTTCAGGGCTTTCTTCTGGGAGATGCTTGAGCTGTTCTTCAAGTTGTCGGATTCTAATGTTCCTCTGTTGATTTTTCTGGTGACTGTAGATCTGAGTAAAGGATTTTATTCGTGATTTTAAGCGGGGCCACCATGTTTTCATTGGTTCTGTATCCACTTTCGAGTGAGTGAGGTTGGTTATCCTTATATAGATATCTTTTTTAATTTTTTAATTTTTTTTTGTTGTGAACATAACAATCTTATTTACAGGATTAACCGGTTTTTGGTTCTCTGCAGTCAGGCAGAAAGGTTACATGCTCATATTCTTGTTGAGGTATGTTACATCAAAGTCACTTAAAAGACAAATTACATTTTTTTTTTTAGATTAAAGCCATTAAGAGTTATTCTAACATGATACTGTATAAGATCATAAAAGTGGAAGAACATAGGAGTTTCTATTGCACAATATTCTATTTACATGAGAGTGCCAGCTGATTAATTTTCGCACTGTTAAGCACAACAATCCTTCTTTTTTCCCCTTTCTTTAGGGGGGGGGATGGTGTCACTTCTATGCTGGAAAGTGAATTATAATGCAGTCGCCCTGTTCAGCCAGGAGTTGATTCCGTGGATTCCAATCTTGGTGGAAAAGATCTAAGGTGTTGTGTTGCCTGTGGTGGTGATACTCGTGTAGGCTCCGACTTCTCACCTTTTGTTGGAAGGCTGCAGTGAGTTGGTCAGTTGCCTCTCTCTGTGAAGTTGCTGTGCTGTCTGGTCTTGTTTGTCTGAGGTAGAAGTTGTATATTACCGCTTTCGCGGTGATGAAAAGGTAGTTGCAGAATGAATGGTAATTTGACTCCGCATGGACGAGATTGAAATATTCCTCTTCTGTATGAAGACTACCACAGGTGAGAGCTGCCGTTTCCCGAGACAAACTGATTAATTGGGTGTTGACTGGGCATTCCAAGTAGATGTGCCTGACTGTTCCTAATTGGTAGCAGAACAGGCAGTTATCTGAGACGTTTGAGTTAAATTTTCGTAATATAGTAGGAGGGGGTAATATATTGTGCCACATTCTCCACTGAATATCTGCGTCAGGTTTGATGGCTCTTGTGCGATATGGTAGATCCCATTGAAATAGTGTTTGATCCGATGATGCAGGATTTTCCAATAAAGTGCTTTGGTTCGACTGTTGTGTTAGAGTGCTGTAGATGTTATTGGTGTTGCTGGGTGTAAGTTTCTCCCATGAGTTATTGGTTTTTATCAGAAAGATAGGCGCCAGGTCTTCTGAGTTGGGAGGGCTAAGCCCCTCTTCTGTTATGCTATCAGGCATAGGGGCTTGAAAAGCGGCCTTTACGTTGTCTATCTGCTCAGACTGATTCCCATATTCCAGGTTTTCGAGAGAATTTGGAAAGCGCCAGGTGAGGCTTGGAGAAAGAATGTCACCCAAGATCCTCACGCTTCGCCAGCTCCATGGAGGAAAGAAAAACTCTTTCTGAGTGATCGGGCCTTTTACCATCGTGTTGTGAAAGATGGGTTCCATGAGGATTTCAGGTAGGGATGCTGTCTTCACTGTGTGCTGGAGGTTTAGCTTCTTCCATCGTCGAAGGACATCTTTGTAGAAGTTTGTTAAATTTACTGGCACTTGAGCTGTTGTCATTCTTAAGGTTGTGGAGAGAGAGAGACCTCTAGTGGCAGAAGTGAAAATATACTCAGTGGTGCACTTGTGTGATATTTCCTTTGGTTGTATGGTATTCAGGAGAAATCGAGCGCGGAACCTTGTTATCCTATTGTCAATGGAGGTCAAATTTTGTCCTCCATCTTTGAGAGAAGTACATAGCTTGGAGTATGAAAGCGAGTTTGTTTTGTTCCATATGAATCGATATATGGTTCACTTTATTTGTTTGATGAATTGCTCTGGTGGCGTAAGAATCTTTCGTGTATGCCAAAGGACATTGGTGGCTATTTGGTTAACGATTATTGCTCTCCCTCTTGTGGAGGCAGAGGCTCGTATTGCTGACCACTTTCCTAGTACTTGCTTGAAACGCTTGTTCAGTGCTTCCCAGTTCTTATTCATATAAGAGGGTGTGTTTCCGAGGTAAATCCCCAGGTATTTGTTTCCCTCTGTGGACCAGGTACCAGACATTGGGGAATCCGTTCGGATTTTCCATTTGCCACACCACAGTCCTCTGGTTTTATGTGTGTTTAGTTTCGCTCCTGAGGCTGCCTGATATTGTTGGTATGCCATCTGTTTGTTATGGAAGTCCTCTTCTTTGCGGGTTATGATTGTAACATCATCAGCATATGCTGTCAGGGTTATGGTTTGGTAGGGAAGTTTAGGGTGGCATGCCCTGAGCAGCATGCTGAGTCTACACAAAAAGGGTTCAATGGCAATTGTGTAAAGAGGACCGGAGAGTGGACAGCCTTGTTTAATACCTCTGCTGTATGGTGCAGTTATGGTAAGCCTGTTGTTTATTTTCATGCAAAATTGTGCCTTGGCATACAACATCTTAATAGAGTGAATGATGCCTGAACCAAAGCCAAATGCTTTCAAGCAGTTGAAGAGGTACAGGTGTTCAACGCGGTCGAACGCTTTTTCTTGGTCTAGTGTTACAAGACCCATTGTTTCATTGTTGTTGTTTGCTATGCTTATGAGATCCCTTATGAAGTGTAAGTTTTCGTGGATTGATCTTCCAAGGATGGAATAGCTCTGATGCCTATTTATAATTTCGCTCAGAGCGGGTTGAAGTTTGTTGGCAATGGCTTTGGAGATAATTTTGCAGTCGGTGTTTGTGATAGAGATGGGTCTCCAGTTTCCTAGTTTCGTCGCGTCTCCTTTCTTTGGAATGAGTTTAATAACTGATGTTGTCATATTGAGTGGGAAGCCATTGGTATTCGCGTCGACAAAAACTCTGTAGAGGATAGGTCCAAGCTGTTCCCAGAAGGACTGGTAAAATTCAGTGGTGAGCCCGTCTATGCCAGGAGATTTATCTTTAGGTAAGGAGGTGCAGGCAGTTTTTAAGTGTGGTGAAGAAGGTCCTGATACTATATTTTTTAAGGACTTTAGCTATTTTCTTAGAGACTGTGCTAATGTATGGAATGGAGATGCTACCTTTAAAATTAATAGTCTCTGTTGTGCACTGCTTAGGAGGGTTAGGAAGAAATTTCTTAATTGTTTTTTCAGAGTATCCATTTTGTTTAAAAATAAGAGTGAGGTGATTCATTTCTTTTTGTAGTTCATCTTGTTCATTTAAGAGAGAAAGTGCTCTGTGTCCTAAGGTAGATATAATTCCAAGTTTTTGTGGTGGAAAATGATGAGAAAGATTATGCAGATATCTATTGGTATGCGTAGGTTTTCTGTACTTAGAGATTTTTAATCTTTCAGAGCATCAGAGTTGTAAGCATAACATCCAAAAAAGGTAAAGAGTTATTATTTTCTATATCAGCAGTAAATTTTATATAATCAGAAAATATTTTTCGCTGTGAAGATGAGTTTGAAAGGAAAATCGTAGAATCAAGGGAAATCCTACTGAACCCGGTCCACTTAAACAATAATTTAAGTTATACATCCCAGATAGCCATGCTGCAGTTATTCAATATTGGCGTTCACGTGAACCTGCAAGCACAATTGCAACAAACAATGGCACGCCAGTTGGAACAACTTGAAAAAATACAACGTTTTTATGTATCGATTATGTGAGGCAATTTGTACCTGTAATTAGTATGTATTCCATAATATATATATATATATATATATATATATATTATGGAATACATACTAAGCTAAGTGATATGAAGTCATTAGTCTTTATAAAAGTAGCTCATTCGTGTGAATATATTTCACGTGCAAAACATTGTTTTGCTTCCTTTGCTTGAATATAAGGATATTCATATACCTATACCAAGGTAATCTTCTTATTCTAGATGGAGATAAAATGTATTTCTAGATTCGGGTGACATTATATTGAGTGAGACTGCAATGTTTTCAAAGTGCTTTCAACGTCTTCGCAACCGATTCATTGTTACTTCTGAGTTTTTGTTTTATTTTTTTAACATTCTATTTTATTCTTACATGTGCGTCTTAGAATGTTTTTAAGTTGTTCTTTTTTTATCTCTATGTTGTTTTTGTTCAAGTTGTGTTTATTAGATGTTGTCAGTCGAACGATGCATTTTTTCTTTCTTTCTTAAGAGTAGTTTTTGGTCCTGCTAAGCTACATATATACGCATATAATAATCCGATTATCAGTGACCTTGTTAAGTGATGGATATCTGTACTTTTCTAATGGATCGCTAAGTGCATTATTGCTTTTGTACGATTCTGAGCAAAATATAAGGCAAAACTATACGTAGAACAGTGTTTAACTACAACAGTAATTTGAAAACAAAATTAGTATAAACTGAACTCATATCAGAAAGAATTAAATGAAAGAATTAAACCAAGAATCAGTAACAGAAAAAATTAAAAAATACAAACATAAATGAATGGAACACGTTCAAAGAATGAATATATAAAGATTACCAAAGCAAGCCTTAAAGTACAAGCCATTAGGAAAAAGAAAATCAGGACATCCTCTTAAAAGATTCAACGATGATTTCTAAGGCCGAAAAAGGCCAGGCTAGGCCTAAATCCTTGATATGCATGATGATGGTGATGAACTGATATTTTCATCTCATATCAAATAATGATTACAGTTGAGATTCGAACCAACTTCTCAAATTAGTTACTGACCTCTTTGTTTCATTACTGCCACTGCATTTTCCCACAAATTGCAGTAACTTATTCTTGTACTATTTTACCTGATGGAAATGCAATACAGTTTGAGATAAATTTATATAATACAGATTAAATTATTGATCATTATTAAGCATTGTGATTTCAACTTGCTTTTTTGTTCTCTCTAAAGGCTCTAAAGGGTTTTGCACCAGAATTTAAATATTAATAAACTATAGATAATATGGAATCTCCACAGCTCATTGGGTACGAGTCTCTTTGGTTGGAAACACCACGATTCGAATCCCGTGAGGAACCATTATCAGGTCTTTTTAAATAAATTATGAATTGGATGGTCTCATACGGTGGTGGTGGTGGAGTATTTTCTTTCCTGAAAGTCGGTTTTTTCTCCCTTCTCAGAACAGCTAATCTGCCCAGTGAACACACAGATCCACAGTTAAAAAATACCCTTACGAGATGCGGCAGAGGAGTGACGTGCCGGCTTCGTTAATTCATATTGACCCTTAAGCAGGGGGGGGGGGCTTTACACGTCCTAATGAACGGATGAAGTGAAGATAGAGTACTACACAAGTATGTTAATTCCAGAAATGACTCAGGGTCGAACATTGACATATATCCGCAAAGTTCGAAACGAAAAAAAAAAAAGCTCCGATTGACAATAATTTATTTTTTAAAAATTGAATTAATTTAGCAAAAGATTTTTTTTTTTAATTTTGATAACGTTCATATAAAATTCTGAACCCAGTTTGTTCTGGAAAAAGAAAGTGATAGTACTTTAGCATTAGTAATACTAAATGAAGGTTCTCTTAGTCAAACAGAACTGAACTTACAGACTGTTGTGTTGTAAGTTCATTCTCTGTTTGACGTATTGTAAATCGTTTTGAAATATTGAACTACGATAACTACGATTTCCCTGCCATGAGATTATGTGGTGTTGTATTTAAATATTTTATATTTAAACCCGATGTAAAGTACACCTTTCTAAACTAGAGATATAAAACGCTATACATGTTACTTCTTTCTTCCCAGAAGTACAGCAAACAGGAAAAAGAAAAGTTCTGCTCATTTTCCTCAGTGACTTTTCATTCTTATAAAACGTCTAGTTTAACATGATTGATGATGGCAATTTCTTCGTGATTATATAGAAAATCCGCAGCCACATTTTACTTTCCATTCCGTATTTGATTTAGAAGTCTCGCAAACAAACGTATTTTTAAATTTTTCATTATAAATTGATTTAGAAAAGAACGAAATAGTATTTTATAAAAGAACGAAAGCCGAACCAAGAAGTAAGGAAAGTATACGAAAAAGGGACACAGAATTTATACATTTATTATTTCTCGGACAGATGTAATGCATGTATTACATTTTTTTTTGAAGAAAAAGCCATATAAAACTTTACATAATTTCATTTGGCTTTCGTTTCGTTAAAATATCTGTAATATGGTTAACAACAACAACAACAACAACAACAATTTTTGAAAGTAATGATACGAATTTTCTGCGCTGATTACACGCATCGTCTAATTTTAATATCACTAAAAGACAAAATTCCCACAGAACAACAGTTCTCTTTTACTGTCTATGCGTCTAGCATTTTTATACTAATATTTCTTCAGTGTAGCCTTGTAACTACACTAATGATCAACCACCAGAAGAAATACTGTTATAAGTTTAATTCTAGCTGCAAACTCGAAGAACGTTGTTTTTTCTTTTTCTTTTCTTTTTTTTGGGGGGCGGGGGGTCTGTCGCCAATTTTTTATTTTTATTTTTATTTACTTTTTCGGATTTTTAGTAAACGGCTCAGGCATTTAAAGGTTTTTCTTTTTGGAAATTCGGACTTTAACTCGAGAACTCAGAGAAGTAGACCACAGAACTCACACTGTTTCACACAATATTACGAATACTAGGATTTAGGATGATTTCAGAAAAGGAATAATTGCCCAGATCTCACTCTGATATTGATAACGCCTTAGGGTAAAGACCATCTGTTTTCTTTTCTTTGCATCCACGAAAGGTTATAAGCCAACCTATAGTACATTCCATACCATGGGAGGGCCACGTTTTTTTTTTCCATTTTTCAAGCCATTTCAGACCTCCAATAAACGGGGAGATGGTCTCACACCGGACGATGAAAATCATATTCCACCTAAAGGCAATCACAAGTGTCCATCCCTGCCAATCACATTTGGCAGGGATGGACACTCTGATCATAGATTTTTTTAAATGTTTATTTCGTCTCGTTTTTCAGGCTTCGCTAGCAGTCTTTCCAATTCACATCAGAAATTTATGGATACAAAGTTGAGGAAAATATGTTTTCAATTTTATAGCAGTCTGCAAAAAATAAACTTCCGGTTACCAACTAAATTTAAGAGAAGTGACGCAAAAAGACGTTAGTAAACAAGAACATCGTGCCAAATAATTCCTCCCGTTCTCACTTCGACGGTTTGGCTATTTTCGATCGCTCTTAAAAAACGAAAATACGATCTGTCGTTTCTGTAATGAAATATCGGGAGAACGCATAGGCAAACATCAAAAGTGAAAGATTTGCTGCGTTTCGTTTCTTTTCTTTTTTTTTTTCCTTCAAATTTTCTTATATCTTTCCGAAACAGTCTTGCATAATTCTTTGCTAAGTCACTCGAGAAAGAAATTGTTTTATGGTTTTAAAGTTTGGTTTTGTTCGCTTTTCTTGGAACAGACAAGCTTTATCTTTGACTGCATCTGCAATACCTTTGTCTAGTTTCTAATTTTTTTTTTTTAGCCTTATAAACTTTCGGAATTTTCATGATATTTATCGCCTTGATTACTTTCATAAATCTATCCAATGCTTTTTGTATAATTAGATACCTACAGCAAAGATAACTTTTCCTCAGTTTCTTTCCTCAATCTGTAGGGCAGCGTTTCCCATATGGTGGGTCACGACGATTTGTGGGTCGTGAACTTTGATTTGTATGGAAGATCCCGCTGAAAACTGGGTTGCATGCAGGTTTGTAGATAAGAAGGATACGGATGAATATGCGAAAGAAGTAATCAGGAGCACTGAGTATGAGTCTTGTTCCTGTCCAGTTCCATGTAGGGAAAATAAAGTCCAGCCGATTGTGAGATTTGTTATGTTTTTGTTTGAAAACAGTGGTTCTGTAAGTGCAGCTTACTCTGTTGATCCTAATAGTGCGTTATGAAGTATTTTTCTGTACTTTTCCACCGCTGTAATCGTAATGAATTGAAGTGTCTTTAGGAGAAAGATGATCCTGAAAGATATACTCTTGTTTTCAAGGGAAATCTATCCTTGATCTCCCTTATTGAGTGGTTTGTGGTGTGCAGAATAAGTTGTCCAGTTAGGTTTGTTTCAGAGGAAACGTGTGATTGCCTTTTTAATCCGATGGAGAAAGTCTTCAGGGAACGTCATTACTTTGAACGTATGCTATAGCATAATCGCAGCCATCTGGTTGATTATTAGGACTCTTCCTCTAAGTGAAGACGTTCAACGTATGCTGTTCCACTTTCCTAGCGCCTGATTAAAGCCGTTGTGCAGTTGTGTCCATTTCAGCATATTATATATTTGCCAAGATCTACGCCTAAGTATGTTTGTCTTTCATTTGATCAGATACATTGAACCAGAGAATGAATTCTAGCCTTCCATCTGCCACCACAAGCCAGTGGTTTTGGCAATTTAATTTGCCCCACCCCCGAGGCTTGTGCATATAATTTGTGTGCTTTAGCATTACGTATTATTATGGTGACGTCATCGGCATATTCGGATGGTTTATTTTCAGATATAGCTCTATTATAATGGTTTGTTTTGAGATCATGGTTTTGTGTACTGTTTTTTAAAGAAAGGTTCGATGACTAGTGTGTATAGTTATCCAGAGAGTGGACATCTTTGCTTGATACCTGAGGTGTATGGTAAATTGCAAGCAAGCATTTTGTTGACAATTTATAGGTCCACAGAATCGTGCATCTCTGTGTAGCAATTTTCTTGTTTCAATAATGAGAGGACCATAGACGAATACCTTCAGGACTTTCGTGTGATATTTCAATGATATTCGTGCTCTACTCTGTCGAAAGCCTTCCCCTGATTAAGGCTGACAAGTGATAAGTTTTCATTTTGGCTGTTGACAATGTGGATAGAAGATAATCAGAGAAGTGTTCATAATTCGTAGGTTATATTTATAAAAACGGTTATATTCATTTCAAAGGATTTCTCTGTGTAAAAAATTAAATCGAGTCTTAATTTGCATATATTTGTATGAAATTAAGAATCGGGTATTCCATTTCTTATGAAATTAAAAAAAAAGCAGTAAAAATTGCCTGTAACGTAGTTAAAGACTTGAAATAAACACTTTGGATTCTTTAATTTTCATTTAAGTTTAAAGAAAGCACGCCGCTTAAAGCCTAGCAATTAGTCTTGAATTTTATATGAAATGGATAATCTATGAATGTTGGATAATCTATTTCAGGAATGTTAATACACCCAGTTTCGCTCGATTCTAAAGAATATATATCATCATTTTCAACCTTCAAGTGATGTTAAGGTCGCATTTTATTTCTAAGTTGCAAGTATATCTAGAGAATGTGCTGCTAAAAGCCCTAATACTCAAGATGTTCAATATACTTGAAAGTCAGCCTGCAAAAAATATTGTTTAAAGAAGTGGGATCACGTGGTTTTTTTCCAAACAGCAAAACTCAAAAGAGTCTACTTGATAACATCATATGGTGGAATAAACACATAAAAGAAACCGCCTTAAGCCTGGGCTAACTCTATTGAAGAATTGTAGACGTCGATGAAACGTGTTTCGTCAGATGGCATCCGCAAATTCTTCACTGCACATATTATTGCGTGTTTTTGAAAGAAGGTGCACTCACTTTCTACATCAGTTCGAGAGTTTTCTTCTAAGAGATCCGTGTGCGTTCAGTGTCAGCTACTCATCCGCTGCAATAACAGCTTCACTGTCCCCAAGGTATCTTAACTAAAACCAACAACGACGCACTTTTTCCAAACGTGATGATATAATAGATGGGTTAGAGATTAAAGAGAAAATAATTGGTTGTCTGAAAAAAAGAAGGAATTTGAAAAAAATTCACCGGAGAGTGTACTGTTTATCCTATAATGACCAATTAGTAGAGTATTATAAATAGAATATGATGTGCATGAAACTGTTTCATGCACAACATCATATTTTTACATTCTCAAAACCAACCTTCAGTTTCATTATTGTACAATAATTATCTTAATAGCTCATATTACCAGCTGAAACAAAACCTGTTTCATGTATATCAAGTGTATCACTCTTCTGTCAAAAATGATGCAACTTTATACTAAGATTATGCAGTCATTGAAAGTTTGATGCAAGCAGAAATTTGCACAGTGGTACAGCGCCAAACTTTTTTTAAAAAAATTCTTAAAACTGAAAAAAAAAGCAGTAAAGGTAAAATCTGAAGCACACAAGTGTATAATAGTTGGTGGGTTAGAATTTTAACAGGAACAGCTTTTGAGTTGGTTAAAAATCTGTTCTTAGGTCTTAACATCAAGGGGGGGGGGGAGGTTAGGTAAGATCCTTGCTAGGCACCGTAACTTCCAATTAGGCATCATCCCTTTCTCGGTAAATGTAAATAGGCGTTTAGTTACAAATATGATCAAGCAGACGTCATTATTCATATAAATTAGTTAAAATACGCTGTGTAGAAATTATGAAATACAAAGAATTATTTGGCCTTGGATTGATCAAGATGAATGACAATGCCGGAATTTGAACCCCGAATCCCACACAATTAACTTTAAAAGGGATTGCGTAAGGCATAAGAAACATAAAACCACTCACCAAAGCTCATTAAAACGAATAGGAGATATATGGAAATAGAATAGAAATATATGGTAAAGGACTGTCATTTCTTTCTTTCTTATCATTCGTTACTAGATTTTCTTAAAGCATAGAGAAATTTAGAGTGCATAGAACTTTATTTATTATATCATTCTAAGAAATCTTCGGATTCGATTTGTATACTGCATAGATTTCTATAGAATAATGCCTTTGATTGGACATATTTCGTAGAAAAGCTTTGAAAGTGATTAATATTTTACGATACATACTCTTCAAAGTATTTCAAATTGTTTTGGGTATTGTGACTTCTAGGAAAATGTTTTAAGCAGAATGTGTCATTCCATCTAATAGATGGGATGACAAAATTCTGCCTGATGGTGTAGCGATAGGCAGATTGTTTGGGAATTTTTTCCTGTTTTGGGTAAGTCTGTCTGCTGTAGATAGAAAATTAATAAATGAATATTAGTCTTACATTCCGCACAAACCCGCGTAGTAGAATTTTGTAATCGAACAAACTGACTATCGAAATGTATTATTATGCACTAGGCGACATGCTTTAAATAAATAGGAGTTCAGAGATTAGATTGGCACGGAGTCCTAATATAAACTTCTCAATGATCCCTTCACAAATTGCACAATGTTGTTTGGGGAGTGAGATGCGACTCATTCACTTTGACGATAGAACTGACCGCTGTTTTGGTGAGTGTCATGCCAGCACTCAAGTGTTCCCAAAACTGTCACAAAATAGTGTATGATTTTCCAAATTTTCCATAGCAGAAGACATAAATGATGTTAGTAGTAAGCTGAATGTGTATTAACAGCTTTCACTTCGACATTCTAGATAAGTACGTTTATTAATATAGCAATGCAGTTTACTAGTTTACTAATTACGCACCGGTCCTCTTCAAATGTCGTACTACGACGATCAGATGCCTTTCGTACTTTGTACATTCGGTCAAGAATTAATTAGCAAACATACACGAGGCTGAACATTCTAGAGTGCACTCTCGTAGATATGCTAATTAGTAGCTCTCCTTCAGCTTATTGAAGGAATAACAAAGGAAGCAACTGTCACATCTGTTCTATAAAGGATTTGATAGCCATTTGCATTCTATTTTACAATATTTGAATGAAGCGTTTTCGAGCATAGAATAAGGACGGGAAAACGGATGCAACTGACAAATATTCGGGATATAATTCAGAAATACTTATTGTTTTTTTTTAGCATGTCTCGTGTTATTAATATAATTTACTCTGATTTTCCTTGAGACATTCATGGCAAACACTATAATTTATATTATGATTTACGAAAATGTAGATAGAGTCCTTTTTGTTATTTAACTAAGTGTTCAAAATTGCTTTGATTTCCACGAGGAACGAGAATAAATCCCTTATTTTCCCCATCTCGAGCAATAAAGTTAACCATTTGTTTTAATTACATATTGGGGTAAAAGGAGTTTATCTATGCCTTCATTCTTCACTCTGGACTATGGAATGCATGCCTGTGACTTGTCCTTCAATCCATAGTTTAGATTAAATGTGTGATATACCAATTTGGCTGTATTCATATGAATTAGTCGGGTAATTATACGCCTACTAAGAGGTAGGTGGAGTATACAATGGAGGATATACCAGGCCCAATGCTTGCAAGTTCATATTTAGTAGAGTATGGCATTTTCTTTCTTTTTTCAGTCACCGTATTCACTTCCGTTAAGTGTTAGCAGCTTAGAAAATTAAATAATAGCAATTACATGTTAAATAATGGCAGAAATATAATAATATATTTGATATTCTTAGAAAATCTTATATTAGAAGTAAACAATGATCAAAAAAGGTAGATTATTCATAATTAAGACCGGCTACGAATAGCTTTTAAGTTTGATTTGTGCAATTGATGTCATTTTTCAAGAATGCGAATGGCAAAAGCATCTAGATGAATAACGGAACCACTGTAACGTATCCAGGTGATCAATTCTATTCAAGTAGATATTGCACTACATCATTACATCGTACAGATATACAGAAAAGAAAACCACTCATGTCTCCAGGTTTTTATCATATATCTGAGAACGAGAGCTGTTATCATATACACTATGTTGAAAAAAAAAGTACTTGGACACCTGACGGGCCATACAAATTTCGGGTGTTCAGAGAGTGTCTGCATAAGTCTAGTAAAAAATGGGATATGCTGCATGTTTCACACTATACTCAATGTCAAGATCCACAAGATGAACTTGATGTATGGAAATTCACCGTCTAGAATTTTGATGGTGCTACCACAGCAGGAAAACATTCTGGGAGGCCACTGACACTCACTCACTTACCGAGATCGACGAGGTCTGTCTCGGAATGTTCGAGCATCCCACACGTCATCAGCGGCGGACCTCGCTGAAAAATGCGGAAGGGACATCTGCCAGCACTAGAATTGTCCGCAGAGAGCAGCATGCCTTACGTTATCACTGTAGAGCTGTTGCGAGCAAGTGACATATCACCCCATCCCCCGCTCAACGCCAAACGCCGTTCCGACTGATGTCTTTCATACAGTTTCAAATGTTTTTCTTTATGATGGTCGTTTTTAGATCTGGAGATTACACTGGGAACGGTTCAGGCAGGACTACATTATTCCAACTGTCAAGATTGGTGGAGGCTTGGTAATGATATGAGGGTCTTTCAGCTAGATGGAACTTGGTCCACTGGTAAGGGTTCCCAAAAGCCATGACGTTTGCAGGCTACCTAGACATCCGAAGCAAATTTATGCTTCCTCTGGAAGTATAATCCTCCATGACACACTGGTTCTGAGACTGGTTTTCACAAAATAACGTTCAGGTGGAACTGATCGGCTCACAATCAAACATCTTTGGGACGAATTAGAACAGCGAATTTTACCCAAACCACAACAGCAGTCATCAGCTTCAGCAATTGAGGTAGTTTTGCATGAGGAATTGAATTTCTGTTGAATCTATTTGAATTGAACTGAAAGGAATTGAATCAATTTGTGTTACGACTAAAGGTGGTTCCACCCGATATTGGAAATGTAATTAAAACGCATTGTTTAACCGCAAGGTATACAAATACTTTTTTTTGTATAATAATATATATAATTGAATTGAATAATATATATATCATTCTCATTAATTATTTGTCTAAACAAAGAAATACTCAATCACGATGGCTCATTCTATCGCGCAAAGACATATCTATTCGATGCTCATCTTTCCACTACGAAATAATTTTGATAAACAGCAACACGAGATTCTTGTTTCCATCTCATGAGTTTCAGCTTTATCTTTCCACTACAGTTGGACTGAAAAGGATTAGCGAAGATGGTATAAAAATAGATGTGAGGGAGGATTGCTGTACGACAATGTTCTGTCTTCCATAGGAAACTAACGAAGCCGTTCTCCTCATGAATAATAAATAGTGAAATTCTCCTACTATACCTCGCCCACTGAGTGAGAAATTTCATTTCAGAAGGCGGTGTTGTAGAAAGAAATCCCCCAACTGGAGAAAAATCTAAGCTCGTAATACTAAGTATATTCCAGATCTGTAAAGATTTGTATCAAAGCTTTTAAATATTATATTATTAAGTGTTATTATTATTAATACATAATATTCATATCTATTCATATTTATAGTAATAAGCAACTAAATAGTCGGATTGTACTATCTAACATGCTGTACCTCAAAGAAATAAATCTTGCATTAAATTCAAAAATAACTTGATTCGTATATGTGGAAGTAAAATGTACCTAGTGTATAACAACATGTTTGGCAATGGCAGCAAAACTAGAGCCATAAATAAAATAAATAAATAAATATTTTCTACCTCAGTATAAGGAAACCTTCGGCTTTATCTTTTCACTGCAGTTGGACTTAAAAGGGTTAACGAAGATGGTATAAATATAGATGTAAGAGAGAATTACTGTACGGCAATGTTCTGGATTTCAACGGAAACTAACGAACTGTTATATAGACATAGTCTGTATAACAGCTCCAAACAATATTTTTGCATATTTTATTGAACATGGTTTTTGTCCATACATGATATTGCTGCACGGTTTTGAAGGATTTTATCTTGGATCAGTTCGACCTTAAAAGTTTAAATCACAAGTAATATAAATGAAATATTATAGAGATATGATTTCATAGGCACGATTATTCGATTATGTTGTTAAGTGTTTTTTTATCTATCATTTTATTTTTTTATCTGAAATTTACTATCAAAGTTAAATTTCACTCTTTCCCAATTAGCAATATTAATATTATCCAAATTCTATTTTATCTTTAATAACATTTCGTAGAAATTATAACCGATAAATTCCTTTCTTAATAACTCTGTTCAGCTAAATTAATGAAGTATAAATGCAATGTATCGTTAATTTTGGAAATTCTTCTCTTAATGCCGAAATCTCTACTAGAATGGTTTAATTCAATCTTTTGTTACTTAAAATAAATGAATAAATAACTATTAATCTTTTCAATTGATTCGAATGAAGTGAAATGCAATTGAAAATATTAACCTGTAGATGGTGCTGAATGATAATTTAGTCTAAGCGAGTTGTTGCAACCGCATGAAAGTGTAAGGCGTTATTTGTTATAAGATACATTTGTATCCTATTTTTGTATTAGCTTGGCATTTTAAAGTTCATCTAAGATGTACGAAAATAAACGGAAATATCAGTCTCGTACATTTGCATAAATTACATAATGTCAGGGCCGATGGATGTGATTGAAACCTTGATTTCATTTACAATACCAACGGCATTTTAGTGCAATATATAGTTAAAATAGTCTCTTTGACAAACTGCAATTTTATCCAATTTCAACTACACATATAGCTAGTGGTTTATATCAAAACGTAACCTCCTCACGGTTCTGTCTGTTTCACATTCAACGAATTAGATCATTGATTGAGTGTTCTCAGTAAAAGTGCGTTATGGTTGGCAAAACTTACTAAACATTGCATATTGCGTTCATTTTTTGTCGATACAAAACGAACTGTTATTTCCAACTACAATACTACAACGTAAAAAACACACACTTTTGCACATGCTAGCATAAATTGTAAGAAGATTTAGAATGCAGTTAAATGAAATGCAGCAAACTCGTGCTGTCTATCTTCATTCACTTAAGCATGATTCCCGTATCCATCTTGATACAATTCCTCTATACATCCAGTTAATCTTTGTGGAATATCCTTGATTTTTTTGACGTCAATTAAGACTATGGCGAGTCAAGCTGCGAGTTCCAATATTAGACTGTCCAGATACTTATTTAACGTTGGATTAACGAGTGTAGCGTTTTAATTACATCAGAAATCTTAAGAACTTTACTAATTGTCTTACCACTTGGTATCCTGAATTTCAATTTCCTATCAACAACAAAAATACCAGATCATTACATTCAATATATATATTGAATGCAATGATCATTAATTGAATTGAATGATTGATTGAATTAATTGAATGATCATTAACTCGATTAACATACATATTTTTTAAAAGAATTGAATGACTAGAACCGAGATTTAAGTAAAAAGGTTTTAATATTAAAACACTACTAGTTTCGGCTTGTGTAACAGCCTTCTTCAGGTGATATTATAAAAGAAAGAAAAAAGACAAAACACTAAAACACCGAAGCTTAAATAAACTAAGAACATCATAGAGAGTCTGTATACATAATTGACATTAAAACATTGTTTTAATGTCAATTATGTATAGTATTTAAAGCTGTTCTTTCGTTTGTTGTATTGTTGGGAAAGTACGTGCTAGCAGCATCGTATTCCTTATTTTGGGACAACAGACAAATCTGTCGAATTACATATGGAAGAACACATGAGGGACATTACTTACAAGAGACAGCGAGCCAGTGCATTATCAAGTCATATCCTTTTCTCGGCTAATCCTAATGATGAAAGCCAATGTCACAATGTCTGCTGGGAAAAATCTACTAATATCTTCCGTTGCAATGATGAACTAGAGAGAACAATCGTAGAATCTATGGAAATCATCTTCCATTCTGTTCATCTAAATAATAACTTGAGTTACAACTTCCCAGATAGTCATTCAACTGTAATCATTTACTGGCGTTCACGAGATGCTACCAGCACGTACTTTCCCAACAATACAACAAACGAAAGAACAACTTTAAATACAACCACAACGTTTTAATGTCAATTATGTATAGACTCTCTATGATGTTCTTAGTTTATTTAAGCTTCGGTGCTTTAGTGTTGGCAGTTAGAAGCCGAAACTAGTAGTGTTTTAATATTAAAACCTTTTTACTTAAATGTCGATTCTAGTCATTCAATTCTTTAAAAAAAAAATATATATATATATATTTGAAAAAAAAAATTGATTTAATGACTCCAAGACCGAGATAACATATAAAGATTTTAATGATAAATACTACTAGTTTCGGCATATATCAGCCTTCTTCAGGTATTTATAAAGGAAAGGAATACTAATAAACATTGAATTATTTAAACAAACTGGAAATTACAGGTACAAATTGCCTCACATAATCGATACATAAAAACGTTGTATTTTTCAAGTTGTTCCAACTGGCGTGCTATTGTTTTTTGCAATTGTGCGCGCAAATTCACGTGAACGCCAATATTGAATAACTGCAGCATGGCTATCTGGGATGTTATAACTTAAATTATTATTTAAGTGGACCGGGTTCAGTAGGATTTCCCTTGATTCTACGATTTTCCTTTCAAACTCATCTTCACAGCGAAAAATATTTTCTGATCTATTCCAGCATACAGAGTGGCTTTGTTGGTCATCATTAGGATTATTTGAAAAAAGAACATGACTGGATAACGCAGTTGCATGAGATCTTTTGTATGAGATGTCTCTCTTATGCTCTTCTATGCGTTGTTCAATAGATTTGTTAGTTTGACCAAAGTATGGGATATTGCAATCACACCACAATTTATATACTCCAGGGTACTTAAGGTTGTGATGAGGTTTTGGATGGCTGATTAGAGAGCGGATTTTTGGAAGTGTGGTGAAGAAGGTGCTGATATTATATTTTTTAAGGACTTTAGCTATTTTCTTAGAGACTGTGCTAATGTATGGAATGGAGATGCTACCTTTAAAATTAATAGTCTCTGTTGTGCACTGCTTAGGAGGGTTCAGAAGAAATTTCTTAATTGTTTTTTCAGAGTATCCATTTTGTTTAAAAATAAGAGTGAGATGATTCATTTCTTTTTGTAGTTCACCTTGTTCATTTAAGAGAGAACGTTCTCTGTGTCCTAAGGTAGATATAATTCCAAGTTTTTGTGGTGGAAAATGATGAGAAAGATTATGCAGATATCTATTGGTATGCGTAGGTTTTCTGTACATATAGATTTTTAATCTTTCAGAGCATCGTGTAAGCATAACATCCAAAAAAGGTAAAGAATTATTATTTTCTATATCAGCAGTAAATTTTATATTAGGATGTTGGATGTTTAGATGACGAAGAAAATCTGTGAGAGCTGTGTGCCCGTGATTCCAAATACTGAATATATCATCAACATATCTTTTCCAAACTTTTGGTTTAAATGAGAAGGAAGATATGGCTTTCTTTTCAAAGTCTTCAAGGAAGATGTTAGCTAGCACTGGAGACAAAGGGTTGCCCATTGCCAGGCCTTGTTTTTGTTGGTAAATGGAGTCCTTATATTTGAAGTAACCAGAATGAATGCAATGCTTTAATAAAGTGAAAATTTTTTTGGATAATTTGTCCTGTAGTAATGTAAGTACCTCGTCCGTAGGAACGTTAGTAAATAAAGATATAATGTCAAAACTAGCTAGAATATCATTATCATCGATGGGAATATCTTTAATATGAGAAACAAAATCTGTGGTGTTTTTGATGAAAGATGAAGATTTATTGGAGAAACACTTGAGGTACTTTGCTAAATATTTTGAAAGTTTATATGTAGGTGAATCAATTCCTTCCACAATTGGGCGAAGAGGGATGTTTTCTTTATGAATTTTTGGAACTCCATAGATGCGTGGGATAAGAGGATGTAGAGAGCGTAATGAGAGGCGAATATTATGAGGAAGTTCACTCGCAGTCTTTAACAAGTTGTTTGTACGGTTTGTAATTCTCTTGTAGGATCTTCCTGAAGAATTGAATATATTGAACTATCTCCAAGTAATTGAAGCATTTTGTTGTGGTAATCTTCAGAGTTGAGGATGACCGTAGAGTTGCCTTTATCTGCAGGTAAAATAATAATGTTACTGTTCTGTTTTAGATTTTTTAGGGCTTTTCTTTCAGCCACTGAAATATTATCTGTTGGAGGTTTGGCATTATTTATAATAAAAATCGATTCAATACGAAGAAGTTTCGCCAAATGATTAGGAATGAGTGAACTTGCTTTTTCTATTTTTGTAAGAAGAGATTCTTTTGGGATAAATTTTGGTGAGGGAATAAAATTGAGACCTTTGCTAAGAATATTCGTTTCTGCATCCGTTAATATATGAGAAGATTTGTTCACTACAACCTTTTCAGGATTAATACAGGCATCACTATGACCAGATCTGTTTTGTGTCCGTATTAGATTATTAAATTTCTTGATAAGAGTATATTTATTCTTGTTTTGTGAAAAAAAAAACTTGAAAAATACAACGTTTTTATGTATCGATTATGTGAGGCAATTTGTACCTGTAATTTCCAGTTTGTTTAAATAATTCAATGTTTATTAGTATTCCTTTCCTTTATAAATACCTGAAGAAGGCTGATATATGCCGAAACTAGTAGTATTTATCATTAAAATCTTTATATGTTATCTCGGTCTTGGAGTCATTAAATCTATTTTTTTCAAATGTGTAACAACCGAGTAAAAGCTGATCGCCATATATATATATATATATATATATATATATATTTGTATCCATTTACTTTTATATTAAAGAATATGATGATTAAAAGTAAAAAAAGAAGGATAACAGGACACTATATTTGATATTTTAAATTAAAAATCTTATTTGTATCCATTTTTGAAATTCCTGATAAAATTTTTATTAAATTAAATTGAATAATTTTTTTTTTCAAAATCACTTTTTGTTAAAATAACGGTGTCTCACATAATGGAAAAACAAAAGATTCACATTTTCTAAGAGAAAGCAAATCAAACAAATCAAAAGAGTAATAAGGAGAAATAACGACAAAACGACAAAATTCAATTCTTTTGGTGAAAACTGCTCTCGGTGTTAGCATTTGGGAGGAATTGGTTCTTGCATAAATTCCTTTCATAAGTGAAAGTAGCTGCTACATAACTTCCTGTGCAAATGTGAGTAATTTACTTTATAAAACAAGCATATCTATGAGATTTTAATATTCTTGGAAACAAATCTGATTAATATGAAATAAATCCTAAAGTAAATTCTATAGAATGTATAAAATAAGTGTAAGTTATGTTTGTCATTTTTGAAGTATTTATCAAAATGTGCCGCGTTTTACACAAAACATTTTTCGCAACCAAACTCTTATTGGGATGCGGATAACATCCCAATAACAGTTCGAATAAAGATTTCATTTCACTTCCATCGAATTAGTATCGTAAATGTTCAGTTTTTATAATAGCCAATAAGATCGCAAGATTATTATTAGGGATAGAGAAAATTTTACTTGAGAGCTGTATTTTTTCGAAGACTGCGAAAAAAAAAAAAGATAGGGTGATCAAATTTATGAGTAGATCTTGCAAAATGCTCATGAAGGAAAATCAAACCATTCTCATAATAGCTAAATACATTCTGAATTATGCATCATAAAGATAGAAAATATTGTGCACGTATTTCAAAACAAGAAAAATCTCTACCCCCAGGCGTGTTGGAGATTTTAAATAAAAATAAATAGTAAATAATATCATCCTAATTCTAAAAGATCACCCCCCCCCTAAAAAGGATGACTAAAGTTTCTTTCACAACAATAAAGTGCACACACACACACATGCACAAATTGTAAATTGCTGTGTGATAATTTTTAAATACTTCTACATAACTAGCAAATTTGCACGAAATTAAATGTATTTAGGCAAAAAAGGGAACTTAGATCATAAGATATTTCAAGATATTAAGAAAAAAGAAAAAACTAAAATACAAAGATATATATAAAAAAACAATTCATTCAACCGGTTTAATGAAGTCCATTTTTAGATAGAGAGGCTTTAATCTAATACATTCATAAAGCTAACGAAAAAAAACAAAACAAATAGCTTATATAAATAAACTGATAGTAAAATGTGTTGAAATTCATTCGATTAATTTTAATTTAAAATATTAATTATGAATGCAATGTAAATAGGGGATTAAAATGAATATTTTAATTGCATACATTTGTAAACTACTTTGCCACCAACAAGCCACCTCATTAGTTTTATTTGTTTCATAATGAGAGATTTCGACTTCACTCTGTTCTAACTAGTTTTCCATTGGGGCATCTATTAAAACGTAAATTGGCTTTGTTAAAAGTCACCAGTTCCACTAGTTGGGACAGAATGTTTGAGGCTATTGATAATAACCTTGACTATCGGCTCAACCGAAATCTAAATGACCTAATTAAAAATAAGGGCCTCATTTCATCGCAGCTGTATATTGCTGACGAGACTGTGATTTATCACTGAGTGATAAATATGTACCATATAAATACCATAGATCATTCTTGTCACAAATATACAAGGGGTAAATGTGATTGGCAATGTCATGTATTCCTGCTGCTTAGATCATCTTGATAGAGAAGGTTGAGCTATCGGCTCAACCTTCTGTAACAAAGTTCCTATATAGGTTCTAATCACTCTATAGTTCTAATCTAGAAAGGCACGATTTCATTGGATCGTATAGCAGTGCTTCGGTGTTGTTAGATAAGGGTAAATCATTAGGATAAAGTTACAATAATTTTCCTATAAGTTTCCCGTTCTTGTATGATACGTGTTCTGTGCTGCACTGTCCCATTGGAAAAAGCCCATCACAGCAGCATAAAGTAAACAGTGTTCTGCTACATCATTTAGTATTTGTTTCACCGATATCAAGGTGATCTAAGCGGCAGGAATACATGACATTACCAATCACATTTACCCCTTGTATATTTGTGACAAGAATGATGATCTATGGTATTTATATGGTATATATTTATCACTCAGTGATAAATCACAGTCTCGTCAGCAATATACAGCTGCGATGAAATGAGGCCCTTATTTTTAATTAGGTCATTTAGATATTTTCGGAAAGGCCTCAACTTGGTCTTTATCTAAACCTAAAAATTCAGTACAGATTCTATAATTAACAATGCCGAGGCGCTTTCGAAAACGCCACAGACATCCACCACTTCCCTCAAATTTTAGGCCCATATGCGTAGCAAGCATTCAGCAGCTCTCTTTGACTCATCATCTCTAACAATAATGCCAGTTGAGAGCTACTGAACAAGCCACTTGTACACTCTGTCTCTCTCTCTTTTTAGGTTCTTATCTTCAGCCACTTCCATATGATTTCTACTACGAACTGTTGAAGTAGTTTTGGAACAACCATGTACACTGTCCTTTAATGCAGCGCTTCCCGAACTGGGGGCCGTAGGTTTTATTGAGGGGGGCCGTGAAATAATGAAAACAAATGTAAAATGTTTTAAGACTAAGCAGATTTTTTTTAATTTTAAAAGAAACGTATTTAACTTTTATTATTTATTATTTCTTTTTTGTTATTTTTTATATTTTAATCGAAAAATTCACACATTGGTGTTGGTTCCCAACCTTTGCTTCCTGCGTATTTTGGCGCTTAATGAATATTAGTAAATATTGCTTATTCGTATGTTTCATTTCAAAGCAGTGGTTAATTGTATTTACTTTGAATGCTCTCCAGGGAAGCTCCAAATCTTCCTGTTCCTTTCATCACGCGTTCGTAATCAGGGACTGTTGATATTGACTTTATATGCATATCGAAACTCGTTTTATATTATCACTGTCATCCGAGCTAGTTTTCTGTTACCAATAAAAGTTTCGCATATACTTCACACATGAAAAAAAGCTTAAACAAGTTCATGTGGGGAGATAGTAACTCACTTGCAGTGGTAAACAACATGCCTTCCCTAACAGCCACTATACTGCAGAGGCAATAAAAACAAGTACTTTTATTATGCCAGTGAATGAGGAGTCTGTGTAATATATTTATCAACAAATAGTGCAATTAGAGACAACTGGGATAAAAACACACTAATTAATGAATCACATGTCCCCTCATACAGAAACTATGCTGTATAGGCTGAAACGAAACCATATGTTGCATGGGCAAAAACAGTATCTAACTAAAACTATTGTTATTAATTAGATGTGTGTGAGTTCGATTTCCCAAGGTAGCAATAAAATTCAATGGAACATGTTAAAATTCATAAAAGTGTTAAAACTGCCATAACATTCATTATATAATGAATGTTATGGCTGTTTCACATATGGAATTCGGTTGAAGAGAGTTAGCATTTCAACTCAATTGTCAGCTATGCTTTTATCTTTCGGTTGCGCGATCTTTTGTTAATACCGCACCAATCATATGCACGTTTTAATAACCTGTCTGTTTCGCGTTAGCTTAATTACCTTAAAGGGAGAAAAGTCACAAAAGGGAAAAATGTTCCTGGTCTGGGGATTCCCTTATTCAGGTAATATTAACTAATTTCATGTTATCAGTCTGTGGTGTGCCAGTATCGGTAAGTGGTGATATTATTTGATAAATTTAACCCTGAGATGGATAAGTGGCCGATAAAAAAAAAATCCCGCGAACAATCAAAAGCAGAAACAGACTCAAAAAAAAAAAAAAAAAATTGTAACGTGTTGTAGAAGTAAATTAAATATAACTAATATATATATATATATATATATATATATATATTAGTTATATTTAATTTACTTCTACAACATATATATATATATATATGTTGTAGAAGTAAATTAAATTAAATGACTTCTCCCAATGGATCCTATAGTTTAGATTTTCAATTCTGGTTTGGAAGAGACCAGATTTCTGCGGTTTGAAAAGACGAATGTGGTCTTGATGTTCCGAGAAGCGTTTCTGAACAGACCTACATGTCTGTCCAAAGTAAGACAATTTGCAGGAGCATAGAATCTCGTAAAGGCCAGTCAACATCAGAGGTAAGAGTTTGTCCTTAGGAGAAGGTAAAAAGTTGTAAATTTGGTTGACGGGTTTGTAAGTAGTGGCAAAATTGTATTTCTTCATAATTTTAGAAAGAGGTTCGGAGATGCCTTTGACGTACGGTATGGGAATCCTATGGACTTATTCCTGTCTGGTTTGATGTGTGGAGAAGTGAATGACGATTGTTTTAGGATTATATCCATTTAGGATGGCTGTATTTGTGATTACTTCTAGTTCCTGGTTTAGAAATTCTTCGAAGGAGCAGAATTTGTGTGCTCTGGAAACTAGTGATTTAATAATGCCTGATTTCTGAGATGGATGATGAGCAGAAGAATTGTGAATGTAGCGCCTGAAAATGTAGGCTTGCGATAGACAGACGTGGCGATGGAACCGTCTTCTATTCTTTGAATGTGTAAATTCAGAAAGGATACCCTGTGGAGATTCTTTTTCTAGCATAAAAATTGATGCGACGGTGAAGGAGGTTTATTTTATCTAGAAACAGTTGTAATTCCTGTTCGTTATGTCGATGATGTATTTGCAGTCTGGTATTATCCTGAACAGGAATTACAACTCCCTGAAGTTCTCGCTTAATAATAATATATATCCTGACTACTTTGATTGATCAGACCGACAGTATTCAACCGGCACATATGGCTTAATTCGACTAACTCTGCACGGTGTTCTACATTAACTATCTAAACCGCTTGTTTACCGTTGTTTACATAAGCGGTTTACAAAGGTAAACCGCTTATGTAAACTGAATGTAAACCGCTTGTTATTACAAGTAATGATCGACATTTAAAATATTAATCCAGCCAGAAAACATTCTGAACCATACATTAAGAGTAATATATATTTTCCCCTCCACATGATTTTATACCATCTGTAATAGGCAGCTTTATATTCTTACACAACTTATGAGATAAGTATAAGAATATTCTGTGATATGTTCTATGTATTATGTATGAATTACAAATAAAAAAGAACAACATCCAAGTATAGATTCTGCCGAGATACTTATCCTTGAAAAAAAATAAAGAGACGTGAAAGGGAACCTTCAAAATAGTTTGGCCGTTTACTTATTTTTACTTATTTTGTTTTCTTTTGCGTACTTTACTCTTGTTATGTAAAATCTTAAATTCAATATCACTTTGATATTGAACTAGAGGTCGTTATTATGAAACTATCAGTGGGTAGGAAACATACAATTGTACAGAATATCAGTAGATGTTTCAGTATTTATTTTTTCGGTATTTATTTGTGTGTGTGTGTGTGTGTGTGTGTGTGTGTGTGTGTGTGTGTGTGTGTGTGTGTGTGTGTGTGTGTGTGTGTGTGTGTGTGTGTGTGTGTGTGTGTGTGTGTGTGTGTGTGTGTGTGTATGTGTGTGTGTGTGTCGCGATTCGTCACTTCATTCCTTCATCTCAATGGAATAGTTTCCACTCAAAGCCAGCTTTGTACCTTACAAGATTAACAGAGGATTTTGTGCGGTGATACATAGCTTGTGTGCTAATGGCCTTTCATGGAAATCGATGGCTACACAGTTCAGTATGGTGATGCTCTAGTTCAAACCTCCGTTAGTTGTGCTGTAATCGCAAGACCTAACTGATGAGAAATATGGGAACATACAGTAATATCTTATTTGAAGTCATTTCATTGTAATTCAAATCTCATATCTAGTAGATACATAATTCTAAATTACATGGTGCTGAGGCTCTTATAGCTCTTACAGTCATCCACTGATGATTTATTATTATTATAAGAGTACCATATCCAAATCCAATGTTCCGTTCATTAGTATATTGCACTTTGCTTATTTTATGAAAATATATAATGATGACCCAATTATGCGGTAGAAATTCTCTCTCTCTTTCTCTCTCTCTCTCTCTCTCTCTCTCTCTCATTTAACAGCAATAAGTCAATGAGAAAATATAGAATTCCATCTTTTGAAAATTCTTACACATGGCACGATACGTTAGTCGCATTTTGCAGGATAGGAAGGACCTAAGGTTATTATTATTATTATTACTGGCAACTCCAAAGAGTCCTTAGACTCATCGAGGTTAGTTATGCATTTAGATTATTTAAATATTACATTATTTGTATGATTTGTTTTATTTTTTAAATAGTTTTTTAATATTGTTGCAGTTGTTTACACTTAGGCAGACGTTATTTTTAATTTTACTTTTTATGCCTGTAACCTTTCTTCAATTTTTTTAAGAAAAATCAATTTTTCTTCTGTCAGCCCTTTTTGTAGTCCAGATCTCGCACTCATGCGTCATTGTGGGAATACTATAGCTCTGACTACTCTACGTTTGGTATTTAGAACGATGTCTTTGCTTTTCCAGATCTTATTTATGCTGACTATTACGGTATGGCCCAGATCGATTCTACGCTTTATTTCAGGGTGGATCTGTCACTGCGGTCACTTTGTAAACCAAGGAAGACGAAATCCTCAACTGATTCAGTTTCTTTGTCATTACTTTTAAACTTCACTTCTTCACTAGCGGCTGTTGTAATGATTTTTGTTTTCTTTTTTGTTAAGGTGCAGTTCCATTTTTTCACTTTCTTTCTTGATTTTCAAAATTAGATTTAGCATGTTTTCTTCTCTTTCTGCATATAAGGTTATGTCATCTGCATACTTTAAGTTGTTCATACTTCTTCCTCCTGTCTTCACTGCGGTATTGTATGAGTCCATATCTAATTTCCTCATGAAAGTAATTCATAATTTCCTCATTCCAGGATCTCAGATAATTGAATTGGTTCGCTAGTTCGATTTTATTGCCATTTAGAATTAAGTCATCTGTTAGCGAAGGGTTGTTACTTATTATCATAAGTTTTGTTTTTGGGTGTTAATTTATCGGGCAACTTCTGTGCTTTCTTTGTTTATGCTTTCTAGGATTAGTTGAAGATCTTGAATATTTGTTGTAATTAAAGCAGTTTCATTTGCAATGCGTAAGTTATTTATTAATTGGCCGTTTATGATTACGCCTTCCTTTTTCATTCTAAGGCCTTCAGAAATAAGACTTCTAAGTAAATGCTAAACAGAAGTGTAGATAGTACACATCCGTCTCTCACTTCTCTTTAAATTCTGATATTGCTTGTCCTAATGCTGTCTATTAAGACACAAATGCGGCCTGGTCCCAGTAGTGTTTTTTAATGATTCTAACATCCTTATTATCTAGGCCTAGTTGTTTTAAAATTTTTATGAGTTTATTATGCTGCACCTCATCAAAAGCTTTTTTGAAATCAATAAAACCAATATAAGGTCAGATTGTTGGTCTCTGCATCTTTGTGCAAAGATACTTGATCAGAAAAATGTATCTCTCGTTCCTACGCCACTTCTGAAACCAAACTGAGTTTCACTAATGAGATCATCACATTTTTTTTTGTTCTGGTATATTCTGTTATGAATAACTTTTAGGAATATTTTGAGAGTCTAGCTCTTCAGGAAAATCAGCACAAGTGTTTGTGTTAGGTTTTTTAGGCAGTGGAATGAATATAGAGTTCATCCAGTCAGAGGGTAGACTACTAGTATAAATTCTGCTGAATAAGTTTACGATTTTATCAATATTACTGTCATAGATTAGTTTGATAATTTCTGCTGGTAGTTCATTCGGTCCCCACCCTTTACCATTGCTTAATAATTTGAGCATCTTTATTATTATTATTATTATTATTATTATTATTATTATTATTATTATTATTATTATTATTACATGACACCTCCAGGAAGTCAAAAGACTCATCGAGAGTGGGTACCCAATGCCCGGGGCTAGGGTCTTTGCCGCCCGCATACAAATTCTATATGTTTTTAGTTGTTCAAAACGTTCTATTAACGAACACATTTCAACGTCTAGAAGTGTATAAAACACATTCACTCTAAATTTATCTACTGGCGATTGTGACGTTTCGTCATGATGCTCATAGTCAAATTGTCGTGTCTCCTTTCGTCGTCGAACTTCCGTACCGGTTTTACATTCTTGTTCTTCATCCACCTCTTCACTCAGTTCTTTTGGCGTTTTTAGAACTTCTTTAAAATTTGTATCTGATCGATACTCTTGTAAGAATATTTTTAAGTTTTCGATAGATTCTAAAGCAAGTGTAATGCTTATATTTTTGTCTTGAAGAATTTTAATCACAAGCTTTATTCTGTTAAGTAAATCATGCCAAATTATAAGAGAGAAAATAAATTTGTAATCCTTCATTTTAGCACACACATAATGTTTGTGCTTCATGCTGAGTTTCTTTATTAAAATTTTCATTATTTAAAATTTCAAAAAGTGCATCGTAAATTTCTCCTAACTGATATCGTAGAAGGCTGATTGCATTAATTTAACTTTCCCATCGCGTTTCTGATGGCTGTTTCAATGTTAACTATTTTACGAACTTTAAAAGGATTGCCCAACGTTTGTAAGAGAATGAAAAGAAATTATATATTTCTTGAATAATTGTAAAAAAACTAATTGTATCTGCATTCACTTTGGCTGCATCGTTAATGATTAAATTTAGAGTATGAGCAGCACATGGCACGTAAAAAGCTCGAGGATTTTTGTTCAACAGCAAATTTTGGAGCCCATATTTTTTCCCTTTCATATTTGCCCCATTGTCATACACTTGACATCGCATGTCTTCAATGGGAATGTTCTATTTTTCCAGTTTATCCATTATTGTTGTACATAAACCACGTCCTGTGGAATCTGATACATCTGCAAAACCTAAAATGTTTTCCCTGATCTTGACAATTCCATTGTCACAGGAAACAAAGCGAATAATAATGGTCATTTTTTCTGTTTTACTTGCATCAGGTATGCAATCTAAAATTATAGAATAATATTTAGATTTTCGAATTGATAATAAAATTGTATCCCTGATTGCGTTACTTAAAGTTTCCAATATTTCATTTTGACTATTTATACTCAAATAGTGTACTCTATTGTTTCCTTGTAGGGCCCTTTCATCATGATTTTCCATAACAGGAAAATCATGTTGAAAGGGCCCAAAAATTAAACTTTGCAAACAGTTCGACTAATTTTAAAAAATTGCCGTTATTCCTTTCATATATTTTTCAGGTGATCCACAAAAAGCTAAATTTTGGCTACCAAGGAATTTTATAATTTCACTCAAGCGTTCTAAACACTCGTCCAATGTTTCTTTTCCATTTCATATGTGCTTTGAGTCTGGCAATCAATAGTAGTTTTGTTATTTAAATTTGTATCAAGTTCCTTTCATTTTAAGAAATTTTTCACGTGAGTTAAACTAGTCTCATGTCTATGCAGAGTTGTACTTACATTCTCTAATCGTTATAACCTTCTACAAGACTACTTGATTCAGTAGGTGCGAAACGTTTGCAACAAAAGCAAAAAACAGAATTTAAAGTGTCGGAATAAATGAGCCATGTTCTTGGCACGAGCTCCCCATTTTCCATTTTTCTATTATAATACGTGTCGCCAAATTTACGACCATATGTATCTCTGAAATATATTATATTTTTCTTTGGAACAGGCCCCATTTCAATTAAAACAACTCACAATCTTTCATCAATATTTCCACATTCACCTGGATCTTCTAAATTTACAGAGACTAACAATGTGTTAGTTTCGTGGTCAGCTACAACTAAATCTTCTCCTAACTGTTTTTCACTTAAATCCTGCGTCTTGTTATTTTGTTCAATAGTTGCAATAGTACTTTCATGAAACTGAATGATGTATCAACTCTGATTTCTGATCTATCGAGTTGGTTACAATCTGCATCAGAATATTTTAATATTTTAACAAATTTATTAAGAGCCCCAGCTTGTTTCTTAATATCTGCTTCTTTTGTAGCATGACGCTTACGATTTTGTGCACCAGATAACTTTTAATTTTTGATTCCATTTCTATTTTATACCCACAAGAAATTATTACACAACACAATACAGAGGCGTAAAATAGGCCACACTGCGCTATTGTCAGTAGCCTACTGAGAAGCATACTGTTATTAATCTACTGTTGCTATCCTGTCATTATTGCAACATTGTAAACTTTTATTATTATTTAACTTTGTATACTTGTAATTTCTATTAATTACTTGTGATGTCTTTTTTCTTTACTTTATAATTTATTGTTCGTTATTTTAATGTGGCTGGGCGTGCTTTCTTTCTCTCTCTCTCTCTCTCTCTCTCTCTCTCTCAGAATCTCTCTTGTTTATATTATTACATGATATGTTTACAAGAAAGTCAAATAACATTTATTTACATTACTATGAAATGTATACAAATTTAAACATTAGGGAGATTATTTTCTCTATCCTTCTATAAAAACTCTTTAGCAAAATTTAGAACCTTTTTTCTTCAACTTTAAATACTTTCTTTAACACAAAAAGTTATCAACTCCCAGTTTACAAATTTTACTTATTAAACTCCAAGCTTACTCGCAAATAAGTTACCTAAATCTCTCTGTAAATTTATCTTTACAAATTTGATATCAACTTCTACCATGCCAATTGATTCTCTTAAGGACACTTCTTAACCTTATTAAATATTAAACATATATCTTAAATGTCTTTGAAATACAACTATAAGAGGAATTACATCAAGGTTTTGAACTTACAGGCTCTGTTTCTCACAATCAGTATCAAAAGTCTTTCACTAAAAGTTCTATGGCAATTCTTTCATCTCAGATCTTCATCCGCAATTACGCTTTGGCTATATCTCATTGGGAGCGTAGCGGGACTCGTACAGATCCGGAAAAATGTTATTCTCCCACGGCTAAAAGAAAAACTTACGAGCGAAGGTACTTCGGGAAATTTGCCTCACCTTTTCTCCTCTACTTGGCTTTGCCGAAAATGCTTGGACGACTGCTGACTCAAGTAGCTTGAATTGCCGCCTCTAAGAAACTGAAAATTCCACCTCCAAGAAAAAATGAAACTGCCATCAACTGTCAATCAGCATCCCTCTCTGGACTTGAAACTTTTCTCTTCTACGGCGTTTGGGACTTCTCCTTTCAGCAATTTGAAAGCCCCAACTGTGGCCTAGAAGTCGTTTCTCTCCAGCAACGTCTCTAACCGAGAGGCACCTTTCTGGAAATGGAAAATTCCTCTCTCAACCAACGACTGGATCTGGGATGCTCTCTGACAATATCTGGAACTGAGCAGCTCTGTCTCTCTTCGGCAGCGTCTGGGACCATGTAGCTTTAGCAATGTCTGGAACTGGGCAGCCTCTCTTGTGGATGTCTCTGGAACTGAGCCCCCCCTCTACTTCTGCAGCAATCTTTGGATCTGGGCAGACCCTTCTGTTTGCTTCAGTTCCTTTTTATTATGCCTCCTCTGAGACCTTGCATAAATTTTGGCAACACATCCAAAGAATCGGTATGATTCTTTCTTCTTAAATTTCAAGTTCGGCATGCCTTTTGTTCTCCTCGACTTTATTTTAGTTGGCGGCCATTGGAAAGTTATTTAAACCTTTCTGACTGACTTAGCAGATGTTTACACTTTGAGCCTGCAAGCCTTTCTCATACAAACAAATTTTAATAACAATCTTTCTAATGCCTCCATGTAGATCTATTACATGCAACTTCGCCGATAAAAACATTGCCTTTGTTTTTAACACTCCAACATATTCTTATTAAAGCAGTATATACAGTTAACTTCCAGAGTGTTATTTACAATAACATCTAAAACAAACTATACAGAGACAAACAAACTTTATTTTTACAATATTCACATGGGATGTAACCTAAGTAAACAATCGAATGTAATGTGCTTTGGAATATTTAAGCTACAATCGAGTTTTTACAGTACCATATAACTGATTACGTAGCAACAAATGTTTTGTACGAAAATTCGTTTCTGCGCATAAAAACCATTCACCGTTTCACTTTAGATTCTGCAGGCAAGCATTTAGCCTGCTCTCGCTGCAAAATTGTAAACAGCCAGCAATATTCAATTTTTTTTAAAATTATTATTCGGTTATTCATCTTAGCCTTTTGGCTGGAAAGCAGCTACGCTAACCACTCGGGCAAGCCTTTACTACTTCAGACTTCAAGATAGCTGAGCCTGTGTGACTATATTTCTTGAATTTGTTCTCTTATATATATATATATATATATATATATATATATATATATATAAAGTTTAAATTACTTGAGGTTCTAAATTCTAAATAATATTGCTATTTTTATTTAAGTTGTCATTAATGGCGAACGCAGTAGACTCTGCAGATGCGTCTCGAAACACTTGTTTACAAATAAAAAGAAAATATTCAGTTTTTTTTTGTTTACTGCATAAAACTAGTGATATAAGAAGTGTTTTCGTTAGAGATTTTCTTTTCTTTTCTTTTTGTTAGGTGAATTCCATAGACGTAACGCAGCTGTGTCAAATTCTAATTATTATTAGAGTGCGCGCACACGCCGATATCGCTGATCCTTGTTTATAGTTTTCAAGTTGTTTTAACTCCTGTTTTTAATTCGAAAGTAATACAGGGTAATTCTAATTGTCACATTGAAGACGTGAAACCGTTTAAGCAGATTCCAAATTATGTGTGCTGAAAGTTGTAGACAGATTGGACTGTGGTCACCAACGAGGGAAGAACAAAGGACGTCGCCATTTTTACATTCATATTGCAGTTGTTCAAGGAAGGAAAGGTGAGTCGTGAAGTGTATCAAATGCTTGAGGAATGTATTTTCCGATTGAAATCATATAACGTGTAAAAATGCCTTAGAAATCTCCACTTTGCCTGTGTCGGCCTTTCAGAAACAACCTCCCAAAGAAAATGGAATGCGAAACGCGAGGAATGGAAGTAGTATTTATTTCCATTTATGTAATTTACTAAGAATCACTTCTATGCTCATTAAATAATCTGATTTTTGATGTGCCTTCTTCCTACCTTCTTGTAAGTATACTCCATCTGCTCAAATTAAGCCGATTAATATTTCTTAGTTAATTAACTGTCACAAAAAACAAGAAGTGTTTTCATACCGAAAGAGATTTTCATATCTAGTATTCAAGAGGGCGCGATTGGTAGGAATAAGTAAGATAATCAGTTACACTCTTTTAAATAACTCATATACAGTGTCAAGTATAAACTGATTGTGTAAGCAACAGATATTTTCGATTAACTGCGATTATATTTCATCAACATTAATTGGTAAGTAAACGTAACTTATGCTTTTAAGTGGGAAAATATGTTCTGTTTAAATTAAAAGATTTAAAATCTTTTTTAATTTAGAATTACTTGAGATCCTTTGTTATAGTTACAAAGATTAAAGTGTAAGCAAACGCTAAACCATACAGTAATGGGCATAAATATTCATTCAAACATACATTATTTTAAAAAAAGAAGGCGATATTCATTATTTAAAAAAATAATATGTAAAAGATACTTACGAATTTATTGGTTCCAAAAAGCTGCGCGTTAGGAATGTAAAAGCCGAATATATAACGGGAAAATATGGTGCAGAAAAAAATGCAGTTAATATAACAAATAAATAATGATTTCTTTTCTACAGAGATAGGAACATTTTCGCCGTCCTCTGAGCATAGGAACGAAATGAAAAAAAAAAAAAAAAAGAAAGAAAACATTAAGAGAAAATAAAGAAAGAATAACTTTATCACCACTGATTTTAATTTTTGATAGTGTATGAACCATTCATAATATTAACCATTATAAGAAATGAGAATATTTTTATTTATTTATTTTTATGTTTATTTTTCGTGACTAGGAATAATTTTGTTTCAGTCAGTCTGGGAAAGAAAAAAAAAACTACAAATGGATTGCTTCCTCCATTTTCAAGAATTCTGCCGTCTGCAGAAGTTATATTACTTTGTGCAGGGCTGGGAAATCTGTCCTCGAAATGTTCTTCAAGATTAATAACATGAAGGCGTTTTTGAATAGCGAGAGAGGCTTATAAGTCGGCCAGCTCTTTGGCAATATCTCCTGTGAATTTTACCAAATCTGTTTAAATTCCTGCTTTACATGTAACTGATTCTCTACTCTCCTTTACAACTCTGGATCGCAGCTACGTTTCTTGCACTTTTGCATAAGTATCTAGCACAAGTAGAAGCATTTGAATACTTCCACTTACATTTATGTAAGTGGAAGTGATGTAACAAATTACAAAGTTTGAGAAAGTTCAGAAATAGTTCGATTTTATCAGGTACTCGATCGCCGTTAACAGCTGTCAATAAAAGTACATAATGAAATTATTTTGTTTAGTTTGTGATCTTATCTGAAAAAGATATACGTTTTGATTTTATCTAGTTTTCATCTCACGATAAATGAGCGCCTCACAGCCAACTTCGCAACTGTTTAGATGCAATCTCTTCAAAGTTATATCTCCGCTTTCGACTTGTCGTTTCCAATACACATCTAAAGCATCATATCTGTTACTTCATCGTCATCAGGGCAGCAGCAAATGTTTAGAAGTTTCACAGTCATTTCTCTAGGGAAACAGCAGATGTGATATCGATAAACTCCTAAACGACACGTATGTCATTTATGGTTTAAAGAATAATAGTCAGTTAGTTGTCTCAAGTTTTTCTGCAATAAAACCTAAAACTGATGAGGATACTTGATATCTGTTAAGATGCAGTTATACAGGTTAACTTTACGACGACATAAACTAATGTCGTTATTTACTAATACATGCCAGTTTGCTTGCGGTTTCTTTTTTTCATTCGTCACTATATATGAATTCATTCAAGTGCTTCTGAATGGAATTAAAGAACATTCTTTGAATAATAAAAATAACTAAAAAATACAAGTAAAAATAAATATATCATGTTTACACAGGGTGTCCCAAAATTCACGCAAGATTTAAATTTAGCGCCATTTGTGCGGTAAAGTGTTGCCAACGAAAAAAAAGAGACAGCTGACAGTTCAGGATTATTAAAAATGACCACACACACAGCGAAGAGAGTTCGTTGAATGGATTATGGAACAACAACAAGTGGATGCTTATTTTTCGAACAAAATCATCTTCAGCGATGAGGCTCATTTTCATCTTGATGGCTTCGTTAATCGACAAAATTGTCGCATTTGGGGTTCAGAAAATCCACGAGTGATTGTTGAGAAACAAATGCATCCACAACGTGTCACTGTTTGGTGTGGATTTTGGGCTTGAGGCATCATCGGTCCATTCTTCTTCGAAAATGCGCCTGGTAAGGCAATAACAGTTAATGGTGCTCGCTATCGCGACATGATAATCCAGTTTTTTGTGCCTAAATTGCAAGATATGGATATGGACGACATGTGGTTTCAACAAGACGGTGCCACATGCCATACAGCCCGAGAAACAATTCAATTACTGCATGCGTCATTTCCCCGTCGTGTAATTTCCCGTTTTGGTGATTAGAATTGGCCGCCCAGATCATGTGACTTAACGCCGTTTGACTTTTTTCTATGGGTTTTTTTGAAGTCAACGACCACCCACGCCTCGAAGGAGGAAATTGAGCGCTGTATCAACGAAATTCAGCCACATTTATGGAAAACGGTCATGAAAAATTTCGACAAAAGAGTGCGTATGTGCCAGCAAAGCCGTGGAGGCCATTTACCCGATATGCTATTCCATGCATAACCCTATACTGTATACTTTATGAATCAATAAGAAATTACAATTTTTAATTAAAAACCTGTGTTTTCTATGAAAATTACTTCTTACGTCAATTTTGGGACACCCTGTAAAATATAACGCGTATTTTATAGCCTCTGGATGGTCTGTTATTTTAATAGTACACCAGCAATTTTTCTTCAAGCAAAATATATAAATATATTGTCTTTTCTTTGTAATACAGCAGTTCCAATTTCCTTGTAGGGCACTCTTCTTTTGCTTCAGAAGATCCGACATATTAACCTTTCTACTAAGATAAACAGTTTTCGTTTTCTTGGGAAAATTATGAAAGTGTGTTACAATATTTCTTCTTCCATATCTTGTTCAGAAGAAGATGAACTGAACTTCTTACGGAACAAGATACCTTCCTCCTAAAAAATTCTCGTTTCCTTCTTCAGATCCGTAAGGCTTTACAGTCAGTAACTGTGATTCAGAAATACAGTCTGAAACCCGATTCCTGCGAGGACTTCTCCTCGCAGGAATCGGGTTTATAATTCTTACTTTCAAACAAATGCACGCAATTAATAGACATAATTTACTGGCCTCAGAGTTTATTGAATTATGGACGAAGCTTCAGGTACTTCCACCAGAATTTCAAAAAAAATAAAAAATAAAAATAAAAAATAAAATAAAATAAATCTTTGCTTTCAGGAAGAGGAAGAAAAACCTTCCATTTTGTTTATTGCCTTCTTAGTAATATATCTTTAGCAAAAGATGTACCAACTTCCTACTCGCTTCAAAAAGAAAAAGATGTTTACTTGGGAAAATTATGAAAAACTGTGTTTCATATTTTTGTTTCAAATTTGTGTTTCAAACTTCTTCATAAATCTTTTGCTTCAGAAAAAAGAAGGAATTATGATGATGCACATGTATACCCTTTATAACCTTCCTTGAAAATATAGCAATCTTTACTTTAAAGAGAAGACAAAAATGAAACATCTAGACATAATCTAACTAAACTAAACATCACAGAAATAATACGCATATATTTCTACCTTTCGAATAAAACATCACCGCTCTTCATCTTCTTCTTATTCTTCAGAGAGAATTTGCTATTATTGTTCTACTTTTTTGATCTTTAATAGAACTTCATATTCTTCCGTCCAGATTTATTACTACCTGCCTGATATTGAGAAAACATTTATAAAGCTGTATTTTCATAAAGAATATACACATTTCTTACTGCCTTATTAGTAATGTAACCGACATTCAGAAAGATGTCGAAGGAAAAAATTACTCTAACATTTCAAGAAAATTGTTATTTTTTTTTTTTAAAAAATTAGTATTATCATCTTATGTTTTGCTATCGTGCAATGTGTGCAAGAAAGCTTAATCTTTGAACCTCTGCAGGGAATACAAATTTCCTGTTTTGCTTTTCCTTTTAACTTTGAAAAACGTTTTCTAATTGTTGGAACTCTAACCAAATATACCTAGTATTCAACACATCAGAAATTTCTTCTAGAAATTTCTATTGTAAAAAAAAAAAAATGATTTCTGCAATAATCAATAACTACTTACTGTTATCCACATCCCCTATCGGAATTTCAAGTACAAGACAAGAAAACTATTTAGCAGGAATATTATTTCGCTTCTTTCGAATGTTGGAAAAATTTAATTATCAGTGAATTTTCTTTCTAAAAATTAGCTATCACTCCAGAAATTTGGACAAACGACGTTTATATAAATGATAGAGACTGATTTCTACAACATTATATTTAATAAATACAGTATTCAATAAATTAAAAATTATTTTTCAACAAAGTTCAATAAGATTGCAAAAATATTTTTTTTATTTGATTCTCACTCTTGAAAGGTGTTTTAAAGCGATAGTACCTTAGAACTATCGCTTAAATACCTCAGAATATATATATATATATATATATATATATTATTTTCTTAATCCGAAAAATATCCTGAAGAATACATCTGAATTTAGAGCACCGAGTTGGTCTTTTTGAAGTGTGAGACAGAATAAGCTTCAAATACTGATAGGATTGATTATTTTAATATTCAATTTCTAAATTTCTGAATCTGTCGAGACACCATTTTAGAGTTTAGTTTTGAAACCGAAGTTAAAATAATGCAAAGGAAGACCTGATAGAGCTTGGTTGGTTGGTTGGTTATTTTGGATATACGACGGAAGCGATTCATCCTTTGAGGCCAATGTATTATGTGTGCTAACTGAGTAAGTTGTTATGATCGGTTGTCTGTTTTTCGGGATGAAAACCCGAATTTCCTGGAGGAGAAATCTTGCAATTTTTAACAGAAATGTAATAAAGAAAGCAAGATACAATATAAAACAAACACAATGTCGAAAGATAGATTCCAGTTAGAGAGAGAGAGAGAGAGAGAGAGAGAGAGAGAGAGAGAGAGAATGTATTATTCATCCATGTTAAGATGACTTTCATCTGAAATGTATGACAATATTTTGTCTGCTTCAGTATATTTGTCTTTAAAAGCAGCCCTTTGTTCACAAATGCTGAAGGTTCCTCGTATCTTGCCTTTGGCGATCTCCCAAATGTTTGACGACTACCGTAGTGATGTTAATCGCTCTATTGGAATACCACTAGAATTTCAAAATGACAAAGAAAACAAAGAATGCAAAACTATAATCTACGATAGTAAGAGAAATAACTTCTCCAAACTTGAGTAACTTATTTTTCACAACTAATTTAGCAATTCATGTGAGATCTCATTGCAGAGGGTAATTATCAAATATTAGCTGATCTGCTACTATCCTTTCCACTTTGCTGGGCCTTGGAGTTTTATTCGTAAGGTAAAATCGCATGATTACCATCTGAAGTATGAAAAAACTAGCTTTCAGAAAGTACTTCAACAAGAAGAAAACTGCTGATGACGGGCAATTATTTATGGACAGTTAAATATGTTCTAAAAAATAGGACGATGTATACACATTGCAAACCAACTGCATTTGGTTGTGTCTAAACATTACTTTCAAAGCAAATGCCATGGTAATTAATAAAAAAGAACGACCGTAGAAGACGAAAGGACTGGAAGTGAATCTAGATGTTTATGAGAAATATGTGTGAGAAATTGTGAGAAATATATATCGAGTACTTATTTCAACATGGTGTGTGTGTGTGTATATATATATATATATATACACAGTATATACATATATATTTATATATATATATATATAAATATATGTAGGCGACATTATCAGCCATTAGACACATAAAAATGCTACTTCCCTCAAGGAATAAACAAGAAGAACTAGAAATATAAAACATATTGCTAATACAGTTGATACGTGACTTAAGAAATTGAGTACTAAATCTCACTTGATTCGGAAAGAATTAGAATCGTATAAGTCCACTTCACTACAGAAACTGCAATTCTGAAGGAAGAATGAGCCAAAATATTATGTAATCTTGGGTAATCTACATGTTGTGCGAAGTTTATCCAAAGGAGTGGCAAAAGAGAGAAACTGTTAGGAGAGAGTGGCATTTCAAATACGAGTATAGCTCGACCACTTATACTGAGGTCAGTAGAAAGGAAAATAAAGGATCATTAAATATCGTAATGTCTGGGTTATGAAAGCATGGAGGCTGTGGATTTTGTCAATATGGGTATAATAATTTTTGTGAAAAAAGAATAGGATTTTTTTTTAACAAAATTATAAAATACAGTTATCAAATTTCAGAGAAGGAATTTGTGTAATGATTTTATTAATAAAAGTCGGTAATTTTAATTAATTAAAATGGAAAGAGAGTCTCCTGAAAAACACCTCAGCAAGTGAGGTGTTTTTCATGATACGGTCGCCTATCATGAAAATATTAATACTCTTAAATGCATTTAGAGTTTGGATCCGGAAATGTAATTATTCACTAAGTGGCGTTCAAATCGTTGTATCCGTTGCAGATTCTGAACATTTAAATTTTTTTAAATTCCATACTTTACATTTTCTTCACATTTTCTTCACATTAAAAATAATGTGAAGAAATTGTCTGCTTCTATAAAAAAGTTATTATATTATTTTAAAATAGAGTTTCACTAATATTTAAATTCGTTTGTTCAATACTGATGAAGTTCTCTGTAAATAAATAATGATTGTTTTTTATAAGAAAATACAAACAATATTTAATATATATATATATATATATATATATATATATATATATATATATATATATATATATATATATATATATATATATATATATATATATATATATATATATATATATATATATATATATATATATATATATATATATATATATATATATATATATATATATATATATATATATATTGCATTGACATCATAGCACATCATGAATTATACATGTGTAGACTTACAAGGAAAGACAAAATAATAGAAAGGCATATTTTTCAGTGAACACTTCTGCAAAAGACCATAAAATTGACTGAGATTGAAATTATTTTTAAAGATAAGGGACAAGCATTTTCCCTTAGCTTTTTTGGTTATGCTAAACTTAAAGGACGTCTTATCTTATATTTGAACAGAATAATGCTTCTTCTAAAATACCTCTAATTATTCCTAAAGTCGTATGTAAAAATCCTTTGCAGTCACTTAACTGTCATTGAAAATGAGGTGATTCCATTAATTTTCTTCCTCTTATATGTCTTACGTCTTCTCCTTTGTAACATTCGAGCTTGAAAGGCAATCTGTACGCGGATTATAAACTTCAAATAAAAGTTACTGCCACAGTTATTTCTCGCACAGGTTTTGAAAAGAAGGTAGCACCACATCTGTAATGAGTGCCACAGTTTACAACATCAGCGGACATTATATGGAAAGAATAATCTTGGTTCAATCTCTCGTTGATAGATGAGAAGCCTAGAAAGGAAAGAGGAAAATACATCAACACATTGATAAACATCATGATATTAATGCAGCAGAATTATAGAAATAATATGAAATATTCGTAACCATTGAACAGTGAAAGAGAGAGAGAGAGAGAGAGAGAGAGAGAGAGAGAGAGAGAGAAAGAGTTACAGAAATATTTTCTTCATAGTTGTGAAAAAATCTTAAAATTAACTTGTTTTTTAGTACGCTCTTATAGGAAAACATTAACGGTAGGTATGCTTCCTTCAGCTGCACATTGAGCACTCAGAGGCTTTATATTTTCACCACAACAAAAAAGATGAAAAAGGTATCTGGCAGAGTAAAACCTAGTGATCTAGGAGACCATGACATGGACTTCCTCTCTTTTTCTATCTTCCTCAATCCATAAGCTGTAGAAATTGTCTAATCAGAAATGCTTTCGTCGGAATGAGTTAATGCGGAGGAGCTTCACCATGGAAGAAGTATCCGAAGGACTGCAGAAATTTGCAACATTTCAAGATAATGCCCTCCTCCATGTTTCTGGTGTTTGTCCAAAGAAGATGGTCCATTTATAAAATACTAGTATCATTTAAAAATCATCCATATTACTGTTTAGCTAGATTTTCCTTTTCTTCTCAACGTATAACTAATTTCCAATAAATGTTTCTAGAGTTTGACAGAAATTCCTCCATTGGCGGCATTACTTCCTCATTCATTGGTACGATCAAACACAAGAATCTGCACATGAGTGAAAGTCTTCATGAGACTGTAACTTTAATGCGATTTTTCAAGCCTTAAAGGTCTCTAAAGCGAGAATTGCATATTGTCTAATTATGCGCTGTACTAATGCTTCAGGGTTTCTGCTTTTTTGTGTATGATTATCATAATTTTTTTTATTAAGATACAAGGTTGATAGCAATAGCTTTCAAATAATTATTGTATACAATCGGATAATAATTAAAACCTGAATACTGAATAACCAATTTTTTTAAATTTAAGAAGCACTTTATCGATAACATTATCGAAAAGTAATTATATAGAGATTCTTACAATTTGTGGAATTATTCGTCTTTCTGTATGACACACAGTATGTCACCAGTACTAGAGTGAAATATCTGAATATAATGGTACTATTACCGCAGATACTTTTACGAAGATATTGCTAAATGGGTCAACCGACTGGAATACGCATTGTAGTCGACTGCAAAAATAATTTCGTTTATCATTTACCTTGTCAAGTGTTCTTAGGATGACAAACGTTTTTAAACATAATAAGGAAGGCTCCTTGTACATTCATTCAAAAAATTAGTTTGTAAACTATAAACGACCAAAGAGAAAAATGAAACCTCCAACTTTTAATGAGGTTGAAATTTCAGACTAAGCGGGCAGCATATCGTTATTCAAAGGTAACAACGGAACAAGATTGGATTATTGTCTATTTAACTCCCCCCCCCTCTCTTCTTTATAAATATAAATTTAAGAAACCTACGTTCAGTGGTTTGCGACAAAAGCAATATTGAAATTTGCCGTTTTATATATTCTCCTGATTAACTTCATTTTTGTAGTGTTATTAATGATAATTTAGCCATTTCAAGAATGATTTCATATTATTAATTTTACTTATTTTTGCTAGTAGCAGGTAAAGGACCTATAATCACAAATTTGACCTTAGAAGATAAAGGATTCAAATGTTTTCTAGCTCTTTGCTGGATTAGAAACTTCTTAGTCTTGCATTCAATAAGCAAATTCGTTATACTCATTATAATCTTGAGAATAAATCTTGAGAAACAATGAGAATACAAGCTTCATGAAAACCATTAGTAAAATAACTAATGTTAATATCCTAACATCGTCATTATTTATTTGCCACCATAAAGTTAAGTATAAATATTCCATGTACAGTACCCAAATATGCGTTATGCAATTAACGTGCACAAATAAGAAGGAAAAAAAGTAGCTGACACAAGCTTTCTGAATGGAAAGACGTATAAAAGAGCGAATTATTTTTTGTTTAAAAATAATTATATAAAAATTATAACTCATAATCCTCAGAATATAATTACTACTCTACACTTAAGTGTTAAGAGTAATTTCAAATAAAATAAATAAAGTCTGCAGATTTTTCATCCGGAAAACAGAAAAATCTGCCATGAAAACACTCAATTTACAAAAAAAAAAAAATATTAGTGGTGGTGGGAAGTTGATGGCGTTGTGTGTAGTAATTGGTGGATTAAGTGGTCGAGAAGGGGAGTTGGGCTGTAGAGTAGAGTTGGGCTGTAGAGTTCAAGAACTCATCCCTCGATGAGTTCTTGAACTCCTTAAAGGTGACAGGTAGTATTTTTTTAATAATACTAATAATTTTTTAATTAAATTTATGATTACATATTTAAATTACATGTGAAACGTACATTGCGTACATACATACATTTGATTACATATGATACATTGATACATAAATTACATACATTTGATTACATGTGATACATATATTACGTGCATTTGTTTCCATATGATTCGTATATTACACTTTACATTACATGCATTGATTACATTTAAAAAAAAACAATCCTTTTTTCATCATCATCTTCCTTATACCCTCTTTTACCTTGCGGTGTCGAGGGTGCATTGATCATCGGACCTCACTCCGTTTACAGGATAAGGTGGTCAGCCTTATGCCCCGGTGTATCCTATGGACTGTAGTGTTGAGTTCTCAAGGCCAGTTTGCCTGCTTTGTGGGATGAAAAACCCCAGAATAAACTGGGGAAAAAACCCTGCTGTCCACGCCCAAGACTGGCTAACTTGGCTATGGCTGAGGAAGATCCTTCAGCTCCTCACGTCACCGACGGGAATCGAACCTAGGACACTCCTTCCCCAGGCATATGGTTGCGAAGCACATAGCCACTAGGCTAACCGCGCAGACCAATCCTTTTTTTTAATATTAAAATTATGATTGCAAATTATGATTACATATTTCAACAGGTTTAATTGTTTTTTTTTTTGTTGAAACAATGAAATTCATAAAGAATCTTCTTTATTTTCTTTTTTTTCTGTACAATGTATTAATTTCTTTCTTTGGGAGGCATTTCTGATTTCTTCCTCGAAGCTTTGCAGAGCTTATCTGAGGAAGATAATAGATGGTGGTGGTTTCGTCTCTCTGTGTGTCTCTCTCTCTCTCTCTCTTTCACGCACACACACACGCACGCGCGCGCGCGCACACACACACACACACACACACACACACACACACACACACACACACACACACACACACACACACACACACACACACACACACACACACACACACACACACACACACACACACACACACACACACACACACACACACACACACACACACACACACACCATGCACGTACCAACAAACAATAAAATCAACAACTGGCTAGCGACCAGTATAGAAACATAACTGGTCGCAAGCGAAGTGTTGATTTTACTGTTTGTTGGTATGTGCATGGTGTTTGTATGTGTGTGTGAGGGAGAGAGAGAGAGGGAAAGCGAGAGAGAGAGAGAGAGAGAGAGAGAGAGAGAGAAACTGGAATTGCTCTAATTTTCATTCTCCCTATAATATTTATATAGTGCCTGTTTCAGCTCTCTGTATGTCCCTAGGTTTCCGTCTTCGAACGACAGTTTGTTTATCATGTCAGGTTCGCAGAAGTTTCGGGTGGCTTTTCCGTCGTGATTGTTGTACTTATGTGTTATGTAGTTTGTTGACTGTGGTCTTGTTATGTGATATGTTGTTCTGGTTACTCTATAGGTTGGACTGTAGAAATGTTTTAACATGACTGTGTAGTGGCATAAGTGTTTCACGTTAAATATTTTGTGTTGTGTTCGTGCTTCCTGCATAAGTGTGGTTTGTTCCCAGAATATCAGTTTCACCATTTTATCTTGCAACCATTGCAATCTGTTAAGTCTGAAGTCTGCGCAGAATACATATAATATGATTGCGTATCTTAAAATGTTTTCACACAACGTTTTATAGATTATTATTTTTACGTGTGTTGGGATAATGTCTTTTAATCGGTATAGTTTGCTTGCTATTATCCTAAGCTTGGTGTGTAGGTAGTTTGTATGACTATTCCAACTTTGATAAGCATCGAAGTGAATTCCGTGATAGCGTGTGGTTTTCACCTGCGCGTTGTGTATAGGAGGATGACTGTCGGATAGTGAGATATTTAGTTTCTATCGGAAGGGTTTGGGAGTTTTTGAATATTATTAGCTTTGTTTTTCCAGGGTTTATATATATGCCGTTTTCGGTTAACCAGTTAGTGATTAGATTTATGTCGTGTTGCATATTTGTGTAAGCGATATTTGCGTTGTTGTGAATGGATACTATGGCCATGTCGTCTGCGTACTGGAAGCTTTTACTTTTTAAGGGAAGATGGCTTATGTCGTGTGTGTAGATGTTAAATAGATATAGACAAGGACAGCTTTTTTCGGTACTCCACAGGTTACCGGTACTTCTTTGTTGTACGCTGATCCTATACGTGCGATGTGCTTCCTGTTTTTCATGTATGCTTTAAACCACCGGAGTAGACGACCTTCGATTCCGATATGCGTTAGTTTCATTAACAAGGTTTTGTGTGTTAGTGTATCAAATGCTTTTGTTAGGTCTATGAATACCACTAATGTTATTCTGTTTTTATCCAATGTAGAGTTTATTAGGTCTGTGAAATCTTCCAGGAGTGTTGCTGTTCCCTTAATTTTTTGAAAGCCATATTGTGTTTTGAGTATGATTTGAAAATTTTCAATCTATGTGGCGAGTTTGCAATGCACGATGAGCTCCATGATTTGGTTGATTACAGAAAACTTGGCGATGGGTCTGTAATTACTTATAATGTTTCTTTTTACATGTTTGTGTATGGGTATGATTAATGTAGTCTTCAGTGTTTCAGGTATGTGTCCCGTTTCAAAATTTTATTTAACATTTTTTGTATAACTGGACATAGTTTGGTTGAGTGTTTCTTGATGTCGTTTGGTCTGATTCCGTCTATCCCGAGTCCTTTGTTACTGTTAATTTGTGAAATTGCCAGTGATAGTTCTTCTTTTGTTACTCTGGGGAACCACATCGACTGGGTTGCTCGTGGACCTAGTGGAGAATGTTCGTTTGTGTGAGGAACGGTTGTTTCCTGTAGTTTTTGGACAGAGTTCACGAAATGCTGATTAAACTTGTTTGCCAACTGTTTGAGGGATTTGGGGTCTCAAGCAAAGCTGTGTTTTATTGTTTTAAAAGCAGTGGTTCCGTGTATATTGTCCAGAATTTCATTAATCAGGTGCCAAATTTCCTTTATATCGTTATGAGCTGTTGTTAATTTGTTGTTGTGGTAGTTTCTTTTTGCCGTTCTAATCTGTGTTGTTAGGATATTTCGTTTTATTTTGTATTCAGCTTGTAAAGCGATATTATTTGGCAACTTCTTAAGTTTCTCCATAGGGCATATTTTCTTTGTATGTCTGTTAATATGTTGTCTGTTATCCATGGATTCTGTTTCGTTTGGGAGAGTATTTTTAATTTTGTTAATGCTTGTATTATTAATTTTTTTAAAATTTTATTTATTGCTAAAATATTTATACATACAATAAACATCTTATGTGACATTGCACCTTATAATTTTACAGAGTTCAGCACTAAGTTCTGCAATTCCTACATTGGATTTCAAAAAAAATTTTAATAATTTTTTTTGCCGTTATATTATGTATTTACAACACATATTCTTCTAATATTAACAATGAATATTAAACAGAATTTTTTGTATAATTTTTTATTTAATTTTTATTATTTTATTTTTTTTTAAGTTTGAGAAAGAGTGATTATACATACAAATTTCTGCATTTGCTTATAAGGATTACTTGTAGATAATAATAATAATAATAATAATAATAATAATAATAATAATAATAAACTACCGTTATCCTGATAAAATTATGTTAAACGATATTATACTGTTAGAAGAATATTTAGCAGCAGTGCTTGTAGTTTCGCTATCAGAGTTTGGCTAGCGAGGCCATTAAGCATGACTGCGTCTCTTGGCTGTGTCATTGCTGTAAGCAGCCTGTCAATCAGAAGCATGAAAAATTGGCAAGATATACATAACCTTTCTGCGCCGCTGGTATTAAAATACGTGTAGAAATTTTTTACATAGAGTGCAATGAAATAATCATGAAGTGGCAAAATGGAAGGGATGGAAAATATTAGGACGATTTAGAAATAATGCCCTTTAAGAAGTAATTACAAATTTTTTTTCCAGTGAAGATTAGACGAAATGCTATTCTATTTTTGTGTGGAACTGATATTTGTAAAGTAAAGACTTTGAATATTCCCAAAACTCTGATTTCCATAGAGCTATGTTTTGTGAAGAAAACTGCTATTGCTTTAGGTACTTGTTTAAGAAGTAACTGAATATGCTAGAAGTAAAGCATATATATTGAACACTGGTAAGGGTTGTCATTTTCCTGTGTGATTGTGTGCAAGAAAATTTGTTGCTTCTGTTTCCCTTATACAACTTAAAGATTAATGAAGAACATTTGTGTTGACTTTCCAGGGCAAGATTGCATTCTGTGATGTTTGTTTGAGCCTCTGACTAAAATGTGTTAACATCTGCCATTATAAGTATATTGTATTTACTACTAGAGGATCCAATATTTTAAGGTTATGAATGTGTGTGTGTGTGTGTGTGAGAGAGAGAGAGAGAGAGAGAGAGAGAATAAAGGGTCACCTACTGTTTTAGTACAAATTTATATGCTGTGTTTACATATACATAATAAAAGTATAAAAAGAAAACACTTAGTTTTCATGTATGCAGCATAGTGACACACGAAATACATAGAATAGGCCTGCAAAACAGAAGGGAGATAAATATTATTATTACTATTATTAAGAGAGACCTCCAAGGAGTCAAAGACTCATCGATGGAGGCCACATGTGACACACACACACCAGCTATCGTACTTATTCTTGAATTCTTTCACACTGCTTGCACTTGCAACATCCAAGCAGTCCACTCCAAAAGCGAACCAAGAGAAACATTTGTCCCTCACACCCTTCTTGGCGGCATTAATTCTCAGCTTCCAAGGATGCCCTCTCGTTCTTTCCCCACCGTCCGTAAATTGAAAAATTCCATCAATTGAAATCCTGTATGATCATTTCAGAAGTTTGTAAGTCTCAAACATATCACCCCTCTTACTCCTGTTGGCTAGTGTCTACAAATTCTCAATCTGTCTTCATAATCAGTATTCCGCAATCCTGATATAATTTTTAACACTCTCCTTTTTACTCTCTCCAATATATCAGAATCACAACGAAAACAAGCAGACCAGATCTGCGCAGAATTGCCTAAGTGAGGTCTTATCAAGGCCTTATAAAGGGGCAAAATAACATCCTTATCTTTACCTGTGAACGTTTGTTTCAGCATTGCAATTATGTTTTGAGTTGTATTTGCAATCGTTGCCGCATGGCCACTAAACTTCAACTTCGAATCTATTAACACTCCAAGATCCCAAGCCTCATTAGTTTCTTCTAGCCTAATCCGACCAATATCATATGACATTGAATATCTAATTATTCTGAAGTGAATGACTTTACATTTACTCACATTGAACTGACACCCATTTTCCCATTCCCACAATTCCAGCCTATTCAAATCATTCTGCAAGTACTGCATATCAGCAGAATTCCGGATTACCCTAGCTATCATTGCATCATCAGCAAAGAGCTGTATATCGCTTGTCATATCCTACCCAATATCAATAATGTACAGATGGAATAACAACTGACCAAGAACTGATCCTTGTGGCACACTACTTGTTTTTATTTTTTTATTTTTATTAATCCTTTTACTGGTTATGGGCAGTACTACCTTTACATCACGTCCAGACATCTCGTCCGGACTTGATAGAGGCCTAAGCCTTTACAAGTGTTTTACCCTATGCCTGTTCTAGTTATCATTGTAGTTATTCTCTGGTGGCAACACCATGCCATCAGTGTGCCCTGCAGGGCCCCTCAAGGAAAGAACTTTTATATCCTATCCTTCTGCGTAAGCCCAAGCTGTTTTAAATCATTATAACGATCTGCACTCCATACGCCATGTAAAGAGATGGTGGCGCTGGTAAACCTTGGAGTTGCCTCATGCTCCTCCCGTATCTAATTAACTAGATCCTGGTTATTTTTATAATAGTTTACTTTATTATTATGACTATAGGTTAGTGGGCGCCCTGTTCCCACCACCTGGGCATCAACTATCGAAACGTCACCATTTCTTTTAATCACTAAGTCTGGCTTAAGCAAACCCGCGGAGGTCCTTTAATGTGGTTCCACCGCAGTCTTCCAACCTTTGTTCTTAAAGCGGTTGTTTAGAATGGAGACCACGGCATCATGCCTCCTCACGCGGACCCCATGAGTGCGGAAGCAACACTGGGCTATATGAGACAATATCTCACTGTAGTGGCAACCAGCCCTACAGTTGGAGTCGTCACTATCCCATCGAGCTGTGCGGGCTCAGCTCGATGGGGAAGTGACGATATAAAAGATATAAAAGAGTCATATCGGTGTTTCCCCAGCATGATTGTGTAAGGAATGGCACCAGACTCCTCTCTGGGTTCGAGTATATTGACCTTATCAAGACGAGGATTAATGCCCTGCTGGGGAAACACCAGATATGACTCTTTTAAAGGAGCACCATCTACAGAACAGTGCAACAGAGATGCCCACCTCTTGTGTTCTGCGGGTGCTGACTTCATTAAAGTACCTTGATAATTGGACTAGCCTTTAGCAAGCCCAAAGTCTTCTTATATTAATGGGCTATAGAAAGCCTTAAACCTTGCACACTCAGATCCTACGTATACCACGTTTTGATATATGTCAGTCAGCCATCCTCTTATCCATACTAATATTGTATAACCCAAACCCATTTTCTCCAATTTATGCAGCAGTCTACCATGCTGTATTCTGTCAAAAGCTTTAGCAAAATCCAAACATATCATGGTGTATCCATTCCCCTTGTCTAGTTCAATTGTAATATTGTTAGAGAATGTGAGCAAGTTGCTTAAACATGGCTTTTCCTTAGTAAACCCATGTTGTTTATTGCAAAGTAGAAATTCACTGTCAACCTATTTCTGAATGCGAGCCCTAACCAATTTTTCCACAATCTTCACGGCCAATCCTGAGATACTAATTGGTCGACAGTTGGATACTTCGGTCTTTGCACCACTCTTGTGCGATGGAATTACCATACATTCCTTCCATTCCTGCGGAATCTTCCCTGTTCTGAGACGCATATTAAACAGCCTTGTGAAAGGAATGGGCAGTTCAGCTGAACACTCTTTTAGCATACGTACAGATATTCCATCCGTCGCTATTATTTTTCATTTTGAATAAGGTTATAGAGCTGTTGTAGTGAAGGGTAACAGTGAGCTCAATGTTGCGTTCAGCAGGTTGATAACGTTTAAGAAAATGGGCACTGATTAACTGAACAATCTCTTCTGCATCTGAAACCCTCACGCCATTTGGATTTATTAAGAGTTATTCTTTTATGTTCATTCTTTCTTTTACTTGCAGCATATCGATAGACTTCTTGGAACTGGATAACTGGATTCATTCTCAGACTTTGCTTTCTGTTCAACAGTTGTCACTATTCTAGCCTACTGCTTATAACGTTCATAACGAACGTCATTCTTATGCAAACGGTATTCCTTCCACATCGTCCTTTTCTTACGAATCTCGAGCTTAATAAGATTACACATCTATTTGATTCCTACGCTATTTATTCTTCGAACTCTCAGGACGCATTCCGATATCGTTTAAGTATTGTTTAAATGCTTCCCATGCACTGTAGATATTCTTTCCATCCACCAATCGATCTCATTCCATTCAGTGGAATGAGATCGGTTGCTGAATGCACATTCTGAATAGAACAATCATAAACTTAGTCACTTCCCAAGTGAATACCGCATGATCGCTGTTACCAACCGGAGGAAGAATACTTACGTCTTTAACTGAAACGCCCGCTGATTCTATAATTAAATCTAACACTCTTTGACCTTGAGTTCCTTTTGTCACATGCTGCTTGAGGAAGTTCTACCGCAAGAGCGCAATAAATGCATTTTCATTCTTCTCATGAGATTCTATGCTACCCAATCAATATTTTGATAATTAAAATCTCCCATCTTTTCTATTTGGTGATGCATTCCATCACGATGATGAAGATCCACCGATCCACCAGGTCTGTAACAACACCCCGCTATGTAATTGATCTTGTTAGATTTCACCTCACACCAGATGACTTCAAACTCAGTGCCACATAAAACATTGTTAGTAGTATTACTACAATCATAGGTCTCAACTCTAACTGGATTCAAGTCATCCGATATCATTAGCAGTATACCCATCCTCTCCCACCCTCTCTATTCTATCCTTCCTAAAAATACTGTACCCTTGACACTCGATACCAGTTAGTAGGTCTCATTCTGATATCCAGGTCTCACTAATACCTACAATCTGAGCTCGCAACATATTGACTAAGGGAACAAACTATCACTTTGTTTCTAATACTCCCGGTATTCGAGTACAGACATAATAATCTACCTGTTTGTTCTTTTGTATTGTCGTGCCTGCAGTCTGCCTGACACAGTTGAACAGCTTGCAGAACCCTATTCTCTAATGCCTTACACATGTAGACATCTTTGCATACATTTGATGGGTCTGAACCAGACGAACACAAACCCGAAATCGCTCTCTCCTTGTCAACATTTCCATGACAAAGCCCATTCTCGTCATTAACACAGCTATATATCATTGTCGCCCTTACACTCATACTCACACTATTCCTCCCTTTATAATTTAGTTTCCCTGACTCTCTCTGTTAGGTCCCATACCAGGTATTAGGTTTCCTAGATTTCTGATGACAAACGCATTCAGGTGTAGGTCGTCTGAATTATACAAATTAAATCTTCCCTCAAACTCATCTACACATCCAAAATCTCACATCCATCCGTTCCACACAGCCTACGCATCCAATGATTTGTCATCATAGCCTTTCTTTTTAAATAATATTTATCATAGCGAGGTAAAATACTAACGACGTTCACTTTATCACTCTTCACTCTTGCCTCTTCCACGTCCTCTCTGATACTAAACTTATCGCAAGTTAAATCGTTCGCACCTACTACAACACGATTTCATTTACTTTTCTTTTCTAGTTTTGAATTGCTTGCGTTATATTTTTAATTTTCGCTCCAGGAAAACTCATTTTTATAACTCGCTCATCTATAGCATACCAAATAACTCCTTTCTTTTTACTAACAACGTCATTTGCCTTATTTCCGTTATCACCTGAATTACATGTTTCCTTGCTTTGCTGTTTCTTATTTTCCTGTTCATTTTTCTTTTTTTCTTCATGTGTTCATTGAAACACCTCTCAACGTTTTGCAATTACTACGTCGTGTCTCTGATGATCTGCTTTAATTTCACTGTTTTTTCAGTTAATTGATTTTTCATTACCCTCTTCCATATATACATTAAAAAAGATGTAAAAAAAAACACAACTTTGCTGTTTTAAAAATCGTTGTTTTCCCATTATGATCAACGCTGTTGATGATTACTGTATTACTGGCCGCAAGCATTCTTAATTAGTTGCCTAGAATACGTGGTAACGTGTGTGACCAAGTATTTTGCATATACACTGCGTAAGTGGCGTTGACAAACATCTGCATAAAGGTTTCTAATTCAGTAGACGGAAGAAATGGAAAGTATTTATGACGGTCTGTTATATTGTATATGCTACTTTTTGACGAAAGGGAAGCACTCTAAACCGGGAAAAAAAAACATATTTGACGAAAGGGAAGCACTCTAAACCGGGGGAAAAAAAAAATATATATATACAGTATATGGATAAGCCCAGAGACATTTTGAATAGTCAGAGTGTGTGTGTGTCTTCTTGATTAATAATACTACGTTAGTTTCTATACCGTACCAGCACGTAGACTTGTCGGGAGAGCTTCTTATATCAATGCTTAGAAATTGCTTCGATCTCTGGGGAGGTGCGGTTAATACATACCGATATCTTAATGGATGACCAGAGTATTCTGGTATTACGTAAATGTTGCAGACACTCCGGGGCGATCGATTCTCTTACCATAGAGAGCTTTTACATTACCATTATCATTAGTAAGACTACAGGATGGTAAGCTGAACGTAATGCTTTATTCGTAATGCTTTATTAGCTCATATTGCTGAAAGAGGTGACAAGATAATATTACAGCAGTCCATTACATTTATCTCTAGGCAACTATCCCACTTCGCCCTCATATTTTAATTTTTGCTATATTTCAAATATTGATAATGTATATTGATTGGTGTACTAATTGAGCATATTTTCATCAAACAATTTCATTTATAAACATTTATAGAAGGATAGCGTAAATTTATGTAGGTAATTATATCTAATCAGGCATTTTAATGTAACTATATTTAAGGCTAAGTTTAAGTAATAGGGCCATTATATTCGATGTCTTATGAACTAAGTAGGAAGGATACAAATGTTGGATACAGCTTTTACCTTCCGAAACAGAACTCATTTCAGGGAACATCGACACATTTACGGTCGAGTATGTTTTCAGAGTGACAAAGCTACAGAAGCGATTTTTCATTTTATCTCTTCAAGTTAGTATTTAGTTTTTAATCAGAAGAGTTCCAACTTTCAAAATTAAACATTTCATAAAATGTTCAATGAAAGAGATCAAAAACTTTTTTAGATTAAAAAAAAAGTTAAATAATTTTTAATCGTCTGTAATTATATGTTGTCGCAAGTGAGATAATCTTAATAAAAATATTGTTAATTTGAGTTTCTTAATTGAACAGATCTAATTTCATAAACCTAATTAACATAACGTGCAGTCAAAAACGTTTATTTGAAATTTGTTATTATTATTATTACATTTTGAACTCCGAAAACTTTAGTTTAGAAAAGCAGTAGGGAACAACATAACTCTACGTTCCAATAGTTGTATTGAATTTTATTTTAGATTATTTAGAGTTGAAGATAACTAAAAAGAAAAAAAATATTTTCCACTATTGGAGCGAAAAATAGAGGTTGATATTATAACACATTATAATAATCAATGAATGTATAATAAATATAATACGTCGCTATAACTTTAGGTAGCACTTCGTGTTTTTTTTTATCACTGACGGAACTGATGCATTTTAAATAGAACGACTGAAATATAATAATGATTAATATATCTCATTTTAATTGGTTAGATTTAACCGTCTTGTTAAAGATTTGTATTCAAATTCATGAATTTTCTGATGAACAGTCTTTAAATTGCATTCTGAAGGAAACAGTTTCTTTTTCATTCTTCTTGTTTTACGTTTCTTTTCTTTGTTTATCAGATGATTACTCATGGAAAATTAGTAATCACTCCATATTCACTAAATGATTCATTTGAAGCAACAAATAAACATATCAAAGTTACCATGACAATAAAAACAGCTGTTAATTTATTGTACAATAACTCTACTATTTCTAAATTATGTTTTCGAATCAAGCTTACATTGAAGATATAAATATGTTGATAAGAAAAAAACAGGCACTATTTTTATCTTGCTAAGAGAAATAGATTCCGGCCATGTTTATAAAATATTTCGAGATTTGTTCGTACTAAATTCTAATGAACTTATCTATGTTTTTCGATGAATCTTTAATCTTCAGAATTTTAATTCAAAACAACTGATGAAAGGCTCGGTTTTCATCCTGCAAAGAGACATGTTCTATTATTATTGCATAGTAATATAGAATTGCTACTCAACAACCATGAAGGTGAGGAGAGAGAAATAAGAATCACTTTTGGTTGAAAGGTAATAAATCTGTTCATTCTAAAAATGCGAAAGGTTGCAGCATCAATTGCAACAGTTTCGAGATTATGTAAAACTATTGTAATCAAATAAGGTGAAAAACTCAGACACTTTCATCGGTGTGTTTTCTCTAGAGAGAGAGAGAGAGATGTGATTTTGTTCTGGAATGCATTTTTTATTTCACTGATTTCAGCTCTGTCAAAAACAAAAAAAAATATTTGCTGAGAATAATTCTATAGGAGAAAATGATCTTGAGATAATTTCTCCGTGTATTTGTAGATGAGAGAATGTTGTACTTAACATTGAATATCTTCTACAACCTAATATTTGTTTAATAATCAGACTTAAAAGGACACCGACAGTAATTATTTGTAGCATAATCTATGTTTTGTATCGGCGGTTGCAAAGATATGGAGTTTTCAATTATAAAAAAGCCAAACATTATGAATGGTTTAATTACTTAAATCAGAAACTTGGCTAAGAAAAAATTAGTTTTACATTTACAATGCAATGGATAGTCGAATGAGGGTAACCTGCTTTATGTATATGCATCTTAAATAATCAAAGTATATTTAACATATGAGTTGAGCTTTCCGATTTAAATTATATAAACTTCGCAAATTGGATTGCTTTCGTTCTAATTGAAAATCAATTCCTTTTTCATTGATTTGCATGTATGGGGAGGACAATGTGCAACTTAACTCTGCAAGGTTTTTTCATTAAAAGTGCTCTCCCCGCAACCCTTCTTTGAACATTAATAACGTGTCAATAAAATGATATGGTTTTTTGTATTATGAAATGCCTATTAATTATGGCGATAGGTCGGTGTTTGCTAAAAATATGGTCATCATTAGATCCCTTCATTCTGCATTGACTTCAGCAAAGTAGGTAGTGATGTTTTGTCATAATTAAATTCGTCGCTTGTTATATTTTAATACATTAAAGACAGACTTATAATTTCTAAATAATTTTATTACTTCATTATTATTATTATTATTATTATTATTATTATTATTATTATTATTTCAGAGAAAATATCAGAGACATAGTTTTAAAGTTAGGCCATGCAATTGACATCCCCCCCCTACAGCATAATGACATTTAGACCGTAAATCGGATTCCCAGGAAGAACAAGAAACAAGGATTGCCACGACCCGCACCAGCCGTAGTTCGTCTGACAAACAAGTCTACAAGAGACAATCTCATAAAAGCCAGCAGAATGAAAAAACCAGTTACCAAGGACTAACACATTGTAACACAATACACCAATCTTTCAATCTGAGTATTTCACAACATTCAATCAGAATCTGTTGAACCAAGCAAGAAAAGCAAAAGAAAAAACACGGCAAGATATCCTTGAGAAAGTCACAAACATCAAAGTCGATACAAAGAAAACACTCGGAAGACATAGATTAGGCTGCTAGAGTGAAACAAAAGACTCCTCATTAGTTCAAAAAGAAGATTTCAACACAAGAAAAATGAACTTGAACCATCAAATAACACCAGAATGAAATAACACCAGAATACATCAGTAATTGTACTTTTGACTCCCTCGGTGCATGGAAACAACACACAGTAAAAACTTCCATCCCGCATTAGTTATTGTTACAGGCTTATCTGAGAAATTACACCGGTGTTATTGATGTATTGGTCCTAACAGAAGTATCCGTCACTAATGAAGGCGACTGCTTTCCAAATTCCAGGCTTCCAACAACACAGATCATGCAGCCAAACAAAAAGTGAGGGTTAAATATTGATATTTATCGAACATAAATTAATAGCAAAAGAAGCTGTTTATCAGTTTGAGCATGCTGAAATCCTTTGCATTGAAATAATTAATACCACCAATGGACAGAATTCCTAATACTAAATGCTATTTACAGGCCACCACCAAACTTAAACATGATAAAATTCTGGCATGAACCCAATTGCTGGCTTTCACGCCAAGAAATATGCTCAACCGAATACTTAATGATAATTGGCGACATAAACATAAATATTGCAAAGGAAAACCAGAACAACACTGTACAATACTGCACTCTCTCCATGTATAACCTAATATCAACAATAACATCATGTATTAGAAGAGAAATATTCGGAAATAATATCACTGCTTCCTGCCTAGTTCATATAAACATCCGAGCACCACCAAACAGTTACACTACATCAGTCATAAAGTGCAAAGCAGCAGATCATTACTTCACAGCTCTAAACCTGCACACTAAGACAATATCCATGCAATGCCCCACAGATGTAATGCAACACAAAACAATAATAGACGAAGAAATAGTCAACCACGAAATAAGAAAAACCGACTGAGAAAACATGGCATCACCAGATTCAACATATATCCTATACAACAACTTTAAACTCACACTGCAAGAAAGCTGCGAAGAAAGTCGGAATTCGTTCAAGAACAACTCAAAACCTTGGATAACACAAAACTTAATCCTAGAAATACAGAGAAAGGAGGCTCTATGGAAAGAATTAAAGCGATATCCAAATAACGCAGCTTTTAAAAAACTGAATATAAGATAACAAGGAATCGCCTTTCAACACAAATAAGAAATGCAAAAAGAAACTACTACAGAGACAAATTAACCTCTGCACAAAACAAAATTAAACAAACTCTCTACTCTACTCTTCTCTGTTGCATGCATATTGCCACCAGCATGCTACTTTCCTTTTAAAGGGCATAGTTTTTTATTTTTTCTGTTGATAGTATCATATCATAATCTTTGGCTATGTCATATCATAATCCTCATTGTCCTCCCCATACATGCAAATCAATGAAAAAGGAATTGATTTTCAATTAGAACGAAAGCAATCCAATTTGCGAAGTTTATATAATTTAAATCGGAAAGCTCAACTCATATGTTAAATATACTTTGATTATTTAAGATGCATATATATAAAGCAGGTTACCCTCATTCCACCAGCACGCACGCACACACACACACACACACACACACACACACACACACACACACACACACACACACACACACACACACACACACACACACACACACACACACACACACACACACACACACACACACACACACACACACACACACACACACAGAGAGAGAGAGAGAGAGAGAGAGAGAGAGAGAGAATGCTTCTCAATAATGGAGATAAGAAATCAACTGCATTCTGGTCGATAGAAAGGAGAAATTGATTAGAGGACTGTAAAGTCAACAATTTATTCTAAGTATTTTTTCGGCTAATTCGAAATTTCCAAAGCAGAGTAATTTTTCTGGTACACTGAAGCCTACAGAGAGAGGACAAAAAAGTTTCTTTCTTTGTTTCCGTTTAATGAAGGAAAACAATTTGAGAATAATGTTTAATTTGAATGAGAGTGAGACGGTTCTCATTTTGGAATTGACAATATTAAATATATTGGAAGGCACAAGTTGTTTATTGTTAGAAATATTTTAAAAAGGAATATGCTTTCTGTGTTCTGTTGTTTTATTTCATTTTTAGAATTAAATTTGTGTCAGCTACCTATATATATATATATATATATATATATATATATATATATATATATATATATATATATATATATATATATATATATATATATATATATATATATATATACATATATATATATATATATATATATATATATGATAAAAGCTATCATAAGTATATATGAAAGTAATCAAATACAAATAAGATTAAATCATGAGCTATGATATACGAGAGAATTAAATCAAGGGGTCCGACAGGGATGTCTCCTCTCAGCAACTCTTTTTAATATTTACCTAAATGAAATAATAATAAAATGAAATAAAACTTTCCATCAAGATATTAAATTTTCTCTTACTGTGAACTTAAACACTCTCCTTTTTGCCGACGACCAAATAGTAATTACAAATTCTGAAGATAACTTACAGAAAGCTATTTTAGATCTAAATGACATAGCCAAAGATTATGATATGATACTATCAACAGAAAAAATAAAAAACTATGCCCTTTAAAAGAAAATATCCAATAAGAACTAAAATTGTAATAGATATGAAAATGAAAAAGATATAAACGTAAAAATTGCAAAATATTTAAAAATAACAGGTGTAATTAACCCTATATTTAAACCAAACCTAGTTCAAAAACAAACCAGACTAAAAGTATAGAATACATTAGCCCTACCAGTGAAATCTGGACAATAAAACAAAAAGACAAACAAAGATTAATAATAGCAGAAATGAAGTTTATGAGAAAAACTGCAAAGTATACCCTATTTGATCACAAAAGAAATAGAGTATACTTTATATACTCTATTTAGAAATAGAAATAGAGTATACGAAGAAATTATGAAAGATATAAACATAAATGAATGGAACACGTTCAAAGAAGGAAAATAGAAAGATTACCAAAACAAGTCATCAAGTAAAAGCCATTAGGAAAAAGAAAACTAGGACTCCTCTTAAAAGATTGAACGATGACTTCTAAGGTCGGGACAGTCCAAGCTAGGCCTAAATCCTTGATACGCATAGTGATGATGAAATTTGTGTCAGTCTGAGAGGGAAATATATCTCTTATGAAATCTTTTTAAATGATTTATTATCATTAATTAATTAATAAGCAATATATTAATAAATAAAATAATTTATAAGTAATTAATTGCATTTGGATATTTTTTAAAATTAAACAGTGACTTTTTGTATTACAATTCTCTCCCCTTATTATGAGACCAAGATAAGTGAACGTAATGTATGCGATTCACTTTAAATTCTGGGATAAACTAAGTATTCATTTTAAAGTAAATAAATGTATAGAAAACAAACAAATAATACTCTTGGTGCGAATTTAACTTTCGTTAGGTGCGGGAAATCTCTCCTATAATGATCAATATATAAACACCTACATTTTTTTTTATTAAACTTTCATAGCATCTTCGACGAGATTCGAACTCAGGTCTTTCGGACGAAAGAGAATCTTCGAAACCGAGTGAATACCCGAAGTTGATTAAACTCTTAGAAAAATAAAAATATTCTTCGCACCGAGTACTCAAAATATTTCACAATATTAGCATCACGAAATAGTAGTCTCTCTTTCCTTCTCTCTCTCTAATATTTTATGGATAATGGAACTCTGAAACAAAAATTATTAAAGGCAACCACCCTTTTTATAGTTTGCGTTTATTTTATTTATTTATTTTTTTGCTAATGCTGCGGGATGCACAGGATCTTAATATTATAAACTGTCACTTTCAGAATCTTCCGTTTTATTAGAGTGAAGTTCAATTTATTTAATATTTCAATTAATTCTAGCATAAAATTTATGATTTAAAGATTCATTTTTATAGAATATGTGAATGAAAATTTGTGTTTTCTCTCTTCATTTTTTTCTCTAATTGCTTGTTGTTGTTTTTTTTCCACTACCTTCACAAATGTATCTTTCGCTCCAAATATTTTGTTTGAAATGTTCCAGCTCTTGAGATTTAGTTACAGACAAGGTGCTTATCACGCAGATTCTTCACATTTTCCACGTTGCACAAACATTTCTACCAAACACAATAGCCACGCGTATATCTATTGACCCAATACTCGCGAATGGTACAATGCGGTTTCTGTTGATAAGCCTTGAGGTGATGAGCACAATTGGCGCCAATGTTTTAATTATGAATGTTTTCAGAACATTAGTGTATATATATATATATATATAGAAACATTTTTCATTAGAAACGGAATAAAAAAAGAAAGAAATTATTAATGTTCATTCAAAAAAAAATGTCCTTTCACTATAGGCGGAATTAACACAACCAATTCTGCATTAACATCAAAAGATATAATTCCAATTGGCATTGCAATCAGAATAAATTCTGAATTAATTTAACATACAGTTGATTAGAACCCAGAAAGCAAATGCAGTATTTTCAACTACTAGAATGATCTACCTTTATTCCATCTTAATGATGAAAGTTTTCAACATTTGCAATGTTTGTAATTTTCAAGGACAAATATTTATTAGACATAAAGAACTAAAAACGAAGCATTCTGATTCTTTAGAGTTTTATGTAATAGTTTTTTTTTATTTGTAAGTCTTATGTATTAAGTAATTCCTCTTGGAATTGCGGATTTCAGTTATTATGCTGAATATAATGATTTTCTTCGTTACGCCATAGAATGGGAGCTATAACAGCGGAGTATATTAGTTCGATATGCAATAATCATCCAAATGATTCGGTGACTTAAAAAAAAAAATAAACAGAACGAATGAAACGGAAAGAACAGAAAGATAAGAGCTATTTATCATCTGAAAAAAGCGATGTCGTAATATTTTAGATTTCTTTCAATACTTCAAAGCACAATTCAATTCAGTAAAACAGTGTCGGTTTATTCCCTGAGAAAATCATTACGTCAGTGGGCTGTGAAATTATGAATGCATAACATTTATTATTTTTCTTCAGATATAGCGTTCTAGATGAACATGTTTTAATAAAATTTGATATTTAGACTCTTCTAATATTGCAAGGCATTACGAGTATGCTTCTTTTTTAGTCCCTTTCCATTGCTGCTGGATAAAGGCCTCCCATTAATTTTCAGTTCTGTCTGTATTTAGCCAAAGTCCACCATTTCCTGTCACATATTTGCATATCATCTCCTCTATCTTGTTTATTGGCGACCTTTTCTTATCCTTCCTTCTTTTGGTATGCAGTTAGTGCATACTTTTTCTAACTTTTTTTTCTGGCAGTCTACTAGTATGGCCAGCTCATCCGTATTTAAATTCTTTCCATTCTATAATACACAATACGTTATCGATCAATGAAAACCTCTAGTAGTTATGCAAACTCCTATAGTTTGGTATTCATTAGAGCTTTTTATGGAAGAAATGTACAAATCAGTAGATAGATAATTGTTGCAAAAGTTAAAGAAAAAAATTTCAAGCGATCTGATTAATGATTTCCAGACATTATATAGAATAAATCCTTGGCATCTGTTAAGGAAGCGATGTGCATGAATCACTGCAGCAGATATTTTGAATTGTTTGGAGAAAATGGTTTAGATGGTGGATGTATCTCAGTCAACAGCATGCTTTTTAATCGAAGTATGGTGAGAAAGCCCAGAGGCTTTTCTTTCCTGTCTAAGGAAAGAAAAGTTTGCGGGGGAAAAAAAGACATAGTAACAATCAGGTGTTTACCTGATTGCTTGTAAACAGGAATAATGCGCATCTGAGATTCATCGAGTATAGGAATAGTTCAGATGGTTCTATAACCTACACGGATGTTGTGTTCTTTGAGAAGGGTGAGAACCATGATTAACAAGTTACCAATAAATATGAGATGAACCACGAATCCCTAAAATGGATATTCTGGTTGTGGAAAGGAAGATCCACAAATAATATCCTGTTGGCTACGTCATTGAGTTATCCATAAAGAACCAAAAAAAAAAAAAAAAACCTGAGAGTATTTGATTTTCCTTCTTAAGTTTTTATAGTCGTAAAATATAATTAATATAAGAATGCTTTAATAATCTATTATTGCCATTTTAATTCACATCACCAAGGAAACCAATTTTTGGATTTGTTGTGTAACTACACTGACGCTTATTTTCAAAACAAATCCATTAGTTTTCAAATGTGGAAACGATGTTGCAGTCACAACAGGCTTAAGCCGCTATTGTTCTCCTGACAAAACATGCTACCATTGAAATAAATTGTAAAAGACAACGTTTTTTTGTGAGTTTAAGAACAACTATAGTAGCTTTCAAATAGTGAAAAGCATCTCATTAACAGCTGTTTAGAGGTGAAGTAGCGTCTTCAGCGAAAGAGAAAACCCAATTTTTTGGAAGCTGAGGATGCAATGATTGTGATATGTTTATGCCAGGTGAGGCTTGATGTCACGGTAATTCCGAGAAGAGAAATTTCATCTTGTCTGGGAATTTGAGTGTTATCGAAAACAATGCTGGGGAAAATTGTTCTTTTTTGTATGTATTTTTTCTGTATGCTAACGGTATTTTATAGAGAAGCAAAGGTGATATAAATCATAGATAATGAAAATATTATAGAATACTGTGTACGTCGATAATGTTTAAAACATGCTTTTGGATAGACTTAATAAAGTATTATTCCAAATTAGGATACAAAAACTAAACTTTTTAGGAGAAAATAGACTCCTAATAAATCAAGCAACAGAATAAAATTTTTGTGCAAGTACCCATTAAATATATCTATAATACAATATCATTTATTTTTATTGTACTTTCCAATTTCATCTTATCTTCTTAAATCATTAGCCTCTATGTACAAATAACTTGGCATCTTATAAACCGAACCTGTGAGAGATTGGTTAAATCTTGCCACCATTGTTTGCTGTGCTTGATAGTGGATTTGTTCTGTGACCGGTTGTCTTTTGCAAGTTGTTTCTAATAATATAAGCCAAACTAACTGTGTTCTATAAAGAATAAAAGCCCGAGTTTCAAGCACGAACAACTGTTACTTTGTTATTAGTACTACTAATACAGATAATTTTGTTCCTAATAAACGTTCTTAATGTTTATTAGGAACAGATTTCTAGACGAGATTCGAATCCAGATTTTACCAGCTAAAGGTTAAATAAACATTCTTGTGTTATATCAAAGATCATTTCTTACCATCGCAATGATATATGAATCATTCGTGCATAATGCTTTTTTTAGAATGAGTGGAAAAAAATCTTCTCATTCGAGAACTTTTACTTATAAAGTAAAAGTATATTAGCCGAATGAATTCTGAAGTATCCAAATTCCAAGATGCTATTTGAAAAAAAAAAATCATTCTTTTTCACGGGTTCAAAAAAAAGTTGAAAGACGAACAGAAGAAGAGCTGACCACGTCCCGAAGGGCCACTGTCACTAGATCTAGAACAGACATTGCGCCAAGCTGTCGAAGTTGATTCACCCACTTCGAATTCCGCATAACGAAATATCTCAAACAAAACTAATGCAATACTTTCTGTTTCTATTGTTTAGCAAATCAACAGTAACTGTTAGAATGTTCCACACGAACTAACACCAGAACAAGCGCAATTGAGCCAAATTCTCTTAAGAGAATTTTCTACTAGTTCTCTCAGCGAATGCGTTGCCAATTCACGGGTTGAATATTTCATGAAAGGAATGATTACTTATTTGAAATGAAAAGTTTATCTGCCTCTGCAATTTAAATATACAAGCATTTGCTAACTCAATGCAAGTGTACCAATAGTTGATCTCTATTATGAAGGGGAAGGGGATTGTTGGTGTTTTGTGCACTCATTGATTATTGAAAAGCGGGTACTCCCACAACACAAGACAAAACTAGACTATACATAGAAGTTTCGAAAGAACAGAAAATATATAAAAATAAATTATCGCAAGCTTATACTGACGGTTCAGATGGTGTGCTGTTCTAGAGTTGGGAAATTCGAAACCGGGTGCAAATCCCTAAGAGAATCCTCATGTAAACAGCAAAGACTATTTTCTTTCAGAAAATCTTGCAAAGCACTAGACATTATCTTTCACATATTCGTAAAATATTTCATGAAGTATTATTATGAGTAAAAGAAGAATAATAGTAAAAAGATGCTTTTATTTTCTGTTTCTGAAATAATGCCAGATATAATTCCCGAAAGATGGAGCTAAGGTCGAAAAATACTTTATCGACACCTTTGCGGATAGTCCATTAGTTACTTTTATCATCATATCCCTCCCCCTCATCCATCCAACCCCGGACGGGTTGAGTTCACCCCCCTCTACCGAGGGGGTTTACAGCTAATTAATACAGCCGTGTCACCACTCCTTGCTGCATTCCCTAAGGGCAGTATTTCTGACTGTAATCCGTGTGTGTGTGTGTTCACGGGGGCCGGGTTTTTTCCTCCCTACTAATGATTTTAACAACCAACGTTGTTACATTATATGCTTGTTGTTTACGAGCAGTCTGCCCGAATCTACAGGAACGCTACCCATAATACTTATATAGCAATTTAATTAGAACGTAGCCTATCACATTGCAGATTTCATGTGCTATTTTTGTTTCTACGTTTGGTTGTACTCTACCTGCTAATGGACAGAGAAGTAACCTTTATTTTAACAACCAACGTTGTAACATTATATGCTTGTTGTTTACGAGCAGTCTGCCCGAATCTACAGGAACGCTACCCATAATACTTATATAGCAATTTAATTAGAACGTAGCCTATCACATTGCAGATTTCATGTGCTATTTTTGTTTCTACGTTTGGTTGTACTCTACCTGCTAATGGACAGAGAAGTAACCTTTATTTTAACAACCAACGTTGTAACATTATATGCTTGTTGTTTACGAGCAGTCTGCTCGAATCTACAGGAACGCTACCCATAATACTTATATAGCAATTTAATTAGAACGTAGCCTATCACATTGCAGATTTCATGTGCTATTTTTATTTCTACGTTTGGTTGTGCTCTACCTGCTAATGGACAGAGAAGTAACCTGATTTGCCCTACTGATTTGAGTTGCTATAATGCTAAAAGGCACAACATTCTGTAATGAAATGATTACATCGTGAGGCATATGAAAATTATATGAAAAGGCGAATATTGCACCCAATTCAGTTTAGTTACTTTAAGGAATTAATCCATAATTCATTCGAATTAACCCACCATCTTCAATTTTAAGGCAGTTCGATTTTCTTTTTCATACTAGAAAAATGGACGTTTCACCACGTTATAATTAATGGAGAACTTTATAATGCAATCAAAGTTTGCCGAGCGCATATTGAATGACTTGAGTTCTTTTATATTTTTATAACAACACAATTGTTCTTTGTGAAAACGAAACAAATCTCTGCAACGCATTTTGGGAAATGTGCATACAAGATCAGTTTCTTTTTTTTAATTTTTCACAGTTAATATTTTCAAAATTATGTAGAAAAAATAACAGAAACATACTAAGTAAAGCGTGTTGTTATATTATGATTTAATTGTCCAGTTAATGTTAATTAATCTAAGTTTAATTGTTCAATAAACTCTAATCACTTCTGTTAGATATCGATGAATCGATATTCATGCGAAATAACTCCAATTTAATAAATATTTTGATTAGATTACAAATAAGATATTCATCGCTCCCTTTCCGATCATTTGACAATATGTATTTATTCCAGATACGAATGTATATTGGTAGCTGTAAAAATATCGCCTCTTCCGTTCAAATATTGACCAGCGTTTTATGGCATTCTGCTTACAGCACTGATGTGAGTTCATTAACATAAAACACAGCTATCGGGACCATTTTCAAACTTATGCGGTCATTGTGTTTTGCTGCTGTATTCGCTGACCTTAATTAATTTGAGTTATCTTAAGCAAAGTGGAGTTGACAGCTTCTGCTCACATGCTTAAAAACAGGATTATTATTATTCAAATTAACGTTAAAATTAGGTAAAGTTTATTTTTACTCAAGATTATTCAACATATCTTATCTGTTAAGTATTCTAATTATAATTATGTTCTTATTTCTACATAATTTTCTTAATTGCTTCTATAATAGCCTATGAATTTCACTCTTCTCAGGTGCCCCAGTAATTCGGTTCCATCCACAGGTCGCATCAGAGGACAAAATCTTGAATATCCTCCACAACAAACTTTCGTGCATATTTTTAAGGCATATGCAAACGCTAGCACAGCGTCGCTGACGAACTGCAGTTCTCTTTCGGGTTCGTAGCCGTTCTCGTAAGTGATTTTTTCTTTGCAGGTACATTGATGAGCGTAGTTCTGGTTGTACGGGGTGACATTGCTGTTGACCCACGAGCAGCTGAAGTAGTGTTCCCAGAATTCGGAGAACCAATGATTGCGCTTGTTGTTATGCACGTTCAGTTTCAGAAAATATTCGTCAAACTCCTTCACGGGATTAGCCTGAGGTTGAACGGATAAGGTGCCCTCCACCTGTTCTTCGTTACCACTGAACACCAGGGACCTGCCACTCAATCCGTCGCTTCCGATCCACGAAAACAATCCTGAAATATTGTTGCGACGAACAGCTCCTATCACTTCAGCTACCTCCTGATCAGAACCGAAGATAATTACACCTGAAATGTAATTAAAACACAGTAGTAAAATATATGTGCAGTAAACACATTGCACTTTCAGTACAGTCATAATGAGTCAAGTAATTATAAAGATCTAGAAAAAATCTTTCCAGACATTCGAAACGACTGATGATTACGGTCCCAGTCTTACACATGAAACCAATCGATACAACAGAAACGTGTCAATAGTAAAGCATTAGTGTGTCGTTATAGCAAGAGTGCTCCTAAATAGGAATTTTATTATATTTATATAAACATATAAAATGGTACTCAGCATACTCAAAAAAATTTCTATAACTTATCTAAATTTTTAATTCAGTTATAACGTTGCATGAACTATTCTTAATATAACGGTTCATAACAATCGGGCATTTTGTAGCTTTTGTTTAAAGAAAAGTCTTATTATGTTGTCTCTCGCCAAAGTTAGTTCAACGCTATTAGTTCTGATGTTCAATAATTTTTCTAATACATTCCTAACTGAATTTATAAATTTGTTCTTCATGACATGAGTTTATTTGGCAATATTCCAACACACATTTGCTTCGTACTGATTCATTACATGGTATCCTCCGCTTTTTATTTTCTTCTTTCGTAGGGGATCTTCGGAATGAAAGATCGCAAAAAGAGACCTTTATTATAGCAGTAAATCGTACTGAGTCGTATCGGTAAGAGAGTAAAAAAGTTCGTAGCTACAGAGTCGAAAGAAAACATTTCCCATTTGTGCTGTGAAATGGTTTCAGACATTTCTGTTGTTCTTAAAGGTAAGCACTCTTGAGGGAAATAAAGAGAACCGCGAAGTTTGTCTGTTGCTCAAAGTCCAATTTGAGCAACAGACGAAAAAAAATTTCCTTTCTACATGAGATAGTAAGAGAATGAACAGTGAGCTTCTATCCTAATGGAATTAGGATAGATGGATAGAATAGATAGATTTGGATAGATGGATAGATGGATTAGGATAGAATGGAATGGATGTTCATTATACGTACATTTCTCTGTTGGATATTGAAACTTTTAGCCTTAGACTCATTAAATTTTGTAATTTGTAAACAAAAAAAATAAAAGATATATATATATATAAATATTATTTTCTATATTCTGTCTAGAAATAAGTAATTCTTTACGTGTAATTTGCTATCTAGGCTATGAATGCATTATCCTTTCTGATTTCTTTCCATGCTATATATGTCCGCCGATCTGAATAATTCATAGAGAAATATATAGAGACGGGCTATGGGGGAATCAAAGAAAATTACTACGATCAATATGAGAGAAATAGAATATTTTAGAATTGTTCAGCTTAATACTCATCTCTTGCTCTCTGCTTTAACAAAAGCTTTTTCACAATTACATCATAAGCATTTTCAGCTGCAACTTCGTAATCCTTGGTAAGCCTCTCTTTAATTGCTATGCAGATTCCGTTGTTAGCGAGCAATTCTTCCAATAATGCCTAGGATATATAAAATATATTACATTAATGTAGTGTTACGAAGTCTTGGAAAATTGTACTAATTCTGAACATTGGAATAAAATCTCTCTGATCTGGTTTCCCTTTCTGTCGTTTAAGACAGTAGATGATTTTGTTGACATTGCCCACAAAGTATTCCTGGTGAGAATTTTACAGTGTAGTTCAGCAATTCTTTCTCCAACCCCCCAATTTTATCCGGGCTCTTGACCGACATATGGCTGGGACGTGTTCATGACTGCAAAATCCGTGTGTGTTCAAGGGGCCGGTTTGGCTGTTCTGGTGGGACGAAAAACCAGAATTTCCGGGTGAAAAAACCCCTACCTCCGTATGCTAATTCACCTTTAGTCGAAAGAGGCCAGATAAAGGTTCCTCACTTCACTGACGGAAATCGAACCCATTCTTCCTCTATACTGAGTGAGCTATGGAAGCTCATTGGAATAGAAACATTGGAATAAATATAAAAGTGAAAGAAGATGTCATAGTAGGAATTATAATTATATCATAAACATCAGAATTATAATCACAGTGTTTTCTTTAAGGTTTTATAGTTAAAGAAAACATTAAATTTAATATCTAAAACGGGAACTACATAAATTCAATTAATAAATATATCTATTGCTTTTTTATTGCCTGAAAAGGTGTAAGTCCAACTACTTTAGTCCTATTACTAACTTTTTGAAGACTGGTTCGTAACCACTCTCCATCCTTCAAGCTTTCAGTAACAGCAACTCCAAATTATCAATGAACGAAGGCTTTTTCAAGAAAGAGAGAGAGAGAGAGAGAGAGAGAGAGAGAGAGAGAGAGAGAGAGAGAGAGAGAGAGAGAGAGAGAGAGAGAGAGAGAGATTGAAATATAACAATCTTATGTACAAATATCACTCAGAATTAATTAAACTGCATTTCGCTACACATTCATTGTTAACATATTATATATACAAGATTTATTAAAACAGTAAAGTCAATGTTGGATTACTGTTGACAAAATTTTAGTTCAATACGTAAGTAGAAAATTCTTTTCTTCCATTTTTATGGAGGAAGGATATCGTTGCTACTAGGCTGAAAAGTAATGATGTTAGCCTACTCTGCCTGGACTTGATTGTTTTGATTTTAGTGTTTATGGAATAGGTGAACAGTGTTGTTCTTTTTGTGCTGATGATATTCGAGGAGAAGGCGGATTCTTACCTTTTGTTTGAAGACAGCATGTAGGTGTCAGTTGCCTTTCTTAGTGGAGGTGTTGTGCTATCTGTTATAATGTGCCGAAGGTAAAAGTTGTATATCAGAAGCAGATAGACAGATGCCTACTACTCGTATTCCAAAACCATAACTATAATTGCTGATAATAGTATGTCTTCTACAATCGATTTTCTATACGTCGATTTTAAAACAGAGTTTACGAAAAGAAGAAGAAAAAAAAACTCTACCTAGAAATCGACTAATTCAAGAGATGGACGAATAAAGGCTATGGAAAGCGGTTTTATTAATATGCTTCCGTTCCTGAAGCACATTAATAATTTCATTCTTTTTCTTTAACCATACGACTCCATACGCTATACAGGTTTGCTATAGATTTCACCAGCTCGTTTAGAAGGTTATTGTTATTATTAAGAGAGACTTCCATCAAGTCCTTGACTTCTCGAAGGAGGCCACACTCCCTTCATACTACCCTCACCAGCTATCAATCATTCCTTTACTGGAATTCATTCACACTATTAACACAGAACATTCAATGGCAATCTATTCTAATCACACACCACGCTATGAAAGAACTATCTACCTCTCACTCCCTAATTGATGGCATTCTTTCTCAACGTTCAAGGATGCACTATCGTTCTTTCTCCAGAATTCATAAAATTAAAAATTCCATCTATTGGCATCCTGTATAAGCCTTTCAGAAGTTTGTAAGTCTCAATCATAACATTTGCTTTTCTCCTGTTTGCTAGTGTCTGCAGAAACAAAAAAGTGTAAGCAAACAAAGTTTGCGCGTGAAGTATCTTCACGACTAAGTTAATTGTATATAGTGGATAAAGACTTCATTTTAATTTTCGCAGTATACTATAATGCAATGCAAACGATCTTTTGAGTGGGTAATGCCACTACTCAGACTATTTTCGACCTTTATTGAGGTCTTAACAGTGGGAGCCTGACCCCGTTTCAGGTGATATCAATATAATCTAAATTATGACAAAAATTCGGCTAGATGAGATCAAGGTAAATCTCCAAGAAAGATGCTCTGCAATAGAATCCTAATTAAGTTTTTCCATATAATTCTCCGGCTGAGAATTTAAGCCTTGGTATAAACATCGTAAATTTCCAATAGAAAGAGACGATATATAATCTTAAGGAACTTATTGAAAAAAAAATCCTTAGCAGTTTTAATACCAATACCAATTATCCCAGTTAACCCCGACATGTATTTATGCTCCTATGAGGAATATGTCATCAACTGTCAGATGTTCCTTTAAAAACCGACAACTTCCTATTTAGTCACAGAGCCTCCGTAGCTCATTCGGTATAAACGAAGCACTTTGGTCGGAAAGAGACCAGATAAAGGTTCCTCACGTCACTGACGGGAATCGAACCCATGCCGATGAACACACACGCATGTACAGACATGGGAGGCATAGGGTTAACCACCTTATTCTAGGGACAGGTACGGTTTGAAACAGCTAAGGACAGTTCCGTAACAGGCCAATAGGCCTAATACGAAAAAGGAAGAAGTATTTAGTCACATAACATATCCTCCATCAGCGTTCTTTAATCTTACCTTCATCAATATCAACACTAAGACTCACAGGGTCCCCTTCACATTAATTTCGGTTCTATTTACCCAAATCTTTCCTGAATTGCCCGGAAAATGTTTAGAATTGATTTTCTCCATTCTAGTTGACGTTAATTCAAGTTTAATTTTATAGTCTTTACTGAATAAACTGGTAAATGATTATCGTTTGCATTTATCATACTAATTAGGTTATTTTTATCTATATATTTTTTACAAAGTTTTTTTATTGACATATATGTTGAAGGATTGAAGTAATGAACAGATCGAATTCAAAATCAAGTATATCAGGATATAAGAATAAATATTTTATTATATATATATCTTTTTAATAAATACGTCTCATTTACTAATAATACGGTTTAAGTTTGGAAACTATTTGGAGACTATATCAGCTATTTCGAATTATGTAAGTAGCTGTAGGCGAACTCTCAGCACATCCTCTTTTCTTTCTTTTTTGGTACAGAACAGAAAAGGAAGATGAAAAGTTTCGTCAAGGGCAATTGTAATATGCGGTGTATTCTTGTATAGCTTCTCGCTATGTCTCTGAAAATTAAGGCTTAGATATCGGCCGACAATTTAAGTCATTGCTGCAAAAAGGAGGCAGCTCTATTCTCGGTCGAAAATTGAATTATAGATTGAACAGTATACTAAATATAGTAGAATAGATTGGTGGAAGAACAAGGAAGCTCCAATAAGCCAGTGCAGAGTAATAATTGCATATCTTGCATATCCTACAATTTTACGACATATTCATGATTTCGCATTTACATTTTAAAGTTATTTTCATAAAACTGTGTTGTTTATATTTTCTGATATATTCACATGTAGTAATAAATAGTTTTGTAACAGTTATATGTTAGTTATTTTAATTATTATTTTATTGTTAAATTTATTATATTTTATTATTTATTATAAATTTATTATATTTCATTATTTATTATACATTTATTATAATATTATTACAATATTATTATTATATTTTTATATATCAAGTATGAGATTCTCCTTTCTTCCTATTTTCGTATAAGTTGGTGGGTGTTTCTTCACATCAAACAACTTACATTCTCCTTTTGCTGCTTATCCCTTGTGGCATTTAATTTCTGTTTTTCCTCTCATCTTTATTTGCACAGAAACCAGCGATGTTCACGTATACCAATTATCTATGTAACTATGCTATTTCTTTCCCTTTACAGTTAATGTGAGTAATCAACAATGACAATTAATAAAACTAATAATATAAATATGTTCAAAAGAGTTGACTGGACTAATTCTTACACCAAGTCCAATTGATTAAATCTAACAAGTATGCTGATCACTTATTACCATTTACTTAATCATGAATTATAGCATTACTTGTCGTTTCATATATAAAATAATAACCACATAGATACTAGCCATTAATAATACCTTAATTATTTATATTAATAATGTGTACTCTCCATAAATATGCTAATTATGACTGTACTAATCTTTTTGTATTATTTATAAGAGTTTCTGATTATTCTGACTCATCATTCATTCATCTATTGATAAAACATATCCTACCTTCCACTAATAACACCTTTTTATTTGTTGATATGAGTGTGACCCACGAAATTATGCTAGTCTATAATGCATTAGTATTAGTACTATTGGTTGACGAGGAATTATATAATACAAAAAAAACGTGTCTAGAGAAAAACATGGAACTTTTAAGATATGTTCAACTGAACGAGAAGTGGGACTTCTAGAACTCGGAGACCAAAATCTTCTAACTATACAAACGGCTCAAACCAAATAGCCATGCTATATTCGAATTCGAAACCACAGCCTATTGATTGGTATTTTATTCAAATCATCCTTCTTACCAGATCTCATATATTTAGATTTCTATATATTAAGATTAATCTTAATTTCTCAGTTTTCGTTTACAAACTTCTAAGAGAATCGAAGAGAACTGGAATAATCCAATTAACTAAATTAAAGAAACAATTTCATAATCTTCCCAATTTCATATTGTCAACAAACAGAGTTATAGTTTACACTTAATATTTGAGTCTAACTGAATAATGAAAATATTAAACAGAAAGGATCCTGCATTTAACCAAACTATAGGTTCCTTCACGTCCTAGCCATCTCCTGACTAGAAATCAACCCGATAAACCCTACATTTACTCCTGTCAAGCAATTTCTTATTGATCTCATAAATACATGTTGGTTTTCATTTGGAGTATTTCGATAAATCGATTCGTACGCACAACACTGTCACAGACTTTCTTAAAAGCTAAAACAAATATTCTATTGCATATATTCCCATGATCTTTATTTCTCGCAATTTTTATAAATTTTATATCTCGTACTTTTTCTTCCTATAAATTTAACAGGTTTATTAAAATCGATTGAGGTCCAACCAAACTATGCTCTCTCTTGCCCAGTAAGTGCGTTATGGATGCTCTGAATACGAATCCTAATTAATATTCCATTGGTTGTTCACTATGACACATGGGATTAAATGGTCTATAATTCAGCATTGTATGTTGACATCCCTTATAAATTATTATGATGTTTGTAAAATTTCAACGGAAGCAGATGATTACTAATCTTAAAAAGAATCATCCGTCGTTTCAATAATTCCTGCGTACATTTTGTGGATATTAGCGGTGTAATATAAACCCCTTTTACAGCCGTATTATTTTCTAGATGTTTTAGAATATCAGCGCATTTCTTTTCGTCTCTTAAATCTCAGCCATATCATCTTGTGGTTTTAATTCTTCAGACTTCTCTTCACCTATATTAACACTCCAAAATATCTTCGCACCCAGAAGATTCAGATGTGGAAATGTGATTTTACTTGGCTGTATCATTGGGGATTTTGATGATGTTCCTCCGAATTTCTTCATCAAATGTTTCTGCAAATAACTAAGTTAAAAGTTTCATTCCTGATCTTTAGTCTTGGGAATTGAATTTCACTTAATGATCAGCTTCCTCCAGATTGATGAGCCTATCTAATCTCGGGCTTCACTTTCCTTTCATTAGCCGCTATCTTGCGCTTAATGATCGTTCATCGCAGCTTGTAGTTAGTAATGTGAACTCATTGCAATCACGTCATCAGTGATTTTCATGAAATTACCAACCCGATTTACTTCTCCCGGGGACTTCCTGTGGGACTTTATTTATTAAATGAAGGGAATGAAATGGGACTTTATTTATCAAATCGATTCTAACAAGGTTTAATGAATGAAAGTATGCAACTCTCTTAAATTGAAAGTTATTAAATATCTAGGGTTTCGATGTAGAAGCAAACCCAACTCCACACCTATTAGTAAATTGCAACTGTGTATGAAGAAAACGTTTATGTGATATTTGCTTTTTTTTCACTGCTGCTTGTTTAGCAGAAGTAATAACTACAAAAGCTGGTACGATAGTAAAGAGCACTTGGAAAGAAATAATGACATTAAAAATCTTTGTTACACATTCTTAAACATAAGCAACTTCACTCCAGCGGCTCTGGGGTGAAGAAAATTAGGATCCCATGTTATCCTTAATTACCAAGCAATAATCCACGCACTAACAACAGAATGTAGGCAAATAAAATTTATATACTGCTCTTATGTGAATGATTAATTAGCAGATGCGTAAGCATTTAGAATCACTTATCTTTGTGTTGTTCACTTATAGCGGATAATAAATGCCACAATAATCGCCTAATGGGGATGAGACATATTCAGGATAGCAGCAACCACTAAGTCTTGTTTCTAGAAGTATTGTACGCGATAAAAATCATCAGATTATTTTGGTAAATGATCAAAGAAGGAAACAAAAAGACACACTTGCGACATCAATTTATGTGTGGAAAACAAATAAAAAGAATTTGTAAAAAGAAACCTAAATGCCACTATATTTGCAGCCGAAATATATTATCGTATTTAACAATATCACATTGACTGGGTATAGAAATGAATCATTCTAGAAACGTATTTTTCAATGCACCTATTCGTATCGATATTGTTGATTTCACTGAGGCTGCAAAAAAAACATAAGACGAAAAACGTGCAAATTTCTAATGTCAATAATGTGAACTTCCGCACTTTGCAGAAATCCTTATATTTCTTCAGTAAAAAAAAAACAAATTTCGTCTCTCTTTCAGCCTTATATTTCATGGGTCTGAGAGAGAGAGAAATTATTTAAGTTGATTTTATACAATTCTTATGCTGTACGATTAACGACGTCTCTCTCTCTCTCTCTCTCTCTCACACACACACACACACACACACACACACACACACACACACACACACACACACACACACACACACACACACACACACACACACACACACACACACACACACACACACACACACACACACACACACACACACACACACACACACACACACACACACACACACACACACACACACACACAAATTATCAGATTATTTTTTATTAATTATATGAAGAATCAAAGGCTTCAATTCGGCGACCTAAACTTATTTAAGTTAAGGGACATTACATCCCATATTGTTTCATAGCCGAAACTCAAAGAGTTTCATACCGAATATAGTAAATATATCAAGTTCGGCGAGTCCAAGCGTAACCAAATACCTGGAGTGGTACAACTGACCCTTTAGGGAGTGCAACACTGAGGCAACTCATGGTAAGGGTGGAGCAAGCTCCGATCACTATTCCTGGATAGTGTTACAACTGTTCTGATCACGAATAGTGATCGGAGCTTCCACCACCCTTACCATGAGTTGCCTCAGTGTTGCACTCCTTAAAGGGTCAGTTGTAACACTATCCAGGTATTTGCTTACGCTTGGACTCGCCGAACTTTATATAGTTTCTATATTCGGCATGAAATTCTTTGAGTTTCTTATTCGGCTATGAAACAATATGAGATGTAATATTCCTTAACTTAAATAAGATTATTTTTTATTATTATTGCTGATGTTCTACACTTGGAAGGACAAGAAAAACGCCAATAACAAAAAATCATAACATTATAAGAACAGCATTATTCATTATATATAAGTATCGAATAAATTGAGTAATTCGAACGAATTTTTACATTCACGAGGGAATCAAATTCACAAATATATAAGACATTACTGATATTTTAGTGAAGGCTTTTGTTATGGATACTATTAAATAATCAGAGCTCTCTTGGAATTAGCTCGTCGATCACAATCTGCGTGCTTTGTAATCTAATGGGGATGCTTCCAATATTAGAAAGTTACTTAGTAAGTACCAGATCTAGTGTGTTCTTTTTTCTTGAGATATGTTTTACATATTTTTGCGGATAACATATCTAGAAAAAGTTTTCTATTAGACGAAATCCTTTTCACAATTTTCTAGAAATTTTCTAGATATCGTGAGTTAGCTTTAGTATAAAGACAATTATGGGTTTTCCATTCAAAGTAGTTGGAAGCTTTCACAATACCTTTGAATACACGAATATTGTCTATTGATTCAGAAGAAAAGAAGTTTCTGTTCCAGTCAGGTTACTACACAATATAATGACATGGCTGGTACTTGCTTTTGAGCAGTCAAATTTCATCATCTGGTGTCCTTTGCGACGTACTATGTCCCAGTTAACTTAAACATGCAAAACATACATCAGCAGTCTTTACTGGTCTCAGTGGAGTTAGATAAAGCTTTAGTCATACTTGTGTCGTCTACATGCTTTTTCTGTGCTTTCGTAACGGCGTTTATTACGTGTCTCAATGGTCTTGGCATTTCAAATATTTGTATGTGTCTTTGTTAAAGAATTCCCTTCCTTCTACGAAAAAAATGCCATCCTTGCGGAATTTTTACATCCCCGTTTAAACAAAGCGTTTTTATCCGTAAAACAAGAAGGAACTCTTGTATTTTTTTTCCCAGCAGTCACTCTTGGATAAAGAGTATTGGACAATTAGATCTTCAAAGTAAGTTATCCTATTTTATATATTTTTTTTGACGCTAGTATCCTTTGTTGGCAATATTATTTGTATTAGCATGAATAGCGTCATTTCATACATCATAAATAATTCCATACCAATATTCCTCCTTCTTACACATATCCTGATCCTGTTCTACCTCTCATTGCATCATGTACTTCTGCTTCTTTCATTATCGAGATCCCAGTTAATATTAGTTTGCCGTTTGTCAAACTGGTGTTATTAAAGAGTTACATAAGAAGGCATTATGTAACGTATACTAAACCTTTTATATTCAAAATGAAGCACTAAATTGCTTGCTTTTATTATAAAATAACAAAAATTTAAGTAACGAGTATATAACAGCTACCAGTTTATCCTGATGTGCATAGCTTGATAATATCCTTCACTACCTTATTTTCTTTCTTCGTTTTTCAATTCTAACTCTCATTAGCAGTAACAAACGTGCTATACGTAGCTCCGCTCTCTTTCATGTAAAACTAACTGATTGCTCAGAACAAATTGACAGAGATTAGTTTCTCTCTCTTTCATTTCTTAAAGTTTATAAACTTTGTTCGTTGTAATCTGCTACAGCTCTTTTTATAGACAAAATGAATCGATTTTTTACTTATTATTACAAGAATTATACGCTCTTCTCATTATTGAGGGATTCGAGATGGGATTTGCATGAATAACACGTTTTGTTGTTTATGCAAAATTTTCAATTGTAAATTTTAAACATAGAAAAATAAATAAATAAATAAATAAAACGAAAAACAAAATCTGTTGTGACGATGAAATACAGTACTGTGAAGAAATTTATAATATCGATTTTCCACAAAACTGATCCAGAATCAACCGACAGATGAACAGTGCATTATTTGCAACGTGAATAAATAAGCTATGTTTAATCTGTGTTTTTCTAGATTTTAACTTCAGATGAATGCACGTTTATTTTCTTTTATTTGGCAGCATATGGAATATCTCAAATTAACAAAACAGATGAAGAGTATAAAAGTAATGTTTTTGATATTTAATCAATTAGTATCACGGCTACAAAAAAATAAATTGTTAAAAAGTACTTTGCTTACATCTTATTGCGAAGAATGTCAGCATTTGAGTTTATCTGTGAGCATTGTTATTGTGTGCTTTGTATTCAAAATAACAAGGCATAACTACAGAATTTTTCATTAAAAGATTTCTTATTTAATGAAATGTTTATGTTTATCCTTGTTAAATCAAGCATAAACCTATGTTTGCAAGCGGTTAGGAAGTGTGTATATTTAGCGGAACTAATGCATTATTCTTCAGTTGTTTGTAAAAAGTACTGAACATTTCTTACCAAACGGTTAAGAGACTTTTCCTGAGTTTGGAATTAAATACCTGAAAAATGATTGTGGTGAGTAATAACTCATTAAAAGTGAAAAGAATTCCTCTTTCTTTCTTTCAAGTAAATAGCTTTACAATACATGATGTTTGTGCTTATCCAAGATATTCTAGATCTTCATAAAAACTGATATCCATCCTTTGGCGTGTTACAATATAATAATATTTCAATGGCAGTGTGTCTGCTTAGTTCTATCCTTATGTAGTACATTATTTTTTCGCTTGAGACGAGAACACTCAACGTATCGGAAACCGGAAAGTAAAGTGACGTTAAAAAGTTTGAATTATCTAATATTCAACCCGCAAACTAATGTAAACTAGTTTTACAAATTTATGCAGAGTGTGAATTCAAATCAAAAATAAAAAAATATTATGGAAACACAGACATTATAACCAACAGAACAGATATGTTGGTGACGAAAGCCGTAATTTTTTTATAAAGGTAAGGTAAGGCTTGATGCCGTAATTAAGGTAAGGTAAGGCCATCAAGGTAAGATCAAGCCTTACCTTGATGCCGTAATTTGACACTTCGTAGACAATTGATATGTAGATCCAGTTAAACAATTGTATAATCTCTACCATGGCATGGGCTTGGTTATTATCAGCTGGTACGGTTCTTAAGAAATAGTTTGCTGTTACTCAGCTCAGCACTTGTGGAGAAGAAACTGATCTGCAAATAAAAATTTAGTTCTGTGAAACAGGGCATGAACATATTTTACACACACACACACACACACACACACACACACACACACACACACACACACACACACACACACACACACACACACATGCAAGCGTTAAGGAAAATGGACTTCAAATATTGGATTCAAATTGTCGGAGTTTGTAACAGTGGTGACATAAAATCTTCCATTGCTATTTGTGATATTAGTTTATTGGCATGGTGCAACCTCAGTTGTAAACTGTTACGGAAGCACTTACTCAGTGAAGCCCAGTAGGTGCTCCTTTTCCAAAAGCTTTCTAAAACCATGGAGAGTAGAACAATGTCGCTCTCGTTGTCAACCGTTTAAAAAGTTCCTTCAACTGGATAAATATGGAACTATGATGAAATACAACGGAAAAAGGTTTTTCATTTAGTTTATACTTCATTATGTATATGCTTCTCGCAATGACTTATACTAGTGCTTCTAAGCGTGGTTTAGGAAGATATAAAATCATCGATAGACGCACACGTACGTAACCGTTAAAGATAAAAAAACATGCAGAATAAGTTTTATTAAAGGATGTAGGTAATTTACTAAATATGATAAAAAAGCAGACTAATCCCATCCTTTAGATTTCAGTACTACTTCACTAACAAATAGAAATCTTCAGATAATTACATATTTTGAAGAAATTTATTAAATATTCCATAACAAAATTCAACAAAAAATCAGTAAATATTTTTTGATTTGTTATGATAATAAGGGCAGAAATACAAGATGCGACAAATGTGGCTTAAGATTCATATTGTTATATGGAATTCTAGGAAGTATATCCAATTGATTTTGCATAAAACTGTGCACAATCCATTAACTGTATGATACTAATCTCAAACATAGAAATACGATCGAATTACATTACCGTAAAAAGGACTAGTTGCTTTTTATACTCAAGTAAAGAATACTGATTAATAAATTCCATATTAAAACCAAAGCTCGAAATATTTGAAATAGCTTTAGCATAAAAAGAGAAGTCTAAATATTTCTGAAGGCATTTTTAAATTTCATTTAAGTTAAGCGATTGAATAATATATGTTCTTTTCTCACACTTTCTATTTAGGAAAAGTGTATAAATCTTTCATATGCTAATTTGTTGATTATAATACAGCATAACCTTTTATATTGAAATGTGATTAAATAGTTTGGCCTTAATAGCATCTATAGTTCATTATGTTATCTGTCGATTTTTTATTATCTTAATGACAATATCGACAGATTACGAAGTTTGAGATTTAAACAATACTGACATTAAAGGAATGCGATATATTGAAATTATGTATTTTATATACGAGTAGTTTTATTCAGGTAAACTCGCTCACATTAAACCATGAAATAATCGTAGCAAGATAGATAAAAAATGAATACAGCAGGAAGAGAACTGAACGGATTTCCTGATGGCAATTTTTTATGTCCTTTGTCTAAAACATATATAGAAATATTAGAGAAAAGTTAAGAAACCTTCCATTACTTTTTTTTTTCATGATTATTGATTAAAATATGCTATTGACTTTCACTCTGTAGAATCATTTACAATGATTCTACAGAGTGAAAGTCAATTAGTGAATGTTTACAATTTGAACATTGTAAACAATGCATATATGGCAATATAACGAAGGAACATAACGAAGCAGATATTAAAAGTTGTTCAACTCTCCAGTTTTGGTAATGGCCTTCCACAAATATATGTATTTGAAAGAGTAGTGAAATGAATTTTATTCCAGTTCAACGTCTTCCGCGCAACATTGCGGCAACCACTATATCAATACAATGGAACAGCCGTCAAAATATTTAAAATGACCAAAATGACCACAGATCATGTTGTAATTGTTGGATCGATGTGTCTCTATGTTAATAACATCTACATTTGTGCACCTTGAACATATCAATAGTATAGAAGAAAAAAAAGAAGAAAAAGAAACGTCTGCTATTACTTAATATTTCAATATTCAATCTGGTAAATAGATAAATCAAATTCATTTTTAAGCGAAAATGCTTACGCTTGCATAGCATTTCATCTATTTTTCGAGATGATCACCTTTCTTTCAACACGGGAAGCTCAATGGGGCCTTTACAAATCAAGTAACTGGTTTCACATAAAATTAATTAATGGTCAGTTAGAGCTGCTATTCCTTTCCGGATTCCTTCCTTCCTGTGTGAACTATGCATGTTCTTCTTGAAGACTTCCGAAAAACCGCAGTTTTCAGGAGAAAACGTTGCTAATGTTTCAGTATTCCGTCTGGTAAATAGATAAATCAAATTCATTTTTATACGGAAATGCTTAACTTTCATAGCATTTCATCCATTTTACGAGGTGATCACTTTTATAACGTTTTGCATGAGATATGCTTAATTACCTTTGCCTGAAATGTCCTTTGTGAGAAGACATTTCGAATTTCCAGAACTCGATTCGAGCAATGGGCTGTCAAACCAAATGACATTGTCAATTATTGATTGAGGCGCGGATGCTCTCTCTCTTTACGTCATACAGATAAAAAATGAAGGCAAAATTCGAATTCGATAAGAAACTCGATGTATTACTAAGGAAAGTGACATCAGTTTTTATTATACTATGTTAATTGTTCTTGAAACAATGCCAACAGGTGTCAAAGAGAAGGGAGACTAAAATATCAAAAATGGTGTTACACACGAGATGTTCAAATGTTTATGATAACACTAAAACTCTGATTCAGGAAAACATATCTTGAGAGGAGAAAATTTCTTTAAGACTTTTCCAAAAATATGGGAGACTGCCACAAATAATTAACAATCTTTATAAATCAGCAGAGATACTCCAAGTAATCTTCTTAGCCAACCTATTTCAGTAGTTAATAACTTTTTTCCTTCAGCCTTTTTGAGATTCCAGCATGCCTTTTGAAATTCCAATGTTATTTTCTATATTTAGCTCAGAGCAACATAATATTAACTCATAGTAATTTATTATCGTCTCGGTATCACAAAGGGAATATCAATTTCAGAAACTATTTCTTCACTGAAAAAACGTAGCATGTATACAAAAGGCTCTTATGCACAGAAAGGAATCGTATTCCATATCTACCATTTCTTTATACATTCATGAAGATATAAAGTTATAAATCTAAGCAGCAAAAGAAGATTCATTTATACATAGCTGCTATTCACAAAGGATCTCTGGAGGAAGATTTTATATAAATATCCATTCTAGTACAATAAACATATAGAAAGCGGAATATCGATATTTCAGCTTCGATATCATTCTAATAGAAGAATTTATCATAATCGATAAGATTTATTCCTAAAACGCGCATTGATAATCTTAAAGAGACGACACGATGCTTTGGAAAATTATGGGCATTCGCAGAAAGAGATGACATTATGGAGGTAAAAGAACTGACTTCGAAATCTGAATGACATAGAAATGCTTTGGGCTTGCTTTCTGCGGATTGTTTACGCAGTTCGTAAGTCTTTGAAGGTAATGAGATTGAGAAAGAAAGATGAGGAAAAAATGAAATGAGAGAGAGAGAGAGAGAGAGAGAATGATGACAGTAGTGAATAAAAATGGGAAACCTAGAGATTAAATCAACAAAAGTTTCTAAAATTTCAATGAAAAGTCAATAGTCCAAAACAGAAAGAAAGATAACGTTTATACAAAGAGAGTGAAAGAGAAAAAATATGATATCACAATCCTAGGAGACAACTGCGATCACTGATGCTGAACCCTCGTGTTGCATTTTTTATCTTCAAAATTAAAAATAAATCAAATAAATGCTATTGCAATGCATAGGAGATAATAATAATAATAATAATAATAATTTTATTTATTTTTTTTTTTAAACATTTTATTGTCTCAGATAAATTACATACATAGATACAACAATAGTTTTATATATATATATATATATATATATATATATATATATATATATATATATATATATATATATATATATATATATATATATATATATATATATATATATATATATATATATATATATATATATACATAATATTTATAATACATTACAATTGTGTATAATAATAATAATAATAATAATAATAATAATAATAATAATAATAATAATATTATTATTATTATTATTATTATTATTATTTTTTTTTTTTTAATAATAATAGTTTATTCTCTCTCAAATAATTACATAAATATACTAATATTTAGGTTGCGACTTTATAATATACTAATATTATAAAGTTGCATTGTATACAGGGTGTTCGGGATAAATTTGACATACTTATAATTAATTATATTTTTCCGTAAGTTACATGTATTAACACACACTTCTCTTCATTTAAAAGTTTGGACCCTTCTTCATTCATATACAAGATGTCAGAAAGGATGGATAGCTGGAACCCACCTGAATCATGGAAGAGAATAACTTGTATCATGATGATTCGTGCCCGCCATCAAAATAAGGATATTACGACTGCTGCCCAATGCTCCCTGAATACAGTAAAAACAATCAGGCATGAACTAGAGACTTGCAATGGTGACTACGAGGATGTAGCAAGAAGAAAGATCCCTAGCAGACGATCTGATTGCGTTCGTACAGCAGAATTCCTCGCAAATCTGCAGGAACAGGTGTTGAAGAACCCTGGCATTGGAATTCGGGCTTTGTTCGTGGAGTTGCTAACTGTAGTCAAGCCCTGGATAACAAGGGTAGCCAATGGTAGGCCGTATGTATGGCAGCAGGATTCGGCCCCTTGCCACACCTCTGGGAAAAGTCAAAAATGGTTGTCTGAAAATTTCTACGACTTCACCAGTCCAAATGTTTGGCCTCCAAACTCCCCAGACCTTAACCCCATGGATTATTTTGTATGGGGCGCAGTTGAAAAAGACACCAATCGCACTTCCAGTAATACAAAAGCCCAGTTAATGGATAAAATTAAAACAGTTTTTGCGGCCCTTCCCAGGGAGACTGTAGCATCAGCTTGTTCGAGGTTCCGAAGCAGAATTGAAGCTGTGATCGATGCTAATGGTGGTTATTTTGAGTAAATCTTGTTGATAGTATTGTAATTAACTCTGCCTGTAATGTTTTTTGTCAATTCATTAAATTTAATAGATACAAAGAAGATTTTCTTTTCCCTTACGAAACTGTCAAATTTATCCCGAACACCCTGTATATACTAATATATACAGTGCATCTTTTTCTCGCAAATGGTTCAGTAAGAATTATAATTACTCTTAATATCATTATCATTTGCAGAATTTCTCAATGACAATGTGTATTATTACCATTAATAATAATCATAGTAATACTTTACACTTAATAACTCACAAGTTAAACAATATTGCTTATGTTGCAGTTTATATAATAATAATTTTTTTAATTTAAATATGTAAATTAAATATATAATTTTAAACTTAAATATATAACTGAAGTATTACTATCACATTTTCTGTTTACCACTAAAATTCATTACAGAATGTTAAGTGAATAATTTTAGATAAATACTATTACTGGGATGTAACTCAACTGCACCCTCGAGGCTTTGTAATTAGCTTATCTGAGGGTGATACTGGTTATATCTATATCTATATCTATATCTATATATATATATATATATATTTGTTATTGATTTGGTTGCTGTGTTGGAAGTAGGCAGATGTTTGGGAGGTCAAATGAATGATCTGAAAGGTCTGATCAAAGTGAAATTGCCGATATATCCGGTGTTATTGCATCTGTCTTGATGGTTCACATTCTTTTTTATTGTGGGCCCCTTTTTGAACTATTTAGGAGGCTTTTTTCTTCACAATGGCAGCCTTTCTATGTCTTCTGTGCTTTTAATTTGTATCGGCTTTGAAGTTTGTGACTTCCTTATGAATATCTTGGCATCTATGGTCCACGAAAATTGGTAATTTTTTTCCATTTTTGCTTTTCTTGTTTGGTACAACAGATTCTGGTGGAATGGTGTTAAATATTCGGATAGGAAGATTGGCGTATTGTCATGCTGTGCGTTCAAGTCCTTGGCAACTGGTTTTTTCTGCCTGCTGGCTTTTATGAGATTGTCTCTTGTGGACTTGCTCTTAAGACGAATTATGACAGACGCAGGTCGTGGCGAGCCTTGGTTTTTGCTCTTCCTAGGAATCCGATTTACGGTCTGAATGTCGTTAAGTTGTAGGGGGATATCGATTACATGGCCTAATTTTAAAACCACGTCTCTGAGGTTTTCTGTAGGTGCAGTTTCAGGAAGACCGTTTATGACAAGATCTTTTTTATGTTGTTGCTGATTTAAACGTTCGTATTGTAGTTTTAGAGAATGAAGTTCTTGTCGGAGTTCGGATGTCTCTTTCATCAAATTGTGTTGCCTGTCATTTAGTGCGTTAATGCTCATTTTAATGTCTTTTACTGTTTGAAACACTTCTATAACTTCTGAATTATTGTTTTACCAAATCTTCATATTCGCTAGATTTTTTGTTATTTGTTCGTTGTGTTTCTTAAAGAGTTCTTGCACAAGGTCTACTAAGCTGGCTTTTATGTTCTCTAGACCGTTTCCTATCAGTATATTTAAAGAGTCGAAATTATAGGACTCACCTGCATTTTTTTTTGTCTGTTCTGTTCGTCGTCTGATTTTGCCTCCGGTATAATCGGCTGCGTCGTAGGTGGCTGCTTTAGGCGCGTTTCTTTGTTCTTCCAACAGAGTACCCACTTCCATTCCTCGCGTGTTACATCGAATTCATATTTATGTTGCCCGGTTGTTTCTGAAAAGCCGGCAGATTTTAAGTGTAGAATTCTGCTGCATTTCGTACAAGTTATATTATTTCCGTTGGACGATAAATCCTCCAGGCATTTGATACACTTCATGACTCACCTTTCTTCCCTTAGGCAGTATGGCATGTTATAAAGATGGCGACGTCCTTTGTTCTTAGCTCGTTGTTGACCACGGTCCTCTCTGTTCCCTTTTCAACACTTCAAAATTTGGTTTCTTCTTAGCCGATCTCGTTGAATTTTATATCACTGTCTTCGGTGTCATAAGTAGGGTTACTTGGGAGCACTTTCAACTTAAAACAGGAGTTGGAACCACTTTGTCGGAGTTCGGATGTCTCTTTCAATAATAATAATAATAATAATAATAATAATAATAATCGGTGATACTTGCTCCATACCCAGGGTATGTGGTGGCCTTAAGAGCTCGTGATTATTTGTAATCATAATTTTTGGTAAGGTGTTTTTCATACTATTTAACATACCATGTTTTTCATTCAATTGAGATTTGTCGAAATCGGCCCGCGATCTTGGTTAAAAGCTGACAATGAAGTTGTAATATTCACCAGTGATCTCCTTACAAGACTTATTACATGCACGTCTCTCTCTCTCTCTCTTGTTTTTCCTATCCACACATACATAATTATATACCAAAAGATAAACACGACAAAAACTATGAAAATATATCCTTTTAAACCTTTTAAATATCAGTTAAATGAAAAACTGTATTTTTTGTACATTCTGAAAATATATTCAACATATTTATGAATTTTACGGGATTAAAAAAGTCCTTACTTTATTTGGGTAAAAAAGCTTGTTAAAGGAACCAAAATACGAACGTGTTTCAATATAAATATTCATGCAACTTTTGAAAAAAAAACAACAGGAAAATAAAATACAATAAAGAACATAATATGTTTTACCACAGGAAATGCTTTAAATTTTGAAATGTCCAGTGGGTTTGTTTAATGTTTAAACGCACTACAACTTTTATACACCAGTCAGTCAGTCATTATATATCACAATTTAGATCTAGTGACAAGCATTCGCATTTCAGCGAGACTATAAAAAATGTCTCCTAGTGGATAATAACACTCTCAGAACATCAGTGCTATGGGACCCTTATCTTGAGTTGTTAACGGTCTAGGAGAAAGAGATATGGTACGAATGCACTACAAAGCCAGTTCCATAACGCAGCTTTTTTCTGGTGTAGAATTCTTTTAAATCTAAAGTAACAAGATAACGGCAAAAAGCACTTTCTCTTCTTTCAGATGGCAAATGTGTGGGTTTTGTGAAAACTCTTTCGCTTGTTATTGAACATCATTATCTTCAAAATGTCTTACAAAATCAATGCATAGATAAAGATATGCAGCATTATTAGAAAAAAGTATGAGAATATACAAGCAACTTTTTTTTGTTGTTGTTATGCAGCGCCCTTTTTTATGAACAGTTTTTGACCTCAGTTGATTTAAATTATCTTAATGAACTAAGTGAAGTGTTTCATTATTTAGTGAGAATAATGATATTATAAACATATTTCTTCCAGACATACGGATACAACAAAATTAAATTAACTGTGTAGTAATTTGCATTACGATGAGGATATCGAAGTATAAATTAAATAAAAGAATGCCATAAAACTTTAATGAATGAACTTGTATATGGGAATAATAAATTAAAGTCTAGAAATGATAGCTAAAATAACAATATAAAGGAGAAAAATGTGAAGCCCAAAGACACAAGATAGAATAAAATCAAGAATACTAATATATAAGTATGTTCGAAATTTAAAAAAAAATAATAAAGAATTAGAGAACCAATATAAGAATGAAGATGATTATTACTTTTAAATTTCTTACGTGTTTATATTTAAACACGTAAGAAAGTTCATCATTAAACCAAAGCAGTTTCACGAACACGAAGGTTCAGAATACCACTAAGCTACAAAAGTGGTATATTAACAGACGAAGATTCCAGCAGGAAAAAAAAAAAGAAAAAGCTAACTTCAACAAGGTCACATCTAATAGAAAGAGCAGGATCAAGTATGATTGACATATTTAGTGGAAAAGCTTACTAGTTTATTTGAGACTGGCTGATGATACTGCATTTTTTTCATAATCAACAGAGGAATGAAATATCCAAAAATTTAAGTGAGTTCAACTGAGACGCTTAAAACGCAAAAAATGACAAATACTTAAATAATCTGTAAAGTGCGTCCTTTAATTATTGATCAGATCAAAATAAATAAATTAGTCAATTAATATAATTTTAATATATTTCGTAATCGCTTTTTTTAACACTGTTCGTTACAACAAAAGTAGAGAGTTTTCATACACACGTATGTTTTTCATTTTTCTTAATTTTCAGTTAATATGGCCCCACTGAAATCACTTTACAAATTTTAATAGTGACCTCGATAGTGACCTTCATTCAAATTAATGAAACCAAGAATAACTTTTTTATTATTGTTTCGAATAATAAGCACCTCCGTAGTGCAATTGGAAAAACGACGGTATATTGCGTCCTTCGATTGGAAAGGCCAAATTCGATTCTGGTCGGTATGAGAGCAATCTTTATATGGACTTTTTCATTTGAAGGTAAGTTAGCCCAACTTATACAGAGGTAGCACGTTTTTTTCCCCTCTCGGAAACTCGAATTTTTCATCCCGCGTATAGACAAATCGACCTTCAGAACACACGCAATTTACAGACAAAAAATACTGCTTTCGATGGGCGGTATATGGAGCTGATGGTTTGTAGTAGGAGAATTAAGTAGTAAAGGAGACGGTTAGATGTGTGGAGTAGAGTGCAATAAGTCCAAAAAGAAGTACACTTAAAAGAACAAAATATAAGATTAGGACAATATTGGAGTCCTTATAGATAAGATATAAATTTGGAGGAAAATTGTCCATAGGAAGTTAGTAATGATGTAAACTTTTCATGGAGCACTGTCGTAAATATCTTGTACACACCCTGAGGGTACATGTTAGCAACATGAGGACGAAAGTTTAAAAATAACAAGAAAAAGAAGGGGAAAATGGACTTTTCATCAGGTGGTGTTAAAATAGAAACGGTTAAAAAAACGAGAATTTCTGAGCTACAGAGTATATTTGTGAATTTAATGTTCTGATGTTGATTATTTAAATGGTTTAGGAAGTTTTGCAGTTCCTCTAAACTATGTCCCCAGATAAGGAAGACGTCATAAATGTAGCGTAACCACAGTTCAGGTTTTAAAGTAGCTGAAGAAATAGCTTTCTCTTCAAAATCTTGTAGAAAAATGTTAGCTAAGACTGGGGATAGATGACTGCCCATAGCTAACTCGCTTTCTTAAATAATGGATATTCGTCTCGTAACATCACTAAACGTTTGAGACCACGCCAACATCCTCGACAAGAGGATGATTCCAACCATATCGCTCATATACAGTTACCATTTATCAGCTCTCTTACCCCAAAACTAGCTAAGATTTTGAAGAAATTCAACATAAAGACCGACTATACTACTCTGCCAAAACTTCGTTCTTTTCTGAGTCGACCAAAACTAAAACACAACCAACTGCATTTTCCTGGTGTTTATAAAGTTTTGTGGCCTTATTTTGGCCAGAAATAAGGCCTGTTTCACTTCGTCTTGAGGAACATAGACATGACATCTGTTACAGTAGAACACGAGCGAGCGCCCTTTCCAGTCATGGCCTCTTCTTGGCAAACTCTAACCTTGAAGAACGGCCACACCAAGTTGATTGGGAACGCACTACTAATTTAAATATATGCAAGGATGAATTTGAAAGAATTATCGAATCAAAAGAAATAGTTCTGGACCCTTCACACTTGGACAACAATCTAAGCTACAATTTGCTTGATTTCCATAGCGCAGTAATCCAGTACTGGTGCTCTAAAATTAGCTGTCGCACACATTCAACTCATGCCAACGGTAGCACGCGGTCATCTATTCAAATATGACTGTTACTATTCTACTTTTTATTAAGCTGGACAGTCCATGTTTTTTACCTTGTTATTTTTATAAGTCTTAGGTTTTTTCTTTCTCACCTGAAGAAGTCGGAGCACCGATGAAACTAATCGCGATTTATTAAAAGTTTTTGTTATACTTTCTCGGGTTCTAGTCAGTTAAATTTATTTTTATAAATGTATACATCCCGAGTAAATCCTAATTTCAATTATATATATATATATATAATTCAAGATTATATATGAAGTTAAAATTATATTCAAATAAAAAACAGGTTTTGGTGCCGTTGGACAACTCCATTGGCGTGTTATATACGTCAAACTGAAGGAGATCATTCAGGTACAAATATTGTTGCCGAAACTAAACGGAATTTATGAGACGTCTTGGTATGAACAGAAAATGAAGCGTTTATTATTATCTCCTAAATAATTTATGCTTTGCAATTTTAACACGAATAATGGGCGTCATTATCACTCATTTCAACATTATTATTTAGCAATCATTCACACTAATTACTTGAATAAACTCTCTCTTTCACTGAAGCGAGTTTGTATTTCCGCTTCAAAGCACTGTTGCTGCTTTCCTCGAACTGCAAATATCTTTCATTATAATTTTAAGAAAATAAGACTCTGTGATCCCTTAATTGATATTCCTGTCAAAGACAACCCAAATTCTGCTACGTTTATGCGTTTCATACTATCCAAATAAACATCGTATACACCTAGTTATTTAAGTAACATGTTTCTGACACGAGGCACGTTATAAATGTTGTGTTGAATCCTGAACACATATTGTTGACGATGATTTGTTGTTCAAGCGACACTAGAATAATTGTAGATCATTATACTTTAGGGCAATTTATAACTGTTGTAGAAATATGCATATTAACAGTGTACTGATTATTCTTTATGCATATCTTTGCAGGTTACATATAAATTATAAGCTAGCACTTAGAAACGTTATTATTATATCTTTAAGATGGATTTATGGACCATAGTAATGCATTTCTGGAGATTATGAATGCAGTGATGTATTTACGATGAACATATCCGTTAATTCAATTTCCGTTTCATTTTGATATCGAATTCTCTAGAAAAAAGAGTATGTTGCATGTTCTTTAAGTAGACCCTAAAGTTACAAACCTTTCCTACCCACTCAATAAGTTATTTTAATAAGTGTAAATTTTCTTAAACTATAATTAAATGGTAAACAATCCTTTTTTATTTACTATCTTTTATATTTCACAAGTGATATTTTAAATTTATATAATATAGAAATTATTTTGATTTATTACTCGTATAAGAAAAAAGTATTTAATTAGGATTAAATTATATTATAATATAAAATGAAATTTCGTATGTATACAGACAGCGCTGTTGCTATAAAATAGTAATAAATAACATTAAAACAAATACAAAAGTGTTTATTATGTTATTTATTTTGGCTATTTCGTATATATATATATATATATATATATATATATATATATATATTTATATATATATGATCATTAACTCGGTTAACATATATAGTTTTATGAAAAAAATTGAATGACTAGAACCGAGATTTAATTAAAAAGGTTTTAATATAAACACCCTACTAGTTTCGGCCTGTAACAGCCTTCTTCAGGTGACATTATAAAAGAAAAAACACTAAACATTGAGGGTTAAAAGACTATGAACAACATAGACAGTCTTTATACATAATTAGCATGAAAACGTTGTATTTGTATTTGAAGCTGTTCTTTCATTTGTTGCATTGTTGGCAGAGTGCGTGCTTGCTGCATCACGTGAACGCCAGTACATGATTACAGCTGAATAACTATCTGGGAGGTTGTAGCTTAAGTTGTTATTTAGATGAACAGGATTGAAGATGATTTCTCTCGATTCCACAATTTTTCTCTCTATTTCGTCACTGCAACGGAAGATGTTTGTAGATTTTTCTCAGCAGACTTTGTGACTTCGGTTATCATCATTAGGATTAGCCGAGAAAAGGATATGACTTGATAATGCACTTGCTCGCTATCTCTTGTAAGTAATGTCTCTCATGTGTTCTTCCATACGCATTTCGACAGATTTGTCTGTCTGCCCGAAATAAGGAATATCGCAGTCACATATTTTATATACGCCAGGGTATTTGAGTTGATGATGACAAGGTTTTGGGTGGCTAATTAAGGAACGGATCTTTGGAAGTGGAGTGAACAAGGTTCTGATATTTTATGTGAAACAGTACTTATGTAAGGAATAGAAATATTGCCTTTGAATCTATTTGTTTCTTCTGAGTGATGTCTAGGAGGATTAAAAAGGAATTTGTTAATGATTTTCTTGGAATATCCATTAACTTCGAAAGAAGTTTTCAGGTGGTTTATTTCTGTAAGCAGTTCATTTGGATCATCAAGAAGAGAACGGGCTCTATGTCCCAAGGTGGAAATTATTCCAAGCTTATGAGGAGGGAAATGATGGGACTGACTGTGCAGAAATCTTGAAAGATATTTTGAAACCAAGGCTATCTCTTCCTTTATTTTAACACCTAAAGTTTGGAAACGTTATGTGGATGACGTCTTCATTGTTTGGAGCCATGGACATGAATCCCTTATTGATTCATGTCCATGGCTTCATGTTCGAGGAAAGGTTTTCCTCGAACATCTCAATAGCCGACATCAAAGTATTAAGTTTACTGCTGAGCTTGAAACGGATAATTCCTTGCCTTTTCTTGATGTCAAACTGACTCGCTCTTCTGCTGGTAAACTAAAAATATCGATATATAGAAAACCCACACATACCAACAGATATCTGCATAGTCACCTGAAGAAGGCTGTTACAGGCCGAAACTAGTAGTGTGTTTATATTAAAACCTTTTTAATTAAATCTCGGTTCTAGTCATTCAATTTTTTTCATAAAACTATATATATATATATATATATATATATATATATAGTTTTATGAAAAAAATTGAATATATATATATATATATATATATATATATATATATACTTTTTTTTCTATAACAGTAATAAACAGTAATATATATGTTACGGTTAAAGTGATAAATCCGTTATTATTATTATTAATAATTACCGGTTAAAGTGAGTAATTAGATTTAATCACTTTTTAATGCTGGAAATTTGATAAAACCAATTAACTCCTCGGCGATACCTGTTCTGACATATTCAGCAGGCATTGTTGAATGGACCCAGCTAGAGATGGAAGATTAGACCGAAAAACTCGAAAATTAATGACAATGCACCATGCCCTCAATCCTCGCGGTGACATTGATAGGCTATTACGCAAAAAAGGAGGTGGAGGATTATTACAAGTAAAGCAAGTTATTGAAGAAGAAAAACGAAATTTGATGATTATCTGCAGCAAACAACAGAAAAATTTCTAATTGAGGTAAGGAAAGAGGGTTTATTTAAACCCATGGAGACAAAATTGGAGTACAAAACCAGCCAAGTAAAAGTGAGAACTGAAAAATGGAAAAATAAGGCATTGCATGGAAAATACCTTCACAGCATAGAGGACAGCGCGGACAACAACTTGACCTAGCAATTGTGGAGAAATGGAGCAATAAAGAAAGAAACAGAATCGGTAATTTTTGCAACACAAGAACAGGCCATTAAAACCAACGTTATGAAGGCAAAAATAAAAAATTCAAGAAGACAGTAAATGTAGATTGTGCAAAGAAAAGGAAGAAACTGTAGACCACATTATAAGTGGCTGCAGCAGAATCGCACAAATTGAGTACCATAAAAGGCATGATAACGTAGCTAAGATAATTCACTGGTATTTATGTAAAAAGTAAGGTTTAAAGTGTCTAAAGACTATTGGAAGTATAAAGTTCACCAGAAAGTGGTTAAGAAAGAAAACGTTAAAATACTCTGGGATTTCAAAATACAGACTGACAAAAGCTTGGAATGTAATACACCCGATATAAGAGTGGTTGAAAAAAGTGAAAATAAGGGTGTTAAGGTTATCAAAATATCAGTACCAGGAGATAGTCAGATTGATCACAAAGAAAATGAAAAATTACAAAGTATCGCTATTTACAAGTCGAAGTTGAACGAATCTGGCAAAAGAAAACGAAAGTTGTTCCCATAATAATAGGTGCTTTAGGCGATCCCTAAACCATTGAAAGAACATCTAGAAGCACTCGAGTAGATCGATTAAAAATTGGACAGCTGAAAAGGCCGCTTTGTTCGGCACAGCTTTCATTTTCAGAAAGTATTTCTAAAACTCATAGGCCCTTGGGTAGGGCTTGAATTAGTGGAATATAACCAGCCTTTTCTTAAGGCTGAGGAAACAAATCAAGCTTGGATAAATATTATATATATTACTTCAAAAGTTTAGCAATTGCAGAGTCTCGATTAATCTTTATTTTCCTAGGAAGATTTTCCTTGTTACGGTTGCGCTAGACAGCTGACACATGATTTTCGAATCGATATTTAACTGAAGTAGGAAAGTGTGTGTGTGTGTGTGTGTGTGTGTGTGTGTGTGTGTGTGTGTGTGTGTGTGTGTGTTGAATTGTCAGACTACAAATATACATATGATCCTCATGGTTCAGAGGATTTTACGTAAAATTAATATCTTACAAACTAATATCAGCTGTTAACTGTGGCCGTGGATAAAATTGAAGATATGAGTAGAGCGCATTACACGGACAGAAAAATGAAATTATTCAGATCGATTGTACACACTGTGTTTCTCAATAACTGCACTCGAGTATTTTTGTATTGTTTTATTATGCTACTAAATAAGAATAAAAACACAATTACTCAACACACTAAATAACTGTACAACAATTCCATAAATTTATATTCAAATATACTTTATTGAAGTTTCGTATATATGGATACCTAGTGTTTTGAAAGATTATGAAAAAATCACATGGGCAATTGTTTGCGCAGACAGTTCGCAAATTTGCGATGAATTGTAATAGTTTTTTTATTTTTATTTTTATTTTTTGGCTGCACAACAGCGAGATAATTTTCAAATCGGATATGTCTAAAATGGAACGTCATATTCTTATTGCCTTTGATGTTTACTTACAGATTCTAACATCATTCTGTAATGTTAATCCCGTTTGGGATTCGAATGGTACCACTAGTAATAGGCCACACTTTTATTTCACAATATTATGGGTTGGACAGGATCAAAGGGATTCTACGATCCTTAAATATTGGGGGGGGGGGGAGAAAGAGATTGAGTGGAGTTACCAAGTTACTTGCTATCTCAGTGGGAACCGACAAATGCACCTTCGCTTGAAAGCTCCTTTTCCATCGGAGAATTCTTACCTTCCTCAAAAGATAATCATAAATATGTCTCTCAGCTCAAAATCGCCTGTCACATCATCATTTTAACCGAAACGAAGCACTGCAGTCATCACTTCTTTTCAGACTCTTTCGTATCTGACCTCACAACATAAAAATGCGATAGAATATTTCAGAAGGTTAAAAATTGTTGTTTCACTGTAGTATTATGATACAAAATACTTAAATGTGTATTTGATTTTATTATTATAAATGTATAAATACATTATTATTGAAAGGAAACACGTTAAAATGATAAAGAAGGTAAACGCAGTATGAATAACGTCTCTTCGCATCAAACAAATTAAACAAAATATGGAAAAATCAGCATTGAAAGAAGTCTAAAACTAAAACTCTATAAAACCATTATTATACCTACAACAACGTATTCAGCCCGTACATCGACACTCAATCAGAACAGAAATACAGAAAATCAGAGCATTCTAAATGAAATATAAATCTAAATGCTTAAGAAAATTAAATAAGCCTCACTGGTCAGAAGACAACGCAAATAAGCAAGTCAACATGAATTAAACTGTAAAGAAGCTATCGTAGCTATTAATCCAGCAATTAAGATGGAACGGATAGTTATAGAGAATTTCCTTTCGAAGAATACCAAATATCGTCTTTAATAAATAATTGATACAATAAGTTGAAGCTATAAATATAGCTGGGAAGACGACGAACTGGCCGACCAAAAAGAACTCGATCACAATCTTTGAAGGAAAGGTCACATTTATCGAACTTCAGAGAGAGAGAGAGAGAGAGAGAGAGAGAGAGAGAGAGAGAGAGATGAAACCAGATGGCACATATTTGTACATAGAGGACTAAACCTCGTCTGCCGCATGAGAATGAAGAAGAAAGAAACGAGTACAAAAGAAAATATTTAAGTTGCTGACTTCGTTAATAATATCAATAGGAATTGGTCAAAATCATCATTTTCACCCATTTTAGTTATGCATTCCTAAATATTCTTCTATTTAAATATGCACGGGCAATATTTGTATCGTATGTCTAACGGATACCTCATGTTAATGTAAAGGATGTGACTGTGTTATTATAATAGTATCTGACGAACTAAGTACAGCTAAAAAAGATGCACCGCAATATGTGGATAATACATACAATTTCGACTTATGTATTATTCAAGAGCAATTCATGGCCTGTCACTGACAGAAGAAAAGTTTTAACTTAATGTGATAAAAATCCCTTATTATTTAACAGCCAGTATGCGAAACTCTAAGATCGAAAACTACGATCTAAGAGTTTCATGCCGACGAACTATCGGCAAATCCAAGCGTAAGTGACCACTGGAAGTACCACACCAAGGCAACTCGAAGCAAAGGTGGAGCAATATCCCTCACTATCCTTGATATTTTCTCATAATACGAAATCAAACAGCTCCTAGGAGATGTAATACTGCTTTACATTATGAGGAGAGGTCACTACCCAGACCGGTTTCAACCTTATGTATAGGTGAAGCTGGCTCTAAAAATAAGACAATCCCGAAAGATTGCCCAACTCAGCATTGTTCCACTCGATGACAGGCTCACCCCACCACCAAGCAGAGCCATAATCTCAGCGGTGGCCCCACTCAGAGATAGGCAGAAACCTACCTCCAAGTGGAGCCTCTCAAAGCCAGATCCGCCCCACACCGGTTTCCACCCTCATTGGGGTCTCCTCAGTGAGTAGGTAGACCTGGATGATGGATGATATCAAAGTAGGACGCAGGACGCGGGACATATATGACGCAGAGGGTGAAGCATGACGCTTTTCATATTCCCTGTTGTCGGTTTCGGGAGCAGTGATGGGAGAGATTTGTGAGCTATTTTAGCTCGCCCTGAGTGGGCAGAAGTGGTTATTCGTCGTTGAGTGTTAGGATGGCTTTCGGTCTCTTATGTTTCCAGTGGTCATTACCGTCATAGTTTCCGGCTTGCTGTATTAGTTGGTTTGGATGCGTAGATGTCTTCATAAAGAATTTTTCTGCTAGGGAGCGTAGTAGTGGAGAGATGTAGGGGATATTTATGTCCCGGTGGATCTGGGCGTTCCTGATGAACCACGGGGCGTCCAGTATCATTCGCAGGCACTTGTTCTGTAGTCTTTGTAGCTTGAGGATGTTTGTCTTGGAGGTATGGCTCCAGGATGGGGAGGCGTATATAACTGTGGGATGGATCACTGTCTTGTACAGTAGAATTTTGTTTCTTGAGCTTAGTTTGCTGTGTATGTTGATTAAGGGGTATAGCTGGGCGATAACTTTTGAAGCTTTGGTGCATATGCTCTTGATGTGGCTGTTGAAGCATAATCGCTTATCGAGAGTTATTCCGAGGTATTTTGCTTCAGTTTTCCAGGGAATTTGGAGTTGAGTAGGGTGATGTCTCCTTTGGGGGATGCTCATCTTCTTGTGAAGAGTATCGTTTTGCTTTTCTGGGGGTTTAATTGTAGTTTAATCGCCAGTCTTTAAACCATTTTTCCAGATTCAAGATGGCGTCTTGTAGTTTTTTGGTAACGAGATATGGTTGGCGAGATCTGGCTAGAATAGCCGTATCATCTGCATAAAGGGCGATGGTGGATGTGAGAGAATTTTGAGGGATGTCTGCCATATAGATGTTGAACAGGATCGAGGCTAGCAGTGACCTTGAGGAACTCCAGCGAGGATTTTCCGTTGGGTTGAGACTGTTTCATTGATTTTGACTTGTATCCTCCTGTTGGAGAGGTATGATTTGATCAGGTGTATCATGTTTAGTGGAAGGTTAGCGATGATAAGTTTGTAGAGGAGGCCTTGGTGCCAGATCTTATCGAAGACCTTTGAGATGTCTAGGAAGACGGTTCCAGTGTGTTGATTCCAATTAAATCCTGTGGTGATGTATTCCACCAGTCTATAGATCTGTTGGGTGGTGCTGTGATTTTGACGGAAGCCAAGTTGTTCTTGTGGAATGATATTTAGTTGGTTGATATGATCTTGGAGTCTGATGAGGATGATTTTCTCAGCTATTTTCCCTAAATTGGACAGCAGGCTGATGGGACGGTAATTTTCAGGTAGTCATGGGTCTTTGCCTGGTTTGTGAATTGGGATGATGTCAGCTATTTTCCATGACTGAAGGAAGTGCTGCCATTTGAGGATGGAGTTTATGATGTTTGCCAGATGTGCTATGGCTTTGTGTGGTAGTGCCTTGATGACTTGGTTAGTGATGCCGTCAGGACCTGGGGCTTTTTTGATCTTGAGATGGTTGATGAGGCCGATTATTTCGGTAGGTGAGGTAGGGCTTGGATTGACATCGGAACGATTTACTGTGAACCTGACTTTACGATGGATCCTATATACATGGCTGATGTTTAGGTTCTCATATGCAGGACTGCATTGTTTCTCTAGGTTTCTTGCTAAGGCTTCGGCTTTGTCAGCATCTGTGTATGCAAAGTGCTGTTCTGCTTACAGAGGGGGAGGGATTTGCGCTTGTTCCTGAGGTTTTTTAGGAATTTCCATATGGAATGATCTGCTGTGGAGATGGAGGTGAGCTTGTTGTGAGCTGTCCCATTGTTGGTTCCTATGGTTCTGGAGAGCTTCTCGGACAGATCTGTTTAATCTGTTGAGGGCTGTTTTGTCCTGGGGAGCACGAGTGTTGTGATATCTTTTTCTTTGTCTGTTTTGTTTCCTTATTATGTCCATGATTTCTTTCGGGAGACGATTTTGTTTGTGATTAATTGTGGATACTGTGGCTGCTGTTATGGCTTTATTAATTTAACTGGTGAGGTTCTTTATTGCCGTGTCTATTTCTTCCTTGGCTTTTATATGGGGAACCGGACCAATGTGTTCTGGTAGCACTGGTCCGACGAGGCTCTTTTTTTTAGTGGTTCTGTTGTGATTTTCAGAGCACAGATCGTTGTTATGTTGTATATGTTCTTGTGTGTTTTGGGTATCTCAACGAGTATTAGGGGCATTGGACTCTTGCCAGCCCGTAGCATTCTGCTAACCTTGACAGGAGAGATGGAGGCAGAGGTCTTCAGTAATTTCATCTGTGCAAATGTTTTCTGTTACTCCCCTGAGTACAACTTTTAGGTTTTTCTCCGACTTCAGTGAGTAAGTATGATATATAATATTTGACTCATCCATGATTTTTGTGAGGAGTCTGTAGTCGCCTACTGTGGCAGGCTGGATTTTACTCCGTCGTCTACGTTTTTTGCCTATGAATAGTCAATTTGATGGTTTTGCATAATAGGGCTAAGGGCCGTCCAACGTTCTTTTCCCCGTAGAACAATTGGAGGAACTTTTTCGTTGTTGGGTGTGGGGAGGTCAGTGTTGGGGTTATCTTCTTCCATCCCCTCGTTTATCTGAGTCACCGCTGTTTTACATTTTTTCCAAGCATGAGTTTCTGTATCATGTTTTGGAGTGGAAGCAGAGATTATCAGGTTCATCTTCCCTTCTTCCCCTGATGTTGAGTTGTCCCCTTCTGTGGAGTCGTCTGTCGCTGAATATAGGTTTAGAAACCATGGCCACTCTACCTCAAATTTCTTCAACAGTTTATTGAGGGGGTCGAGCGCCAGCTTCTTATCCAACGATTGGATAAAGTCATCGGGACTTAAATTGTTCATGTTTAAAATATTCAAATATATGCTTACCTGAGCTGGATCTCAAGGACTTCCGTATATCGTATAAACACAAAATACATCACACTAAAGGACTATCGTGAGACCGCAATCAACACTCAAAACACACTCGAATGAGAATGAACATCGCGACTTGGAAATATAGACTTTACGGCGAATTCTCATGAGAAACGAAGTCTTTACATGTTCCCACAGTAGCTATAAGACCAAATATCACCACTGAATAACATCTAACTTACGGTACGAAATCACTTGCCATGATATCAAAGTCCTTATAAGGACTGGCTTAAAGGGGCGAAGCAAGAATGCTTTTCATCTTCCCCGTTATCTGTAGAGGACAGTGTAGGGATAAGGTGTTATTGAGCTATTAAAGCCCTGATCATGGCAAGAGGGTAACAGCAATTGTCAAGCCTCAATTGGAACTTCATTGGCTACAGCATTGCCATCCATTACCCTCCAAGGGTATACTGATCACCCACGATATCAAAGTCTAAGTGAAAAGAACTTACATATCTTCGCTATACGAATGCCAGAAAGGTGTGCCCATATATTATATTATAACAAAGATGAAAAGCCAAACAGCTATTTTTTTTTCTGGGAAATTAATTAAATTAAGTGGATAAAAATCCCTTATTATTTTACAGCGAGTTCTAGCTACTCACTAATGACACCTCAAAAAAAAGTTGAAACCGGTCTTGGTAGTGACCTATCCTCATAATGTAAAGGAATATCACATCTCCTAGGAGCTGTGTGATTTTACATTATGAGAAAATATTAAGGATAGTGAGGGAGCTTGCTCCACCTTTGCTTCGAGTTGCCTTGGTGTGGTACTACCAGGTGGTCACTTACGCTTGGATTCGCCAATAGTTCGTCGGCATGAAACTCTTAAATCGTAGTTTTCGATCTTAGAGTTTCGCATACTGGCGGTAAAATAATAAGGGATTTTTATCCCCTTAATTTAATTATCTACGCCAGAAAAAAAAAAAAAAAATAGCCGTTTGGCTTTTCATCTACGCATTTGTTTTATCCATATTTCAGTTTAATTAAGCTCTTTGTTAAAAAAAACAACAACTCAGTTTTATGCCATCATTTAATAATATTATACCTGTGCAACTTAATTGCAGGAAATAATCGCATAAGGGCAGCATTGTTTATTTATTTATGAATAAGGACAATTACTAAAAGAGCAGTCATCTTAAGCAGGGGTATAGTTATTTGTCAGGTTTTAAATATATAATTTAAAATGTTATTGCAATAGAATGCAATAAATTAGAAGCTTCACTTTTTTTTTAAGAAATATGAATCCGCCTCTTTGTATTTTAGCATTTCTGTCTTAAAAGTAGTACTTTCTACCTGGACATTTTCAATTATCAGCGCATTATTCCAAGAAGACTAACAGATACATTCAAATTACTTTTATGTGAGATACATTCAAATTACTTATATTCCACCCAGTGGCGGAGTAAGGATATTTGGGGCCCCTAGGCAAATTATATTTGGGCACCCCCGAAAAATAACAATAATAAAAAAGAATTTTAAAAAATCGATTTACAGGCTCAAGAATAGCAAATATAATACTACGCTAAAGGTTATAGTAAAAGTGAAACGAAACTAAAGGATAAAGGTTACAGTTACCAAAAAAGGGGGCAAGGTTGGTGTTTAAAGCATTATTCGAAGAAATAAGTAAAAAATAACCGAAATTGAATTATATAATAATTTTTGTACAAAGTACAATTAGAAAAAGTACCAGAATTACTGACATGCAAGACCATGTTTTCTCGTTGTTTTGAAGAGAGAATTCCTGGAGAGAATAGAAATGTTAATGTGAAGTGTTCTAGCATCTGAGGCTATAAAATTGAAATGAAAAGAAACTATCAGGAAATTTAGTTTTAGTTAAAAATATTCACGTATATGCCAGTAGGTAAAGCGCGCGCGCCCGCGTATGTGTGTGTGGGCACGAGTGTGCAAAGATGATGTTTCAAGAACTATGGTTGAGTCCATTTATGGTATAGATCAGGGGTTGGAAACTTTTTCAGATGCGGGGTCCACATTCAACTTTTATTTTTAATAATCGGGCCGCAAGCGTTTAATTAATAGAAAATAGTGAGTGAAAAAAAATATAGTACTTAATCATCATCATCATCAAAAACAACCATGGGTCCAATGCCCGTAGGTGTCTGCTGCCATCTTGATATGATTCTTCCATTGCATTCTGTTTTGTGTAAGATAACTCAGTTTGTGTACAGAGTTTCCGCACCATTTGACGATGTCATCGCCCAATTTCTCTGTTTGGTCTTCCCTTCAATTATTCCAAACAGCAACGTTTTTAGTTTTCTCTCATCATTCATTCTACATATATGGCCAAATAGATGTGGTTTACTTTTGATTATTTTCTGGATCAGGTTTTCTTTTGGTTGTATTCGTCTGTAGATTTCCTCATTGTTCACTTTCTGTATCCAGCTTATTTTCATGATCTTTCTATAGCACTTCCTCTCAGATGCCAATATCCTCCTTTTAGATTCTCTCAGAAGAACCCAGGCCTCGCATCCATAGAGCATGCTGATGAAGATAAAGGTTTCTGCAATGCGCAGTTTAATTTGCAACTTTATAGCTCAGCTCTTATATATTTTGTCCATGGCTTTTAAAATAGTTGTTGCTCTGGCTATTCTAATTTTTATCTCTTTTTTGGGGTCCAAGTCATGCGTCATGTGGCATCCAAGATATGTGAAGTGTTCCACATTTTCCAGTTGAAATCTGTCTATCGTAACTCTGTTCAATAATTCCTGTTGTCCGAATATCATTGTTTTAGTTTTTTCATAGTTGACATTTAGTCTATATCTTTTTCTTTCTGTGTATAGTGTTTGCAATGTCTGTTCCAGCCTTGCTACGTCTTCTTCAATCAGGACGATGTCATCTACAAAACGGAGGTAGATTATTCTCATGCCATATATTGAAATGCCTCCACCTTCTTCTTTAATTTCATCTAGTGTTCTTCCCAGATGCGTGATGAAGATGATTGGTGATATTGGGTCCCCTTGTCTTGTGCCTTGACTAGCGGCAAACTAATCTCCAGTCTCACCTGCTATCCTGAATTTTGCTTGTGCTTGGCTGTTTATATCTTTCAGCAGGCGGATCAATTTATTGTCCACACCATAGAATTTCAAGACAGTCCATGTTATATTTTGGTCAGTATTATCAAATGCTTTTTGGAAGTCCACGAAACAGCAATATATCGTGTTGTTCTTTCTTCGAGCTTTCTCTGCTATTAGTCTTAGTGCAAGTATTTGTTGCACTGTACTTCGATCTTGTCGAAATCCGACTTGCTCATCCGGAAGATGTGCCTCCATATGCCCCTTCAGGCGTTCTGTTAGTATTTTCATTAGCATGTACTTAAGTACTTAAGTACTTAAAATAATTAAGTTATCAATTTTTATTATATTAATCTTAAACACAGAAATATTTAAAGTACGAGATATGAAACAAGAATGATAATGAAATCAATGAAAAATTATTATCACGTAAAAACAAAGTAATATAGTTTATGCATCACAATATGTGTGTCTCTGTGATTAATGTTACTTTTGTAGTTGTTTTCCCTTAGCCAAATTATCTAGATGCACTTGATAACCTAAGATGAAAATTCGAATCGAAGTATGCAAATATTCATCAGTTAGTAGAGAAGAAAATTTATTTTTTTTTTAAAACTCATGGCAGAAAATGCTTGTTCGCAAATGTATGTGCTTCCAAATGCGACTATCATCGTCTTTGCGAAAATGATTAAACTTTCAAATTTTTTTGTCAGCATCGATACATTTGGATATTTTCTAACGAAAATGAGTTCTTTAATGTTTCATTGTGTTGTAATTCCAAAACCTTTGTCTATAGTCGGTTTGTTACGTCAATAATGTCGTCATTGAAAGGGAGCAAAAACAATCGCATTTCGATTCTATTTTTATGAAAATCCACAAATCTTGTTGAACATTCCGTTTGTAAATCTTCAATAAGTTTCCTTTTGTGTTTACCATCCAACTGTAGATGCAGATTTGTAACATATATAACGATGTAGATTTTTTCCCATCATATATTTCTTCAACAGACATAATTTGCCTTCAAAAGCTTTTATGTCAGAAAACAGTTCTGCTAGTAATTTACCTTGGCCCTGCAGGGTCAAATTAAGTTCGTTATAGTAGTTGTAATGTCTAGCATAAATGCAAGAGAGATAATCCATTTTTTATCCGATAGTTGTGGGACTGTAATTTCGTGTTCGGTTATGAAAATATCTATTTCTTCACGTAAATTAAAATCTTTTTAGCACAGCACCTATAATTAACCATCCAACAGTTGAGTAGCAGATAGCATTCTGTTGTGTGTCCATAACTACTTTTCTTGATGATAAAATTTTACGGCCACATGCCATGTAAGTATGATCAACCTTTTATGAGTCGCCAAAAATGCACGTTTGGGCAGCATGCGGCTCGCAGGCCGCGGGTTGCCGACCCCTGGTATGAAGAAAAAGAAAAAAAAATGAACACAAGGATCAATTCAGTCACGAAAGGCAATATATATTCATTGTTTATTAGTTTGTTATTTTCTTAAAAGAAATTTAAGTCATTATATTTCAAATTTTATCGTGCATAAACGTAAACTAAATATAATAAATAATTTTATTCACTTAGTATGGTCGAATTACTGGATTTTATTCTTCATCTGTTCATGATAATAGATATTTTATTGGTTGTGGATAAAACAGTAAGTCTTTCCAAATGTCTTGAATATTACGCTACCCAAAAATATCGCACAGGTTCGACCAACCCATTTCACAGCTTGTATCTTCGTAGATATATAATTGGCAAGGAGATCTACTGAGAGCCGAGAGTGATGGAATACGTATTGCTGGCGACCGATTACATAAGTTTCCATGTGGTGAAATTGACTTTAGTTCATTTTTCTCTATTGTTTTCGACAAGAGAGAGAGAGATGAGTGCAGTGTTTGATGACATACTTTTTATTTCCTTTCTTTGGAAAGACCTGTGGATATAGGCTAATTTCCTTGCTCAAGGGTAGATGCCAGATGAGAATGAAAGGGTGTAAAGAAGATCCAGATGAGTGTTAGTTCTGGATCAAAAGGAGCATATTGTTGAGCACAATTAATTCTTTGGAATTCATTGGAATCGAAGCTATTCAGGAATATTCTTCTGATGTATTTGGATTGAATTCTGGAGAACACATGAAATCTGCGGTTCTCTGTAAGGAGTGTGGGTGTACAGGAAGGGAGAAGAATGATGTTAGGAGGTCATCCTCAACTCTAAGTGATGTAAAAGCGGTGGGAAAAATGGAGAGATATAGCTGCGTCTAATGACGGTGAACCAGGAGTCTTGACTCTCGTTTGAGCAAGCGATACGTTTTCTGCAACCTTTCGAAGTCATTCGACTTTGTTGATGGATTTTTGTGGCTGTTACATAATCACTTGTAGGCTGAGTGGGATGTTAAACATTTGATTTCAAGCTACTTGCGATATGGGGAATTCATTTCTTAGAAGGCCTCGGATACTTTTGTAAAGCCACAGTTTATAAGGGGGAGGGTGAATGTCTTCAATTTAATGAGAATTATTTCAGTTATTCACTAGAATCAATTGCCTTCTCCGAAGAGCGAACGCAGCAGCAGCCATTTCAAGAAAAGTTTGTTGTATAATGAAACCTGTGTAGCATTCATGAAACATTCACACGTAAACACAGTAATAAGATTTTGTAATAAGTAAATATTTCGTCCTAAGTATCAGAGGACATCTTCAGTACAGTTAACTCAAACAATACTAGGAATCACAGTTAAGGCACATGCTTACAGTGGAATCCCTCTATGCGTGCAGTAGCGTGTTATGGAATTAAATTAAAATATATCTGAAAAAAAAAGAGATTAAATTAAAATGAGATAACATATAATAAAATTATTTTACACAATTTAGGATGACAATTTCTCAAACTTTTGGGATAGTAAGAACGTCATTACGGTTCAAATGGGGTCTGTGACATAGGGCTTCAGGACTTTCTTTATATAAACATGAACGTTTATATAAAGGTCGATGTAGTAGTTTGGTCTTTTTCCAATGGATTCTATTGTTTGGGTTTGCAATTCCGTGTTGTGCGAGGCCATATTTCTGCGGTTTGATAAGGGGGATATGCTGTTGATGTTCCGAAATGTATTTGTTAATGGATCTACCTGTCTGTCCATAGTAGGACAATTTACAGGGACAGGGGACCTATAACACGCTAGGTAGCATCAGAGGTGAGAGTTTTTCTTTAGGAGAAGGTACAATTGTAGATCTAGTTGATTGGTTGGTAGGTAGCAGCCAATTTATATTTCTTCATAATTTTTGAAAGACGTTCGGAGATGCCTTTGACATAAGGTATGGGAATCCTACGGGCTTGTTCTTATCTAGATTGATGTGTAGGGAAGTGACGGATGATTTTTTAAGTTGTGTTTGGATTGTACCCATTTTTTATTGCTGTATGTTTGATTATTTCGAATTCTTGGTTTAAAGATTCTTTTGGGGAGCAGAATCTGTGTGCTCTTACTAATAATTTAATGATTCCAAATTTTTGAGATGGATTATGAGCCGAAGAATTGTGAATGTAACGACCTGAAAATGTCGGCTTACGATGGACAGAAGTGGAGATGGGACGATCTTCTTTTCTTTGGATGTGTACATCCAGGAAAGAGATACCCTGTGGAGATTCTTTTTCTAGCGTGAATTTGATGCGAAGATGAAGAAGGTTGATTTTATCTAGAAACAAATGTAGTTCTTGTTTAGAATGACCCTAAACAGCAAAGATGTCATCGACATATCTTAGCCAGATGTTTGGTTTGGGATTAAACGTGAAAAGTTTTTCTTCAAGGTGTTTCTAGAAAAAAGGTGGGCTAGGTTTGGTAATAAGGGAGACCCTCATTGCTATTCCTTTCTCTTGCTTGTAATTTTTTTTCTCTTTCCAAATGAAATATCCATACGTAATAACAAATTTGAATAAATCAACAATATCGGATGGAAATTTTTGAGTTAGCAAGTCTATCATTTCCTTATGGGGATTATTAGTGAAGAGGGCGGCAATGTCGAAGCTAATTAGCATGTCAGTTTCCAACAGTTGAATGTCTTTTATTTTTGCATGAAACTTTGTGGAATTTTAATTGATGAGGTTGAGTGGTCTCTGAGAAGACGGAGAAGGTTAGATAAAAATCTTGATAATTTGTACGTCGGGCTCCTAACAGAATCCACGACGGCTCTGAATGGAACGTTATTCTTGTGAAGTTTGGGTAAACCGTATATTCTAGGTGGCCTAGCATAAGAAAGTGGTTTCATCTAGTAACTTGTTTAGTTTCTTGAGCTGTCTTTTCGTAGGATCATAATCACGTTGGGTGTATGTATTTCGATCTTGGATAATAAATTCATTTTTCGGTCATATGACTTGGTATCTAGGACAACAGCGGTATTTCCCTCGTCGGCTCTGGTGATGATTATGTTTCTATTACGTTTTAAGGAGGTACGAGTTTTCAATTCTGATGGTGGGATATTCAAGTCCGAAGGTTTGACATCATAGATTATTTTGCAATTTCGAAACGTAGTCTATTGACTTCAGTATTGGACAGATGGTCGATGTTTCTTTCAATGTTGTGTATAAAATATAAATATGAAATGCATTTAGGTGAAATGGAAAACTTATGACCTCTTGCTAGAGCATTTAATTCATATTCTGTTAGTGGACGGCTAGATAAGTTGACAACCCATTTTTTCGGTCGGTAATTTTTTTGGATCGAATTTAGAAAAGCAAGGTATTTTTTATATGTATTAATATTACTTTTTTCTCATGCTTTCATCGCTACATTTTTGAGACATTAATAATCAATCGTAGCAATTCGTGATTTAACGTACTAGATAATTCCGCTTCTAATTCTGTGATTTCTAATTATTTGTTGTCAGTTCGTGTTTAGAAACCGTAAGTGATTAAGCAATAAGGAATGGCTTGCTTTCTGATAAATTGTATGAGCACTTGTTGATTAGATCCTGTAGTTTAACAAACGTGGGAATGAGTTTATCGCGTCTGCACGTCTTTAAAAAAGAGATTCTGGCATCACGTAGCTTACCCTGTTTCAAATGAAGTTTGCCTAGTAAGTTTGTCTTCTGTGCTGTCAGTTCCCTGTGATGGAATAAGACTTTGTTGTATAATGAAACCTGTGAAGCATTCAGGACTAAACATACACACGTAACCACAGTAATAAGATTTTCTAATAAGTAAATATTTCGTCCTACCTATCAGAGGACATCTTCAGTACAATTAATTCAAACAATACAAGGAATCACATACAGTTAGGGCGTATGTTTACAATGGAATCCCTCTAAGCGTGCAGTAGCGTGTTATAGAATTAAGTTAAAATATATCTGAAAAAAAAAGAGATTACATTAAAATGAGATAATATACATATAAATTATTTTACACGATTTCCCAGCTTTAAGTATAGTATGGTCTTTAAGTACTGTCTTTTTCCAATTGATCCTATAGTTTGGGTTTTCAATTTCGTGTTATGCTATATATATTATATATGTTATATACGAGATATATATGTTATCTCATTTTAATGCACTGAAGATGCCCGAGGATCTATGATACTTATAAAGAAATATTTACTTATTACAAAATCTTATTACTGTGGTTACGTGCGTGTTTAGTTATTTCAAGAAAAGGAATAGTAGTGCTCACACGGATCATTCCATTTGAAACTAGTGTATTGCCAAAAACACGAGACTGAGAGTTGCTAGGGAAACGATTTTTGCAGAAAAAGAGAGTTGGATATTTATCAGGTGAACTGGTTAAGAAGAGACCAAGGATGTTGGGTGAGTAAAGAGGATTATTGATAACATTTCGGTTTGTGAGCGGATAGACAGATTGCGAAAGATTGTTGCTGATGGCAAATATCATGTGCAGATTGATCGATGGGATTAGAGAATATGAGCCAATTAGGACTGTGTGTTGTGAAGTCCCCCAGGAATATAACGTTCAATATTGCAGTGTTTACACTGGAGTAGATCAAGCTGCAGAGATAACGGAAAAAGTCAGAGTGGTTATCAGAATTTGAAGAGTGATAGAGGAAGAAAATGAATGCATCTGAGTGGGCGCAAGGAAATTTTGAGATAGATCAGTTGTAAAGAGGTTATTCAAAATTTGCCATATCCACTGTTATGAGATCAGATGTAATCACATACAACAAATACACAAGTTCTATTCGGTTGGTGGAAGGACCATGCAAAGCAGAAATGGCAAATAAGTGGTGACTAGGCATGACTGAAGATGTCATTTGAGGTTGTGTTAAAAATAACAGGTAGGTTTAGATAACCGAAAGGCCATTGGTGGTCCCAAATTCATACTTCCAATTTTTAAATATTTTAACTGCTTACGCTGTAGTTCCTGTAGTTCCCATCTTCAAAGATTAGCAATTTTCCTAATGTTATTTTTTGATCAGCTAATTACCTTAATGAATGAGAATTAAAATAACGTAAATTAAGAAATCGTTTATATATTCCTCATCGTGTTTAACTGAAATCTTCACCTCTTACTGATAATCGCCAGATAAGAGGTGAAGAGAAGTCGTAACGCCCTCTCTTGGCCTCATCTAAACTCATTCACTGTTTTTCTCTGGATAGTAAAACCGCAATTTCCAGTAGCGACCCAGAAACGTTCCTATAAAACTGACTCAGCTGAAAATCCTTCATACAGGTTCCTCTTAGATGAATTCAGGTAGTGTAAATCAAAGTAATTTACGATAATTGCTGGTAAATTATTATTATTATTATTTGGCACCTCCAGGGAGTCCAAGACTCATCGAGGGAGGGCACCTATTCTAGAGCTCTCCGTCTTCACCACTCAACATTATCATCTACACCGAACGCCATCTACTGCCCACCACCACCACCACTAGTATTTTCACAGACAATCACAAACATCCATGCCCACGATGGGGGGGGGGAGGTCGAACCTGCAGCCTTTTGGCTGGAGAGCGGGTACTCTAACCACTCGGCCAACCAGGCCGGCGTAATGTAATATTAATACTACATCACAAAGGTTTGATAATGAAAAGAGATTTCAAAGTAAATGTATCGAGAAACTGAGTAAAATTATCAACTATTCAAAATAAAAATGGACTGGTGTTGAGGTTTTATCAGATGAAAATTTTATTTGCTTAGGAAACCTCCATAATACTTAATCGGGGATTTATCGAATGACCAACAAAAAGGAAGATTAGTTAAATTAATGACTTTTCCACAAAAAGAAAGAAAAAAAAGAAGAACTCTGAGGTTAATTAATGTTTAAAGCGGCCCAAGACATGCGGCAAGAAACAATGAAGAAATAACAGATATTCTTCATGGCAGTCTAATCTGCTTTCTTTTTATCTTATTTCTACAGGATTTCAAAAGTTCATTAATAAACATATGCCTTTAGAATCACAAGAGTAAAATAAGTACTGTTTGTCAGTGTAAAGTATCAATCTATAAAAATGTTTCTTTCGAACAAAGGATAGCTCATACCGCAATGCAATTCAAGCAATAAACAGTTTTTTTTCTCATTATTTTCTTACTAATCTCAGCGACCTTGTAAGCTGTAAAAACTGAAAAAAGTAAAATATATTAATAGCGAAATATAAACTTGTATCATTAATTCATGGTAGAGTAGCAGTATAAAATAATGAAAGCAACTATGGAATAGTGCTTTCATTATTAAACTCTAGTTTATTAACCATTTCTTGGTTAAAGTGTTGTTTAGCTGTATCATGTGCTTCATTGCAATCAAAGGAATCTGGAATTTGTTAGTGTCCATCAGGAGCAATACTGTTACAAACAGACAAATGGTTAGGAGAATAAAAAGAATAAAATATAAGTAAGTGACAGGTATATTGATGATAAGTTATCAAAAAAACGAAATTATTTTTGAAAAGCAACGTCAGGCCATATAAAAATATCTGGCCATCTCTAAGTAGGCTGAAAATTCTCTATAACAATTTTTGATGTCCTCATGATTGCTCCTAATACATTGGAGATCCCAGATAATGTTTAATATTTCAAAATGGGGGATGATTTCAGTAGAAGCTTGACTTGTTTACAGATTTCACATAATGTGTATCCTATCTGTAACACGAGGAAGTTCGTGTTTTGTGAATATAATTGAATTTGTTGATATAACGTATTAGAAATTCTTTGGTGGAATAGACAAAAAGTCATAACAGTTCCCCTCATCCCTCCCAATTTCTTTGGTGTGGGTAAATGAATACTACTACCAGTATTTAAACATTAAAACCAAATGCCCATCAATTCAATAAACAGTTTCATTGATGACTGAACGTAATAGAAGCAGAAAGTTTTTTGTGTATTCTTTTGAGTTTTTCTGCTCTGAATTGCCCTGAACTAGGGCTTCCATCGATATCAATAGATTATCTGTTTATGTTTATGCACGTTCAAAATTATGAGAATGGATTACTTTAGACAAAGAAACTGTAGGAATACCAATTAAATGCTAGGAACAGAAATTTGCATACAAATAACTAGAAGTAATCTCCTTCAAAGTGCGATCCGGTAACTGTGTGTGGCGAACGATCGATTTCAGGACTTTGGGAGCGCATGTCACTCCCATATTGTTCTTTTAGTATATATAGATACGCCACGTTTTGAAATATTTCTCTTTGTGATTTCTTTTTAGTCTGGCGAACAAAGAAGATATCTCAAAGAAATAAATCTGAAGAATAAGGTGAAACGGGAACCACACTAGTTGCTCTCCTCGGCAAAGAATTCCTGCTTTCCCAGGATATCGTGATTTAGTACATTTTTGTTATGCAAAAATCCGATACCAGAAGATCATTTGTGAGGCTACTTACAAATGACTGCCGACAGAATATACTGGAAGAGATTTCTGTAAATTAATTCAATCTCTTGCCTTGAGAAAGAAAATTTTCGATGAAATAGACCTCGTCAAAGAAAGCGATCAGCGTTGCCTTGAAATTTGGTGGTAATGGTCTTTTTTTTTTTTATTCGCGTTGGTAACAGCATCGTTCAAGATGCCGATATATTTTCCCTCGTTTCGTGTATTACTAAATAAGAGCTGATAAAGTTTTCAGTGTAACCCACTGATTGCTTCTTCCGTACATCGATTTCATAATTACAAAAGAAACTATGTTTACACCTAAGATATGATCATTGAAGAATTGGTCTCTTAGCTGCTTTGGAAGATATTATCAAATATTGTATATAATGTTTTAGTAGCTTCTCTTATAAAAATTGTGTCCTAGATATTTTTGGTCAGATTTCATACATCGTTACATTGTGGATAACAAGAGAAAGACTGTGTTCTTGCAAAAGGAAGTTCTCTACAGTTTGAATTACATTCATTCTTTGCTACATAAGAACTTTTTTTCAGGATAGTTTGCTAGAGATCCCATAAAATAAGTAAAGGGGGATAACTTTACGAGTTGCTTTGGTGTGGCACTACCAAGTGGTTACTTACGCTTGGATCCGCCGACAATTCGTCGGCATGAAACGTTTAGATCGTAGTTTTCGATCTTAGTTTCGCATACTGGCTGAAAAACAATAAGGGATTTTTACCCTCCACTTTACTTATCACCCTCGCCAGAAAAAATAGCCGTTTGGCTTTTCATCTTAGATCCCATAAAATGTAAACTAAAATCAAAGAAAAATAGCCGAATAACTTAGTGAAATAAATTTCACAAAGTCATTTGTGTTTTATACGAAAAATACATATTCCTTATTAAAAAATCCAATTATTATCCTTGACGGTATTAAAATAGGATACTTTTTTTTCTGTAAATCTCTGCTTTTAAAATAAAATTAATTCATAATCTTACTTGAGGAATCCTGAACACTCTGAATAAGTTAGCTACTTGTATCGATGTTACACTAGATGCTGCTCCGAGGACTCCAGTTATTACTTTCTGGCGTATCACGGGTGATGAACCATCAAGGCATTTATAAGTTCCATCGTCAATATTACTTATCGATCCTGTAGAGGTAAACAAAATATGTCATAAATATGTACTTCAAATTTTATTTCATCTAAGATCAGCGCCATCTATGAATAGGTTCTATAATTAAAATTTCATCTAAATTATCTTGCTTTTATTTAATAGCGCAAGAAAGAGAAGAAATATAAAGTACATTTCAATCCAATTAGCATATGAATTAATTTCAGTTGCCTTACATTTGATAATTGCTGGCAGAGTTTTTATCTCCAATATTCTCAGGTTTATCTTCTTCTGAGTGACCAAGATGGAATTCTACCACAGTCACACTTTTGCAAGAAGGCAACGGCAGGAATATTTTCTCTTTCGCTGTGCTGGTAATTTAGTGCGAATATCAACAAATTTCACTAAACTACTGTTAGAGTCACTGTAACCATTAACCAGAACAATGAATCCCACAACACTGACCTTCGTTTGTTCTTGGTAATGTCTCTAAACCAAAGAAATGTCGATTCAGCATTTTCTAATAATTAAAAATTATTTTCATTATTTTTAATTATTTTTAAAGGCTGCCAAAAATTAAAGTTATAAGTAGAAATGAAAGTCGATACATATAGGGAATTTCAAAAATTTTTTCTAAATTTCTAAGTTTTCAAACGAATGCTCAAATTCCTTTTTGCCATCATAAAATAGAGATTTCAGTGAAACACAGAGCAGCAGAGAAGTCGTCGTTGTTCCAAAGACATTTCTTCCATAATTGTACTAATCTAGTCTTAATATTTGCGCCCTTAAGTGCATTTCAAGTCTATTCAGTGGACATTTACTCTTCTTCTCTCAGGGATGAGATATATAATGCTGCCTATGTTGATTATTTGAAAGCATCAGTCTAGACAGTAAAAAAAAAAAAAAAAAAAAAAAAAAACAAATGTCATCTTTAGACTTTCTGTAAATTACACATCAATTTCAGAGTCGGATGTATTCTTTTATTTAAGCGATGAACTGCAACGCACAGTTTCCTAACTTTGAAATTAACATTATATCAAAGGAAGAAGTTTTAAAGCTATTGCTTGACATTTCATTGCACTGTACATTTCTACATGTGAGAAAAGTTACAAAAATATTTTTAAAATGAAAAATTCATAAATTTCTCTCTCTCGATCTTTCTCATTTTTTTTTCAAACAAAAATATCAAATTAAAAAAATTCTCTGAAACACCGAGCTTCTTGTATTTCCAACAATTGAATATTCATTTCCTTACATCCCTGTTTCTTGAAGTGGAGATGTAAGGTAAGTGAAGAAATACTAAGTATTAAATACATAATAAAGAATGTTTCAGAAAAATTTAAACTACGATAGATTAAGAAGTGACAGCTACATATCGAACTTAAAATAGGCATAATGCAAGACAGATTCAAACTCAACTCCGGAAGAAATTCCAAAAAAAAGTTATCTCAGATAGAAGAAGTATCTGCAGAGATAAATTGTCTATTTTAATGCTTTTTTCATTAACCGTGTTCATATACTGAAGAAATTACCAACTAAGATTTATGTTAAAATATCAAAGTAATGGCTGATCACCATTCATCAATCTCTGTCTTTTATCTCTTCAAGATAGGTACATTTCCTTCATACCAACAATTAAAAATTAGACCTTCTGAGTTAAATACTAAGACATTTTGTCCAGATATATATACTACTAATAGTAAGATGTACTGGTTCAGAACTTTCAGAGATTATATCTAGAGAAATATACTGCTTTGTAGTAATAGAGTCGGTTTTTATGATTCTTATCTCAGCGTTAAGAAAAAATAATATAACACAATTTGCAAATTGACATAGGTGTTACAAGCATGCGATTTAGATGAAGGTAGGAAGCAGCTATGGTACCCTGAACATATTCACAAAAACTCATAGATCTGTACTAAAATTATGCAGAGATAGTAGCGCTGAATTATTACGATGGAGATGACACTACTGTATATGTCATATAGCAACAAAACAAACAAACAAACAAGAAACGGTAAATAATTGTACTAATCGCTCTGATATCCGTTCCAGGTAAATAAATACAACAACTAAAACACACCCACCAATACTGTATAGCGTCAGTCACTCTAGATTGCTATTTTATATTTGAAAAAGAAATAATAACAACGAGACTGCGAAAGATGCCATTGGCAATTCTTGTATTTACTAAAAATGATCTTCCAATCCAATAAAGTATCTACAGATTCTCTCATGTCTATTTTTTAAAATGATAATTAAAATTTCCAATGTCTGCTGTTCTCGCTCCGATATATTTCAATGGTAGTTATCCTTTTATTATATTGATTTTGAATTTTTTTTGCCAGTTTTACCCAAGAAAATGGTAAAGCTATAGAACATTAACAACAAGGACGTATCAAATGTTAGATAATCCAGAAATATTGGTCTAGAAACAAATACAAAGTTATTCAAGCCATTTGAGGCATTTAATAAGCAGGTTATGGCCTTAGACCGGGTAACGAAAATCGTCTTCCGGCTAAAGACATTAACAAACATTCATGTCCAGAATTGGATTCGAACCCATAGCCTGTTAGTTGAAGAGCAGTAACGTTATAGAAGTGCAGAATTTTAACTTCCAAATAACATTTGTAAATGCGTTTCAAAATATAACAATCTGAAATATGCTATTTGGCATAAATTTGTTTTTATAACTGCAAATGCAGCAATATGGTATTATTCATCAGTTGATGCAGGTATTTTTCATTTGGCCTTGAGTCAACAAGATCATATTGCTTCCTTAGTGATATCTATAAATTATGCTTTAATCAGTCAAAATTGAATATAAATGGCTTACCAAGAGGATGCATGAACCGTGTTAATCTTCATTTTAATCTCCATTTTAATCTAACGTACAGTGCGTTTAAGATGTAGTAGACAGTAGAGAGAGAGAGAGAAAGAGACTTGGAAGTGCGCCGAGTACACGTTGGTTAAAAGCATATTCAATAAAGCATCCATTTGAATAATCTGACTAATATCTAATCAGTAATCGTACTTAACTGAATGAGAAGTTTAGAACTCCTATTGATCATATATATACCGTGACCATATGTATTTCTCTCATTTGATGTGTAATATCTTCCCTGCCGAATATATATAGCTAATATGTTTACTAATTTGTCCGTAAGATCAAACGTAAAAGTCAGTAGTATAATCCTGTGTGCTTCTATAATCCGAATTATATATTAAACAAGCATTGCGTTTCGAATACATCTCCATAGAACTGAGCATTGAGATGGCGGAACTTAGGCGTGTAGAATAATCACTTGATGCTTAAATTTAAATTTAATTGGGCATTTGCAGGATGAATTCAATAAACGGTCGTTAGTATAGGGAGAATGTTTCGTTCCATGGTTTATATATATGTCGGAATACAAAAGGAAATTGCGGAGTCGATGCCATATAGCCATCGACACATTATTAGAGTTATTTATAGGAGGCTTTCTTATACAGCAATTGAGAGAAATAGTGGAATCGATTGATGCATAATATTCCTATCCTAGAGGCATGCGTGACAATTTAGTAACTGTTAAAATTGAAATGCGTATTGAAAATAGTTATATAGCAGAATATAATGCTATCGAGAAAGTAGGGAGGGAGGGGGGGAAGGAGGGGGAGGGAGGGATTGTGGGGTTGTAAACGCATTTATCATTAGTATTTTGTAGTTGGCTGAAGGGCTATTTCCAGGTCTATGAGCTATAGAAACTTGCCTTATAAAACTAAAATTTGGGATAATTTTAGACCTCACATAAGTTATTCAGACCTCACATTATGATTTGAATTTATCTTCCTTAATTTTCTGTAACTGATCAGGACCTAAAGGTTGGAAAGTGGGGTACTGAAAAATAATGCATAGGGAATGATTTTACTACGGTTTTCGTATACTCGCGAACTGATTTTGGGTCTTATTTATTGATGTTTTTGTTATTCGTGTATAAAGTGGATTTCTGATCACAGTCGTATACAGTGTCAACTGGATAACGCTGACTCAATTTTGTTGCTGTTGATGAAAATTTGACTTTCCATTGCTTTCATTTTTGCAATTTTGGACACAGTTGTTTCGATTTTGTTTAGTTAGCAGCAAGGGTGATATAGTCAGAGTCCCTAGGAGGAAGAATTAGCATAAAAATTTGTATATGTAGATTTTCACCGAAATAATTTTTAAGCACGAAGTGTATATATTCTACTTCGCAGAAACGTGTATGAAATAAAAAAAAAAAGTCTGCAGGTAAGCGGGCAAAACCTGAGTATTAATTCCGTCATGAACGTGAAGAATATTTTTAAACCTTGCAAACGAATCTTAGCTTTTTCCTGACGGAAGCAGAAACATTTTTTCTCGTTATTAATCACCCTTACCCTCTTGCAGGTTCCTCATCAGAAAACAGGTTTCCCTATTTTGTGATGAAGAACCTCATTTTTTTTTGTATAATAAATAAATAAAGAAATCACATAATAATAAAAAAATCTTTACCATCATATGAACCCGGCTAGATAAAGATTCGCTGAGTCCTAAAATGGGAATTTTAAGCCAGGTCTTTCCAATCAAAGCGCATGGACGTCGATATCGAATGAGCTACGGACTTATTTTCCCTTCGTATATTAAAATAGTGAGTCTTAAAATTAAAACGTTCTCCTGCAGAACGATTTATCGAGTCTACTGAATAGTTTAAGAACTAATTGTATAAGTTTCTTTCTATGTTTAAATTGTAGTGTCTAATAAAGGTAGTGCTTGGCTTCCTAAAATTATAGCCTTCTTTATTGTTTTTCATTGTTTTCAAAAGAATAGTAATTGTTTATTGATATGGGAACTGGCTTTTTTCCGTATCGTAAATTATCCAAGCACGATTGGTGTGAAGGATGGTGTCAACAATCTTCATTGTTAGAAGCGATGTCACTTATATTTGCTTTGTTAACAACACACACACACACACACACACACGCGCGCGCGCGCTAATCTGAAAAACTAATCAGGCAGTTTTTCCATGATTAGTTCCTATTGTGTTGTATTTTCTTGATTCATAATAACAGTAATTTCATTTTACTCGTTGTATTTCTCTGTGAGATTGTTTCTTACGCTTTTATGATCTCGAGAGAATTAATTATCCTCTTTTGTTTCTTTTAATAAAATATTCCACTATTGGAAAGGATTTGAATGACTCTTCGCCATAATTTGCGTTATTCATTTATCTGTTGGCTGTCCTGTCGATTTGGGATTCTGTTGTAGTGCATTTCTTAGATTATGCAGTAATGTTACTTCTAATTTCTTTAGTCTTAAGCGTCTTGGAATTATTAATACTGCGTTCTGACAATTCTGCTGATTTGGTGCCTGTTCTATTATCTCTTATCTTTAACGAAAAGTGTTCAGTAGTGTTGAGAAAATATGAACCCTGTTTATTCAATACATGATGTTTTTTTTACTTTATGTTTTTCTATTAATATTTCTAATTTTATATTAAGATAAATCACCACTGTAGAAATATTACTTGATTATGTTTACAGTGAATGATTATTATACGAGTAGATATCCCTGGAGAGCGATTATCCTTGTAATGCTGTATATCAGGTGGGAACAGTTTCCGGCTTATTAGCTTTCTCTTTTCTATCAATTATTTTTATTTTGTCTCTCTATCATTTTTTATTTGTGTTTTTAGTGACTTTCATCAAACGCTGTTAATTAAGTCTATTTTTCAGGAGTAGTATTTCTGGATAAGAAATTTGCTCTGCTTTAGAAGAAATTTTTTTTTTTTTACTTCAGCTGATTAAGAGAGTTAAAATAATCAAATACTTTATAAACGCAATTCTGTAAATACACTGAAATTGTCATAATGGACTCCATACTCTCATTCTCCAACTGCCAAATTACACATTTGGATCAATTGTAAACTTAGACTAAGTTGTAAGCTTAGAAATGTAGTTATCATTTTTCCCCATTCAGCCATCCCTGAGTCTCTCTTCCCCCCCCCCCACCTCCAGCCCTCACTTTGATATCCATCTTCAAATCTGGGCTACTGTTGAATCTTTTGAAAACAAAAACAATTAAACTTTTCTTGAGACCTTTACAAGCCAGAAAGGCAGAACATCTTAAACGATAGGCTATGGTAGGAATCACATCAAGTCCTATAAAATATATTTTTTAATCGCAACATAAATGATAGATTATAGGTTAATTTTGTGTGAAAGTTGGCGTGCTACTTTATTTTATCTTCATCCCAAAGGAGTTAATACAGAAGACTGCTACAAGGGATGCAATGATCATTCATCCAGCGTTAAATGCGTGAGTTTTTTATACGAGTAATTTAAGTCATTTTAATTAGCTCATTTGTTGACTATGTATGTGTACGCGAGGAAGCAATGACTAGATAATACTGATTAGCAAATAGCAAAACAATAGCTTCTGGACATTTAGTTGTAATAGTTAAGTACTTCATAATGTGTTGACACCAGTTTATCTTTGAATAATATTTTTTTTTTTTATAGTTTATTATCTCTCAAATAATTACATGAATATACTAATATTTACTACTACTACTACTACTACTACTACTACTACTACTACTACTACTACTACTACTACTACTACTACTACTACTAATAATAATAATAATAGACTCACTCTTTCAAGACATTATTTTTCAATGGCTAGAGGGAATTATGTTGCTTGTATCTAAATTGATATTTTTTGAGTCTAAATTAAACCTGCTATCCAAAGTTAGTCCAGATTCACGTGCTATCATTATATGGCGAATGTTTTTATATTAGGTGTAATAAAAGTGTATATGTGTTTAGTGTATTACTTTGTTAGAGAAAAGAACTTAGTATGTTAATTCAAAAATCAATTTAGCTTAAAAGCTTCTGACGAGAAATGGTCCTGATGATTTTACTTTATAAATCCCTGATGTTTTACGGATGCACTATCGCTTTTATAAACGAGCTGCGTTTCATTTAAATTACCGAAATGAACTTTGAATACTGGATATTACTTATATTCCTATTTCGTAATATATAGATATACTACACTATACTATAAAGTCACGAATTTCATTTTTGAAGTTATATTTTATTACCGCAATGTATTAAGAAAATTCAATTTTCTTAATACAATATTTAAAGTTATATTTTAAGAAAGAAAAAAGGTTTTTCGACGAAGCGTCTTTATTTTTCAAAGCGATTTAGTTTTCTAAGAAACTATTTTTTTAAAGAGATAAATAAATACTACATTAGTTTTCAGTCTTAGAATATACACTCATTGGCTACTTTATTAGGAATACCTCCACAATTATGAAAATAGAGAATTCCTGAAGACGTTGAGTAACATTGCTGCAGTTATGCAGTATAAGTTATGCCGACAGGACTGTTCATTTTCTTTCTTTCTTTTTTTTTGTGCTTCACACATTAAAATGGATAAAAGACGTGACCTGAGTGACTTTGAGCATGGTAGGATTGATAGTGCAGACTTGGTGGTGTTCCCCGTATCTCACAAACGTTTATTCTGGGTTTATCATGTACAGCAATATTTAAGGTTTACCAAGAGTAGTGTAATAAGATAATAACTTCATCCCATCGGCAGTACTGTGGAGGGAGATAATTCATTGGTACACGATGTTAGAGAAAGATAGCAAGGATTTCTAAATGTGACAGGATGCTAACCAGTTAAATCACAACCCAGTACAACAGAGGTGGTCAGAATATCGTCTCGAAACGCACAGTTTTTCGCACGCTTTTACGGATAGGATACGGGATCAGATGGCCATCCTGGATTCCGATGAGATCACCTAAATATAGAAAGATACGGCTTCAAATGAGCACTTGATCATCAACGATGGATAGCTGACGACTGGAAAAATGTCTCCTGGTCTGACAAGTTCGGGTTTCTACTGTGCGGTTTTTTACTGTGCGGTTTTTTACTGTGCGGTTTGTGCGGTTCTACATGATGAAGTAGAAACGCAATACGGGGAGCAACAATATGAGGCCATGAACCCTTCCTGTTGGTGATGCGAATGTAATGGTGTGTGGAATATTTTCTTGGAACAAGTTAAGTCCCCTCATATAAGATCAGTTAAGCATCGGCTGAATGCCACAGCTTATCGTAGCATCGTTGATGATCATGTTCACCCATTCATGGATGCAGTTTACTCATTGTCAAATAGATACTTCTAGTAAGAAAATGTTCCATGCTACAAAGCGCGTAGCGTGTTGAAGTAGTTCGAGAAATATGACGGCGTTTCCTTTACTTCAGTAGCCAGCTTGATGGCCAGACCACAATCAAATAGTGCATCTGTGGAATGAGGTGGAAAGAACAGTTCGCAGAAGGCAGTGTCATAATGAATAATGCCATTACGACAGCATGACCAAACATCCCAGAGGACCGTTTTAGATAATTATCAATGGCCGATTCTAAGGCAAAATAGGTTTCCACTCGTTGCTGTTCCTAATAAAGTGAACATACTGAATGCCTACATGTCATTTAAGATCTAGAAAAGTCCTCTTCCGTGGAAGTACCACAGCTTAATGGTATACGTATAATCTTGAAAAATACGTACATTAGTGATAACACGAATCATTGATATTTTAACGCAACCTATTGCAATACTGAATATTATTATCCAAACTTTCCCGATTAATTTGTTTTGGATTTAATAAGTATTTTAATTTCGTATACTAACACAAATCCAGGCTGACATCTCTCGATAAGATAATATGAGGTCACTCACTAACAGAATCTATGAAAAATGCATGATATTTATGAATTTTTCATAAGGAGCATTCAAAAAATATTTCCACATGCTATAAAATGTTCGAGTAATCTGCTCATATCGTAGCAATTTCCAAAATATGTGCAGACAGAGCATGATTTTTTAAAGAAAATTCATAAGATCAAGGTAGCAGATGTCAATGAGTAACTTACCATATTACAACCCAATAAGTCATATCACATTCCTAGGACAAATGTATTTCAATATATTTTAATTTATTTCAATATATAATATATGTCAATGATATATTTCAGCATATATTTCAATGATATATTTCAGTATATATTTCAATATATATTTTAATATATTTTCAATAATCTTAATTTGCATTTGTAAGCTGTGAAAGTTATTTAAATAATTGCTTTACTATATTTCCATTTCGTTTGTATATTATTCGATCTGCATTGTTTTATAGTTTTCAAATTCGCATAACCCTTTGATGTTAATCTATGGATGTCTTACCTAGCTTTATCCATAAATTACAATTGTAATACGAACACCAATACAGAATTAGTCCTCATACCGTCTTAATACTTTTTGATATCTTAGATATTATTATGATATTATTAGAATAAAGAAGCGTCATCATAACCATGCCATATTATAGATGTCAGGGAATTGGATTCATTTATTCACGGAAGTCTATAATTAGGGAAGAGTTTGCTAAGAATTATTAACATGTGTCATATTCTTTGGCGATTTACCAGCTGTTCTGCTCCTCGCGATCATCATCATCGCAATGAAGCACTTTTCCACACTGTTTTTTTCCCGATTTTTTTTTACACCTGTCTCGCTGAAGCGGTACTTGCAGTTTATTTTCTTTTTCCGTTTGCTTTTCGTTACTCCTCCCAGTATATTAATGGTACAGATGTAATAATACATATCACTATTTCTTTTTTTTTTTGTTGAACAACTAATATTCTCTGCTTCTCATATTTGCCATAGCATTTACAATATATACGCTGCTTGGAAAGAAGTCAACGGTCACTCCATGGGCAAGATGCATCGGGCCATGTAACCAGACACGTGTCTGCGCAGGTATAAATTGGGAGAATATGATGCTTCCAATCAGTGCAATTGTGTCCACCTGAAACGGCTGCTTCCGTTTCTGGCAGCAACCGCGCGTAACAGGTCTATTCTTCTCAGGTTTGATTTCTTTTTCATTTTTCTTTAGGTTTTTTGTTTTTACTAATTGTTGTTCACTATTTACTTACTTTCTGGCTTTAATAGGTATATCCGTTTTTTTTTTTTTTTTTTTTACCCAATAGAGCGAGATTTCATTCAACATAGGATTTATTAGAGTAACATTCTACTAATGTTACTCTAAGTCGGCCGATTTAGAGTTTATGTTTGTTTCCTTTTTTTTTTACACATTGATAAAAAAAACATGAATAAAACGATTCCAGTCCCTCCCAGGACTGGAACATTATGAATAGAGATGCCAGGATGTGAGAGAACCCAAAGACCTCCCAAAAGCTTAAAAAAGAGATCATCGGATCAGAGATCGTTTACTCCTTCACCCATATGAGGGTGGAAAGTTTTTCGTTTTTCGTCGTTGGGAAAAAACTGGGATTCGAGAGATAAACTTCTGTAGGGTTTCTCTGTAGGGAACTCTATTACGCCGGTCATGGCAGTTATCCATGAGGACTCTAAAGATAGAAAGATGCCCGATAAATATATTTAAGCCGGAGACGACATATTAATATAAGCTTTTGCGAAGTGCGAAAAGTGAGTAACATCAAGCATAGCATCTCTAACGAAGATCTCACTTGGTTCTTCGGGAAGGTAACTTTCACTGTGGACATGTGCCTGAGGTTACCTGTGCCTGACTTAGTTAACATTATTACGGCACGATTAATGGTAAACTATCCCGGAGTGCAGCGACAATGCCCTACGGCTCGGTCGAACATCTGGGCAAAGATTGCCTCCCAGTCAAGTGTTTCAATTGTGTTAGTGTTGGGCACATCTCAAGGCAGTGCCTTAATCCGCGGGGAAAACGTATAGCAATCCTGATCATCGAATAACCAGCTGTCCGCTATGTAACTTCGCGGAGAAAGAGAGAGAAGGAGGAGTTGAGCCACTGTTACAACAGCTTACAGTGACCACTGATCAAAAAGAATTCCCAAAACTCTCTAAGAACACCTGAGAGAAGACCTTTTCACAGACAGTCCTCGGAAAGATAAAGAAAGTAGCTATGACTGACACCCATGTAACTACTTCCACCACCACAACAAAATCAGCTGCTATGACGACACCTGCAACAGCAATTCAGCCGGAAACCACCTTAGAGACCACCAAAACCTACACCTGAAGTCGAGCCGGCTACTACCCGAGAAACACCATCTGAGCTGGCAACTTCTACGGCAGTCGTCGTCTTATCGACAACATTAGTATCCGAAAACACTAGGACAAGGCTCCAATCTGTAGACGGTGACCCCCTCCTCTGCAGCAGATGTGCAAATTGAAGAGGGGAAAATACCTCACGTGTTAATTCCACCGTTACCTAAAGAATCATCAAAGGCGGCAAAATATAAACAGACATGGGCTCCGAAGCAGGAGAAGAAACAAAAATGGAGGACACAGAAATCAATAGAGCTGGATTTCCCTTTCAAGAGAAGACAACTTTAAAGATAAATTCAAGGAGTACACAGGGTCACAATTCAACAAATATTCATATAAGATCTCCGATTATAAAGTAATTATCTTTAAGATAAAGAACATCGGGTACGGGAGTTCGAAGTCCTGCGAACTTGTGTTCCAAGCTTGAGGCAAGCCTGCAGGGGGACGGTTATTCGACCCCTCCCTACGAATAGTTCTCGTACTCAGATTCGCCAAAGAACTTAGAATCAAGGACTTATACCGGGCATACGCAACCAATGACGCCACTAATCTTTTGTATCGCGTGGCTTAGAGGCTAGTGAGCACCATTCAAAGGGGAAGTGGTGTGTAAATTATGCTAGCATATAACATCAGCAGCCACAAGTAACGCTTGACATCATAATGGAGCTTCAGTCCAACATCATTAGGTGCTGGAGTTGGGGTACTTATAGCATCCCTCCTCCTAAGAGCCTTTCACCATTCAAAGGGATGCAGAAAGAAGAATTTTGGCAATAGAGTGGACGTACCAGGGCTGTACCAACAGGTTTCTTAACATCTATGCCCTTGCTAACGCACCTACAAGACCAGCGTTCTTACAGATTCTAAACAACTATCCGTATGGCGCCCATTATGTCATATTGATGGCTGAATTCAAATGTGTGACGAACCTAGTCTTAGACAAAGCAAGAGGGAATCCAACATTCAAATACAGAGACTTGGAAATATTCCTTAGAAATACTCAGCTCACTGATGTTTGGCGACAACGTAATCCCCACACCCTTGACGCCACATGGTTTGGACAAGGAGTTGGTACTTGGCTAAACATTTTTACATAACACCGTCTGCATCGAAGGTAAGGCACGTGAACATTAGCAGCGACATTTCGGACAATAAAACGATTGCGCTCAAATACCACCATCTTGAAAAGTATAAATGGTTTGGGCTCCTGGAAGCTACCATTAGACGTCCAGTCAGTTTCTCAGTCAAACTTCCATCTTTGTTCCACGTCGGCCAACGCTGACTGGGATTGGGACACTTGGGCTTACTTCAAACTTACTATCAAGCAAAAATGATAGAATAGGGCCCGTAACGTGCCTATCTGTACAGATATGGGCTCCAAGACCTCTACAAAGAAAGGAGCTGGTTCATAGCCAGCCAACACCGAGGAATACCATGTGATAACATCATCCGTGAAATCAATCGAAATAGAAATAGAAAAGCAAAATCAAGTGGAATAAAGAAATTTCAAAATCTGTACACCTTTGTCCTAGGAAGATAGCGTATCGGCGGCCTGTTACAATAGACACTTTTCAAAGTTCAGGAGATTGGCGGCCGAATTTAACAACAGGCATCAAGCAATGGTGAGGTAAGAAAGCGCCTGGTCAAGATGAACTGAAGCATAGTTTTATCGTGAGGCATAAGAATCATACTCTCCCGTTCTCCTGACACTTTACAACTTCCTTACCACCTTAAATGTGCCAGGAGAGTTGGTGGAGTGCCATATACTGTTCATATCCAAGGCTAACAGGATTTTTCCCTGATCAAGAACTGGCAGCATATTAGTCTATCCAATATCGACTGCAAGATCCTCGCCCGAGTCTTCACCAACAGACTCAAATCCATTATCGAAAGGGAAAGGAATCGGAAAAGGGATCAAACAGGGATGTCTTCGCAGCCACATTCTTTTTGCTCTGGCCCTTGAGCCTTTTATACAGGCAGTAAACAACTCTCTCGTGCCTGTTCATCAGATATATATATATATATATATATATATATATATATATATATATATATATATATATATATATATATATATATATATTGTTGAAATTAGGATTTACTCGGGATGTATACATTTATAAAAATAAATTTAACTGACTAGATTCCCATAGCGCAGTAATCCAGTACTGGCGCTCAAAAATTAGCTGTCGCACACATTCTACTCATGCCAACGGTAGCACGCGGTCACCTATTCAAATATGACTGTTATTATTCTGCTTTTTATTAAGCTGTAAAGTTCATTTTTTACCGTGTTATTTTATGTCTTATGTTTTTATTTCTCACCTGAAGAAGTCGGATCACCGATGAAACTAGTTGTGATGTATTAAAGGTTTTTGTTATACTTTCTCGGGTTCTAGTCAGTTAAATTTATTTTTATAAATATATATATATATATATATATATATATATATATATATATATATATATATATATATATATATATATATATATATATATATATATATATATATATATATATATATGGAGTCTGGTACCGATTAGGTCTAGTCCCTAAGGAAGACCCATTATCATCGTAGAGGTGCCGTTTTCGTCAAAAACTGAAGTCGACGAGAACTATCCTCACAACCAGGACCTTCGATAGTCTCAAGGACTGAATAATCGGACCGCTCTCATTTTAGTCCTGGGAAACAGTAATCAAAACTGTTGTGAGCCCAGCCTAAATAAATATCAATGGAACTGTATAGGAAACCCTTAAAGTTTTGTGGGGCCACTTACGCCGCGAAGTCAACACCAAGATCGTTAAACTTCCAGGGAATCTAGGGACTTCGGCTTCCCAGACCTCAAAATAGGATACCTAAGTAATACTGCTTTCTCTCTGAACAGGATACTGCATTCCAACCATCTTAGCAGTTATCTTGTTCGTATTACTTGGGTTTACAAAATTCACCTCTTTGGAATTACAGCTTACTAAGGATCCAAAGCGCAAATTATCAGCTTTGGCAGAATTTACAATAAATCCGCTCTTCGGGTATAAACATCAACAGCATCTGGATCAGCAAAAAATCTAAAATACATCTTCAGCCGTCTACTTAATGAAGTCCCGTATCTAGGGATCAACAACAACAATAACATCCTGTTTGGTCACCTGGTAAGATATCGTGGCTACCCGTCAAGAAAGAGCCTGGCATGGAGGATAGGAGGCCGTAACTTTCAAGTCAACTTCAACATCTGGCAGTTCCACATCACCAGGAACCCATTTTGTCACGTCTGCGCGAGTGTGGATAATGTGACGCATGCCTTCTACGAACGTTCAGTCTCCAAAATCATCTGCAGTAGGTTGAGTGACGTTCTCTGCATCCCACTCCTAATGCAGGATCAATCATCTTCCTGAAGTTTCAACCACCAGCAAACAACAGGCAGAGGTTACTAATTATTGTGATTAATGAGATTAAGTATCATATCTGGAAGATGAGGAAAAAACATTTAAAAAACATTCATCTTCAAAGTTGGATAGACATCTCTCGGATCATGCTTTTACGGAGTTACATGACGTTTCCTGATGAAAAATTGGACCATCCCAAATCAAAAATCACTGTTATCATACTGAGATGGAAGCTCATGGAGCCAACTGCAAGTGGTACACGGAGTTGACTTCTCGTCACACACAACGAACGTAACCATAGGGTGTTACCAAGTTCTGGGCATCAATGCAACAAGAATCTGCACAATATCATTCAGAACCGAGGATCACATATGAATTTCCATAGTAGAACCACAATATACAAGCCCCCACGTTACCTGAACAAATATGCAGCGTTGTTTTCAATGGTAAAAAAAAAAGCGTACGCCCTGTACTGAGCGGATGGACTGGTGTGAGTGTGACCAGTGAAGGCCTCTTACCTGAGTGTGTAACCGCAACTGTGAAATTCGGAGATGTCGGTATGATATTATAATGGTATACTCCTGTTGTTTCCTGGTTTGGCCTCGGACCTCTGTTTGTATATTGAACTTCGAGAGGTATCTCAAAATTCTGATAATGCAATGCTTCCAATTTTGTGGCGTTTCGACGGAAATGACCATTGCCTTTTTTAGAAAGGATGCACTATGGCATAAAGCTGATTGCGTGGTTCATGGACATGAACGTCACCACACTTGACTGGTCTCCAAGCAGCCCTGATCTAAACCTTATTGAGCATCTGTGTGATGAATTGGAGTGAAGGGTGAGGTCAAGGGACGTCTTCCCCACAATAGTCCAGGACCTCATTCGATGTGTACAGAACGAATGGTCTAAAACTCCCATTGATCACTATCGTACGCTTGTGGAAATTATGTCCCATGCGATTGCTGCAGTCATCGTAGCGATTAAGGGTGCATCTTATTAAGCTGGGTGCCATGGCTCTTTGTTCCTCACATATCCGTTGATTTCTTTCCAAGCAGTGTATAATAGTATGGTATAATACCCCTCTCTCTCTCTCTCTCTGTGCGATGTGTGTTTTTTTTTTTGTGTGTGTGTGTGTGTGTGTGTGTATACTGGGCTCGACAAATACGCCCACTAACTCGCCAGTGGCGAGTAGAATTATCCAGCTGGTGAATAAGTATAAGCTGGATAAAGCAGACTTTTTTATTTAATAATAATAATAATAATAACAATAATAATAATAATAATAATAATAATAAAACATTTCTAAGCATTTTTAAGAAACTAGGTGTAGCGTTATTCATTCACTTGATGGAATTCCTTTTATTCACATTATCATTCAAAAATTGGGTATTATTTGGCAAGTCCAATTTTTGCGTTGGGAGTACGATTTCCATAATTTTTCCATCCTTGTATATATACGGTATATTAATCACTGTTATCTGTCGAAGTAATATTCAGTATAAAACTTGGCAATATATTCTACATCAAATACATTTGTAATTTATTTGCATGATCAGAACAGTGCTCCCCTTTTCGCTAATGATCCAACGCGTTGAATGAACAATTCAACAAACGACAATTTGTCGGAAATGCAATTCATCGAAAAAACAATTCACCGAAAATTTTAACAAAAATTTCATTAAATTGATTCAAACAAAGTAGAATTGCTAATATCATTTCGAAACTTCGTTTCGAAAATGATATGATAAAAGTGAGTCATTTAGTAACAAAAACCGAACCGTGCAGTTCACGAACTGCACTGTTCAGTTTTAGTAGCGGAATTAGTAGACGTTGTCGGTACTTCTTGTACCAACAACTTCTACCAATTCCGCTTAGTCAGAGAGAGTTATTGTAATACATTATTTGGACAAGTTATTTCTTTGTTACCCCTAAAATGTCGAACCGTTCGAAATTTCTTGTAAAAGTTTCAAGTAGCTAATCTGAGTAAAATTCATCCCATAATGATTGATGTTGAAGTCGCATGTTATCAACAATAATAATAATGGAGCTTGCGTATGCTGAGCTTTTCCTTCGCAAATCAGTCCCATGAACAGACATGAAACAGTTATCGGACAAGAAAGACAATAAGAAACCATATTGTTCTCTATTTTTTTCCTATTAAAGTAGCATTGCTATCTCACTTTACACGGTTCAGTTTTTGTTCTAAATGGATCATTTTTATCATAACATGTTCGAAAAGTTAAAATTTTCTGTGAATTGTTTTTTCTATGACTTGCATTTTCGACGAATTGTCGTTCGATGAATTGTTCATTCGATTAAGCGCCTTTTCGATTGGCTGTTTTTTGATGAACTCTCCGGATGCCATTTAAAATTTAATATTAACAGTAAATTAATTGCAAATTTTATTTATTATTGTTACGATATATCTACCTGCGAAAAATACATACAGATCAATGCAAAAAAATTTCCTTCAGGTATAAATTGCCTGAAAAGGGCTACTGAGATTCGAAGAGAGCTGAAATTTCATCTCATTCTATTCTCCTTTTAACTTGAAATCTAATAACAGTACCAATCGCTTATGCGTTCTACCTTTCCATCACGCAGATATAGGAATGCTCCATCAAGTGATGCCTTGAAGATTAAAGACGGTCGTAAGTCATGGTCAGTCATACGTGCTTTAGCAAAAAGTCTTAGCTCGGTCGGAATTATTTTGTTCGAAAAGTTAAAATTGAAAATTCAGCACAATTGGGTTGACTGATTAGAGCTGATAACATTCGCAGAACTATACCTGTCTGTCAACTTTGTTATGAACACTATACTTATTTTGAGCCATTAATAAATAAAAAGAGATTAATGAGTAAGTGTAAAGAAAGAAATATCGGAACACTAAGAAATCTACTACACTCTGATTTTCTATTTCATTCTCCTAAATAACTACATCTCCGTGTAATTGTTTCTTAGTATATTTTTGTTTTAATGAGAGATCTAGTTATTTCTTAACAGTCTGTACTCCATTCAATTATTTCTTAGCAACATACATTTCTTCTAATTCGCTTAAGTACAAATACACATCCATCTCTTATTCTCTTAAAATATATATATAATCGATATTTATTTCTTTCCTTCGAAAATTGTGCAATGTTGGAATAATGGCATATCATAAACGACTCTTTCAATATTTGAATCTAATTAGTAAGGTCAATGGTTGGATCTCATTATTGTTTTCATAAAAATTATATTTTTGTTTTAATGTATGCTTTCCTCTAATTTTTTTTAATATGAGGAAAGGCGGAAACCTGCCAACAAATCTGTCCAAGCGGTGGCGCTGGATGTATCTTAGGTTTAGTTTTTTTTTTTTTGCAATATATATACATACTAGAGGGGGGCTCCGCCCAACCCCCTCAGTTCAGGACTGATAGGCCGGTTCTCCTTGAATTCTGATGACTCGAATTTTGAAGACTCGAGACGCAGGGTAGTCCCTGAGTTTCGAAACGTTTCAAATAACTTGACAAAAAACGTGACACAAAAATGTTACAAAAAAAGGCTTATCATTTTATATTATAGAGTATATATACGAGGGTGGTCTGAAAAGTTCTCGGCCACGATCATAGATGGTAACACTATCGATCAGGGTTTTTTCTTTTTCCGAAGTTGGTAATCTCATAAGCATCAATGGGAAATTGCAAGTCATTCTATCAAGTAGTTTATTTTATACAACTGTCTACAAGGAAAAGTGTTTTTTGTATCTCTTGAAATAGATAAAATTGAGTATCGTGCGGTTATAAAATTCTTTATAAAAGAAGGTTTATCGCCGAAAGAAATTCATTCGAAGTTCATAATCGTTTATGGGAACTCTTCTCCTTCGTTGTCGACAATTAAGAAATGGACTGCAGAGTTTAAACGTGGCGATACCAGCCTTGAATATGATTCACGTGAAGGACTTCCAAAAAGTGTAACAACACCAGAAATCATTGATCAAGTGCACGATATGATATTGAATAACCAGGTTAGTCAAAGTTCTTGAAATTGCTGAGTACAGGCATTTAAAAAGAACGCGTAGGATATATTTTGCATGAAGAATTGCAAATGAAAAACTTTGCGTAAGATTGGTGCCGCGCTTGCTCACAGCAGATCAAAAACGCACTAGCACGAAAATCTCTGAAGAGTGCTTGGAGCGTTTTAACAAGAATAAATTTGATTTTCTGCGTTGATTTTTTATTATTGATGAGACTTTGATTCACCATTTCACACCAGAATCCAAACAGCAGTCAAAACAGAGGACAGAAGACGGTTGTTCAGCACCAAAGAAGACAAAGTCGGTTCCATCAGCAGGAAAGGTCATGGCATCGATGTTTTGGGATACTAAAGTCATTTTGTTTATTATTTATCTTGAAAAGTGTAAAACAATAACCGGGGAATATTATTCCGATCTTTCAACCTGACTAGAAGAAAAACGTCGTGATAAAAGACCTGGTTTTCTGAAAAAAAAAATCATTTTTATCAGGACAAGGCACCCGCCCACAAAGGCGTTTTGGCAATGGGAAAATTAAGGGATCTGCAGTATGAATTGTTGGAACATCCAGCCTATTCCCCAGATTTAGCTCCCTCTGACTTCTATCACTTCTCAAAACTAAAACTCTTCCTTGCTAGTCAGCGTTTTTTTCGAATCAAAAGGTGATTGCAGCTGTAGAGGGATATTTTGCAGATCTTACTGAGAACCACTATAGGGACGGGATAATGGTGCTGGAGTATTGCTGGAATAATGTATATATATTCGCGTTATACTGTATAAGTAAATTCCATTAATATTGGATCTCAAATTAACAAACAAAATGAATGTAACGCGTGTAATATATGCATGTCACAAAACGAATATTGTGAGAAATAACAATCAATAATAGAATTGATAAATAAACAGCAATAACGAAAAAAATAGAATTAATAATTAGAAGAAATCGATACTAAATTCGTATATTTTATAAAGTGTGTGCTCTTTAGGAACAAAAATAGTCATTTAAGTTTCTGAAACCGAAGTTCGATATGCTGCAATATGCTGGTCGTTAAGATGTTCGCCTACTTTCGACACCATCTATCTTCTCAATGTGCTCGTATTATTGGGCGCTGTCATCGAGAGGGTTTGCATGAAGCTGGTGCTACAGGTTGTATGATATTTAAATAATAATGCCCTATACGAAAACTTTGTTCTACTAGAATAAACCAGGTTTAAATGGGATTGTAGTAATAAAAACAATAACATGATACCAACAAATACTGAGCGACTTCTCGATTTAACCAAACTGCCAAATCGATCAATTAAATCAATGACGATACACTTAGCAATACGAAACAATTAATGTTTTCTAAATATGAAAAAATTATACTCAGAGAACATTTCAAGTGCGATTCTCAAGTTATTGAAATAATAACAATGCTTCCACATTCACAGATCTTGTGAAACATAAGACAATTCCTTAACAGAACAATAAATATAGCAAAGTGCTTTCATTTTTATGATTCTTCAATATTTGAGTGAATAATACGAAATCTATGAAAACCTTTAGTATGTGATATGGATTCTGGTTGAAAAACATTCAGGTTCAAATCTTGTCCTAGAAAGTGAAGAAGCTTTGTGAAATTTTGCTACGGAAGTTGAGTTTGCCAGTCTCATGGCGATAATAGGGTCTTTCATTTTGATGAACAGATGAACCTGCTGAGAGCACACGCAAGGTACAGATTAGCGTTCTTTTAGAGAGGGTTAAATACTCTATCGTGAAATAGGAAATAACGTGTATAGGGAGCCAAGACACTTGACTCATGATAAGACTAATAGTTTAAAAAGAATTAGAAGGAACTAATGGTAAAATATATTAAATACAGAATGTAACAATCTTTTAGACTGTAAATGTTAAGCCTGATGTTGACAGAGCATATCTCCCTTTTAATCAGTAATAACTATATTAAATGTAGTTATTCTAATTAGAGAATAATATACAAAAAATAAGTAAAAAGTTATATTAATCCTCGAAAATTAAAATATAGGATATAATACTAATACCATAAATTATATGTATCATTGTAAGAATGACGGTTTACATCCATATCAATAGGCCGTCGGAAGAAAGACCGTTTTAAGTTTGTTTCTAGTTGAAGATTAAAAGACTTTCTTCGAGTTAGTCGATCTCTGGCAGGGAGGAGTAGGGATTTTTGTTCGTGAAAACTCGGTTTTTAATTCCCATCTCAAGAAAGTAAACCATTGAACTCACTTTCAGAATGGTGAATGGGGTTAAAGACAACGAGATAGCAGTTTTTTGCCATACCTTCTTCCCTGGATGACTATTTAAATCATTGACAGTTTAGTCCACCTCTCTGTGTGGACTATTCATATTGGGTTCCCCCTTTATCCCCCGTCCCTTTAGAGGGAGAGTTGAGGCCTCCTAATGAGGGATTAGGTATATATATATATATATATATATATATATATATGTGTGTGTGTGTGTGTGTGTGTGTGTGTGTGTGTGTGTGTGTGTGTGTGTGTGTGTGTGTGTGTATTTTCTGAGGGACGAAAACCCCGAAGAAAGACCGTTTGTTTCTGAAAAAACCGCTCACCTCTATATCAGACCGGCTAACTCACCTTTAGTCGAAGAATACAGTCCTCACATCATAGACGCGAATTGAACCCAATTCTTTCCAACCAAAGGGCTTCGTCTATATACCGAATGAGCTATGAAGGCTCTATTTATTCTTAATTATCCTTTTGTAATGTATTGTACTTGGTAATGATCATGTGGCAACGTGTAATGGTACCGTTTCATAAATAAGCCATTTGATCACTTGAGACTGGTAATGTGTTAGAAGAACATCACTAATGCCTTTTGTTCAGTGGCTCTCACGCACGGAGATCAAATCAAAACCTTGATCGTTTGTTATTGAGACCAGATATGAATGGACACAACTGGTGAAGGAGGCAACTGGTTAAGGAAACTGAAGGGATTGGTGAGTATTTTGAATGAATTATGAATAAAATAAAAAATAAACCGTTAACGCATTTTATTTACAATAGGGAATAGGCGATACTATTTTAGACAGAATGACGAATGGTCAGACTGAGAGAAATTCAGTTTCCAACAATTACGTGTAATATTAATTAAATAAGTCCACTTGGCTGAATAATCCAAGTGGGCTTATTTAAGTAATATCAGTCATTGCGTGAATGGATGAGACCATTCGTTTCATACATCAAAATCTAGGTGCCAGAATGTATTATATTTCAAATACAGTTCAAATGACTCGAAAAAGTGGAGTTAAGATTTTAAATCCTAAACATTATCGGAATTGGATCATTCAGCGAGCATAACGATGTCCTATTCTATATAACATACAGAGAGAGAAAGTTATCTAAATATTTATTGGAAAGAGTTGATGAAACTCTTAACAGAAATCTTAGATGATTCGATTCTTATGGAAAAAACAATATATATGTGTGATGCTTACAAGCCCTTAAAGACAAAAATCTATAAGATTGTCTTTCCTAGCCATTGTTAGTATTTTGATAACGAGTTTTAATCTTATGATTAAATGTATATTTTGTGTGCAAATTACATGTTAGTTCATGCTAGGTTTGCTTGGTTTCAAATCACTCTTCCTTTATTCACTAACCCATGTTGCTTATACATTTTTTTATTATCTCCTTCTGTATTTCCTGATCTATAGCAACATCCAACTAAATATCACTTTTTGTCAACCTCCACCACATTGCCTTAAACCCATTGCCACTATTTACCTCATTAACATTCGTGCTTGTAAATTCAACTAAAATATTGATTTTTAATAATATATAATAAAATTACATCAACCTCTGTTATTAAGAATTTATATAACTAAACAGGCCATTTTGCAATGAAAAAAAAAACTTAGCAAATACACACTATCATTATTTATTTAGATTGTGGTTGAAAATTGTCTTTTCTTGCTATCTTAAATGCCTCCCACCCCACCTCTCTCTCTCTCTGTGTGTGTGTGTGTGTGTGTGTGTGTGTGTGTGTGTGTGTGTGTGTGTGTGTGTGTGCTACAGGTTATTACCTCTTATCTTTGTTTCAGTAAGGAAATACCGTGAGTAGATATATTAATTAAAATTATAATAACGGAAGTAACTCACGTTAAAATTTTATTTATTAGTAGAATTTTCGCATGTGTATCACAGGCATCTCCAATACATATAAAGCTAATTAAACAATAACTGACAATTCCAAAAGGTGCCACCTAAATAGTTAATGTAAGATAACTAAAAAAAAGGTCAATAAATTTACTAACTTATTTAAAAAATTAAAAAGATAAATAAATAAATTATATATACAGTATATATATAAAAGAGTTAATTGGAATAAGACAAGAGTCCTTCACAAAAGTCCTTTCCTCATAGAACGGCTTTATAAAGAAACATGTGAAACTTTACTCTCCTAACTTAAACAGATCCGATGGTCTAAGTCTATCCTCTTTGTGGGAGATAGTACTGTACTTTATAAATCAGCTATTCTTTCCTAACTTATTTAATTATATATATATATATATATATATATATATATATATATATATATATATATATATATATATATATATATATATATATAATTTATTTTTTAATTTATCTGTTTTTTTAATAAGTTAGGAAATTTATTGACCATTTTTAGTTATCTTATATTAGTTACTTAGGTGGCGCTTTTGGAATTGTCGGTTATTGTTTAATTAGCTTTATACAGGTACTGTATAAGATGCGTGTGATACTCGGTCAAAACTTTTACTAATAAATAATATTTTCCGTGAGTTAATTCTGTTATTATAATTTTAATTAATACTTATCTTCTTGCCACAGCTTCATTTGTTTGGGCTCTTAGAATCCAGTTTTCATTATAATGAAGATACGGTTCACGAACTAGCCGGAAATGGTTAACAGGAAGAAAATACCTTGCTCGTTACGGTATGCTAGACAACATTGTCGTTTATGTACTTTTCTTCATAACAAATCGATATTTTTCTGCTGATCGTATTTAAGCTCATTAAAGACATGTGGTACGAAAGTAAGGAACACACACACACACGACACAGTATTAAAGGATCTGCCTAATATCCCCGAGCGATAAATCTTTAATGATGTCACATTTGAAAGAGGTGTTAGAAAATATGATACTCCTTGTGGAAGGGAAGAATGTATATCAGATCATATATTCATGGTTATAGAACGTTACAAAGAATTCATAATATTTTATATTTCGTGTTGATTTTTAGGTTCTGAAGATAACGTTTTTAAAGAAAATCTAAGTTGTAAGAATTATTTTTTAAAAAAAGAAAAATAACAGAATTCGCATATAAATAGAAGACAGCTCGTTATTTATCTCACAATTTCAAAATATAGCGGAACTATTATTATTAATTTAATTTTAATAATATAATTAAAGTTAAACAAAATTCTTTGATCTTTGAATTAAAGTTAAAGGTAAAGTTAAAGAAGCACAGAAATAACTTTATCTGAAAGTTTTATAGGAACGAGACATTGGTTGAATACAATTTTTATTTTATGAAAAAATAAATAGAAAGAAGGAAAGGAACTTTCGATAAGAGGTAGTTACAGAGCTCAAGAAAAAGAGCTGAAGTTGTTCCTGATTTTTTTTTATGTTAAAAGTCATGAAAGTAACAAATTTATTTGTACCACGGGAGGTTATCGTTAGATACATCATAAACTCTACACCAGCCGCTAAAGACTAAACTTATTCAAGCTATATCAGGAATGATATAGGTCTCAGGAATATATTTCACATATTATCTAAATGAATCTATAAACATCCAGACCTACTGAGGAATTCGAACCTTTCATTAGCAAACTATGCCGATTTTTTTTTTTTTTTTGGAAGAAAGATCAATTTAAATGCATGTAGGCAAATTGATTAATCAATTAATATTCATTATAATTAAGCTGCATATTTTTTATAAAATACCGATACTCCAAAATAATTAATGAATTTTTAACTTTAAATATTTGAAACTGACTAATTTGTAATGAATGGTTAGACCAAACATAAATAGTGTACTGTATTGTCCAGTAGCATTCGGCACCCTGTCCTTTTCCCTCGTTAACGCTGTTGAGAGGTCTTGGCAGTCCTTGCTTTGATTCATAATATACAGACGAAGCTGAACTGTTAACCTAAATGAGTTCATATGAGTAAACAAACTGCTTTTTCACAAATTTACTGTAATAGTATTGAATATTTATATATTAGTAAGCCAATTGCTTTATTTGGATTACTTTCTTTCTTTCTTTCTTACTGGCAACTCCGGCAAACCTAGAATATTTCTAGTTTTCGTATGTTCGCTATTTTTCAAAATACATGTCGCATAAGCGGAACACATCAGAAGTGGTTAAATCTTATATCCATAAGCTAAATAATGCAGCTTAATCAAGAAATGACGTATCCTGAGAGTGATGCGAATAATGCAGATAATAAAACTATTCATGAAATACTTTAACGCGTTTTCATTCTTCAAAACTTGAAAAAAAAAAACAGCAAGTCTTTTACATAAGTTACTTTATTTTATTTTATATTAGTTATTTCTGGAAACTTGTACGCGACTGTTAGCCGTTCTTTACCTCATATCCGTGCCGTAGTTCGACATATACCCATGGGATATTATAAGAGGCAATTTCCTAAACCTAATTAGTCTGCAACAAATCTGTAATTTTTCTTCTGAAAATCTAGCTTCAGCTACTACAAGTATAGTCAGGCCTCGCAAAATATCACCACATAAGTAGTTAAAGGTATATATATATATATATATATATATATATACACGCTCAAAAGGGGATGTGTGCTTTGCATTAAAGGGATACATACTAAGGCAATTGATAGGACGTCATTATATATATATATATATATCAGGGCTCGATTGAGGTGAGGACTGACAGCACGGCTCTGTGCAGGACTGTCCAATTCTTCAAAGCTTATCTCATCAAATCATTCCTGCACAAACCTCGCTTTGTGGCGTCGAGCTTTACATCATGCCACCCAATACTTGGCGTTGCCCTTGTTGATCCTAGACTTGAATGCGCCTGCACGACCATGAAACCTCCATGTTATTCATCTTCCGATGAACAATGTAGTCATAGCATTGCTTTCAGAGGCATTTCAGAACTTGGTAGCGAGTGTTGCAACTGAGACATGCGAATTGCTTTCGCTTCCACACGTTTCAGCAATGGCTGTCCCGTTCGCTCTGCGTTTATATGTCCTACATCGCGATTGTACTGTTGTTGCTCGTAGGCATTTCGCAATGACATCACTTACAGCTGATCAGGACAGCTATACAAAGGCAGAAATTTTCTATACTCAGTTGTTTCCAAGGTAACTATGAGAGTATGACGCCGAAATACACTAAGCTCCTCATTACGGCTTATGTTTCTATTCTTATTCGTTTACTTCAGTTGAGCCTGCTTCAATAGGTTGTTAAATTGTTGAAATAGTCGAGAATTAATGCTGGGCAAGTATTTGAGCCATATTCCATGCATTTCGTCTTTGCCTGGTGAACTCCAGTTCTTCATTTTCTTTGCTTGCCTGTGGATCACAGAAATGTTAATAAAATTTCTGTGGTTATGAAAAGGTCTTTCATCTAGGTTTTGGTCAATTATTTTTCAACATCTTTAATCCGGTTAACATTTTCATTATGTTCTTTTTTTTGGATTTTCACAAAGATTATCATTATTATTACATAATACCTCCATGTGCTCTCAGCACTAATTTCAAAATACCAGTTACAAAAAATTCAAATTATCAGACTACAATATATAACTTAAAATCAACTGCTTGGGAATAATGCACCAGACATCCTCCTGGGCATGGTGCATCGTGCCAATGTAACGAATCGCATGTTTTATGCAATTTGGGAGCAACATGCACTGACTTGGGAACAATATGATGCTCTCAAGTCAGTGCAACTGTCTTGCAATGACTTAGGAGCGTCATATTGCTCCTAAGGTATTATTAAAATAACCGTAGTTCGATTTGTTTTATTAGCTGCAAGAAGGAACATTTTTTCTTCTATACAACCGTTTGCTTCCTTCTGTGATGAAATTAATGGTAAACCGAATTTTATCAGATACGCTAACCACCAGTCCTGGTTGGCCAGTGATTTAGCGTATCTGCTCTCCAGCCAAAAGGCTGCAGGTACGAATCCTGCTGTGGCAATGGATGCTTGAGATTGCCTGCGAAAATACTAGTGGTGATGGTGGTGGCAATAAATGGCGTTGGTGTAGATAATGCGGTGGAGTAGGTACCCTCCCTCGATGAGTCTCTGGACTCCCTGGAAGTGTTACGTAATAATAATAATAAGTTGAACACTAATTCGCAAGAAGACAGTTTGAAAAACTAACCTGTCAGAGTGCTTAATTTATTCATTCGGAATTCCATTAGAAATCTTAGAATAGAAAAAATATCTGAATGTGTAGATGAAACGTGCTGAATGAAGTAACAGGATTTCAAAAAATACTGTTTTTAACACAAATTGTATCGTACGAGCTATTTGATATAATCCTGATTTCGAATTTTTAGAAGTATTTCTCGAATACTTGAAAATTACTAACACACCTAACGGATACAGTTAAATTAATGAAATAGAAGAGATCGATTAATATAAAATAATATAATAAAATAGGAATAAATATTTTAAAGAAATCTTTAATTAAACTATCTGGATTCAAAACAGTGTCTGAAGTGTATGAATTCTCTTTTCAGAGAAAATGGATATATCTCTTGTTATTATTTCATTCGATCTTGCATGCATTACATTTCTTTGGAAATTTTGTTATACATAATTCCTCTTCTGTTCAATTGACTCTAAGCCGTATTTGAGGAGATTTCGAGAACTGTATTTTACGAATAGCTTCATGAAAACAGTGCTGAAAAATAATAGATACATTATTTTTTTGAACTAGAAGTTTTTTTTACATCTTTCTGATGATGATTTAAATAGATCAGGAAATGCTGTTCAGTTGTCGAAACTCAAAGGTATGTATAGTAAAGAAAGTCAAAAATCCAGCATCTTTCCAGAATCGCATATGTTCGTTATAAAAATTCATACTATGAAACTCGTGCTTATGATAAGCAAGATTACGAGATCATTAAATTAATTTCTGGAAACTAGTTGAAAACTTAATTCCACTTAGTCTGCTAATTAATAAACTTGCTGAATGAACTAATTAATGATATAAAGCACGTATGTTTGAATCTTGTATTCAATGGCTGCTAATCATATTAATAGTCGCCAAGCAAAAAAAACCTTTGCTGGTTCAAAATACACTGCATGCACAGCTGATTCAAGACATCTAAATAATAGCGACTTAATTCCTCAGTACTCCACAGACTTTTTTATTCCTCAACTTGGAGGAACAAGAACTCAACAAGGTAATGAATCTTTCCAGGTAGAACCTGTCCATATATGGACTTCATTACATCCTGTAGATTGGAATGCAACGAATCTAAATCATAAACAGCTCCATTCATCTCATTCCACAGATGTTTAATTGGGTTCAGTGGGATTGAATATCATAACTGAATAGAATAAACAATCTCTGTCTTGTAATATGATTCGTTATCCTACCAGAATTTTTTCTTCGAAACTTAGGTTTATCTAAAACATATAAACCAAGAAGGAACACATTGTAAATATTAACAAACATGATCTACCTACGGTATAGTATTCATTGCTTCTGCGGTAATTCTAATCCCAGCATCCAACGAAACACTGCTGCAGATAAATAAATGGTAATCGTAAAGGAATTCATACGGTTTGCAACAACGTTTAAATAGACGGTGTCATTCAGTTCTTTCCCCAACGAAACAAATTATGTGACAAAAAATGTTATTCATACCATTGTACTACAACTACACAGCAGTAAGTCTCCACCTTGCATAAGGAATCCATTTATTTATATTTGCGTGATCGTGCTATTAGATTACAAAAACTGAAATTATAACTGATCAAATTATTTATCATTCTTTCAAATTGTCTACTGATGCTTTAGCTATCCGTACGATGCCTTTGAATTAGAATTCGATAGCGAATTCAATATTTGCCATTATTAATTGATAACCTACATTATCAATTAATAACAAAACTTTAAGTCTCCTTCCTTGCGCGTTGTCCTTATTATCCACATAATTTTAGTTTGTATCTTCACTGAGTGTTTAGTGTTAAATTGTCTTTGATAACACCTTAATGTAGCGAAAAATTGTCAGTTGTAAATAATTAATTTTAGCTAGTAAATAATTTAATTACATTCCAGTTTTCTGTTCCAGACACTTCGACCTGAATACTAGCAACAGCGACCGAAATTTATACGTGGAAATAACTATATGATATTTACCACTTTGGTTAAAACAAAGCAACTTGACGCAATTTCATCCAATATTCTTTTTCTTCATGATTTTATGTTACATTAATATTTCTGTATATATTTCCCTATTCATACATAAGCAAACGATGACGATAATAATGTTTTGAAATGCTTCAAAAATATGATATTCTTATTTAATTAAGACTTTCGATTTAAAGACAGAACAACATGCATTATATGCAAGTTAATTTCCCAGACATTCTGTCGAAGTATTACCTGAATAATTAAGGATATTCAAAAAAGTATTCAATAAAGTTAGTGGAAGAATTTCATAACATTCCACTTGACAAATACTGATTAAATGTCATACGAAGAATCCAAAATTAAGTGAAACTCGAATTGCACATATTTGATCAATTAGAGGACCTACGATCAAAACATCACTCCGAGAATGCATTCTGATTTTTATGTCATTGTATAGTTCGCCCACCATTTCTAGATCCCTTGTTGGATTTGTGCCAAGAATAGTCGATTCATGCTGAAGGGGAGAAAGAAATGAAGGATGTACGAATTGGTCGCCAACATGCGAAATCACGTGCTTTCTTGTACTAGTACTAGTACTAGCTTGATTTTTGTTGTTCTCTTTTTGCATTATTTTTTTTATTATTAATTTGTATGATGGATCCAGTGCAGTCAACAAGTTCTATTGTTACACGTTTCAGTAGCTCTTGCAAAAGAATATTGAATAATGTGCTGACATTCTGCGAAAAAGAATCGTCAGAAGGCCGTCTTCTTGTTCCCCTTTCTCAAGTCATAAAACGTGCAAGTGCAATTGCGGGCGTATCGGGGTCGACTGTTAAAAGAATTCGTAGGGAATCAAAAGGTGAAGGTAAGCCAAAATTTAAATCTCCTAAAAAAAAAAAGCGCCAGAGTAAAGAAAACCATCGAAACCGTAGCTTTGAATGATTTTGATGTAGACGTTATAAGAAGAGCTATTCGCGAATTTTACGTGGTCGAGAAAAGAGTGCCAACTGTTCCGAAATTGATTCCTGTGCTTAAAGAAAAAATTAATTTTCCTTGGAAAAGAGAAACTTTAAGGAAAATACTTCATGAAATCGGATTTTGTTTTAAAAAGTTCCAGAATAAAAGGAAACTTATCATGGAGCGAAGTGACATTGTTTTATGTGGAACGTAGTATTTGCACGTATTAACACTCTACGTACATTTTTCCAACTGTTATACAAGCAAAATAGTTACACTTTAAAAACAACAATGTTCGTAAAAGAAAAGCTAAATTTTCCGACCTGTAATAATAAACAAACTCAGTTTGTTTATTATTACCTCCCAGAAGACAGACTGATTACCCTATTATCGGAATGGATTCTCCTTTTTCTGACATGCGCAGTAGTTTCGAGGGACCTCAAATCGGTGGGCGAACTATAACTCACGAAGTCTGTGATAGGATTTCGTATGGACTAAGGGTTAAGTAGTTCGATATCTCTTCTCTAGAAGCCCATGTTTTTTTTTTTTTTTTGCTTGAAATAAGCAAGCTGCGAGTTTCATGGCAGGACTTGTTGCTGCTTGAAATCAGGGCCGAAGCAACTATGATTATGTAGCCAGTGTACAGATTCTCTTCATTGCATATATTCTTCATGCATGCATGGAAGAAATGAATACCTGAGTTTCTGGAGAGAAAAGAACTTATCAACTTTCACATGAGAACGTTTAAAGTAACACGCCCATATTCAAAAGAAAGAAATTCGAATCTCGTGTAACCAAATGACATCATCAATGCCTACTAAGATACTGAAGCTCCTCATCAGGGGATAAAATCATATGTCACTTAAAAGCATCTGCTAAAAGACAACACTTCACAGTTGGATTCGAAGACATTCTGTTGGTTAGATAGCGATCTTCGGTCAACCAACCGACTGGTTACTATACGTGTATAGAATTCGACACATAATTTAAAAGACACATTTATACGCTAGACTCTAATAAAATTCACTCCTGATCTGAAGTCTGCATGCAGTTAATAATTAACGAGACTAATAGAAGGATGAATGTCTGACTTGTAATGAGCTGGGTTGCTTTGTGTAATTACTGTTCACATGAGTTCATACGGTTTGTAAAGAATAAGATTAAATGAATAAACCTAACTGAACAAACAACCTTTTCGGTCTCGTTTCTCTGCTAATTTAGTTATTACAAAAGTGCAGTATTTTGTATGATCAAATGCATAAACATTGAGTAAGTTAGTATATTTATTTTATTTCTTAACGGAGCTTTCATGATTGTTTCGTTCTACTTTTAAAGGTCGGTGTGTGCGTTGCATAACTAGAAACTAATCAAACTGAATATTTCGATTGAAAATAATCAGAACAATTTTCTAGCTATCCAGACTTATTCAAAGGACGGAAAACTAAGATTACTAGGATTGCGTATATTTCAATGATGATGACATATTAACAGAAATATCAGTGGCGTCGCGTGCCCATTTCAGTTGGGTGTGATGTTGTGTCTTATGCAACCCGCGCTACAAAATCAAAATTCACATCAATTTGACAGCAGTTTTATTGATGTATGCAAGTTTTAAGAGTGTACAGCACATCACTGCTCATCTTTGTCTATTAATTGGTCCAAAATAATTAGTCATATGATAACTTAGAATACTTTTAGTCAACAATCAATTGTAACCAGATTTGCGCAAAGTAGGGGACAATGTGTTTGTTTTAAGATATTGTATATTAGAAAACAATAACGGAGAATGCTATATTTGGTTGGTATATTTGAATTACTCAAAAGATGTCAAATCTGGAAGCGGAGGACGAGGCTTGCTTACTACCTTCGACTATAATACTGTTTCCCATTGTAAATATGTTCAAAAAAAGTTATAAAGTAAGTTATAGAAAATTATATATTAAAAACTTGTTTATATTATATATATAAAAATTTGCCTTCTACGTCAGTCAGTTCACATTTCACGCACGCAAACCAGATGAAATTCAGAAAAAAAAAAACAGCAACTCATCACAAATGACAACATTGAATTGGATTGGAGACACAACAACCAATCACGGCCTCTAGGTGCTATTGTCTCAGAGCTCACCTGCCTTGCCTTTTGAGCGGTTTAGAACTTCTAGAACGCTAAGAATTTGACCAGCTGCGCCATCTCTATTTTCTAAAGGATCAAAGGTGTATGTACTTTGAACGCACATCACCTGCTGTTAATGCGAATGTGATGCAATGTTTACGCGTCGAAAAGTGTCCTTTTTATTAAGCATTAATCTGTTGTGCTTACTTTTTTTAGGAATCACATAATGTCTGGAAATAATCAGGGGAGACTTTAACAGGAATAAATGCAAAAAGTATAACATCGGTTATACTGCTGTTCGGTGGATGAGCACCGCACACCTAGCACACCCTGAATATTCGCCCCTGATATATATATATATATATATATATATATATATATATATATATATATATATATATATATATATATATATATATATATATATATATATATATATATATATTGATTGTTGGTTTATATATATATATATATCAACTATCAACTACCAACAATCAACTATCATACTGGTGTAGATATGCAGGCGAAGTATTTCTTGAGAAGTGCGGATAGATATTTTTTTTTCCTGCACAGTATAAATCTAGGATCCAATTTACAATACGAGGAAAAAACGTTCGTGATATTCGGATAGTAAATGTACATTAACAATGCAGATTTCTTCCAAATAATTACTAGCCTGATATCACTACACTGATATAACAATTCATTAATTATTAATAAACAAAGTCTGCTTAATATCAATTTCTTCTTAAAATTAAATGTAATCATACAATACTAACAAGAAAGGATGTATTTTGAATCATGTTCTTGAAAAAAAAAGAAGAAAACATATAGATTTAAACAATAATCCAGTTTAGTTAATGGGATAAAAATTCGTTATTGTTTTTCAGTCAGTAAGCGAAACCACGATCGTAAACTACGATCTGGACGTTTCATGCCGACGAACTGTCAGCGTATCCAAGCGTAAGTGACCATTTGGTAGTGCCACACCACGGCAACTCGTTGCAAAGGTGGAGCAAGCCATTTGACTTTTCATCTTAGTTATACTATGTTATAATAATATAATATAGTGACACACCTTTCTGGCAATCGTATAGCAAAAGTATGTAAGTTCTTTTCACTTAAACTCTGATATTCTAGGTCTAGCTACTCACTGATGAGACCTCAAAAAAGGTTGAAACCGGTCTGGGTAGTCACCTCTCCTCATAATGTAAAACAGTAATACATCTCCTAAGAGCTGTGTGTTTTACATTATGAGAAAATATCAAGAACAGTGAGGGATCTTACTCCACCTTTGCAACGAGTTGCCATGGTGTGGCACTACCAAGTGGTCACTTACGCTTGGATACGCTGACAGTTCGTCGGCATGAGACGTTACAGATCGTAGTTTTCGATCTTAGTTTCGCTTACTGGCTGAAAAACAATAAGGGATTTTTATTCCATTAACTGATCAACTTCGCAAGAAAAAAATAGCCGTTTGGCTTTTCATCTTAATAACCCAGTTTGTTTCATTTTATCTTCTAATGTATTCTTCAAGTATTCATCTAGTATTAATTTGTAATTAAACAAGTACTTTACATTTTAAATATATGAAATATATGAAAAGAGCAGTACTTATGAAAATCTTATTTATAAGTCAAATATATATCGATGCAATTCCTAGCTCTTTGAATTTCAACAAGATGTGTTTATAAAATATTCATAAAATGCAAGTTTTAGTTAGAAAAACCTGTATCCAGTCAAAGTGTGCGTGCTGTAAATTTGAAGCACGAATAGCCTATTATTTATGTTAATAAGATTGACTTTATCCGTTAATCAGTGTTTTCCATTAGCAAAATCTGTTGTAAAATGGAAAGTTTTGTTGATAAGAAGGGACTGTGTTCGATTAGCAAAGATTATTGCAAAATAAAAGGTCTTGTCGTTAAGATGGGGATTATTCTTGCCCAGTAGTAGGCCGGGCACTAGTGACAAGATCAAGATAAGATAAGGAATCGTGACGTGATTAGTTGTTGAGATGATGACGTCATTGTGTATGTGACGTGTGAGTTTGGAATTTTTCTGGGGACCATCTATGTCTGTGACGTCACGTTGTTTGTTTGGTGGAGCACTTTGAACAAGATCAAAATCAAGATAAGATAAGGAATCGTGTTGTAAGTGTGTGTTGTTATGATATGTAGATAAGTGATGTCATTTGTTAGTTGTAAATAAGTGATGTTATTGTTTTGAACGGAAAAGGGAGATATATTAGTGGATAAAGATTCGTGTCGTGATTTTTGGGGGAGTTTGAACAAGATCAAGATAAGATAAGGAATCGTGTCATGGATGTGTGTTATTATCAGATGAAGATAATTGACGTAATTTGCTAGTTGTAAATAAGTGACGTAATTTTTTAGTTTATAATACATATAACTGTTGCCTTGAAAAAAATGCAGAGTTTATTTTTATTTAAGTTCTGTCTAAAAGTGTGCGGCCCGTGGCGCTACCACTCATCATATATTAGCCATCGTATAGAATGAAGTAAGCCACGCCTGCTCTAAATGATTACTGCCCAAGTCAGCTACCAACTTCGGAAAATGTCGATTTTAGGTGGCTTGAGAGAGAGAGTATGAATGTGGATGTGAGAGAAATGCATTCCCATGTTTAGTACAAGCATTCTCATGTTTAGTAGAGCGAAAAAAGACTAGAAAATTTTCGAAAAATCTTTTCCTAATTAAAATTATTATTATTTTTTTTTAATTTATATTGTGTCGTGTCTTTATTTCTATACTACTTATGAATTAGCGGTCATATAAGGAATACCCTCTGGCTCTCGGGAATCAGGGTCGTTGTGAACGCAAAGCGAATGAAGTAGTGCTCGGGGGATACTTTGTTTGCCCGAGCTGGGCCAGAGATCACGGGTACATTTATTGGCGATCACTGCAGATGCTCAGTCATACACAAGTCGTATGCAATGCGTAGCGTGTATTCTCAAATCGTCTACTCAACTCGGCCTCCCTCCCCTCCCCAAGATTTAATCATGAGTGATCGGCCCCCTCCAAGATTAAATCCTGAGTGCGCCACTGGCACCATCCTTGTGTCGGCTGTATAGAATTAATTTCCCTAACAATCACATGTCTTAGATTCTCTCAATACGGTTAAGCAGCATGTTTTAAGAAGGAATAATTCTACTATTCTTCAGGGATTTGTAGCAAATAGAACGGGGCAAAAAAGAAATAATATCGCGTCAGCTTATTTATGTTGCAATGCATGTTAGATAATATAGGAAAAAAACCAACTAACTAGTTGATAAAATAAAACAAAACAGGAAAACATCAGAGGAGCGCACAGTTTCAGGGACGTTTCCGTTCATATTATCATAAAACATCTAGGAACTACCAAAGAGTTTTCGTTCTCCTCTATAGTTTTCTAAAACGTAGATATTAGATTTACTAACTGTTAATGCTCAGTAACGGAAAATAAAACTTTCTGCATGATGAAAAATATTATGCAGAAAGTTCTGAAGTAGTGTAGTTAACGAGGGAAAATATATTTCTTCTTCTCCAGTAATTCACAAATGACAGAAGAAGAGTCTTAATTGGATAACGTATCACGTGTATTATTTTTTTCTGAATAATCCTCATCTCGAAAAGATGTCTACTTCAGTGAGAAAAACTTCGTTTGAAATGTCATCTAGAACGCGAATTCTTTATAAGGCTTTTTAGATGAAGGATGTAGCCTCTGTCATACAACGAAGTGAAAAGCTTTTCATTAGGAAAAGCACACAGATGCGTACATTGACTCACACTCAATAAATAACAGAGGCGATGTGAATATAACTGCGATCCAATTTCTGTGGAAAAGAAGCCCTGGAGCATAAATTTGCACCAGTCTCAGTTTTTGTTATTTAGAGAAGCAGTTTTTCAACTGTTCAGATGTGGGAAGGCGGGAAGCTGCTTGTTTAGTTCTTCATCTCCCAAATCGTTTGAAAGTTAAGAAGCAATATGTATTGTTCAATCCATAGGAAGGTGAAATAAAAATGAAGAATAAACATATATCTTTCTATTTAAATAGAGGGAGAAAATCAAGTTCATCATTTTTCATTCTTTAGATAAGTTAAGATAAGCTCTCTGTCAGTCCACGATAAAAAAAAAAATAAATAAAACCAAACAACATGGAAATCACGTGAGAGACACAATGGGATTGGTCGCATATAGAACTGAACATTATACGAGGATATCTTTATTTAAGTACAGTATCTATATTCAGTAAGCTTCAAATGCCCTTCTAAATTACATTGCACACCAAAATGTTTTACAGATTTAAAATTTAAAATTTACTCTGACCAAATGCAAGTACGAGTAAGAGGATAGTCCCAGATGGATATACAACGTAGTAGTTAAACGGACAGACAGATTTTAGAAAGATAAATAATTAAAATTTGGGATAGTTGGGGTTGATAAAGAATTTAATTGCAAGAGTTGTATTAGTAAGATAGCACATGAATTATTTCACTCGCAATATATAGGAAGTTATGATACAGTTGTAAAAGTCCATGTTCAGGATAATAATGAATACCATCCAAAACATTACTCAGGCAGAGAGGTTTTTTTTTAAGTTTGCGATGTCAAAAATCATTTGTACTGAGATATGAATGATTAACACGTTCATTGCCAATCACGCGATATCGCGCGATGCGAGTTCTCACCAAATGGTCGATCACGCGTTATCGCGTTGACGTCGCTAACTAAATAAAAAAATAAAAAAAAAAATTGGTCACCACACGAAATTCCAATTTTTAGCTTGGCAATGAAAGTGTTTAAGACGTAGAACGAATGCGCCATGACATTAGGCGTCATTTTATTGGGTAATGTGGTCATTTTATCTAATAGGAGAGAGAGAGAGAGAGAGAGAATAAATGAAATTCATTTCTTAGTTTACCACGTAAATAACAGTGAACTAGGTTTTGCTCGAGGGCATAATAAAACATCTTGAAGAAGAGAGTTAGAATAAGTACATGAAGTACAATTTTACTGTTAGTGGAACATAAAATAGGTTCAACTGATTTCTCTAAGTAATGAGGTATATAATGGCCATTGCGGAGGTCGCACAAGATAAATGGAGATAATCAGTTACATGAGGAGTACAAAAAGCAAGCAAAGAAAGTGACTCAGGTAACACAGGACTAGTAAGGGGAGCAAAAGTGCGGTAAGAGCAGCAGTTATCAAATGATGCTAAAAGAAATCACACGGAATATTTTCGCTATGTGGCTAGTAGAAAGAAGAATATTTATGGGAAAATGATGGTGGTCAGTGATAATAAGAGAATGATAAGCATTGAGCAGTTCATTAAAGTATTCCAGAAATTGAGAGCAGTGGGAATGGAGGAAGGAACCAATGATGGCGAGTGAACATGTGATATATGAGGAATGGAGTAAATAGGGTTGGATAATAGATTAGTGCGTTGGATTGGTTCTTTGTTGGCTATCAGCAGGTTGAGTATTTGGGAATGATATCCCAAAAGAGGAAAGTCACTAGTGGTGTTCCCTGGGGATCTGTTTTGGGGCCATTGTCATTTAATTTGTACATAAATGACATTGAAGAGGGCTTAAATGGTGATATACAGTTGTTTGCAGACGATGCAAAGTTGAAGATCATTATGAAAGTAGAGCAGATGTCGTAGCTTTGCAAAAAGACCTAAATAGACTGTATGAATGGATACATACGTCAGGGTCCAGTTTGATGTTGGAAGCAAAGGTGGGATGCAGAGAATAGTGGTGGGGAAATTTTAGAGGAGGTGGAGAAGATAAAAGATTTCGAGGAGATGGTGGATAGAGAGTTCGTGAACTTCTTGAAATTTTGTGAACATTTTGCTAAAATTCTGAGTACCACACAGTGGATTATGGGAATGATGTGGAGAACACTGCCGTGTAGAAGTAAGGATGTTTTTATTAAATTTTACAAGGTTTTGATCAGGCCGCATATGGATTGCTGTGCACAGATTTGGTCGCCAGGTTTTCACGAAGATAATGAGATGATGGAGAGGGGTCAGAGGCGACTGATTCAGTTAAGTTTGTTTCTGGTATGTAGAATGTAAAATATAAGGACGGATTGAAAGAATGCAAATTAAAAATCTTAGTGGATAGAAGGGAGACAGGCTTCATGATTGGGTCTTATAAGTTAGTAAGGCGTAATTACCAGATTAACGTGGGTGTGATATTTCAAACTCACTATCTGGAGATAGTGAGAAAACGATAGGCCATTCCTGAAAGCTCTATAAAGTGGGTGTGAATGGGTGAGGAACAGATTATATATACATATATATATATATTAAAGAGATTGTTAGGAGAATGGAAAGATACATTATGAATGTGACTACACCGCTTTGAAAGAAGACAACGGACACCATAGTGTGAGGGACATACGGAATGGCGATCACCTTAATAATATGTAGGAACTCCTTTCGCTGCGATAACTGCAGCAATATTACAGGAATACCTTCCACAAGCGAACTATAATGATCAATGGGAATTTTGAATAATTCTTCCTGTAGCCATGTAATGAGGTCTGGAACTATGGTGGTGGGGATGTCCGTTATTCTCACCCGACGTTTCAGTTCGTCCCGCAGATATTCAATAGATGTTCAAGGCTCTGTGGATCTAGTCAACTGCGGTGACGTTCATGTCCACAAGCCACGCAGTTACAGCAGAAGCCTAATGACATAATGCATTGTCTTGCTGAAAGAGACAATAGTCAGTTCGGTAGAAACGCCAAAGAATAAGAAACATTGCATTGTCCAGAATGTTCAGATACCTGTCGCAGTTTCAATATTTGTGGCACACCACAAACACAGGTGCCACAATTTATGTCCGAGGCCAAACCAGGAAAAGCAGGATCATACTATCACCCAGCCACCTCCGAATTTCATAGTTAGGGTCATGTTCTGTGGTAAGACTTTCCCTGGGCATCAGCCACACCCTTCCATCTTCTCGGTTAGAAGGTGTAGTGTCATTCATCGCTCCATAACACAACTTTACAAGCTTCTACGTCCTGCTCTACAGGCTCTTTGCACCAATGAAGATGACGCTGCATGTGAGATCAGGCTTGCATATTGCGATCCTAACATGGAAACCCATGTCGTAAGTCTCGGTTCTGAATGTTTTGTGTAGATTCGTGATCCACTCGATGCTTGTAACTCCGCTTTCAACATGTTGACTGACGAATGGCGGTTTTTATGTATCGTCCTTTGTAGCACTGTACTGCCACTCTCCTGTCACGTTCGTTGAGTGTGGTGGGTTGCCCATTGCGGGTAGTACTTGTAGTCGACTCCTTGCACTTTCATCTCACTATAGTATCACTGCGTGTTGAACTGGAATGGCTCAAGTTATTAACAATTTGCCGAACAGATAGACGTATTATCCTATCACAATGCCTGTTTTAAACTGCGTCAGTTCTCTTTTTGAAGCCATTTCCCCTCCGACATATCTGCACTGACTTGGGAGAATCATATGTCTCCAAACACGTGACTCGTTACATGGCGCGATGCCCCTTGCCTATGGAGATGTCTGTTGAATTGTTGTGAAGAGTGCCTACTGAAATTACAATATGCATGAGGTTGGGAATTTCCTATTATGTTTATCGATGTGTTCATACGGTGATTTTTCACTGTGTGTTTCACATCATTTTATAATTCATTTTTTTTTAAATTTTAAGTTCAATTAATTTATTTTTCGCTTTCAGCACTGTCATTCGTTTAGGGATTATGACTGTGAGATTATTTGATAAAATCGGCCTTGGACACATTCGGTAGTTTTCATATACTACGGTATAAATGTATAAAGTGTGAATTTGGGTTTTTTAGAAATCATGCTTTGATACCCAAAATCAAGAATGTAATGATATATATTAATGAGATGCTATAATGATATATATTAATGAGATGCTATAATGATATATATTAATAAGATGCTAGTGCAATGCTCATTATCCACAAATTTACAAAGACTTATACAAATTCCGTAATCAGTTAAAGTTTAAATTGTAAACAAGCCATGGCATATAAAAAAGGCTAGTGTTGTCTGAGTGGTTAATGTCCTCCTTCTAACCATGAGGTAACAGAATGGGTTCGAATTCTGCCGAGAGAACGGAGGCATTTCATTGCCATTAAGTGAGAGATGAATTTCATTGTCTAGTTTAGGATAATCTCAGTAAGCATGGAGAGAAATATTACTGCTTTCCCCGCTTATTGAAGGCGAAGTGTTTGGAAAACGTTCCATGTTGTGTCTCTAGATTATGTGTGCAAAATAATCATTACCTGCCCACAGTACTAACGTTCAATCGGTTTACAACCATCACAGAAGAGGTCACATAAACCTTTTATTGATTTTGAAAAAAGATAATTCCATGTATGCATTATAATTCGTTCTCTTGGAGAATTAATAAAACTCAATGTTTGTTCTATGCAAATTTTAGAAAATGTTTCTATCTCTGAATGCTTATAAGACTAACTGGCATTTAGCCATATTATCTATCCTTTTTTGTATTTTTCTGAACATCTTGAATAATGATGAAAAAAATAAGCTTCTGTAGAAGTTTTTTTTTTCCCTGAAATCTCTTGCGTTTTTTCCCCCTCAACGTTCAGCTGTGGTTTCTTCATTTTTGAGAGAGAGAGAGCTTTAACTTGACTTAGTAACATTTCTCCCCTTTCTTCAAGAAAAGGAGGAGTGTGTGATGTGTATAAATATAACCAACAACAGGAACCTGCAGTGAAATGCGTTAGGATTCTTTAATATTGATTTCTTAGAGTGCTGTCATAAAACGAGGATAGATAAATTCCACAATGTTATTCGTTATTACTTGCGAGAATTTCTTGAAACTGAAGGAAATCAGGAATTTTATTAGGTGTTCATATTTCTACTCATTCATATATTATAAAACAGTTGAAACGTTAGGGGAGTTGTTAAGTAAGGAAATTATTGTAGTTAGTGGTAAAACGTGGATTTCGTAAATTCATTCTTGTATAGTGGCATAATTTATCATCAACAGAATATTTACCCATTGTCGTGGGTGGACGCAGGAATTTCAACGATGGCTTTGAGAGGTATCACAAGAAAAATCTGAAAATCTGCCATATTTGGGTTTAAACAGTGAAAAATTATTCGGAGTTTCCTATGTTCTTCGCTAGCCGCAAAGTTTGTAATCTAGGAGACTCACGGGATTAGTCACTAAGTAATCAGTGAAATTAGAATTAGGATAATAGGATTATAATTGAATTCTTAATCCCTTTGTGTCGACGAAATGTGGTGCAAGGGCCCAGAATCCATTGGTAGAAGACGCCTCATGTCCTCTAGTAACATTTCAATTTTTAATAATTACTTAAAGAGAGTTTCGAGGCTCTTTTGCTTCTGTCAAACCTACATTGGAATGAGTACGCCTTTAGCGAAAGAAGAAAGCATACTAATTCCCATCATCGTAAATAATTTTATTAATATGTATAATCATTTCCAGCATTTGCGACTCTTTTTCCAGCATTTGTGCATTTGCTGATTTCTACATTTAGAAATAACTAATGATATTCTGTTCTTTCCAGAGCAAAAATATCTGATTAATTTTGATATTATTTATTTTATCGTTAAAATCGTTCTGTGTATTTGCGGGTTTAAATCAACTATATATGGCATAAGTGTTTTACTAAAAGCACAATTAAGGTTATAAAATGAGTTGTTCTTCCTTAAAACCTTAATATTCATAACTGTCATGAATATCGCTTATTAAATATGCCGAATTAGAATATGTAAAAAATAAAAACATCATCTAACGCCTATTATTCCCATAATAGGCGTTAGATGATGGCATTTTGGTTATCTACAGTTAAATATACTGTAGATTATACTGCAAGTATTCGAGCTAATAAATGCAAAGAAAATTTACTGGAGTCATTCTTACATAGCCCAATTGATCATTACTAGTTAAATATGAGTTGACTAAATGACCTACATCAGTTGAACTATGATTATAAGAAGAAATATTTAATGTTACCCTTCGCAAAATGGAAATAAGGATTTGTAGAGCTACCTCAAGCTAGGGGGATGGGTACTTTGAAATTTAACGTCATATGTCGTTCACCTCTTTAGAAACGATTAGACAATATCTCTATGTGGAACAATTGAGTTCAGTACAGGAAATAAATCTGTTACAATTAAAACTGTGGTACTGAAAGTGTTTCCAAAATTTCTAAATTAAAAACAAAAGAATTTTCTTCCGTTCCTTCTTCTAGTCGTGAAACGAAAGATAGATCTGTGCAAACTGTGTAGAAAATATTCAAACATCCCACCTACATGTTTGTAAATGTGTTCCGGTGAAAGACGAACTTCGTCGCTAATGTGAGACCACCACCATGAATTCAACTTTCAAGAGGGCATTCATTAAATCATTAATTATATTTGATTTTTAAAATAAACAATTAAGTTTTATATTAGGTGTAACAAATTTGAAATAAAAAATAAGGGAAAAATTAATGACTATGCAAACCTGGAAAAAAAAAACGGGATAAAGTTGTATTCTGTTCAGAATGCTCTTTGTTAAGCCAGCAATAAAGCATAAAATTCTCTACCAGGTGCATTATTTCAGAATCAATCATGCATTATACTACCTTCAATGGTAATTAACTTACATATATATAGCTGCCAATCAAGAAAGCGATTCATCTCTGCTTTACTTTTGCAACCACTCTTATTGAGCCCATCTTTTCTTCTCACTTCCTTCGAAATACACTCCCACAGTCAAGAGAACGACCTGATGTTCGAAAGATGACCTACGCTATAATTCTCCTAGCAGGAAGTCTCTATAACGTTATTTCATTGAAGATGATTCAGACGGTCTCAAAGGGAGGATGAAAGATGTTCCTCCAGGAAAATCAGGTTTTTCATCTTCCCAAATGTATTCCGACCAAGCAACACACAATGTTCCATAGCTCTAATTAGTTCAGTCGTAATGTCAGGTATGAGTTTTTTTATTCCATCTAAAATTGATCTTTATACTGGAGACAGAATTTTTTATTCGTGCATTCTTTATGATTTATAGTGCTACCATATGGAAGCAAGGACACTGCACCAGGACAACCATTATTCATTAATGAAATAAAGAACCAAAAGGCTTCACTTCGGCGATGTTAAAATTATTTAAATTAAGGGGATATTTAATCCCACATTATTTAAAAGCCGAATAAGAAAACTCTAAGATAGAAACGCTGAAGACCGAAACTCTTTGATTTCTATCTTAGAGTTTTCTTATTCGGCTTTGAAATAATGTGGGATTAAATATCCCCTTAATTTAAGTAATGATATTATTCATTTTTTCTCACCGAACGAGAATGCAGTAAGCATTTTTGAGAGAGAAAGAGAGATTTTAATTTTCAAGTCATAGTGTTTCTATCATTATAGAATTTATCAAAGTAACACTTTTTTTTTGAGATTAATGAACATGAACACAATGAACATATTTCAAAAATGTTGCACAATTGTCATTTTGAGAAAGGTTTAAAATAAAAATGTTACGATTTCGAAAAACTTTGCGCCAACATTTTTCTATTGTTGAGTTTAGTGAATTTGAATTCTTGCAAACGTGAAATAACTTTTTTAGATTGGATGATTACAAGAAAGGTTTCAAAGTTAATTTTAATTTGTGATTAATCCAGCAAAACCTGCTATATCTTTAGAAAAGCAAGCTAGTCATGTTGATTAATGATTGTGTCAAAACAAAGAAAAATAAGACTCTTCCAATTTCGTGTCAAAAATTGTTTAAAATTACAGTGGATGTTGTCATTTAGTTAATGATCGCTAAGGTAACGAAATCTAAAAGGAATTCTTTCATTAACGGAATCTTCTTCATCTTCTTCGTCTGCAGCTTCTCCCACTTAAGTGGGGTCACTGTTGATGATGATTCTCCTCCACATCCTCCTGTCTTGGGCTGTCACCACATCCAAGTTCTTCATTCCTCCATCTCTTCTTTGGCCGCCCACGCTTCCTCCTTCCTTGCACATCCATCTGCATGACCCTTCTTCCCACCTATTAGTCCTCCCTCCTCATCACATGACCAAACCATCTCAACCTTGCCTCCTGTATCTTCGCTCCTAAGTTCGTAACTTTCACTGTTCCCCTCACATAGTCATTTCTCAGAAGATCCTTTCTGGTTACACCGCACATCCACCTAACCATTCTCATCTCTGCTACTTCCATCCTGCTGATGTTATTTTTCCTCAGGGCCACAGTTTCTATAGCATACGTCATAGCTGGCCTCACTACTGTCCTATAGATTTTGACTATCAGATTGATCGGCACCCTCTTATCGCATAATACTCCAGCCATCTCCCTCCAGTTCCTCCAACTCGCTTGTATCCTGCATCCTACTTCCTTTTCAGCTCCTCCATCTTCTTCCACTTTTGAACCTAAGTATCTAAAGTCCCTCACCTTCCTGATGACATTTCCTTCCAGCTTCAGATCTGTCTCCTGGTCCACTGTGCAACACATATACTCTGTCGTACTTCTGCCCAGTCTCATACCTCTCTCTTCGACTACTTTTCTCCATCTTTCCAGTTTAGTTCCAGCTTCTTCTCTTGAAGTTGCACATAGGAAGATATCATATGCATACAACATTGTTCAAGGCGCATTTTCTCTCACCTCCTTCATCACCACCTCCATCACAATATTAAACAGAAACGGACATATCATTAACGGAATATTATATATTTTTTCAGCAGGTTGCACACTTTTTTGAGAGAATAAGTCCCATTGCGCTACTGTCTGCTTTCTGTGCAGATTATAAACAGAGCTTTATTAGAATTTAAATAAAAAAAAACTAGTATATTTTTATTATTAGTTATTATTTTTTATTCGATATAAAAAAAAGCAGAACATTATTCATTGATTTGATTTGGAAGCGTTATATTCTTTTATGTTTCATGTTTGCTTCAAAATCATTCCAAGGTTTTAGTTTGGTAGATATGAATATGGATATTTCGTCGTTTTTGTTTTTAAAAATAAATTATTGTAAGAATTATCCGGAGCGAGATAGCATTCTATTAATTACCATCCATAACTGAGTTCCTGATATATTTCAACACTGTTATGTTTATAAACATAACAATGGCAGCACATTGTTATGTCTTTCAAAACATATCAGTTTATTCTCTAAATAAAAGGTAGATTCTTTAGGGCATTTCGAAAACGTAGAAACACATATATTCTCGCGTGTCAATTATGACACTCAGAGTTGATCAGCAGTGGATTATTCATACTTCTTATTTTCACTAAACTGTATTTGTATGCAGCATGGAATGATTATTTAGCTATTCACTCTGGTTAAAACGCAAAAACAACTAGGATTTATAGTGAAATGCATTGGAATATTTTATCATACACGCATGTAATGGGAAGATCATAAAATAGAGACTATGCAAATGAATAAATGTTCTAGAAAGACGCTTATGTGACGAATTGGAATAAGGAGCGAAGTTTCAACCCTGGAGACCAATGGAATTTTCGAGAAGACTTGTTTTGATTGTTTCTAACTTAGATAAAAGGCTATAAGTAGAATCAGTATAATGTTACTCCTACTCTCAGACTAAGAGTAGGAGTAAGATTATACTGTATGAAAGAGGCTTTTTTTAATTTTTGTCTTCAACTCGGGATTCAATAACTTTGGCAACAGGGCTTGTAATTTTACCGATGTAAACTTAGGATAAGTTTACGAAAAGGAAATCTCCTTTTGTGGACCATTGTCGAATAACGTGCACCGTAACAATCCGTGGTCAGAATGACGTGTGGAAAAATTCGTATGTGCACTTGACAAACATTCACTTGTGAACATTGTGTGCATTCTTGTTCACCGTAAATAATGTAAAAGGCAATGATATTAACTGTAAATATATGTGGTAATTGAAAACGCCTCGATATATGGAGAATTATTGTTATATTTGATTTTGTTCAGTGGCGTTTCATAGCTTATGATGTAATTCATGGCAGTAATTTTATCTGGCAAAATGCAATTGCCATGTTGATCCTGAATTGTCATTTCAGGAATTTCATAACTTTTTAAAGTTTAAAACACACATGTTCTGGATCCATTAATTTCATTCCATCTACTTCATTAAATATGCAAATATGGGAAAAAAGATGTCAAAGATTTCTTTTTTTTCCCCTAATTTTATTTTATTTATTTATTTGTTCATATGATAAACTAATAAGCATACAAAACTAATTGTATTCTTCAAAGATGCACTGATTTAAAATTTTTATTGGGGTAAAGTTTTCTCTCCTTTCTTTATACTTTTTTTCAAATGATAAACCTGAATAATACAGTAGTTAGATACCACATGTCAAGGGAGACTTCAGTTTAATTCGTATCATAACATCAAATAAAAAAACGTTTTGTTTGTTCGATTTCTTTAATATATGATTTTAGAAAAAAAAATATAAAAATTCAAATAATACTTGAATGCATGAGGCAAAAGACCCAATGCTTTAACTATAAGCAAAATATAAGCGCCTGACGTGAAATCCGAGAAACTTGCATCCTATGGCTGGCTGGAAATCATTCAGTTGAAAAAGTTGTTATCTGCTGTACGATAAGGCAACAAAGGATATTCAACTGAAATATTTAATCGCTAGTGTTCTGGATTTTTTTATTTTAAAAAACAGTTCTTCGACTATGTCAAAAAACGAGTGTTTTTTGACATAGCAAACTAAGGCTACATGTTTACCCCCCCCCCATTTTATCATAATTGTAAATATAATTGTGATAGCCATGACAAGCTATTTGAGACGAATAGGTTACAATGACAAAAATCATCTATTTTTACAATAGATTTCAAGAAATTTCATTTTACGAGATAAGGAAAGCTGTAAAATGTCTGCAATTCTGTGAAATTTATCACGCATGTGATAAACTTCCCCATGCAACTAGCGTTTTCAGAGTCAAATACGAGAAAGATAAATTCACTCAGACGCAGTGAATAAATATCGTGCACAACTTAGTTTCGATAAAAAGTTCTGAGTTAAAATTTAACTTTATTTTTTGCATGCGTAGACGTTTACCGCTTATTATTTATACAGCAGTTAACATTCAACAGAGTAAACAAGTATCAATCCGAAAATAATTTTACTTGTATCTGGATATTTAAGACAAATTACAACTAAACATTTAGGAACAAAATTATAGCATAATATGATTGTTCAAATCTTACCTACAATCCAATATTGCAAAGGATTTGTCTTAATATACCAACCCACATATTCATTAGCAATATTTCAACATTTGTATTACAATTACGGAATTCATGTGGCGCCCACAATAAGCCAGGAAATAGAAAATATGTAACACCCTGGCAAATTCATTCACTATTGACCGACTGAAACAGAGATCAAATCAGGATGGTTACAGGCAAATTCATCGAAAAACAGTTAATCGAAAGACTAACTGTTTTTTCGATGAATTCAATTCATCGAACAGCAATTCATCGAAAAAGCAATTCGCCGAATAAACAACTTGCCGAATTTCGATGAATTCTTTCATAATTCATCGAAAAGTCATTTTTCTTGCAAACTATTGTTTAGAAAATGTTCAGTAACAATGCGGAACGTTACTCATGATACAGACAACATATGGAAGCGGTCATTGAAACGTAATAATTATTTTCTTGCATTTTAGAGCATTTAATTTAAGTGTACATCCTGCTTCATTGTACAGTTAGCGATTTATCTGTAGGGAAGACAGGAGTACCACATGCACTTATCTCCCGAATAACCTCGAAAACATGTAACTGCAGTTAATAAGGGGAGGAATAGGCTAAGAAATTCGTTCTACCAAATTTTGTCACAATAAGTCTAGTCGACTGAAATTAAAAATTTCATTAATTTCATCCAGCCAGAGCGAAATTGCTAATATCATTTAGGAACTTCTTTACGGAAATGTCATGATAAAAGTGATTCATTACGAACTAAAACTGAACCTTGCATTCAGCTTCTTGTACTGAAAACTTCTGCTAAGTCAGCGAGTTATTGTAATACATAATTTCGACATTTTTCTTTGTCGCCCCGAATATAGCTGAACTGAAAACTGGAATGGTTCGACATTTTTTTGTAAAAGTTTCAAATACGGAATCCAAATAAAATTTTTTCATTAATAAATGTAATAAATACATAAATTTACTGAACGTAAGTTAGTAGGCCTAATACTGAGATGACTAGGCTTTTCCTGCTGGAAATAGGCAAGTCGGACAAGAAGAACAATAAGAATCGATATTGTTCTGTAATTATTCCTTAGTAAAGCAGCATTGCTATACTAACAATCATTATATTGAGGAGGATGAGGGAAAATAGTATTAATCATTAATATTACTACTACTACTACTAATAATAATAAATTGATTCTTTGATGTAAATATTTTTCACAATATAATAATAAAATATACAGGAATTCAGAGTAAAAATATTGGAAAACTTGAAAAAATTCATTCCTGAAGATTTTTCAATCATGTTTCACTTATTTACTCCTGTTTCTGTTATTCCTCAACGACAGGAGTGCCACATGCACTTATCTCCGAAAATAACCTCGAAAGCAAGTAATTGCAGTTAATAAGGGAAGGAATAGGCTAAGAATACTAATGAGTATATGTGTGGGTATATTTCTGGGTTTTGAGGAGGTGATCGGTGCAGTTTGTTAAAAAAAAAAATAATAGGTTAAAATATTCTCTAGGAAAGGAAAATAATAAAATAAGGAATGATGAATAAAGAGTCTTAAAAAACAAACCTGTAAACCTTTTAGAAGCATACTCATCTAGTGTTATATTTAGATGAGCAGCGGTTGGAAGTCTTATTCGACTTTTGAAGGATGCCAGTGGTCGGCAGATCACAGTTAGAAAACACAGTGCTAAAGGAAATTGGAATTGGGTTGAGCTGTTTTGAATTAAGGAAGAAGCAACTGGCCTTAAATCGCTGCGTGTTTTTCTTATTCGGTTCGCTTGTTTTTCGGCAAGAAAAAAAACAAAGAAAAAATTTCAGAGAGGAAAAACCTTCCATCCTCGTATGAGACAGGCTAACTCACCTTCAGGTTAAACGCCCTGATAAAGGCGCTTGACATCCTTGATAAACGTAGGATGCTGACGTCCTTTTCAGCAGTTTCATTAAATGAGCTGTAGAATTTTTCTCTTCTCGGTTTCTGCAGTTTTGTAGAAAATAAGTTTAGGATGGAGGACTTTTTTTTATACATTCACGCCAAGTTTTTTTGTAGTCTTCCATTTTCCAGAGATGAGATGTTTCTTAAAGTTGATTTTTCTGTTTTGGAATTTTCGAGTTGGTTCGAAAAAATGGCTCAACAGTGCGATCGTGCATGATCGCATTGTTGAGCCATTTTTTCCATGAGGAGACGACTACGAGAGTGGCATACCTAAATATGCTAGAGAAATTTGTGTTTTCCAGATTGAGAATGTGTAGGGCCTCATTTTCCAGCATGATGGAGCAACTCCACATTATGGCGACTGCGCGTATCCCACTGCTTGTGGCCACCGCGCAGTCCCGATTTGATTTCGATGGATTTCTTCTTTTGCGTATATTTATATTCGTGTATAAATAATTAAGTAAAAGAGTTATTTTCCCAAATGATTACTTTTTCCGATTTTTAAATATGGCTATGTTCGTGACCGAACAATTCATCGCGAGGAAAAATCAGAAAAATTCATCTCGCGAACTATTGATTGCAGAAAAAATTCGCTGAAAATGTTATTCGCTAGAAAATTGAAATGATATTGCATTGATACCGATATGAAAAGTAAATGCAGTGAAGATAAATTTCGTAAAGGCGTAAACTTTTACTAACGCATAAACTGAAACAAACTTATTTGCCATCGCAATACATAAATGTCTTTTTACTGTATTCAGTGTTAAACAAAGCCACCTGTTTTCTGGCTTCTGCATTATAGCATCTGTTGAAGTGAAAGTTTCTTTAATGGTACATGGACATTTTCATTGTAGTCTTCGGACAAAACAGAAGTAGTAAAAATTTATCAATTCCTGAGTAAAAATGAATACTTCTGTGTGTTATAAGAAGTTGATTTACAACAAAATATTAGCATTTTTGAGATATCTTCTATTATTGATAAGACATAAGAGCTGCTGACAGTAAAAAATAAATAAATAAAATAATGAAAACCTAATGTATTGAGATTAACAAATTGTTCAATGCTAGCAATGTTGAATTCTTTCCTCATATCGTTGTTTTTAATATGATATTGCCATTGATGCCCTCTATTCACGCTCCTAATCTTTCTCTCTAATATCTGCGGTCTCTAGACTTTGATAGTGTTTTTTTTTCTTTCTAAACCAGCTTTCAGATCTATAATTTTTTAAAACTGGTTCGAACACTGTCTTGTATACAGCTAGTTTTAGTGTTTTGAATAATTTCTCTAATTCCATGAAACTTTGTTCTTTTTCCTTCCTACCATACCGGCTTTGCTAATTCTGTTGTCTATTTCCATATTTAAAATTTTAAATTTGCCAACTTTACTAAAAATTGTGCCTAAATAGCTGAAATATTATGTAAGTTCTCCATTCAGGATGCAGTTCACATTTCGTCTTTTTATTGTTGTTGATTTTCATACCAAATTTAATACAGCATTTATTCAGTTTATTTAGGGAAGCAGACTTATACTGGATTTATATGAGAGTATATTATATATATATATATATATATATATATTTTTTTTTTTTTTTTTTTTCTTTTGGATGTACATTACGATAATATCCAGTGCGTAACCACCGTAGATATGTTGAAAATATAATATGAAGAATATCATATAGAGAATGATTCAAAATTTATGCTTATTTAGAAGAATTTCTAATGCTTACGCCCCCCCCTCCTTATTTTCTCCTGCAATTCAATTACATAACCACTCTTAATTTCTACAGGTTTGAAAAAGTTTCCAGAGAGTATTCATAATCTATTACTCCATTTTACCATATTGACAAAAGAAATAAGAGAATAATATTGTTGTACCGTGAAGATTCTAATTCTGTAATCTTTCTTTGCCATCTTAAATCAGCTGTTCTACTGTCTGCTGAAATTATTTGAAATTTTAGGAACACTATGCTATATTTTCAACGTGTAAAACTGCTTATATGCATACCACACAAAAGAAAGTTCAGTAGAAATTTCAGAATTTTGTTTCTTTTTCTTAAAATAATCTAAATATTTTTACTTCTACTTCTGATGCTGGTTGCTATTTCTGAAGTAATCTACGTCTTAGAAATACTACGTCTTAGAAATATTTGATAGTAATCCTCTTAGCTGAAGGAAAAGGGTAAAGGCTTAGATTACTCTGGGTGCTATTGAGAAAGAAAAGAGAGGACACTTAGCCAGAAGGGACACTAAAGTGCCTCAAGCTGTAGTGCGAATTAGATCAAGAATGTCGTGTTTTGTTTTCAATTGTTGATTAGTAGACATCCTAACATAGAAATAAATATAGACATTTCTTTCACAGGCTGATACAGTATTTATGCTAAAATAAGTTCTTAATTTTTAATGATCAGTTTCATTTTTATTATCGAAAAATTATAAATTATTGCTTTCAATTATCTTGAAAAAGAAGATTTGAATTGTTTTTGAAAGAAAAGGAACATATGCATAATCTTATTTTTTGGTGGGGCGAGGGGGGTTATAGACTTATTCAATCTGCAGATATTTGAGAGAATTTATTTTATAAATTGCGCAAGACAACTGTTACAAACGTAAATCACTTGGGGAAACATGTCCATTCATTTTAGTGTAAATAGTAGCAAATGTTTAGCTACTTCAACAATGCCATGTATCTAAACTGGAAGAAAAAAATATTCATACAAGAGTAATAGCATTTTACAAGAGTAATAACATCTGCTGATGTTAGAACTCTTATATAAATAATTTTTTTCTGACATATCTCTATTAGTTATAATGTAATCAATCTACAGATTTTTGTCCTCTTTTATTCTACCATCTTATGGGCAGCGATTTCTTCTTTGTACTACAAGAAAAAAAAAGCAGATAACACAAGAAAAATATGTAGTATTTTCTTTTTCATTGGGTGAATTTACAATGTCCTTTCTTTGTGTTTTGGAAGGAAAGTGTAAATGATTATTTTCTTACTATTTTTGCCATTATAACACATCTGATACAATTAGTATATCTGAACTAGCAGAAAATATATACATATCAATTTAAATCATAACCGTTAATTTCATTTTGTAATGATCAATTATACAGGAAAACCAAGAAGATTACAATATAAAGAAAATAAAGAAAAAAAATAAGTGATATGATTAAAGAATTTCATTTTATTCTCTATAAAACAGAGTCGCTCAAGCAGGTCTTTCAGGAAATCTGTGAAGTATTCTTCGAAACATGATTTTGAACAAAAATATAACATAATCTTGAACCTCCGCTTTTCAAAAATAATTCAAATATTTCAAATAATTATCGTGAATTAATTTTTTTCGAGAACAAAGAAAATGTTTTGTGGAGTAAGCGATTAGAAAAAATTAGCAAAAAAATAAAAATAAATAAAAATGAAATTAGTGTTCCAAGGTAAGGCGATATTTAAATGAAGAAACTATGCAAGAACTTTATTTTGTCCAGGCATTAAAATTGCTTTGTACAATAAAAAGAGAAAATAAAAATAATTTCTATATTTTTAGTTTATCCAATATAACTAGGATTCAGTTACCCAGCATAGAACGAGGAACTGCATTCCTTGTTATAGACAACTGAGATGCAGCTATGAGCGTGAGATAATCCGATTAACTGTTCTCTTCAGCGGGAGGGTTTATCACACCTTCTAATGGACATGCTGGCCGAATTGCACTTCTTATAACTTCAACAGATAGCATTCATCGTATCCAGATTTATCTGGACGTCAAGACGTCCTGCCCGGTTGAGGGGGGGGGGGGTTAAACGAGGAGGAACTGGTACAATTAATAGATGACGTTGAACCAAATGGCGGGGAAAGTTATGCTAAAGATTATGATTGTGATGAGTCCGTTAAAGAATTCAGTTTAAAGAAATTAGCAATAGGATTAGACTTGATAGGAAAGTTATTTTATGGATAATGATCTCTCAATGGAGCTTTCCAGAAAATTTACGAAACAATTGGATATTTGTTTAGTTCCGTATTATGAACTTAATAAAAAATTGTAGCATAGTGGTAAGCAAGGTCTTATTACTGACTTCTTGAATTCATAACTAAACCAACCGAAGTATGCAATAAGAACTATTGCATATATAAATAAAGAACATCTATGAAGTATACATACAATTTATAATTTTTATAATTTTTTACTATGTATTTGTTGCATAGTTTATGTTTTCTTAACTTACATGAATTACCTGAATATGTCATTGTTTATATAATCTTAAAAAAAAGAATAAAACGATTTGGGAACCTAAACCTACTTTTTCTATGTGATTTGTGTCTCGCATAACGCGATTTATATAACGCGGTATTTTTGTGGAACCTAACATCCGCGTTATACGAGAGTTACCTGTACTTCAATTTGTATCTTACCTTCCAAGTCAGCAGACTTCATTCCTGCCCAATGCGGAAGTGTTTAAACTATTTAAGAATATGCAAAAAAAAAAAAAAAATTGACTTCTACTGTAAGCCGAAATTGTTCTATTTTTTTTTTTTCATTTTTATGCAATTTACATAACTGTTTACTATTAATTTACAAGTATACATACACATATCATTTGTAGAGAATTAGCCAAGAACTAAAATTAGACAAGATTTTTGCATGTGCATCTTAAATATTTTTTATGTTATTTAAATATTTTAGTTATCATCTTTATGCTAAGACCAATACTGTAGATAAAAATTCCTATTACCAACAAATTTATCATTTTGTCAACAAATTTATTTACCAAGTATTGAAACTAATTGATTTTCAGTAATAATAATAATCGTATGATGATACACGGTCGTGAGTCCCCTTTATGGGGAGGTACGGTACCATCTCATTCTCCCAAAAATTTTATCCGGGCTCCGGAACAGCTGATGAATCAGACCCATGGCTGGGTCAGTATCCTGACTGTAATCCGTGTATGTTTACTGGACCGGTTTGCCTGCTTGCGGGATGAAAAACTCCAGATAAACTGGTGAAAAAAACCCTGCTGTTTGTTCACGCCCAAGACCGGCTAACTTGGCTATGGCAGATCCTTAAGCTCCTCACGTCATTGACGGGAATCGAACCTAGAACACTCTTTCCCTAGGAGTACGGTTGCGAAGCTCATAGCGACGAGGCTAACCGCGCGGACTTATTTTCGATGATATTATACTGTAAATGGATCATATAGTTTATATATATGTTATCTGATTTTGCTGAACTTTTTTTTTTTCCAAATAACTTTTCCATTTTCATTCACTTTAACTGACTTATTTACACTTAGGCTGGTAGTGATGCATTTTCTCTTGCTTTTATAATATGTATAATGTAACAAACTTGCCCTACTTTTATATTCCCGTTATTTTCCACATGTAATTGCAATTACCAGCAACTTTCGTATACTGATAATAAATTAATCATATGAGAATTAGTAAGTAAATACAATTATTCAGTGACATATATTATATATATATTATATATATTATTATACGTATTATATTATACATTATGTTACATTTCAATTTTTGCAATAATGTGCATTTATTTCAGAATACTATTCAAAACATAACACTACAAGTTTCTTAAGCATTATTACTCTACATTGTAAACTGAAGACAGTCGTTTTTGTTGTTTTATATACTTCTTTTTATTACCTATTTTTCTGAAATCTAGTCTTCTCGTTTCCGATAATCTTTGTTAGTGCATCCTTATTTATTTATTCATTGTAATTTACTCATTTTAAACACTGCATTTGTATACAAATTCTCTTTCCTGGTTTGGATTATTGCATGTGGTCAGTAGAGGATTATTATCATTAGGGGAGATACTAAGGGAGAGTGATCAGGGCTTACTTCACCTTTACGACGAGTTGCCTCATACCTGAAAATACCTCAGGCGCAAACTTCACTTATCTGTCTGTATGCTTACTTGCGAAAAAGGATTAAAACCGAGTTTAGAAAATTGCTTGGTATCTTTAACATAGTATATACCCAAGTTAAAAAACTTTTCACATATATATTATTATATTATATTACATATAATTATACTATATTATATATATTATATTATAAGCTGTTGATTATCTGCCATGACAACTGGAAAGTGTAGTTCACAAGTTGAAAGTGTAGTTTTAATAATTTTACAAATTATTAAAAATCAAATCAAGCTATAAGATACAAACGGACGTGAAATCCGTCAATAGCATTAAATAAAACATTCAAGATTTCTGTTTGTGTTAATTATTTTGAGTTTTTGTCTGCAGCTTCGTGATGTGACTTTTTTTGGTTTCTTGTTTTGTTTGTGGTTGATCGCTCTCAAACTGCTATCTTAGGGTATATTCCTAAACAACTAAATGTTTTCGAGGATGCCATATGTGTAGTTTGTTCATTTGAATTTTATGGGTTTCACACTAATAACTTTCCATATGCAAATATCTGCGGCATAAATATGCTTCGGCCGAATGGACTACGGCTTCGATGACTGTGTAATGTCTAAGTGAATATTAAATATGTTCTTCTGGCCTGCTTGCTTTTGATAGAATAAATAAATAAATAAATAAATAAATAAATATATGGGCCACACTATGGAATCTGTGATGCTTGTAGCTTTCTAGTGAAAGCTCTCAGTGTATTCTACAAAAATTCTGAATTCTGAAGGAACTTCGACAATGGAAATAACTTCAACCTTAATACCCCATTAGGAGATGGAAATGAAATTAAATGTTAAATATATTAAATATTAAATATCTTTGTGATAACTTCAGCGTTCTCCTTACGATTTCTTTTAACTGCAGAGAATAGGATATGTAGTTGTATCTCATTAAAATCTCAATCTGAGCTAATTTCATAATTTTTGATTACATTTCTTTCTTAATTGTGGAAAGGCAGCATGCTCTAGGTTTCCCATTACTATTGACACTATGGAAAACTGTGATGCTTGTAGCTATCTAGTAAAAGTTCTAAGTGCATTCTACAAAAATTCTTTAAATTCTTCGTTTACGATGCAACTTTATATTCAATGATGAAACTGTTGATTTCAGCCATTGATTTCAAAAATGTGATAATATAAGAACTTTTAAAAGATAAACCAGAAAGAAACACAAATAACAGTTTATGAATAATATATTATCTATTATCTACCTTTTCCGCAACATGAATAATTATTCACTTTTAAGTGAATAATTATTCATATATAAACAATTATTCATAAATAAAAATTAAGCTGACCGTCAATTATAATTGACGGTCAGCTTAACAGCACAATACAACTTATATCTGAGACTTCTCAACAAAACTAACAGCTCCCAAGGGGGCCGTGCCCACAGTTTGGGAAGTGCTGGACTAAAATACTCCACATCTGTCTCAAATAATCAAAACAACTCATAACGATCTTTCCAAAGGTCGAAGTTCTCGAGGTAGCCAGTCAGCTAAAATACCTAGGAGTAACAAGAGATGGAAAATTGAGATTGAGGGATTAGGCCGATGAGCGCTAAAAACAATATATACAGGAGTTATATTACCAATTATCAATTATATTGATATTGACGGTCAGCTTAACAGCACCATGCGACTTATATCTGGAACCATTAAAACAACTCCTATTTATTGGCTTACAATGCTAAGCAACATAATACCACCAAATCTAAGAAGTGATGCTTGTTCACGAGAATATGACAAAGTACTCAGAAATATTGTATTGCCTATACATAATGACATATCAGAACTATAGCTTAACAGATTGAAATCAGAAAGCCCCCCCTCTTCATGAAGATAAACATCTGAGAATGATTAATTAAAATACTAAAAATTAATGGAAACGAGTGTGGAGCATAAATACTAATGTCCAACTCAAAATTTAGTTTGATAGTTGCTGCCTCAACATCCCGGCAGGGGCGAGCAGTAGTGTCTGGCGCCTGTGTGCAAAACTTTAGTTGGCGCCCCATCCTCCCCTCCAATAAAAAAATCACTTTAAAAAAACGTTTTTTTTTTAAAAATATTTCCTCCTCTTTGGCGCCTTTACTATCCTGGCGCCTGTGTGCATCGCACATATGGCCGGCGTGCCCCTGTATCCCGGGTGTGGAATTGGAAAGACATGGATAACACTGAACAGGATTCGTACGCAATAGATGTGCAAGCTTTCTGTACAAGTGGAGAAAAATTCCCTCACCGGAGTGTGACCGTGGACACCCGAACCAATCAATCCATCATATTTGCATTGAGTGCAATCTTCGCGCATATACGAGTCAAAGGAGCGACTTCCTAGAGGTGACACCGCCTTCTATAGACTGGATCAGAGAACATAATCTTAACTTATAAGTCCTTTGTCCGTCAAACGTGTAACTGCCTGTTTTACTGTAATTATTTATCATTTACACTTTTTTTTTATTTTACTTTTTACATATCTGTACCCATTTTTGTAAATGTACTTTTATAACTTTATGTAGATTGCCATACGATAAACAATAAATAACTTCCTGGTAGGGTTACTGTTGGGAAGAAAACGAAAACACCACACACACACACTTAGTAATCTACAGTTTATTCGACATCTGAAACAACTATCGTTCAAAGATTTGAACCGTAGGTCAGATGTCCACAGAAACTGCACTTTCTCGCGATAGTTCAGGGCTCCTGTGCAGTCAGTCGAAATTATCAATTTATTGTTTTTTCCCTTAATATTAGATATCACTCTTTCTAGACATGTAGAATGATGCTAAGCTGCAAACATAACTTTAACTAGGCAAAATAGCTGAAAATATCACAACATTTTCTGCAAAAATGGTATGGCGCCGTAAATGAATTCATTTTTTATATTTAGAAAGACATCCCAACTAATGTAATTCTGATTTTTATGTGAGGTCTCTTTGAGTTTACTTAGGTAGGTCGATATCGATGTTTATTCTTCTTTCCGTCAATTTACTATTTCATAGCGAACCCTCTCTCTCGTTTCGTTTTGGTTGCCTAAGAAATATCGATGTTTATTTTAATTTTTTAAATTTAGTAAAAAAAAAAAAAAAAGATTACAAGCATTTATACTTCCAGTCTATTTTTGACATCCGTGCATCATGGTAAGTGAAGAAATTTCATAGTGAATGCTTTGCTTTCTCTATGTAAAAAAATGTGGCTAACATTCCTTTCTTAATTAAGTTCATGTATTTCAGTAATGTAAACTTGCGTACTACAGAACTATATATATATATATAAACGTTTTTTAACTTGGGTATATTATGTATTCAAGATACCAAATAATTTTATATAAACTTGGTTTTAATCCTATTTCCAAAGTAAGCAAACGGACAAGAAAGTCAAGTTTGCGCCTGCAAGTAGTGCAAGTCTAAGACAACTCTTGGTAGTGCCAGTCGAGGCAACTCTTGGTAAAGGTGGATAAAGTTCTGATCACTTTTCTTAGTGTGTATAATACTAATATACTAATAACTAACTAACTAATATACTAATAACTAACTAACTAATATATAATATATATATATATATATATATATGTGTGTGTGTGTATGTGTGTGTGTGTGTGTGTGTAATATAATATATATAATAATATATAACTAAATAATAACTAATAAAAAGTAATATACTAATAAAGTATACTAAGAAAAGTGACCACAGCTTTATCCACCTTTACCACGAGTTGCCTCGACTGGCACTACCAAGAGTTGCCTTGGACTTGCACTACTTACAGGCGCAAACTTGAATTTCTTGTCTGTTTGCTTACTTGGGAAATAGGATTAAAACCAAGTTAATATAAAATTACTTGGTATCGTGAATATATATATATATATATATATATATATATATATATATATATATATTTATATATTTCTGATAACATGATCAGAAAATGACACTGTCTACCGGCAATTTACAGTTCATTTGTAAATATATAGGCTGTGTATTTTTTAATGCCTGGAAAAGAAACTTTTTTTTCCTGGAATCATTCATTCATTATTTGGTGCCACAAGTAAACATGTGGAGAGCAATTAACTTTTCTTAACAATTAACTAGAATCTACACAACTCTTAGTGACCGATCTTCAGGGCCGTTCCGTGGGTTTGCGCCGCCTGAGGGCAAAATTTTTGTGCCCCCCCCCCCCCCTTTAAAAATTAAAAGATCCCGAAGTACAATAACACGTTTCGAATCATTTTATTATACTGCACATTAAGAGGAAATCTCTCCCCCTCTCTCTCTCTCTCTCTCTCTCTCTGTAAAAAATATAGTTTATGATCCTTTTTCATTAACGTATGAATTTTTATTAGCTAATGCTGTTATTTAGAATTTATGATCAGAGATGTTGAAGCCTAGATTAATATCATGGCTTTTAAGACGTCATTAAAAGAGTTTTTTTAAGGGGAAGGGCGAAAAAATATGCTACTGCACGTGGCGACAAAATTTCTAGGGTTGGCCCTGTGGCCAGTCCTGGTGAATATGGTGTTTGAGGTAGATATTGAAATCCCAAGTCGTATATTGTCTGTTGGATTTCATAAGCAGGTGCATTGTCCTGCAAAAGCAACACGCCTCTGCTTAGTTTCTCGAACCGATTTTCCTTCAGTACCTCCTTCAATTCCTTCAGAGCTGCTGTAACAGTTTCACCTTTCTTGAGGTAAGGTAAGGATTACACCATCCATATCCTAAAAGACAATGGCAAGAACTTTCCCTGCTGACTGTTTGGTTCGAAACTTCTTTGGCCATGGAGAACCTTTGTGTCTCCACTCCATTGACTGTTGTTTGTTCTCTGGGTCATAGTGACGAAGCCATGTTTCATCAACGGTTAGAATATGAGCTAAAAAATTTCACGAGGATTAAATCCCTTTATGAAATGTTCTTTTAACATCTCAACTATACCCGCCTCAGTGGATATCATTCACTGCAACCAGTATGCCCCGCCAAAAAATCGCTTTCTGAACGAAGTAGGATAAATAGTAGTTATAAACAGTAGGATAATAAAAAGATATATACCTCTCAAAATAATCCAAAACAAACAAAAAAAAAAAAAAATTGCACACACATCTTCGTCCCCACACGCCTTATAATTCATTTTTCGGTGAACTGTATTTTCGATGAATTGTGATTTTTCGATGAATTGTTGTTTTTCGATCAATTGCGTTTCGATGAATTGTCTTTTCGATTAACTGCTCATCGGTGAATTGCTTTTTCGGGGAATTGTCTTTCGATGAATTGCTTTTTCGATTATTTGTTGTTCGATAAACTGATTTTCGATGAATTGTTTATTCGGTGAATTGCTTTTTCGATGAATTGTTGTTCGATGAATTGCCTTCGATGAATTGTCTTTCGGTAAACTGTTTTTCGATGAACTCTCCGGATACCATTCAGGATATATCTATTCAGATCTGTATTAACCATATACCAAACCAAAATATCAAAAATAACTGAATACCAAAGTAAATAAATTTGCTATAACCCGATTTAAAATTAATTGATTTAACCATAAAAAGCTAAATATCAGACCTTTGAATTGTTTTCCAAAATCTTCCATACTTAAAAATAAAATCGCTCTTTTGATGAAATCCCCATACTGAATAATAAATGGAGATCAATAATAACGCTTAAATGTACTGATATTCACAACAGAGTGCCAGAGAAATACGGAGTTAAGGAGAAACCCCCCGATATTCCGTTAAAGAAGGTGTTATTGGTGGTTAACTATTCTATTATTGATCACGATCATCTCATTTGATTGAACACAAGAATCCTGATATCCAGTTCATTGAAGCTGATCCCTGTTTAATAAAACGATTAATAAATTATTCTGCATATCACTGTCGTCAAGCACTGAGATATGCACGGTTAGCTTAATGGAATTTAATTGCGTAATGAACTTTCATGAGCCCAACTATGATCCTTACTAGTTTACAGAGCTACTAACTTAAAAAGCACGATGATTTATATAGATGATTAAAGGAGACCATACATCAGATTCTTGGATAACACAGGTGCTGCGTTACTCAGTCGAAGTCGAATTTCTCAAATGAACATTGCTCTATAATGAAGATTACGAAATTAATAAAGTTCCACACATACTTTTTCTGATGAATTTGTTCTTGTTAACCCACTCTTTTCTTCGAAGTATGCCACTAGTAGAGTGACTGAATATTTGTATTGGAATTAGAAATATTCAAAGGTGATCTTTTTTTTTTATTTGATAAAAACAGAAATACAGTTTGAGATTTCTGACTGTTGTTTATCATTTCTATCTTACTTATTTTATTATCAACATAGATTTAAAAAAATATGCAAAATATCAGATGTTGGAAGTTAAAAATGGTAAAGAAAATGAATTGTGTCCCATTCTAGACAATATTTATGAGACATTGAAAATACATTTTGGTAGGAATTTAATACATTTTGGAAAGTTTCAGATGAGATACGTTGATTTGCACGGTGATTGGTGTCCACAGTTTCCAGCATTATCATTACCAGACGTCACTCGAGCATTTGAACTTCAAATGCAAGCAGATGTTTATTCACTTTTTCTTTTCAAAAACACATTTTAATATTTATAAAAGTATTTTGATAGATTCTTCCAAATGTGAGTTATCGATAAAGCCACAAGCTCTTGTAATTCCCCCCCCCAAGCGTTGAAAATGTTTCTATAGGCCTAAAGTAATATTCAGGCAAAAGTTATTTCTTTAAAAGGTTCAAAAGAAAAATAATAAATTCTATTCAGAAGTAAATTCATTTAATTATTATTATATAGCATGTTGTGTCATTAATGGCAGCCAGGCTCATTCCAAATCCAAATTAAATAGGCAATGAAAATATCGTGAAAATGCATTGCATCATGTGCATTTTCCTATGCTTTTCCTAATACCATGTTCCTTTACTATTATAATTAATAATTTACTATTATAATTAATATATATATATATTAATTATATATATATATAATCCATTAGGATTATATATATATATAAATATTCTCCCGGGAAGGAGAATCCATTCCGATAATAGGGTAATCAATCTGTCTTCTGGGATGTGTTTGTTTATTATTACACGTCGGAAAATTTAGCCTTTCTTTTACGAAAATTGTAGTTTTTAAAGTGTAACTATTTTGCTTGTATAACAGTTGGAAAAATGTACGTAGAGTATTAACAAAATTAAACAAGGTAAAGCATAACACAACAATTTAACTAAGTTTATTTTTAAGAAAGTTTTCTATAAAATAAAAATAATTATATTGAAAAACAGAAATTTTTTCAAGTGAACTTAGATATTCTAAACTTATAGTTGAAAGAACTGAGACACTTTAATGTCCTAAACCGATTAATTATTTATGACTTCTAACAAACCCATGCAAAAAAGGTTGAAAAAAAAATACCATTATCAAATCCTTTTAATCTTCATAGTCATCTGAATCGGTGTCCGAATTGCCATCCATTTCACTTAAACTGATCACCAAAGGTTCGCATAATTCTTCGATAATTCCGTAACTGTCCCAATACATATTTTCCAATGAGGTGACATGAGAGCAATATTTTCCCCAGTTTTGAACTGTAATGCTTTCAGTCGCCTGTTCTGAAAGCTTAAAAAGTTTTGACATGTCAATATCTCCAGTTACGTTGCGATGGCGATTGAAACTTTTCACTTCTGCCCAAACATACTCAATAGCATTAATATCGCAATGATATGGTGGTAGCCCCAAAGCTAGAAATCCATGCCCTTTGAGTATCTTGTCAAATTTAAATAGTTTAGTTCTGGGCGAGTTTCTTTTGACCAAATTAAGCAATTCAATTTCTCGCATATCTGGGGAATGAGAAATGTTATTTGCAGAGAGCCAATACATAACAACTTGCTTCTTATTAGATCAATTTTGAACTTTGTTTAATCTAATAGAGTAATATGAAGCGTTATCAATTATAACAACAGCATTTTTAGGAAGGTTTGGAATCAATTTTTCTTCTGCCCACTTTTCGAAGATCGTAGAATTCACTTGCCTATGGTAATTGGCTTTGTATAGTAAGCTTGAATTCGGTAAAAAAAAAAGCATTTCTCCACCCTCACACAAAATTATTATGCGCCACGAGGCATTTCCAGTTTATAGCACTCCACATTCTTCTTTAGACTGCCAATATTTTCCATAAGTTAAATTACTATCAATCCAAGTTTCATCTAGATACACAATCGGTCTTTTCTCCTCCCTGAAACGTCTTATTGCTCTCAAATACTGCGTTAGACAAAACAATGTCACTTCGCTCCATGATAAGTTTTCTTTTATTCTGGGACTTTTTAAAACAAAATCCGATTTCATGAAGTATTTTCCTTAAAGTTTCTCTTTTCCAAGGAAAATTAATTTTTTCTTTAAGCACAGGAATCAATTTCGGAACAGTTGTCACTCTTTTCTCGACCACGTAAAATTCGTGAATAGTTCTTCTTATAACGTCTACATCAAAATCATTCAAAGCTACGGTTCCGATGGTTTTCTTTACTGTGGCGCTTTTTTTAGGAGATTTAAATTTTGACTTACCTTCACCTTTTGATTCCCTATGAATTCTTTTAACAGTCGACCCCGATACGCCCACAATTGCACTTGCACGTTTTATGACTTGAGAAAGGGGAACAAGGAGACGATTCTTTTTCGCAGAATGTCAGCACATTATTCAATATTCTTTTGCAAGAGCTACTGAAACTACAGTCAGCAAGTTCTGTTGTTAAACAGCAACAGAACTTGTTGACTGTACTGGATCCATCATACAAATTAATAATAAAAAATATAATGCAAAACAGCGACAACAAAAATCAAGCTACTACTAGTACAGTGACAGACAAGAAAGCACATGATTTCATGTTGGCGACCAATTCGTATATCCTTCATTTCTTTCTCCCTTTCAGCATGAATCAACTATTCTTGGCAAAATGCCAAGGAGAGATCTACAAATGGTGGGCGAACTAATACTCAGTTCGTCAGTAAGGATTCGAAAAGTTAAAATGTATAAAATAACGTATTCTCTTATTATAGTTTTGTACCAAAAGTAAATAGTCTGTTTTTCTCGATTTAAACATTTCAGTCAGGTTAAGTCTAGACCGTAGGCTGAGCTCAAATTTGAACATTATCAGAACTGACTATCCTTAAGGAATTTATTTCATATGCTGAAATCACATAAATGTCGATTACAGTTGAATTCCACAAATAGAAATATTTCAAAAGTTTCATTATCTCTGAATACTCTATATGTGCATTTGAAAGCACGGAATATTTTGATTTTCGTTTGCGACATCTCATAAGTGTTTTCAGAAATCCATCATAACCAAAAACCAATGAAAAAGCCCTGCTTGATTATACAGTATGTTACAACATCAGCTTTTAGGAATAAAGAATATTGTTTTTGAATGTATATTAACAGATGATTGCTCTTCTTTCCAATCCAAGAGTTTTACTTCCACAAAACAGGAAAGATGCGTGGTTTACACGCACGTACAGACAAATACTGTACATAGCATTCAGATGGATGGTTCAGCATTTCTCATTTGTTGAAAAAGACTTGAATTCGATTTTTGCTGCTTATGTAAAGAATTTTGTCTCGGAATAAAATGACATTTTCAACTCAACGTAAATTAGTGAGTCTCATAAAGAGATGGAAGCATTTTTCTTCCTTTCTTTTCTGTATGATAACAAAGCCAGGAAAGCAGTCCATTTTTCATCCTGTAAATAAGCAGCCTTGCTTCAGAATACAGAGTAGTCAGGCGAACATCAAAACATAATAATAGAGCGATTATAGTCAGCCTGAATACAAGATGTTGATGCGAAATCTGATCGATACCCAATCTAGATTTCGGCAGATGATTGGCTGTATACGAACTGAATAAATGGTTCAAGTACCGAAAGAAAGTTCTAGCGGTCATAAAATGATGAATCTGGATTAGGAATCGTAATATGAACCTGAGATGATGTATTATTTAATGAAAATATTTTCTGATGTCAAAAAACAAAACCAAAAAAACTCATCTACTGAGGCGCTATTTCCAATAAGCATAGGTGTGAAGCGACCGCTCAAAAACGAGAATCTATTTATCTTTTTCTCATCAGATATCATTTTAGATTTCACAGATACAAAAAAGTTTAATTTGTTTATGTTAGCGCAGTGTATAATAGTGGTGTTCAATCTTTTTTATTACGCGAGCTACTTTTCTATAAAAAGTTATTCGGTGATCTACTCTCTTATATAGATCACGTTCCCCTAACCTGTTATTTGATTACGCACAAATAAATAACTAAAAATAAACAACTAAAAAATACACAACTAAAAACTTCATATATGTATTTAAAAATTTATTTATCACTTTTAGTTATTTTAATACAAAAAAAAAACAACAACATTGGAATAAAATATTTATTTCTCTATTTTGGAAAACCAAAGTTAGAGGAAACAACAGATTGATTACAAACTCACAAGTTACAGGAAATGCTGGTTGATTAAAAAAAAAGTGAATGTGAAATTTGGCATTGTTTGGACCTCGCAATATTTTCATAGTCAAGTTGATATTGAGAAGTGGCCAATCGCAGACAATCATCCAAATGATCATTTGTAATTTAGGTTCTTAATTTTGATTTTTTATGACGGTCATATTTGAAAAAGCGGATTCTGGTAAGTATGTTGATCCGAAACACGACAGAATATTTCGCGCAATATCAGTTAATATTGGGAATTTTTCATGCGCATATCTTCCGAATGACTTCATTGTTTATTGATTTTAAATGTAAACTATTCTGAATGTTTATTATCTCAAGTTCTACTTCAGCTTGGTTCATATCAAACAGCCCACTAATTTTAATTGAAATTTCGATGATGTTCAAGTTTTCTTGAAATGGATTGTTGATAAAAGATACAATCATTTCAGTTTTATTAAAATCTTTAAATCGTGAATTTATTTCTTCCTCAACTAATTGTATTTCACGAATAAATTCTTTTAAATCATAGCGAAGCATTTCTTGATTTTGTTCAAAAAATTTTAATAAATATGGAAGATGTCTAAATTCGCGGTCATTTATATTTTTCTTTAATAAAAGTAAGTATTGTTGGAAGGATTTTATTGAACTTAACATGCCAATTGAATTTTTATCTCTACCTTGTAACTCTAAATTTAAATTGCTTAATTTCGTACAGAAATCTACTAAAATAATAAGTGTAACAAGCATCTTTTATCACTGAATTGTGGATAAATATCTCATTTTTCATCAAAAAAAAATTTATATCGTTAATCCATACAAGAAATCTTTCTAAAAATTGACTTCTGCTGAGCCAGCGAACATTATTGTACAAGAAAAGTTCCCTATCATCATCTGCCTTTAATTTAAATAACCGCCGTCGCAGGGCTTTTCCTCGAAGAGAATTTACAATTTTAAATGTAATATCCAAAACATCTTTTGGGTTTAATCTTTTAATACATTTTTGTTTTTCGCAGCATAGATTTTATAATCAAATCTAACATGGTTGACTTTATCGACTGTAGAATTTTTTTTTTTCGAACATATTATACGTTTTGAAGAACATAATACGTCTTTACGATTTCAGCGCTATGAGAAGGAGGCACTTATCTGCGTAATCTGTTCCCTAAAAACCTTAATTTATTGCTAGTTCAAGCACTCGTTCAAAGATCGCTAAAGAGTTGAAATCGCAGATCTTCTAAACTCGAGTGGTAAAGGTGTCGCATACTTCCTTCAGTAATAAAAGTTTAAAGGATTTATTTTTATAAATTTTATACGACACGTTCGTCCAGTGAGTACACCATGTCTATCTATCTATCTATCTATATATATATATATATATATATATATATATAATATCATTATTATTGTGTTATGATGTATATCGTGTTATGGTGAATATATACTGAATCGCTCAAAGCTATGCAAAATAATCGTATATTTCATCATTTGCAAATGCGTAATCCACTATAACAGCTATAATAAATACGCATTTGCAAACGATGAGGTATACGATTAATTTGCACAGCTGTTTGAGCGATTCAGTATATATTTAAGAACAGTAGAGAAACGTGATATAAAAGTTTTGCATATGTTATTATTGGGATTAATTTTAAGAGAAATATGTTGTATGTTCTCTGATGAGAAGATGGAATTACTCAATGGAATTCTTCGTTTGTCTTTTGTCCAAGATCTCGACACTCAGGTATTACCGATTCATCCAAACTGGAAGTACTGTTCGGAAAAGGATGGCTGCATAATACGGAATCTCCTCCTTCTGGTTTCTAGTTAATCTCTGCTATATAATGATAGTAATGGATTTGTGTTCAGAAACTAGACGAAAAACAAGTACAGTGGTGACGAAAAGCCATCTAAAATATTAAATTAGTATCATATATGTTTGGATAATTGCATATTCTGATGATTCATTTGAATAATTTTAAATAGTAATCATGAAGTATAAATACAACTAGACAGCTATTGTCCTCCAATAAGTTTTAATTGTTTACACGTATAATACTCTTTTTCTTCTTTCTTTAATTACTTTTTTTGTTCTTATTGATGGGTGAGCTGATTTTTGTAAGAAGCGGAAACTATGGGTGATTGACAAAAATGTCAGGTTATGTGTTGCAGTGAAAGCTCGGGTACACAACCAGAAAATCAACGTGAAGAATTTTCACAAAGAACGATTAACACAGAGAACAAAAGTAGAAAGGGCTGCTTAACAAGAAACTGTCTGCTCATCAATATTTCAGAACATATATAAATGATTAGCTTAAGTTTTAAGCATGGAGCATATTCTGATGTAATGTCATGCCATTACAGTAATGCCATTACATTAATTAACTCAGTAATGGCATGCCATTACTGATTTATTTTTTGCCTTATTATTATTAGTAGTAAATAAAGCTCATACTTACAGATATCTTTAAGAAATTCATCGATTACGTTGAATGTTCAAGCTAAACCTTGCAAATTCTTTTTTATGCACTTTCCTTTTAGCTTTTTACTCTAAAAGGAGATGTACTCATTTTTTATGACGAATTGCATCAGATATTTTATCCTAAAAAAGTAACGCAGTTTCATTTTAATAATATCAACAATCTATTAAGGCGAAAGTCTTCACAATGCTGAGTTCTTGTTACTGAAAATATCACTTAAGATATTAAAAGTAATAAAAATAGAAGTATGCGATCCTAGGAAATATAAATAAATATATTAAGCAAATAATCTCTACTCATCCGCTTATAGGATAAGCGGAACTCACTCAAAGAGACTTATTTTAATACAATAAACGTAGGTAGATGTAGCATATAGAACGCCTATTGTTCGAAAACAATTTGATACCACTAAAGGCTTTTTTTAAATTGAATGTTTCAAAAGAAACACACACACACACACACACACACACACACACACACACACACACACACACACACACACACACACACACACACACACACACACACACACACACACACACACACACACACACACACACACACACACACACACACAGAGAGAGAGAGAGAGAGAGAGAGAGAGAGAGAGAATTACAAACTGAAAATCAGAAGGTCTTTTGAAAACAAGTAAAACATCTGATTTTGAAACGGAAAGCAGAAAAAGTACAGAAATGAGAAAAGAAAATTCAGTATACAAAAAGAGAAAGAAAGTAAAGAAATAAGATCACCGAAACGGAGAAATATTATCTTAGCCGTTAGAAGGATGAATAATAAGTGAAAGTTGTACATATGCAAGTTTTATGCATAAGGATCAAGCCATTACGAGCCACAAGTTGGAGAGGGAGTTCCAAAGAACTGAAATATGATGGTATTTCGAAGATTGACCAGGAAAGGAATTAATTTAATTATAGACAGCGGCTGATTGAAAGTCTAGCAAGGTCGTTTCTCTGTCAGAGACATTTCTTTCATGTTTGCGCTGGCGATATTTAATGATAACATGTTTAGTCGCAAACTAATAAATATATGGAATAATAATCTACATCTTCGTTCCTATCATCTGCTTAATAAGAAAAAAAGTTTCTAAGTATATATTCCTTAAGTCGTTACGATTCACCATTCCCATAAAAAGACTTTGATGTTCATAGTGAAATTCTCACAAATTTATATATGAGAGCTACGCTGGCTATCTGTTGCAAAGTATAATTGAATCAACGAATCACAAATTAAAAATAATTACTTTAAAGAGACTAAATATATTTCATTTTTTCCTTTCCTTATGTTAAATAGTTATAAGGTCATTACAACTTACTTAATGATACTAATAAATATCTCTATTCTTTTCTCTTCCGCTTAATAAATTAGAACAATTAATGAAATCGACGTTCTTTGGTTCTTATCGAAAAGTTCACATCTTACTTGATGTGTTGTCAATATCAGTGTAACAAATAATGTGGGGTGACATTCATATGCATCCAGCTAATGCAAGACACAGTGAGGGTAATCCATATTTGCGTTCTTCTTACAGAATAACAGAAATTTCTAATAGTTCAACATGCTATATACTAAAATCAGTAAGCTATTACTGTTAAGAAACACGTGTAAGTTTTTAACGAACGATTCCCTGAAGGTTACATTAATTTTTTCTTCATCAAATTTGAAAGAATATATCCCTTGCAGGAGAAATGCTTCTTATTTTTGCTAGTAAAAGTAGCGATTGGTTGGTTATATATTTTCGACTTCCGTCTCTTTTTTATTTCTACCCAATCGTATCTATCATATTAATTAACTTTATCGATTAGAAATATATACACGATTGCACAAGAATAATGTTTAATTTGCCAAATATTTCGGTCTGAATATTACAGACCATCTTCAGTGGCTACATAGGAATAGTTTTAAAAAACAAGGTGGAATACGAACAATTGATCATTCACAAATAGAACGAGCAGCGTGATGTCATATCGCTAAGTATTAGAAGAGTAAACATTTTTAAAGTCATAATTAAAGATATTAATTCAAAAATTCATATAATAATCTTAAATAACTTTAGACTAATATAGGAAATTTAAAAAAAAATAATGATGTGTTATCCTGATTAAACTTTCCCAAATTTTTGATACAGATATACAGTCATTACGATTCAAGTTAGGACATTGAAGTAAGGCCTCCACACTTTTTTAAATAAACGTTCAAATTTGTAGCGACATCTGTGTAGGAGGAGAGTCTTGGACCAAAGGATGTTGTGGCTTGTTTCTAATCCATGCTGAGCTAATCCAGATTTCTCATGTTTATTGTGTTGAATTGATGACTGATGCTCTTGAATTCCTTTTTCTATAGAACGTCCAGTTTGTCCAAAGTAGGAAAGATTACAATTACAAGGAACTTGATACACACCAGGTAGAGACAAGGGTGAGCGTTTATCTTTAGATGAAGGAAAATGGGTGAATAATTTGTTAATAGGTGTATAAGTGGCTGTTAAATCATATTTCTTCCTCAGCATGGATTACAAACAAGCCACAACATCCTTTGGTCCAAGACTCTCCTTCTACACAGATGTCGCTACAAATTTGAAGCGACATCTGTGTAGAAGGAGAGTCTTGGACACTTTATTTAAAGAAAGTGTGGAGGCCTTACTTCAACGTCCTAACTTGAATCGTAATGACTGCATATCTATATCAAAAATTTGGGAAAGTGTAATCAGGATAACACATTACTTTATTATTTAATTTTTTTTTTTTTGTAAATTTCCTATACTAGTCTAAAGTTATTTAAGATTATTATATGAATTTCTGAATTAATATCTTTACTGATGACAAAATGTTTACTCTTCTAATACTTAGCGATAGGACATCACGCGGCTCGTTCTATGTGTGAATGATCAATTTTCGTATTCCACTTTGTTTTTTAAAACTAATCCTATGCAGCCACTGAAGATGGTCTGTAATATTCAGACCGAAATATTTGGCAAATTAAACATTATTCTTGTGCTAACGTGTATATATATTTCTAATCATTATGTCACAAGTATCGTTAAAAAATCAAACTTTATCGATAATTTACCTACAGCGTATATTGAGAGATTTTTTTACATCAGGAAAATTTACTATCTAAATACAATTTATGTATAATATATGATTATTTTTATTATCATATTTATCATATTTATATTTATCATATATATTATAATATATGATAATATTATAATCATATATTATAATATATGATTATAATATTGAATGGGAATACTCCCATTCAATAAAAATTATACGTCGTGCACCCAAATACGTATCGTGAAACGTCATTTATTGACAAATTCCACTTTAACAGCGTTAGCTTTCTATTTTCATGTGCGTACTGTTGTTTACGCAATATTTAAAGATTTCTTTCACCTAGAGCAGGGGTCGGCAAACTGCGGCTCGCGAGCCACATGCGGCTCTTTGGGTACGTACATGTGGCTCTGAAGTAAAATTGAAAATGAAAATAAAACTATCATAGTTTCATTTATAAAATTTTAAAAGGATTTTATTCATATAATGGTGACTAATTAGGATTAGGTTTTAGGGTGCCTCGACATCTGAGGTCATTTGCAGAGCAACAAAGTGACTAATAAGTGAGCGCACTGGCGCCCTCTACTGGGCAAGGCAGCCATGGCGAAATGTGAAAGCGGAGTCCGTGTCGCTTTGCTCTTTCTGCAACTTAGTATTCTCTTTTGGCTGGTTGCATCCAGAAACTGCATTAAGGTGATAAAGGCAACCTGACAATTATTACAATTATTATTATTATTACAACTTTACAAAAAAACGTGTTACTGGTGAGATTTATTTTTATTATATTTTCGAATTATTGTCATTTATTATTTTGAATAATCACTTAGTTTCTTTTATTTTCTTTTTATGTAATGTATTTATATAACGGGGTAAGGGACAATTTTATTTGCAGGGAATTATTCCAGGGTAAAGATAAGCTCAATACATCTCTATTACAGAGACCTAGCCACTTCTTTACCAAGACCGAACTTGCGTGGCGAAGAGTCACATCCTTCCAGTGGTGCCTCCGTTTTCACACAACAGTGTGGATCTAGATTGGAAAGTCGAAAAATACTCCAGAGGAAGGCAATGACAAACCGCTTCTGTACCTTGCCAAGAACATTCCATGAACATGCCAAAAATGAGAAAGTACGATATGGTGCTGGATGGTAAGATCCCGGGCATGAAGGCATCCAACATGCAACTGGGGAAGAAAAGAGCGCTTCCACAAGTAGAATTAGTTTTTATTATGTGTCCAGGTCAAACCCGGAAGAAAGCTTGGTCACGGATGTTGCTGGTTGGAAAAGGGAGGCTCCCTGTTTCACAAAAAACCACAGGATTGGAACGTGGAATGTTAGGAATATGAACCAAGGTAAGCTGGAAATAATAAAGATGGAAATGGAGTGCAAGAAGCTGTATATATTGGGAATAAGTGAACTTAGATGGACAGGAATGGGCCATTTTCAGTCAGGGGACTATATGTTGTATTACTCAGGACGTGAGACAAGTCGAAAATATGGAGTATCTTTCTTACCCAGGAAAAATATGGCTAGGTATGTATTGGGTTAAATCCAGTGAGTGACAGAATCATTTCTCTCAGAGTGAGTGGACATCAAATGAATATGACTATCGTTCAGGTTTATGCACCTACTACAGAGGCATCAGAAGAGGACATTGAGAATTGTATGGCAAGTTACAAGAAGTAATAAATGCAGCACCAAAGCGAGATTTATGGCAACTTATTGGAGACTGGAATGTAGAATATAGAGATATATTGGAATATATCTCTATATAATAGAAATATTGGAATATAGAGAGATGCAAGTGGATCTGCACACGGTGTTTATAGACCTGGAAAAGGCATATAGCAGAGTGGCCAGGCAGGAGGTATGGAGGTGTATGAGGAAGAAGGGGGGGGGTGTCGGAGAAGTACGTGAGGTTGGTGAAGGAGATGTATGGGGAAACAGAAACTCAGGTCAGGTCTAGTGTCGGTATGACAGAAGGGTTCCCCATTGTTGTAGGGCTACACCAAGGGTAGCCCTACAGCTCTGAGCCCCTACCTCTTTGACCTGGTCATGGATGTACTAGTGGAGGATGTCAAGAAGGAAGCACCATGGAGCATGCTGTTTGCCGACGACATTGTTCTATGCGAATCATCCCGAGAGAAGCTTGAAAATACCCTGGAAGAGTGGAGAAAGGCATTGGAGGAGAGAGGCATGAGAATTAACCGGGTGAAGACTGAATATATGTCAACGGGGAGTGACGAGGATATGGCCATACGACTCCAGGGTGAAAGGCTAATTTCAGGGAAGAAATTCAAGTACCTTGGGTCGGTTGTCGAGAGGAATGGTGACTTGGATGAGGAAATACAGCACCGAATAACATGCGGTTGGATGAATTGGAGGAAGATGACCCGGGACCTGTACGACAAGAGAGTGAGTTGTAAGAGCAAACGAAAGCTGTATAAGATGGTGGTGAGGCTAATGATGATGCTCCATGGTGCAGAGACGTGGCCTATAACCAAGGCACAGGAGAGGAAGCTGGAGGTAGCGGAGATGCGGATGTTGAGATGGATGAGTGGTGTGTGACAAAGAAGGACAGGATAAGGAATGACTACATCAGAGGGACGGTTAAGGTGGGACCAATTGGCAAGAAGATACAAGAAAGTAGGCTGAGGTGGTTCGGACATGTAGAGAGGAAGGGTGAGGAGTATGTTGGTAAACGAGTGGAGTAAATGGAGTTGGAGGGAAGGAGGAAAAGAGGCAGGCCCAAGCTCAGGTGGAGTGATAAGGTGACAGAGGATCTTAGGGAGAAAGGATGGAGTCCGAAGGACGCCTTGGACCGGAGAACTTGGAAGAGGAAGGTTAAAGAACGGTGCGCCGACCCCATTTAACATGGGATAAGGCATAGTGAAAGAAGAAGAAGAAGATTGGAGATTGGAATGCAAAAGTGGGAGAGATTGAGGAAAGGAATAACAAGTCGTTTTGGTTTAGGTATTCGTAACACTGCAGGGAAGAGACTATTCGAGTTTTGTGCAGAGAATTCTTTATTTGTTGCTAACCTGCTTTAAACAGCACAAAAAATATTGTACACATGGATATCACCTGATGGACAACACAGAAATCAAATTGACTACACATGGACAAAGAAGATGGAGAAGTGCAATTCAGTCTGTCAGATTTTTCCAGGTGCAGACTGTGGAACAGACCATCAGTTAATAGTAGCTACGATACATGTGAAACTACGGAAACTGAAAACAACACAAATGTCTATCAGATATGATCTTGTAAACATACCAGCTGAATACAATATTAACATACAGAACAGATTCAACACACTCAATTTGTGTGAAAGAGAACAAGATGAACTATGGGAAAAGATTAAAGATACAATTAAAACAGAAGCAAAGAAGAATATTCCAACAGTTTGTAAGAAGAAGAAGAAGTCCAAATGGCTGTCAGAAGATGCCATCAAAACTGCTCAAGAAAGGAGGAAAATGAAGGCCACAAGAAATTTGTAGGAAGTACGGCATTTGAATGCAGAGTTTCAATGCAAGCCAGAAGAGACAAGGAAAAATACTTTAACCAGGAATGCCAACAAATAGAAGACCAAAACAAGAAAGGAAAAACGAGAGATCTTTTCAAAAATATCAGAGAACTGACAGGGAAGTTTAGTGTCAAGGTGACAATATTGAAAAGTAAACACAAAGGATATCTTACAGAAGTTGCAGACATCAAAGAAAGATGGAAAGAGTATACAGATGCCCTTTATAGAAAGCACTCCAAAATTACTGAGAAATTTGAAGAGCAGGATTATACACAGGAGCCAGTACCACTGGGGAGTGAAGTGAGGTGAGCACTGCAACAGCTATTCAGTAAGAAAACACCAGGAGGAGATGGAATATCCATTGAGCTGCTCAAAGCCCAGGGAGAAGAGGCAGTTAAAATTTTAACAGCTCTATGTCAGCGAATCTTGGCAACCAAGAATAAAGAGAAAACCAGGAAGACCACCTACAAGATGGGAAGATCCACTATGGGTATAACATGGAAGAGAGAGAGGCTCAAGATCGAGATCGTTGGAGGCATCTTTGTGACCTGTACTCATGGAGAAATCCTGAGTGAAACACGGGTCATCAAGGTAATCAAGGTAATTTCAGCGAATTTGGATCACAACTACATGGCCTAGGGCAGGGTTTCTCAAACTTTTTCTATAGGGAACATTTCACAAATCTGGAAATTTTTACGGAACATCTTGGTAATTTTATAATGTATTAATTAATAATTAATTGGCAATTTAGCTGATTTTTATTATTAATTAATAATGCATAATTAGTTATTAAATAATAATTAAATAAACATCAATTAAAGTTTAATTTAATCTATATTTTGATTGATTTAATTGAACCGTCAATAAGCCATCATTAAATTAATTTGTGTTGATTTTCATTGACATATCCCATTCTGATCACCAAATATATTTATAATATTGTTATAAGTACTTATGAGTGAAGGCAGACTTTTTCTCCTTGCGAGCTGATAGTTATCCCCTCCTTTTATACATCCTGGAGATCTTTGTAGACTAGAGGTGGATGACTCACTATCTGTTCCGTCACAAACACCTTCAAAAAGAGATTTCTTAATAACAAAATTAAACAAAGTGCCTTGTCTCTTATTCATATTAGAATTAAAATATGTATTCCTATTAGTTTTAAAAAATTATGGCACTCCAGTTTCAGAACAAACACTTACGCACTGCAATACGAATTTGCGAAGAAAGTATTCAGTATTACTAGATTTGAGAACCGGATACAAACTACGTTGATCTTCAATTTCAGTGGAAAAAGTTTCTTTATACTTCCTTGCTGATTGGTCACTAACATTCGCTACACAGATGTTATTTCGTTCAGTTTTGAGAACACGCCGCCCATTGTTGTAATCGGCTTGCAGGCAATTTTTATTATCGTTCGATGTGTGAAAATTAATGATACAAAGATGTTATTAGGCATTCTGGGTCTGAGCGTTTCGATTTATTCACGAATATTATTCTCCTCAGGATATTTCTACTATAAAATATTTATTCATGAAAAATGCTTAGAAAACTAAAATGACAAATTCCAGAACTTCTCGCGGAAAACCTATTCACCTTCCGCGGAACACTAGTGTTCTGCGAAACACAGTTTAAGAAACCCTGGCCTAGGGAATGGAAAAAAATCAGTTTATATACCTTTACTGAATAAAGGCGATGCAAGAGAGTGCGAAAATTACAGAACTATAGCACTGATTTCTCATGCAAGTAAAGTCTTACTTAAGATCATTCAGAAAAGACTGGAACCATTCATGAAGAGAGAAATGCTAGGATTTCGAAAAGGCAGAAGAAAAAGAGATCAAATCGCCAATGTGAGATGAATAATAGAAAGAGCACAGGAATATCACGAGGATATCTACCTTTGTTTCCTTGACTATAGCAAGGCTTTGACTCTGTAGATCATGTGAAACTGTGCAATGTGTTAAGAACAATGGGAGTCCAAGAGCATTTCATTATCCTTCTGAGGAATCTTTATTATGAACAAGAAGCTACTGTCCGAACAGATCTTGGAGAAACTGAGTATTTCACAATAGCTTAAGGGGTGCGACAAGGATGTATTTTATCTCCGTACCTGTTTAACTTGTACAGAGAATACATTTTAAGAATGGCAGGGCTGGAGGAGTCTCCAGTTGGAATTAAAATTGGTGGAAAAAATATTAATAATTTGAGGTATGCAGATGATACCACCTTGCTAGCAGAATGCAAAGAAGATTTCAAGGAACTTATTATGAAAGTTAAAGAAGAAAGTGATAAATATGGTCTTAAACTTAATCTCAAAAAGACAAAAGTTATGCCAACATATGAACTTAATGATTTTGAAGTAGATGGGGAGAAAACGGAAGCAGTTAACAATTTTGTGTTCCTAGGATCCCGAATTGATAAATATGGTTATTGTATCGAAGAAGTTAGAAGAAGGTTATTACTCGGAATAAAGCAATGACAAATTTAAGCAAGATCTTTAAAGATAAAGATATTAGCCTCACAACAAAAATCAGAATCGTGAAAGCAATGGTATTCCCCGTGGTGCTGTATGGATGTGAAAGTTGGACCCTGAGAAAGAGTGAAAGAAGGAAGATAGATGCATTTGAATTATGGGCTTGGAGACGCTTACTAAGAATACCTTTGACTGCAAAGCAAACCAATAAATCAGTGATAGACAGAATAAAGCCAGATTGCTCCCTCGAAGCTATGATCATCAAGAAAAAATTGTCGTACTTCGGACATATTATGCGAGCAAATGATAGACTGGAGAAGACAATTATGCTTGCTAAAGTTGATGGAAGCAGGAGAAGAGATGGACCAAGAATTAGATGGGTGGATGGAGAAGCAACTGGAGTGCGCTTGGAGGTTCTGAAAGACATGGTCAGGGACAGATCGGAATGGAGAGAGTGTATGCTCGTGGAGTCGCCAGGAGTCGGAAACAACTTGATGGATCATAACAACAACAGCAGTTTATATAGCGTGTTAAATAAAATATATTGTTGAGAGTGCTTTTCAACATGGCTACGAAGAAAAAACTAAGAAAAACAACAGATGAGCATCGTGACTTTAAAACTGAATGGACTGAATCTTTCCCGTTTATCTCGAACTCATATGGCCTTCCAATTTCTCGTATTTGCCAAGAAAAACTGGTGAACAACAAAAAGTAAAATTTGGAGAGACACTTCAAAATAAAACATGTCGCATTTGCCAGAAAATATCCTGTCGGTGATAGGAGAAAGAGAGCAGTTGAAGAGCTTCAGAAAAATGGTGAAAAATCAAGTTCTGTATTTAATTATTGGAGAGAGTCTGCTAATGATGTTAATATTGGAAGTTCGTAGTGAGTCAGGAGATCGCTAAGAGAGGAAAACCATGACGGTGAATACATAAAATGTTGTTTTGTTAATGCATCTGAAGAACGTTTTCGGGATTTCAAAAACAAAACGGAGATTTTAAATAAAATTAAAACTTGTTTTAATTTTATTTAAAGCCAACAACCTTTAAAGAGATTGTATATGTCCTGAAATGTGATCATCCAATAAGTCGAAGACGTTAAATTAGCTTCAGCTTTATCAATGGCGGTAGATGAGTCTTGAGACATCAAGGACACGCCCAAGTTTCCCTTTTTGTGCGGTATGTATCATCTCGTCCGAGAGAAGAGCTTCTGGGATTATTGCCGCTCAAGGGCAAAACGCATGGAGAGCACATAGTAAATGCCGTCCTTGAATGCATGGAAAAAAATCATATGCCACTCAATAAAATTTTGTCAATTGCAACCGATGGTGCAAAAAATATAACGGGAGCGAAAAGGGTTTTGTTTCAATTTTAAAAGGAAAAATTATCATGAAATGATTACTTTCCATTGTATACTCCACCAGAAAGCATTTTGTGCACAAACATTTACAGAAGAAATTGGTAAAATTATGGAATTGGTAAATAATATTACCAACATCATTATAGCAAGGGGACTTAACCATCGACAATTTAAAAAGTTGCTAAGTGAAATGCAGAGCGAGTATTCAGATCTTCTCCAGTACAACAGGGTTAGATGGCTTTCCAGAGGCGTCATGTTAAAGCGTTTTGCATTTTGCATAAATGAAATCAAACTATTCCTCGACAACAAGGATGTTCAATATCCAGAATTAACAGAAGATCAGTGGTTGCAAAAATTGTACTTTATGGTTGATGTTACATCACAACTGAACAGCTGAATCGTAAATTACAAAGCAAGGGAAATACTGTTTTATTAATGCTGGAGGAAGTTATTTCGTTTGAAAAGAAATTGATTCTGTTCGCTGAAGATTTCGAGAGGGGAACTTTAGTTCATTTCCAACTTGTCTCAATATCGCAGAAAACAATGCCCTCATTAACAAAGATTATTTCAAGAGAGCAGTTTTAAACATGAGAGAATCTTTTCTTCAAAGGTTTCAGGAATTCAGAAATAATAAAGCGACTCTAGCTTTCATTACAAATCCTCTTAATGCCAATGTGATGGAATTAAAATTTTTCTTCTTTTGATATTGACTCGGCTAATTTTGAAATAAAATTGCTGAACTTGACAAGAAAAGACTTATGGAGCTCTAAATTTGTACGTATTGGTACTGAAATAGAAGAACTGGAAAAAGAAAATGCAATCTGATTTCACAGCGCAAGCAGACTGCTATAAAAGAACTACAGAAAGCAGACTGAATGATTTTCAATACTTAGAATAGTCTTCTGGACTCGTGTCATGAGTTGAAAAAATTTTCATTTGGTGTTCTCAGTATCTTCGGGTCTACACATTTATGTGAGCAATCGTTTTCTAACATGAATTTCATTAAATGTAAATTGAGGAGCCAAATTACTGATGCCAACTTGGAATCGAGCCTTAAATTAAATACGATTAGTTACAAACCCGACACACAGAAACTTTCTAAGGAAATGCAAACTCATTGCTCACACTGATTAAAACCAATGAGAGCAATTTTTTGTGTGATTTTGTCTTCATTTTATAAAGATATAATTATTATAACTTGTTATATATTACTATAAATTTATTATAATATTACTTTAAATTTTCCTTATTTGTAAAAATATATTTATGGCTCTCGAATAATTTTTAAATTGTTCTGAGGGACATATTTGTCTCTTCCGTCTCAAAAGCTTGCCGATCCCTGGCCTAGAGCATCGTTATTCGCAGTACTTTTCTTTTTATTTCATTATTATACTAAAGCAAAAATGTTTAACAGTTCGCGAAATGCACTCTCAGATCATATGGATTTTCTACATCGCATGATTATTTAGGCACGTATATAAGATTTTCTTCATATTTTGGAACAAACACAAACCTGTGATATTTGAGATTAAAATAGTTATATTTCTATTTCTGTAAATTAAGATGATTTAACAACAGGCTAAATTTCTCTGTCAGGTCTCATAATTATTCTGATGAAAACTTTTGAGGTTTGTTTATTGTTGGTCTTTACAACTTCACAAACATTTCTGTGACTGCAGTGTTACTGTTCCAAAATTCCAACAATACTTACTACAATGTTTCCAACAATTCATTTGCACTAAAGGTCTCAACATTGATTCTTCCCTATTCCGGAATGTCTATTGCAACTCATTATTAAAGGATTATTACTGAAAGCTAATACACTATTATAAATGTGTGATTTCTTAAAATATATTTAAGATTCTTAGGAATTCAGTAACCTCATGAACCTCTTCGCAGTGCTAGCTGTTCCCATTATAAATGTCGAAGGAAGTAATCCCTGACCATAATTAAAAATATTAATTCAGATTAGAATCTTGAAATTGATCGGTGCTGATTTATATAAACGCATGATTCCCGACCCTCTATTTATGAGCCTATTCAGTTTTTCACAGAAGTATGTGGACTGGCGTCCTTTAAATTCTCACATCATTCTCTCTCTCTCTCTCTCTTACTGTCACGACATTTTAATATGCTTGCTTTCTTATCTTATGAACGAACATCGATATTATGTTACTTTCAAAAATAAAAACTAAAGTACATTACTTTCTGTGCACGTACCGAAAGTTTAATTTATTAAATTTTATTTAAATTTATTTGTAATATATTTTTATTTAAGATGAGTTGAAAGTTGGAAATAAATAGGAAACAAATCGAAATTATAACTGAGAATATTTTGATTCCTTTTTTATCTGAAAATAAAGGAGAAGTGAATAGCTTATAACAGCATTTCTCTAACTAGAAGACGTTTCTTGCTTCAGTACCCTGATTATTTGAATTGGGAGGATTTTTATTATTTTATAAATTATAAACAACATTATATGCATACGTGTTATTAATATTTTCCAAACTTAGAAAGAAATTAAATAAATGAATAATTATTTATAAAACATAAAAATCAACTTTTAAATTTTGTTTAAATTTTTGAGGAGCAGCATCAGTATTAGCAGCAATTCAGAACAAATTCTATTAATACTGATTAATTAAACACATTAATTAATCAAAATGTAATTCTTTACAACGTAAAGTGATGCTTTATTAAATGTTTAATAAAGAGTGAGGCTTTGTTTCATTTAAACGTAAACTGATGCTTTATTAAAATGTAAGCCGGTGTTTTATTGAAAAATTTATTGATTGTCATTTCAAAATGGGCATGCAATACAAATGATTAGCCACCAGTGAATTCCATTCAGTATGAAAATTGGTACTATCATCTATCTAACGAATTGCCCATTGAGAACCAAGAGCCTGACTGTCGTTTGCTTGAATATTGATTTTCAGTTGACGTCAGCAAAATATCTGCTATAAACCGTAAACATAAAGGAAATAGCCTCATACTCCCTTTCTTTTTAATAGGAGTTCAAATTGCTATTTCTTATATTTCCTTAGAGATTCTTCCCCGCACATCTTTTTATATTTAGCCAAAATCAATACTTCAATATGCTTGAAGGTGTTCTACTAGTGCATACTTATTAATGTTTCACACATGAACAGAAAAATAACATGGTACTCTAGAGCCCTATTAATATGAAAATTCTTTGCTATCAAACTGTATCCATTTTAAAAGTGCATTTTAGTTTTGCTCAATGAGTTAACACGAAAACATGCTTAAGATTTCTCAAAGTGCAGTTTAGACTAAGCATTTACAATATTTTAAAATAGTGATGAATACATACAGAAAAGAAATGTTCAGTATAACCTTCGAAAGGGGAAATGTAGCGCAGGAGTAATAAATCATATCTATGGCAGTTACTAGAGAGGTGTTTACAGTTTAGCAGTTGTGTACTACCTGGCAATTATTTTAATTATTTTCTAGTTTGCATTTCTATCTGGAAATGCACTCGAACTCTTAGATCTAAGATTTCACAGGCGATTCAAAAACTTTCATAATAACACAATAATACAACGATAACAATCAAATATTTATTTGTCGTTTGAAAGACAATTTAATACTATGTCGAATCATTTCGCTTAACTTCATTTCTAAAAAAAGTCGTTTTTTCAATTGCCTCAACCGGTGTGCGACTACTGACAGGTATACTTGAGATCTTAAATGGCTTGAGAAAGTTCCATTTCCATTTTTATTCTCTAGACCAGGGATCGGCAACCTTTTCAGACTCGGGGGGGGGATTTCAATTTTTATTTTTAATAATCGGGCCGCAAGCGTTTATTTAAGAGAAAATAGTGAGTGAAAAAATATATTTATGTTATCAATTTTTATTATGTCAATCTTAAAAGACACAGAAATATTTGAAGTACGAGATATGAAACAAACATTAAAATGAAACACAATGAAAAATTATTATCACGTAAAAACAAAATAATATAGATTATGCATCACAATATGTACGTATGTCTCCCTGCTTAATATGACTTTTGTGATTGTTTTCCCAGATCTAGATCCACTTTATAACCTGAGGTGCAAATTTGAATCGAAGCAAGCAAATGTTCATCAGTCAGTCGAGAAGAAAATTTATTTTTTTTTAAAACTCATGCCAGAAAATGTTTATTCGCAAATGTAGACGCTTGCAAATGCGACTATCATCGTCTCTGCGAAACTGATTAAACCTTCAAATTTTTTTGGGGTAAGCATCCATCAATGTCGACATTAAAAGCGTTCAAAGATAATCCCATTTTGATGCTATTTGGTATGAAAATCCACAAATCTTGTTGAAAATTCCGTTTATAAATCTTCAATAATACCAGCAAAAGTTTCCTTTTGTTGGTATTATTGAAGATCTGCTAGAATATTTAACAAAAAGGCACTTTTTAATATCTTATGAAGAAAGACAAATAAACATGGAAGGTGACAGCGGTTTCCGTAGAAGAAAACCGTTATTGTAGCAGCCTTCTTGACGACAGATTATGAATATTAATTTGTATGTAAATAGCATTTGTGCGTGGATCAGTGATGTCTGTTACAGTCAATTTGCAGATGAGCACTAGAGAAATGAACCGCGATCTGGGTAAACAGGTATACATGAGACCCCTAAGACTTTATAAATCACGTTCCTCGTTTCAACAGTAATATTTATTTAAAAGGTATTTCATATCCATTTCTAATTCATAATACTTTTTCATATAAATATTTAAAATAAAAATTTGGTTATATATTAAAAACGCTGAAAATAGTCTCGTAAACGAAGGTTCTTTAAGAAAGATACAAAATATTCTTCTTGGAGCAGGCTCAGCAGAGCTACTGAGGCAAAGCGGGTTTCCAGGTGGCGGATAGGGAATGACTATCAGAAATTATTATTATTATTATTGTTATTAAATGACAGCTCCAGTGAGTCGAAAGACTCATTCGAGGTAGGGCACTTACGCTACAACTCTGTCTCCACACACTCAATCCACCAACTTCAACTAACCGAAACTATACCAACGCAATCTACCGCCCACCACTAACATTATTCTTTCCACCGACAATCACAAACATCCATGCCCACAGCAGGATTCGTACCCGCAGCCTTTTGGCTGGAGAGCAGATACGCTAACCACTCGGCCAACCAGGCCCGCTTGTGGTCATACCCAATGATGGTAATCATCATCATCATCATCATCATCATCATCATCATCATCATCATCATCATCATCATCATCAACAACAACAACAACAACAACAATAACCATGGGCCCAATGCCCGTAGGTGTCTGCTGCCATCTCGATATGATTCTTCCATTGCATTATGTTTTGTGCATTTGTGAATAGAGTTTCCGCACCATTTGACGATGTCATTGCCCCATTCTCTGTTTGGTCTTCCTTCCTTTTTTGTTCTTTCCTTCAGTCATTCCAAACAGCAACGTTTTTAATTTTCTCTCATCATTCTTTCTACATATATATCGCGAAATAGACTTAGTTTCCTTTTGATTATTTTCTGGATCAGGTTTTTGTTCTCTGCTATTAGTCTTAGTGCGAGTATTTGTTGCACTGTACTTCGATCTTGTCGAAATCCTGCCTGCTCATCCGGAAGATGTGCCTCCATATGCCCATTCAGGCGTTCTGTTAGTACTTTCATCAGCACTTTGCCAAGATGACTCATTAATGCAATAGTTCTGTAATTGGTGCATTCTAAAGCATAACAACCAAGACCGATTTTTTCTACTCTTCGGGGACATATCCTAATCTCCATATTTCATTACATAGCTTATGTATTACTTTTGCAACTGATGCTCCCCCATATTTTAGCATCTCGCCTATTATGTTGTCATTTCCAGGACTCTTGTTGTTCTTGAGATGTTTTATAGCCTTATTCACCTCCTCTTCCAAGATGTCATTCTCAAAGATCTCTGCTGGTGGAGAGATTGCTTTTAGTTCTTTGATTACTTCTGTTGTAGTATCATTTAGTTGATTTTTATATAGTTCGCTGCAATATCCTGTCCATCTGTGTATGATTTCTGTCTTGTCCATCAATACTTTACTATTTACATCTTTGACTGCTACTGGTCTTGTTTGCCACTTCCTATTGACATTTCTTATGTCAATAGGAAGTGGCAAACAGTTTTGTGTTCTCCATAGTACTGTTCAATGTTTTTGCACTGGTCCTCCAACCATTTGGCTTTATCAGATCTTGCTTCTTTCTGTACTTCATTGCATTTTTGATGGTATAACTCATCTGCTGCCTCTGAATTATCTCTTTTAAGTTTCAGTTCTCTTTTCTCTTGTACCAATTTTAGGGTTTCCTGAGTTATCCATTTCTTGTTGATCTTTTCTCTTTCAGGAATTACTTCCTCTACTGCTTTTTTAGCACTGTAGTCTGTATTTATATATTTGTTTCACTTAGGGTCTTAAGCTTAGTTTCCAATATGTTCTGATATGCTGTTCTTAGCCAGTCTTCATTTAGTTTTGAGGTGTGTCTAGCTTTTTGTAACATTCCTTTGTACTTCTGTTTCAGTTTTAGTCTTATATTCGCAATCACTAAGCTGTAGGCCGAATCAATATCAGCTCCTTGGAATGATCTGCACTATTGAACTGAGGTTCTACATTTCTGGTCTATTGATATCAGGTCGATCGTATTCCTGTGTTTGCCATCAAAGGAGCGCCACGTCCATTTACGACAATCTTTTTGTTGGAATTTGGTATTGCAAATCATCAGGTTGTTATCCGTCGCAAATTCCAGAAGCATCTCTCCACGTTCATTTCTTTTTCTATATCCAAATTTTCCCATAATCTTTTCCCATTCTGTGTTATTTTTGCCAATCTTTGCATTCCAGTCTCCTACAATGATGAGTATATATCCTGCTTCGGCACCTCATCAATTACTAGTTGCAGATCCCTGTAAAATCTCTCAATGTTTTCATCTGGACTCTCTGCAGTGGGCGCATATATTTAAATGGTTGTGATATTAAATGGTTGGGAACTGATTCTTGCAATCCTTATTCTTTCACTAACTGGTTTGTATCCTGTCATTGCTTGACAGGCCTTGTTACTTAGCAGGAAACCTACGCCTGCTTCATGCTTACTTTCATTTCCTGACCAGAGAACTCGTCCACCATTTGATTATCCTGACAATATCCATCTCATTTCTAAAATACCCAAAATATCACATCTGTATTTCTTCATTTCTTCTAGAAGAAACTACAATTTTCCAGTTGCCCAGAGTGTACGGACATTCCATGTGCCAATTGATATTCCATCCTTTACAGGCCTGAGTTTGATTTTTTTTCTTTGTTTTCAGTAACTGATTTTTCGATCCAACCTTGATTATACCCAATGGTGGGTATACCCAAAAAGAAGTCGCGGACCAAAGCGGGCATGTCTGGAGACCCTAAGATGGCAGCCCCATCATCAGACTAGGCTGCGGATGGTTGGTAACCAGTCCAACTGACAAATTCTTATACTATCAAATTTCAAGAGAATAAAAACAGGACAGTCCAAACGGTTAATGAAACGGAATTGGAAAAACGGACTATGAATACTGAACGGAATAGTAAACATAAGAGGGATCAATCACAAGATTGAAGAAATACAAAAAGCTCTAACAGAAATGGAAATAAAAATAGCAGAAAGTTCAGAAAAAAAGAAAAAAAATCAAAAGGCTCTACTGAACTTCAGGACTACAGTTTAATATATAGTTGAGTACCCAATGAAAAACAAGCAGCTGCAGGTATAGCCATCATGATCAGTAATAAATGGAAAGACAAAACTGAATCATATAACTGGATCTCTGAAAAAATAATAACGGCTAGACTTAAATAAGAAATTTATTACAATCATAGGAATATATGTACTAAAAGAAGGAAAAAAATCTGAAACAGATGAATTCATTAAAAACCTCCAAAATGTAATTCAGAACAAAAATAAACAATATTACTTGATGATTGCAGGCGATTTCATTGTTAGAATTGGATCAAATACATTTAAAGATTTAATAGGTAATCAAGAGAAAACATCATAAATAACAATTGAAGAGAACTCAGGGTATTTGTCACGTAAAATATTTTTGAAAATCACCAACAGCTTCTTTAAACATAAAGATTTTACATAAATATACATGGGAAGCTAGAGGATATAAAATCATCATTGACTATATAATAGTGGGTGAAAAACTAAAGAAGATGGAAAGAAATGTCAGAGTATACAGAGGATGCAATATTGACTCAGACCATTATTTATTAATCAGTACTATTAAGATACTCAACAAGAGAAATATAAACAATACAAGAACACAAAAACAAATGAAGGAGCAATTTAAGATAGAACTGTTACAGCAAGATAGTATCAGAGTACTATATCAAAGAAGATTTACAATTCATACAAAAAAAAATAAATGAAGATACAGATATAGAAAATGAATGGCAAAATTTAAACAAATAGTAAACCAAGCAGCATATGAAGCCATAGGAACAAAACTGTGAAGGAAAAGGAAAGGACACTGAACCTGGAACCCAGAAATATAATCTTTAATAAGAAAGGAAAAAGAAACATAACTTAAACTTTTAAACGATAGGACCATTGGAAATGAAATCGAATATAAAAGAATCAGAGCAATAACAAGAAAAGCAACCATGAAAATCAGAACACAAGACTGGGAAAAATTTGTATTAAGATTAGAGCATGACATAAATAGACCTCAACTAAGAGATATAAAATCATTAAAAATGACTCATGAAACAAAGGATAATCTACAATTAGAAAGCCCGTCCACAAAAGAATGGACCGACTACACCCAGCTTCTAAACAATAATAATCAAATTGAAATAAAACAAGTAATAAGTCAAGAAAGAAATCAAGAACCCATACAGTTATATGATCTAAAGAAAACATTGGGAAAACTAAAAAATAGAAAAGCTACAGGAGAAGATGGAATAAATTCAGAACTACACAAATACAGATCTAAACCATTTCAATTACGATTAGTTAAATTCCTAATCAGAATATGGAAGAAAGAAACATCCCACAAGAACGGAAGAGAGCAATAGTCATAAACATATTCAAAAAACGGAAATAAAACGGATTGTGGAAGCTACAAAAGAATATCCTTATTAAATCCGTGCTATAAAATATATCTAGATATAATTAAAAGAAAATTAACACCATGAGCACAGAAAATTATTGGAGACGAACAATGTGGCTTTAGGAAAGAAAGATCCTGCACAGATCGCACATTTACACTCGAACACATTATAGAAAAAAAATACAATTTAACCTACTAACATATATGGCCATTCTGGATTATGATAAAGCATACGATCAAATAAACGAACAAAATTAATGAATATACTGTGTAAAATAAATGCTCCACCTCAAACCACAAAAGCAATAGCAATAGCAAATATAATGAAAGAAAGCTATTTTAAAATTAAAATTAATAATGAAGCAACCGAAAAAATTAAAACCAATAGAAGTCTCATTCAAGGAAGTAAATTGTCATCAATACTCTTCAATATATATATATATATATATATATATATATATATATATATATATATATATATATATATATATATATATATATATATATATATATATAAACAAAATCATAGGATTTAAAATAGGAAATAAGAATTAACCAGTCTTTTGTATGCTGAAGATCAAATTATTTTTTGCTGAAAATGAAGACCAATTAGAAAAGTCTTCGCGTATCGAACAAAACAATAGAACAGTATGACATGACAATATCAATAAAAAAACGAAATCAATAGCATTTCAAGGTAAAGGAATTAAAAGATGTAAACTAGTCATCCACGACAAAGTAATAGAACAAGTGAACAAATTTAAATATCTAGGAAATCACATAAGCCCCAACGGAGAAATCGACATTGCTTATAAAAAGCAAAAATTCCTAGAAGTCATTGGAACTTTGAATAGACAATTCAGTAAACAGATGTCTAGAACAACCCAAATAAAATTATATAAAACAATAGCCAAACCAATTCTGAAATATGGTAGTGAAACATTGACTAGGGGGAGAACGAGATAAAAGACAACTGGAAGCTGCAAAAATGAAGTTCCTAAGACAGCTCGCAGGCTATAAAAGAATAGACAAGATAACAAATAGTAATAAGAAAACAATTATACATGATTGACATAACAGAAGCCACACAAACTATAGAAAGAACTGGAAAACCATGTAGAAAGAATGAATAGGACCAAATATTGCCTGGAAATATAAACCAAAGGAACAGGACACCAACCAAGAGGAAGGCCCAGGAGGAAATGGGTAGAAGACTTTTTAAATCCTTGAAAACGTTACAGGCAAACAATTGCCTAATACGCGAAGCCAACAGCAATAACAACAACAACAAGACAAAATATTATTTTTTTGAAAAAGAACATAATTTGAAGATTCTTCAATATTTAAGTTGTAGGGAATTTTATATCTGTGCAGAACTATTTTTCTTTCAATGTTCCTAATGTCCGGTCCCAAATGAGCAATACGCATGATTACTGCTTGATAATTCTTGATCACATTTTAAACATACTTGTTCCTGTGTTCTTTATGTGATTAATTCTTAAAAATTTCATTATCACAAAAGTATCTCAAATCTTTTTGCTTTAGAGCGTGCATTTGTTTGCATATAGATGGACTTATGTGAACTCCTATGTACGCATCTGCTATGATATTTAAATACCCATTTGTAATTTACAGAAAACGATTGTTGTCCTCTCTGATATCCACGAAAAATTTGATGCATTAGCATACCGGATCAAAAGCACAGGAAAAATAACAGACAAAACTAGCCTGTTAACTTACCCACCTCTAGACAAAATAAACTGGTATATTAATGTGGCGAAATAAATATTCCTAGTTATATATCAAAATACTTTAGTGAAGATGAGATCTTTAATATCTATAAGCTTTCTGTGCGATTCAAAATGACTTAAAATTTAAAATTAACTGCAATTTTTATGTAAATAAAAATGTCAAAATTTTGGTCTGCAGAAAAGGTTATACACGGGATATTTCAAATTGGAGCATTCCTATTTAGAGTAATATGTAAAGAGAATCAGTAGACCAAATACACTAAAACTCAATGGTATACTAACCAGATCATGGGAAAGAGATCGTAACAATAAAAATGTTGAAAAATGACCAACAAGGAATATATACCGTTTGAGTGGGAGAATATCACATTAATATGAATTAGATGTATGCGATTGGGAAAATATTCATCATAGAATATATAAGTTATTCTATGATGTTCATTTCGCTCATTTCATAACATATTGTGATAGAAAGAACATATCTCATAGAGCCGATATGCTGGCAGGAGTTCTCAAGGCACTCCAGATGAGCAATGCAGGTGAGATTTTTCTACAGTCTGATCTGCAGAAAGATTTCGCACATGAGTTCAATTTTGTTTTCCAAATATACCAGGTGAAGAACTCTGTCCCAATACACCATGCTTTTGAGGTAACCACAAAGCCAAAAGTGACAGGAGTGAAGGTCAGATGAACACTGTGGCTATTTCATATCAAATAACAGATAGATTACTCTATCCGCTGTGAAATGTTCACGAAATAATTGTTGATTTTTGCGTCCTACGTGGGGAGGACCTCCATCTTGAATCAACTTTACTGTTCAATTACCACTCTTTGCTACGGTTGTACAATGACGAAAGTGCTCAACATGTCCCGATAACGCGCAGCACTGACCGTGCAGGTTACAGATCCGGTTCAATGGATTTCTTCGAAAAAAACGCAAGCATAAGGAACTTGGCCATAAATCCTATCCTTAGTATGACATTCATCGAATGTAACGAAACTGGTTGAAATGGATGAGGCAGTTTCTAGTGATTGCCTGTTTCACAAACATGAAAATGCATTTCCCTATTTCCCTAGTACGTTTCAGAGTCAATCCTCGTCCACCGCTATGCGTGTCAAAAATGTAAATGTAAATAGTTTTCGGAAGCTGCCATTCCCCTGTTTGCAACACTTGGCTGTGGCAGAGTTTATACGGGTAGCATTACAACGTTTTACGCAAAGTGTTCCATATATCGTTGTGCATGATAAATTTAACTGTCTGGATACGGCACGTCCACTGCATGAACCTACAACATTCTCATTTGACTGCTCAACAATTGCAATTGCAACATCTTCAGTCATTATGCGGAATTTCTTATTACGTATTCTTCCTCTTAAGCTGTCAAATTGCCTATTTCTTCAAATCGGCGAACCATGCGTCGCACGGCATTGGGTAGTATTGGGTCTTTTCGCAAAGTTTTAGGCGTCTGTACTCGAGAAGTGCAACCACACAGCATTTTCCCTATTCCAATAGAAATGCTTGACATAAATAATCAAGCATATTGATTTCGGCTAAATCTCGAGACACAGTCGGTGAGGCACATTGTGCAAGTCAAATTACTCTAGAGGCAGTCTCTTTCTCATATTTTATGCGGCTGACGTGGTATGCAAAATTCGCTATCTTTTATAGTTCACAGCGCAACTTTTACCCTCTCGGTGATTTTTGTACTATATTTTTATTGTCAAAATCTCTTCCCCATGTTAGGGTACCTAATTTGAGATTTGTTTTTCTACTAGTTCTCTCTGCAGATTGCGATAAATAGGAGTATTTTAACGTGAAACATGTATATCTTTCTAAGCCATTTTTACAACCATTTATGGTTATAAATCTCTCCCAGTTGTTTCCAACTTTCTTTCTTTCAAGGTTTCCCTATGCCAGCATTCTCCATCCATCTCTGGCATTCGTCTTCCTTGATACGGATACTAGTAGTTGATAGTCACCCTACCTCCATTTCAGTTTTAAAAAGATTTCCCTATGTCCAAAACATTTATTTATTTTTCTATATCGTCATTCCTTATTTTGATGTTTAACTTCGCTCTCTCCATTCTATGCTGAATTTTTCTCATTTTGTCCAGTATTTCATCCATTAGTCATACACTGGCTAAAAAGTTTGGATCTATTATTTTCAGTTATATAAAAGCCACCCAACCTAGATGAATTATTCGTTTTATTTCCATGAAGTCTTCTTTTTTCTAATATAAACGTTTTTCCTAGTTATGTGTATTATTTTTTTACATGCTCTATTTTGTTACGCCTATTATCATTTGCTCCGTTATCTGGTTTCCTTCGATGTTTGTCATTAATTTTTGTTTCTTAGTTTATGTATAATCCAATTGATTTCATATGGGATTTAATTCACTCATTATTTCTTCTAGTTCTCTTTTGTTGTTTGAAATTACCAATATCATCAGCGTATCGTAAATCGTGTGGTTTTTTTGCCATTGATGTTGATCCATTTGACTCTTCATTCTAGCTCACTAAGGGTATATTCTAATACTACATTGGATAATTTGGTTGAGATAGAAACTCCTTGGCATACTCCTTTATTTATTTGGAATGTGATGATTTCTTCATAATATGGATACTAGCAGTTCCTTTATCGTATATTTTGTTTATTAACTGTATATAAATTTGGCTTATTCTACATTTCATTATTGCTATTTATGATTGCTTTTTTTGAACTTATGCTTTCTTATAGTCTATAAAACCTAATTACAATGGTAGGTTGTATTTTGTTTGATTCAATTTCTGCAAATGGTTTGCGATAAACCTCTTTCTGAATCCAGCTTGCTTATTAAGCTGAGATTTGTCCAGTGATCTGGTGATTCTGTTTGTTATTATTTTTATACACAATTTATATTCTTGGGACAACAAGATAACAGGTCTATAATTTTCTATCTTTTTCTGGGAACCCTTTTTGAACAAAAGTGTCATGATAGCATTGTTCCATTGGTTTGGTTTCACTTTAACTTTCAGGCATTTAGAATGTATGAGATTGAGAATGTATGGGACATGTTACAAAAATAGAACCGGGCCAAAGTCCTCTTATGTCAAATCTGAGCCACTTGAAATATTATCTGTTAACGTGTGGTATGTTGTAGATGTATATGCTACCTAACATCTCGTGGAATCTATGTCGTACCGCATTTGTGTTGTAATTTGGGCTAAAGGAGGTCCAGCACGGTATTATTAAATGAAAGTTTCTATTCAGTGGCTGATATGCATACTGAAATATAGAGGTGACTTGAGTGCGTGTGAACGTGATTAAATAATAAGAAGAAAAATATTTATTGTTGTTTCTTTGAATGCTGTAGGTCGTAGTCTTTGGAAAAATAAGTATTGGAAAGTTTACAAAGAAGAGGGGTAGGTGGAATGAAAAGTGAGAATGACAAGTTTGTTTAACAAGGACCAAAATCTACTTGTGTATATATTTAAAGAAAAGATATGGAACGATTTTGGCAGGTCTGGTGGATGATCTCCTATCAAAATATATAGAAAAGACCTAATAAGTAAATTGTGCTCTTTGGATAGCTTTAAGTAGGAGTATCTGATAAACCATCCAAAGATGAGGACACTATTAGAAGTCCTTCAAATTTTGAATTTACACAGTGTTAGAAGTTTTATAGGAGATAAATAATGCCTTGAAAAGAAGATCACATTATTTGGAACTTGAGGTGACTATGAATGTGATTTGCATATGCTTAGAAATACTACAATAATAAGTAAGTGAGTAAATTATATCGAGCAAATTAATTTATGCTCTGTGCAATTAAGCAACAAATTAATTATTATTATTATTATACGAAATCTCCATGGATTTCGGAGACTCATAACTGGAGACCCAAATTAACTATCATGCACAAAAATCCTATGATACCTCGCCTTGAATCCATTCACCGTCAGGGAACTCAAAACCAATTCTGGCAATCTATTCCACTCACACACTATTCTCCACGCAGAAAATCTCTTCCGTACACCGCTACTATACAACTTCTATAGATGCCCCCTTGTTATTGACTATGGCATATACTGAAAATTTTACTTGCATTAATTTTATAAAACTCCTTTAATATCTTAAAAGTTTCCATCATGTCCAATCTTTCGCCCTATGAACTAAACTTTGTAACTCACAAACCTTCAGTCTATCCTCGTAGGGAATATTCCGCAGACCTGTCATCATCTTGGTCACTTGTGTCTGAATCTTTTCGACCACCTCCTGGTCTTCAATAAACTCAGGTGACCAAATCTGTGTGAAGTAGGCAAGATGTAGCCGAATCATAGCCTTATAAAGAGGGATAATAACTTCCTTATCGTTACTTATCAGTGTGTCTTTCAACATCGAAGTAATTCATTTAGTTTAATCCTTTATCCAAGTGTGAGCAAACAAAGTTTGCGCCTGAAAGTATCTTCAGGACTGGGGTAAGGTGATACAGCACCAGGGCAACTCGTTGCAAAGGTGGAGCAAGCTACCAACACTCCTGTCTCGGTATCTCCTATATAATGCAAAACACATCTCCTTGCGGATATGTCTAATGTTATGCATTAAGGGAAGGCGCAAACTTTGTTTGCTCACACTTGGATAAAGGATTAAACTAAATTTATTACACTCTAACCAAGTGAAAAATAAACTTTCAACATCGAAGTAATTCGTTGAACTACTTTACCAATGTTTCCAATATGAATTTCAACTCTTTGCCCACCATTATTCCCAAGAACCCTAGCCTCATCAATTTTCTGAAAACTATCAATACCGTCAATATGATAAATCGTATGCAACCTATTCAATCTGAAGTGAACATGCATAACCTTACATTTTGCAACAATAAATTGGCCATCATTATCTTTTACCCAGAAAGCCAATTAATTTAAATCATTCTGCAGTATATCTACATCACCTTTATCAACTATTGCTCTCTCAGTTTTGCGTAATCAACAAACAACTGAATATCCCTTCTTAAATATTTCACTGTGTCATTGACACAAATTAAAGAACTGTGGCCCTAGTACCGAACCCTCCAGTAGTCACGATCATTCTCTTGGACTCCACTCCACCATATACTAATCTCTGGTGCCTGTTCGTCAGCCATCCCCTCCCCCCACACCACACCCCATCCATGCTACTAACTTCATATCCGTTCCCATTCTCTCCAGGGTTTGTGATAGTTTCCCAAGTGGTATTCTGTCAAATGCCTTGGCAAAGTCTAGCAGTATCATGGTGTAGCCATTACCTTTATCTAATCGTGCTGTCACCTTATTATAACATGTGAATAGGTTACTAAGACAGGACGTACCCTTTACACAATCATGCTGACCAGTATATAGTATCGCATCATTGTCCACCCACTGTTGTATTTTACCTTTCACCAACTTTTCCAATACTTTAATATCGGTATATTAACTGGTCTGCAGTTTGCTACCTCTGTCTTGGAGCTACCTTTATGCAATGATACTATCTTACCATCTTATTCACTCCAATGCAACTATGCCAGAGCTGAGACCTACATTGAACAACTTCGTCAAAGGCAATGCCAATTTTCTTGCACACTCACGTAGCACACGGCCGGTATGCTATCGAGTCCCACTGCTTTGTTCACATTCATATTTTTAATATGCTTTTCTTATTCTGTTCATGTTGATATGCATCTCTGTAACATCTGTAAAATCATCACCTGGATGAATATCCCTTTGCAAAATAATCACTCAGTAACTCAACTAAGGAATTACCGTGAGTAGGCATAATTAAAAAATTATAATACCGGAATTAACCCACGTAACAGATTATTTATTAGTACTGCATAATTTTCGCCTGAGTATCACAGGCATCTTCAGTGCAAAGCTGATAGAAAAATAACTGACAATTTCAAAAGGCGCAACCTAAGTAGCTAATGTAAGATAACTAAAAAAGATCATTAAATTTCTTAACTTATTAAAAAATAATAATAAAAATAATAAAATAATATAACAAATAAATAAATAAAATAATATATATATATATATATATATATATATATATATATATATATATATATATATATATATATATATATATATATATATATATATATATATATATATTATTTGAAAAAGAAACAATTGAAAAAATCGTTTTTAATTATTTAACAATTGAAAAAAAGTTAGGAAAGATCTTCTGATTTAAAAAGTACTATCTCCCAAATAAGGGGATAGACAAAAGACTATCGGATCTGTTTAAGTTAGGAGAGTGAAGTAAAGTTTCACATGTTTCCTTATAAAGCCGTTCTATCAGGAATCGACATTTGTGAAACAAGACACTTGTCTTGTTCCAATAAACTGTCTGTCTAGTGTTTCGATGGCATGCTCTGCAAGTCCAGACTGTTCAGGTTCAAGGTTTTCAATATAAGACTTGTGTTCTTCTAGCCGAATAAAAGCAGAACATCCTGTTTGTCCAAAATAAGATAACCCACAAGAGCAAGAAATCTTCATGTTGGAGGCTTAATGGAGGAGCAAGGAATCTGTTAGACCTGGGTGATTGAGATGTGGAAGTTTGCCCTTTGGAGAATTGAGAAAGTTGGAGATTTTTCTGATTGGGCAAAGAAGGAATAGGAATACCAAAACCAAAACTACTAAATATTTTTGTTGCCTTCGAAACCTAGCATTTCAATCCTAGTAGAGGATTTCAGCCTGTGGCTACTCGTTTTTTTTTTTTTAATCTCCAGTAAAATCTAGATTTCCTCGACTCAAAAGATTCAGACCAAGCGAGAAGTGAATTCTATTGTTAAACAGAACTAGCTCGCTTCTTCACAGTCAAATTCATTTAAAGTAATCACTACTCTCGATTGTAGGGATCATCAACCTCTTTTTGTATCAAACGTTACTGGTTTTTCCCTCTTTGAGAGGCCAATCTTGGTTTCAACATCACTAATATAAGGTACTTCTACAATGTTATGAACCTATTCTAAAAATTAATTAAAAGTAAATAACCACAAAATGTATTTTAACTATATATTTATTGCAGAATACCAGAGAAAGAATATCTACATTATAACAAAATTGTCTAAAAAATATGAAATAAATGTATTCTTTTTAGAATTTGGAATGATAAAAAATTTGAATTGTGCACCGTTTTTATTAATATAACTTTTATGACTCATAAAAAATGGAAGAGTTTTGGGAAATATAACATCACATGAAGTACTACCAACAAAATTGCTCAATAAGTTTTCAGTAAAATTCTTTTCTATTACTATAAATATTTCATCGAAGAATTTTACTTCGTATCCAAAGAGGCTGGGAAAACCTACAACGCCAGTTTTATATGAAAAGAAATCAAAACATACCATGAATTATTATTTTTTGGTCATCACCAGGAATGTCACAGAAATAAGCTGTGCATCCAAGCATTAAATTTGAAAGATAATGTTTGAAGCAAAAGCAAATGAAACGTCTGAAGAAATAAGAAAAAAAAAACTAAAACTCTGTTAACACCATCTGAACCCTTTTTGTGAAAGTTGCAACAACAATAAAAGTACAGAACTCTGAAATGCAATTTTTAAAGGAATTTCACAGAGACTTATAAGGCAAAACCCAATAAGACATCCTTAGTGTAAACACAAAAGAGCAAGAAAAGAATCCTTTTACTTCTTGATTTCTTTTCACAGCTAGCAACTGTATAAAAATGATCTGATTTCTCAGCTTGGCGGCTATTCACTCTTTTTAAAAACACACGACAACGCAGAAAATATCACCTTAGAAATGAAACTCGTTCAACCGCAAAGTTAGAGGTTTCACGATGAATAACATTCAACATAGACCAATCTACACTTCCTGAAAGTTTCATCAAATGAACAAGAAAAAGATTGTTTTGACTGAAGGATGTCATAAAGTAAATGGAGAATGGCAAGTTGAATCACTATCATGGGACATTCTTTTATATCTTACTTGATTTAAAAAAAAAAAAGAACGACATGCTAAAAAATTTACTTGCTATTGAGAAATTTACTTTTTCAACAGCATTACGAATACTACATAAACAAAAATCACACAGCAAACGTCTTTCGACAACATTTTCCAAACTGCCGTGGTAAAGACTGAATTTCATATGCTGTATTAAGTATCACTAGCATGTAACCGGAAGGTGTGATTTTTGTTGATTTAATAGATCGTATTTTCATAGTCCAGACTATTCTTATTGCCTTTGATTTTTTGGCCGAACAGATGAAAATCATCCATAGATGGCAGTTTTATTACTTCGGTTTTTGGACACATTGCGAAGCTTAAGGGAGTGCTGTCTCTATTAATTTCAGCCATTTTGATGCATATAATGCAAACTATTTTATGTGGGATGAACGTATTGCTTTATACCACATACAATAATTTGTGTATTTCAAATATTTCGATTTTAAATTAAAATGAAAGGTACTTGCAACTGACCTATCCACAGAGAAACTTTCACTTTAAATTGTTAATTGGTTTTGATCCAGACTACACAGAGAAGTAGCTAAAGTAACGTCTGAGTAATTTAATTTAGATCAGTGGGGAATTAATCTCTGCTTTTTTTATTATATTTCATCTATACATCTGTCCTTAACTGACTTTTATGTAGTATTCATAAAATTTACGTTTAAATTTGAAATCTAGAATTATGAGATGAAAATGGTGAATGTAGTTGTATTATTTTCCTTTAATAACCACTACCTGAATAATTATGGAAATAAAAATTTCATAAACCAACGCCATGACATGGCTGTTAATCGTCGCCGTACACTATAATAAATAATTGTTAACTAGAATGTAATTGTATGTGTTCTTCCAGTTAAAGAAGATCGCACTAAACTAAATTTCAGTTAGAGAATTTCAAGACGCTTAACATATTCAAGTGTAGACAGAGATGAAAAGCATATGCTTTTTTTTGCGATGACGTATCTGAATTATTAAATACAAGAGCTTGAAACAAAACACTATGATCTGAAATTATCAGAAAGCTTTCGATCAAAATTATGCAAGCACTATAGTGGCAGGGCTGTCCCTTATTATAAGGAATGCAAGTATATAAATTTTTTATTAGATGCAAACATTTTCGAAACCAAATTGTTCTCTTAAGGAAGAAACAAATTTATGGAAGATATTTTTATGATATTGTTATGTAATATACTATAACATTGGAATATAATTTTACATTTCTTTTGATGAAATGTATTATTTATGCTTTATTAATGTAAATAGCGAATTGGAAAAAAAATGTAGAACGTGCTTATAGCATTTTGTTTTTAAAAAACTTGCATTTTTTACAATCATCTCATATACGAAAAGGTAAAAAATAATGTACAGTAGTGCATGAATGAACGGATTATTAGGAAGAAAGAATATAATATTTTTTACATTTTTTGAAATGTTCCACAAGACAGAGAAAATAGTATTTGACTGAATATGAAACCTGATTTTCAAGCATCTGCCCTTTCCATTCTCGCACGAGACCATTTATATCGCCTTCCGATGAATAAAAAAGCGTTTGAAGGTTCTGCTGCGTTATAATCCTAATTTTTCAAACTGGATGATAAATGTGACATCGTTCTTTCGAATGCGCTATGGTGGAGATGGAAAGCCTAAAAGTTTACACTTAACGGTTAAAAACAACCTTTTACTAGATTGTTTTGTTTGGATTAATTATAGATTAGAGTTTGCAAGGTAAACTCTGGAAAATGTCTTTATGCCTGAAAGCGCAATGAAGTTACAGAGATTTAATTAATGATTTCCCCACGTAAAATGGGATCTAAAGTTTTCAAAGAAAGATTTCGCTTCTCCTGACATCAGAACAAGATTACAAACTAAAATGAGTTTAACATTTTTAAGTAGCGAGGAACTTTTTCATAAGAAGCCGAACCTGTCTCTCATTTTGAAGGACGATGCGATATACGTTTTGGCAGTGGGACTTCCTGGGACGATGCAAACATTTATAAGGAATTTTCAGTCGAGAGCTAATTAGATGGTCTCATACAGTTGAGAGTAGCGTTTTTTCTAACATAAATTGTAAGTGTTATGAGAGTTTGATGAACAGAAAAAAAGTTATTAGAAACTCTTTCCTCGTTTAATCTGCACAACTTTAAGAACCCTATCGTATTCCTTGGACAGCGAAGAGTTCGGTCGTACAAAAGCTAATCTCATCTTATGGAGAAACTGCGACCAAAATGTTCAAACAAAAGTATTTAGAATGCGGTAAAACAGAGATCGAAAATAGCGCAGTGACAGCAGTATCTGCAATGACAATGAGCCTGGCTTATTTGCATGTGTACCAGTTTTATGAGCGTGGAGGAAATGAGGACGTTGACTTAAGATCTCAGGTTACCCAATCCGGATCTATCTGTTTCTTTGACTTGAGAAGGAAGTGAAATGTGAACTTTTTGAGACTTACACAGTCCATATATGTAATGAAAAAATGTTTTGGAGTTCAATTAATCCTGTGAAACAAAAATGTAATGTTTGCATTGCTGGGAAATTAATAGGGATGATTATGTCCTAAAAACACCAATATTAAGAAAATCTAAATATATATGGGCATGGGTAACATATTATGCATTACTTTCGTAATAAGTTTATAAGTTCCATTGTTGTGGAATAAAAATTTGACGACTGTATTCACACACCATGGAAGAAAGGTATTATACCAATGTGATTATGTTTGTGTATAACAAAAGTTGGTTGGGAAAAAAAATTTTAGGTTGAGTCATTTTTAATTACAGTCAAATAGACTATAAGGTCGGGGTATCATCATTTGTTTATCATACGCGCGCGATCTCCTGTTGTTTTTCAGGATTTAAAGATGAAACATCCCGATTTCCGAAAGGGAAATAAATATTCCAGTTGAGGATGAGATTGTCTAACACTCATATATTTGAAAAGTCCTTATGAAGGTTCATTCAAGTTTAGACTTCAAATGAACTCAGAACTTCGAAAAGAATGAAGAAAAAAAAGCATTTTATAACTAGATGTAGTCATAATTATAGAACATTAACGATTCCAGAAATTATGACAAACATATTGCAGAAATGGTGGTTATTCACAAAAATATGCAAAGCAATTTTCCTCTAACCAGCTTTATTATTAGCATTATTAAGTGACATCTGCAGGGAGTCCAAAGACTCATCGAAGGAGGGCACCTACTCCACAACTCTCAGCCTCCACCACTAATTCCACCAACTAGAACGAACAGCAACTTCACCAAAGTCATCTATCGGCAACCACCATTAATCCGGGTCTGGTTCTCACTGATGAGGCCTCAATAAAGGTCGAAACCGGTCTGGGCAGTGGATGTTCCCATTATGCATTGCATTATACACGCCAGAAAAGGGTGTGCTTTGCATTATGGGATACATACTAAGGCAAGTGATATGAAGTCATTAGCATCTATATACAAGTAGCTTAGACGTGAATGAATTTCGCGCGCAAAACTTGTTTTGCTTCCTTGGGAGACAAGGATTAAAATAAGTGTAACATTTCTTGGTTTCTTTAAAAATAAGGTGCCTTATATAATATCACCCTCTCAGGGGACCGTTATATATATATATATATATATGGTGGGGTAGTCCGAATATACTGAATAAGGACTCGTGGACCAACAGGGCCATAAGGGGCAATCATCTTGATTGTAAGGGAAGCGGCACTCCCATGGACCCCTAGCTGGATCTATCCTCTCCTTCTTCTACTTTGAGGAAGACCCACTTACTTTAATCTTTCCTATAAGGGCCTTATCAGCCAACTCTTCTTACTTTCTGCCCCTTGTGCTATTAGAGTACTCGAGGGCCATGGGGTCTTTTCATTTCTGGCCTTACAACTATGTCCTCTCTATAAACCTTACTATATTTCTTCTATAATCTACCCTTTCCCCTTCAATATACCCTATTCCTCCTATGGGTTTAAATTTGGAAGAAGGCGAGTTCAGAAGCCTTAAGGTAGCAGCGCTACCACTGAACTATTCCATCGTCAGGCTAGTCACCTGACATGGAGAACATAACCATACTTGTAAGCTGACAGAAAAAGATAATCGGATTGAATCTATGGGAAACGACCCTGGAATGGAAAAGGGAAAACGAAAATGGAAACGACAAAATATAATACACATAACAAACTGGAATGTAAGAGGAATAGCATATAAAGAAATAAAATTAGACCAGTTATTAAATGAAAGAAATTTTAAAATAGCAGTAATCACTGAAACAAAAAAGAAATTAAAAGGAACTATGAGAACTGAAAATTTTAATGTGATATACAATGGAGTCGACAGAGACCAAAGAGCACAAGCAGGAGTCATGATTTTGATTCATAACTCCCGTTCAAAACAGTTAAAACATTATAAATTATGGAATGAAAGAATAATAGAAGCTAGAATAAAAATAGATAGAGGCTATTTAACAATAATTGGTTTATATGCCCCAAAAGAAGGAAGAGAACAGGATAATATTGATTTTTATAATCAGCTACAAAACATATATAATAAAATAAATAAAAATGATTATATAATTTTAGCAGGAGACTTAAATGCAAGAATTGGAAACACGAAAATTAATAATAATATAGGAATACATGGAGAACACACTCTAAACAGAAATGGTAAAAAATTGATTGACTTTGTAGTTTATAATAACCTAAAAATAATGAATTCCTTCTATAAACATAAAGACATACATAAATATACTTGGGCAGCAAGAGGATGGAAATCAATATTAGATTACTTCATATTAAATGAAAAGACATCAAAATTTTCACTAGATGTTAGAGTTCACAGAGGATATGAAATAAGCAGTGACCACTTCGTTGTTAAAATAAAATTAAGATTACCACCTAAATGGCTACAAGTAACAAAAACAGAAAGAAAAATTGAAACATTTGTTTATAAAACAAGACTATTGAATGACACAAATGTACAATGGCTATATGAACAAAGAATTAACCAGTATCTAGATAAAATAAAACAAAATGAAGAAATAGAAATAGAATGGCTTAATATAAAAACAATACTAAATGCAGCAGCAAATGAAAGCTTAGGAAAGACCAAAAAATTCACTAAAAGAGAAAAACTGAAGATCTGGGATGATACAATCAAAGAAATAATCAAAAAGAAAAAAGAAGCCTATCACAAATGGTTAAGCAGTAAAAGATTAGAAGATGAAATAGAATATAAAAGAATAAGAGCCATAGCTAAAAGAGAAGTCAGAAAAAGACATAGAGAATCATGGAATAAATTTGTTTCTATTTAGAACATGATTTATATAAAATAAGACCCAATGTATATAAGATTTTGAAACACCTAAATGCAGATACCAAAGAAAACATAAAATTAAACACTGAATTGGAATTAGAAGAATTTCTAAATTACTACACAGAACTGTGGACAGACAAATATTTTAAAAAAGACAACTGGCAAACAATTAACGAAATTGAAAAGGAAATAACTGAAGAAGAATTAGAAATCAGCCTGAAAGAAACAAGAAACAGAAAATCACCTGGAGAAGATAAGCTAGGTTCAGAACTATATAAATACGCAGGAACAAGATTCATAGGAAGACTCTTATTATTTTTAAATAAAACTTACTCAACTGGTATCCCCCAGTAGAATGGAAAAAAGCAATTGTGATTCCCATCTTTAAGAAAGGTAATAGAGATGACCCTAAAAACTATAGAGGTATCAGTATACTAAATTAATGTTACAAAATATACAGCAGAATCTTAAATAACAAACTAATGAAATATATCGAAAACTTTATTCTAGAGGTACAAAATGGATTTAGAAAAGGACGATCATGTATAGACCCAGCCTTCTGCCTAAAATTAATAATAGAGAAAAGAAGAGCATATAATTTAGAAACACATATTGCATTTATTGACTTTGAAAAAGCATTTGACAAAGTTAAAAGAAACATATTATTTAACATATTAAAAGAAAGACAAATACCAAATAATATCCTAAAAGCTGTCACAAGTATATATGAAAATAATCAAATACAAATAAGATTAAATCATGAGCTATCATATACAAGAGAGATAAACCAAGGGATCCGACAGGGATGTCCGCTCTCAGCAACTCTTTTTAATATCTACTTAAATGAAATAATAATAAAATGGAGTAAAACTTTACATCAAGGAATTAAACTTTACATCAAGGAATTAAACTTTACATCAAGGAATTAAACTTTCACCTACAGTTAACTTAAACACTCTCCTCTTTGCAGACGACCAAATAATAATTATAAATTCTGAAGATAACTTACAGAAAGCAATTTTAAATCTAAATGAGATATCTAAAGATTATGGTATGATAATATCAACGGAAAAATCAAAAATTATGGCCTTTAAAGGACAAGATCCAGCAAGAACTAAAATAGTATTAGATAACAAGATCTTAGAACAGGTGAATTCATTTAACTACCTAGGATGTATGATCACTTATGAAAATGAAAAAGATATAAACATAAAAATTGCAAAATATTTAAAAATAACAGGAGTAATTAACTCTATATTTAAACCAAACTTAGTTCAAAAACAAACCAGGCTAAAAGTATACAATACATTAGCCCTACCGGTCTTAATGTATGGATGCGAAATCTGGACAATAAAACAAAAAGACAAACAAAGATCAGCAACAGCAGAAATGAAGTTTATGAGAAAAATTGCAAAGTAAACCCTATTTGATCACAAAAGAAACGAAGATATTATGAAAGAATTAAACCAAGAACCAGTAATTGAAAAAATTAAAAAATATAAACATAGATGGACGGAACAGGTTCAAAGAATGAAAACAGAAAGATTACCAAAACAAGCCTTAAAGTACAAGTCATTAGGAAAAAGAAAACCAGGACGTCCTCTTAAACGATTCAACGATGACTTCTAAGGCCGGAACAGGCCTAATAGGCCTAAATCCTTGATACGTATGATGATATAATATCATGTGATACCAAAAATAATTGAAAAAGCTTCAAAATAGAAAAACAAAACGGATAAGTAGTTATTTGTCATTTATCAATTTGCCGTTTTAATCTACCCAGACAATGCACTGACAAATAATAGATTGCAGATCTAGTATCTCCTCAGGTGCTGCTACTTAGCCAGATCAAAATGAGAATGTTTTAATATAATTCCAGTTATACTGTTATGGTCTGAAGTTATTAACCCTCTACTGGAAATAAGTTATACGCTCCCCCTTTATACGCTCTCGAATAAATATCTTCTTAATTTTTATTCGGTAAATTAATTTTTTGTCATTTACATGTGACGGCATAAGCTGTACATAACATCTGTTTACGAAAGTTAATAATATGTGAGATTTTCTGTCAAATCACTAGTGTTGTTTATTATTATTATTATTATTACGTCTGTGCTGTTTTCTTCTTTGGCTCTTTTTATTTAAACGCTGATAATTTCTGTACAGTAATGTCGCATTTCGAATTCCCACAAACGTTGAAAGGACACAAGCAATACTCGACTTTGAACTGGGCTAGTAATTGAACTGTTTTTTTTTTCTTTTTAAAAGCGAAAAAAATTTCACGTTTCTTCCAACTTGTTAGAAAATATGGCTGTAACACGGCACTAGCTTCGGAACATAATTTTTTTTTTTTCTTTCTTCTACTTTTTCTGTTAGCTAAAAGAGAAAGTAATTTCGTTTTTTGTCGTTTTACTGCTAATCGTAAAAAAAGAACGAAAATGCATTTACTCAACAGTTTCATGGATGGATGCTCTACATGGTCTTTTTTAGATCTTCGACTAAGGAAATCATTGAATAATGTTTGACTGCATATTTTTTTCAAATTCGTTGTTCAAATTGTTTCAAAATTCGTTGTTTGGAAATACAGGAAAATCATTGTTGTGTAAACGTATTCGCTGTGTAAAGAGTTCTTTAATTTACAATATGAAACGACCTCAGCTAATTTCATCATGCAAAACACACAAAGAAACTGGTTAACACACCTTCCTTTCGGAATTTTCTTCTGGGTCTCATATCATTACTTCATCTTAATGTCTTCAGTAACATTTATCATATATTCGTAGTTCTTGAAGAGATTTTCCGGAAATTACAATTATTTTAAATCATCTAGCTTTCTTTACCACATATGAAATATAATTGTTGCACTTAGATACAAGGTTCATATAAAGAGTTCTCAAGCCAATACGCCAGTAAATGTAGTCTTCTCAAAGCTTTCAATTCCAAAAACAGATCTAATAGTCTATTGTTACTAAACCATTCTTTATGTACAAAACTAAAAAAATAATTATGTATTTTAATTTTTTTTTCACTTAAAACACTAAATAAAAGCTACCTGAAACGCGGCGATGTTAATTCAAACATAAAAAAATGGAAAACAATTGAAATTTTCTCGAGGTAAGCAGTCTTTTGAAATACAATATGACAGGAAAGAATATTATTGACATGAAGTAAAACATTGCTTATTGGAGTGGTTTAAAATGGTGTCTAGAAAGAACAATTACGTGTTTTTTTTTTATTTATTAGTTTGATACACTATATGAAATGTGTATGAGTTACCTGCTTTTCGTGCGAGGTTTTTATACATGATTTCTATAAAAACCTATATAAATCATTTCTATAAAAATGACTTATTACTTAAATTTTATTTACTTAAATTTTTAATTAGTCCTAAGTGTATTTGTAATTTTGTAATTTGTAATTTCTTCTCTCTCTCTCTCTCTCTCGCCATTCAAAAGTGAACCTATAGGAAAGAAAGTGTGCCTGCATACGTCCAGTTTTAAACAAGACATACTTGTGAAAGAAGAGTAGTGTTCCATGTTTAGTCTTTTTGAACCAATCCAATCGAAGGGCAACCCACATACGTAACATCTATTTTGTGATCCCAGTGTAATCTTTATATCGCATTCAGTGATTGTGGTCGGATGAAATTATTGCGGCAGATATAACTAAGCCTATGATCAATACTGCGTATATTCTTCTGGCGAGTTTCTCTTATTCTGAATAAAAACCAATCCACCTTCATATAAGATACCTGAACTCAGTTTGGGTTGAAATGACCCTATAAAGTTTCCTCAAGTCCTACAAGTTCGAATTCGGGTCTCTCCAACCAGAGGACATATTTTAGTGAGTCTTATATGACGCTATACTTTAAGAAAAAAAAAAGGTGGCCTCACCCACATATTATGATTAAAAGCTCTGCTCTTATTGCTTTATGCAGCTGCAAGCGGAAATTTCTATTTCGCGGACTACATCTTGCCAGACCCCCCCCTTTATTTATATTTCAGCTAATGAATGCCCTTTAGATAACATGGATCAAAATGAGTACGTCCTACTAAAGAATTTATCAGGATTTTAGCGTATTAATTACTTTCGAATATTTCAGATATTACGCAATTATTGTCATCATGATTGCTGCAGATTTTCATGCATTTTCTGCATATTAACAACAGTCCTCTCGTAGGTTTGTATTTAACTATAATATCGTATTTTGAGTTAAGGTAGATACATGAATATATAATTACAGCTACTGAAAAAGTAGCATAATAACTGCATACATATCTTAGGGTTACTTAAATAGAAAAATTATGGTTTGTTCATCATCAGGAATCAGATCGCCTTCATCTGAGAAGGCTTGTACGAACAAGCAGAACTTCCTGTGTGCAGCAATTAACAAACGTATTTAATGAAGGCTATTTTCGACCCATATCTCACTGAACTATGCACAGGGAATTGAAGAGGATCTGTATTGGCACTCGCTTGCCTATACGGAAACCACTGTATTAAATAAAATTTCTAATTCAGTGGCCCGTATATTTAGTTATTACGAAATTAATGATGAAAGAAATGTCTCTATGCTAAATTTTATGAACAAATAAGCAATATGTAAACAACTGCAGTCAACCAGGAAACTAAGCATATAGAAATAACGAAAAGAAGGAAATTCAACCTAGCATAGCTTCTGAAAAAGGAAACGGAACATTATGAACACAATCATGGTTATAGATTGATTTAGACAGAGTAAGTGACATTTCCTGTTAGATGTATAATCGAGATAGAATGGGAGTCGGTCTACCTAAAACTACCGTTCAGTCAGGAATTCAGCTAAAAGAGAAATATAGATTCGAAGGTAAAGTCATTGCTCTGGACACACATTATTATTTCAGAAAAAAACAAAAAACAAAATCATTTTGAATACTGAATGAATCACTCATTATAAAGATTAAGTTTTCAACAGTAGGCTTAACTATACTTGCTTCCATACGAATGCTGAATTTTATAGGTAAATGTTTTTAAAAGAAGTATCAATAATAACCCATGATAGTTTTTCTCCTACTCTAATAGCTTTATATCTTGGTTTTATTCTTTGTAACTCCTTCTTGGAAAATGATTAAGAGCTTGTCTTCACTTTTACTCATCGCTATTATTTAAGTTAACCTTTTACTAATTAATTAAACACAACAGTGATAAGAATACGGCAGATAAATGCGACCCTCTTAAGATCCATAACTGGTATTATATTTCTGAATTCGTGTGAGTTCCATACGGTTTCTGAGATGAAATCCCGAGTTCCGAAGAATTACCTAATTTAAATGTTATGGGTTGTTCATCATCCGGAACGAGATCCCCGTCATCTGAGAAGGCTTGTACGAGCAAGCAGAACTTGTTGATTTATATATATACAAATACCAGTTACTTTTGTCAGTGAGTGGAATAGAGTATATAAGGTCATTGTTTTTCTAGTCTACTGCCATGGAATTCACCATGAGGTAGCGCAGCTACATAATTTAATATTTTCCATATAATTTGATATTTCATGATATGACACTTATTTGTATCGTAATGTGGCAACAGACATTAAGAAATATTTAACTCTATTAACTTGTATTCAAGGTTGCAAACATACCAGTTTGGAAACGATATCTCCAGGGAGTAAATAGCGTTATTCAATTTTTATTGCATATCCGCAACGGAAATTCGTTGTCAAATGCTCAATGTTTACAGTGAAAAATGTAATGAACCATGGAAACCGTGAGAAAAATGCTACAGACAGTTCAACGATTGGATACTAGATTTTTACGGTTACTTTCGTAGTGGGAGACGTCCACACACATCACAGAATTTACCAATGCACAGGTTATTAAAACGATGTCTGTAAAAATAAGAGTCATTTTATGGCATACGTCGCTAAGCTAGAAACTAGCTGTATATGCTACTCGTATTTATGACAGCAGGCATACCAAAAAAGATTTTTTGCCTTGTGTGCTGAAGAAGTTGACGGAGGATCATAAATATGAAATATAAACTTATACATAGAAAAATATAAAGTGCGTTTTTTATTGTATAAAAAAATATTGAAAGCTCCTTTAAAATATAAAGTTTGTAAAAATACATTACATTTGTAGTGCTCTCTCTGGTGGTTAATTAATTTGATATTTAATTATATTTAATTATATTATTATTATTATTATTATCTGAGACCTCCAGGGAGTCAAGGACTCATCGAGTGAAGCTGTAAATTACCCAACCCAGCTATCATACCTTCCCTTAAATTCATTTACACTGGATGCACTCACTACCCTTAAGGGCAGATTATTCCACTCATTCACTGCTCTGTGGGAGAAAAACCTAGCTCTTATCCCTTTCTTGACTGAGAACAACCTTGACTTCCATGGATGCCTCCATGTTCTCTCACCGTCTTCCAAATAACGAAACATTTCATCATTTCAAATGCTATAACACCCATTCAAAAGTTTATAGACCTCCATCATATCACCCCTGTATGCGAGTATGAGTCTGTAATCCTCATACTCGCAATGTGTCCTCATAATCTAAATCCCATAATCCGAATATAATCTTTGTAACTCTTCTTTGCAACATTTCCACAGCTTCTTTATCCCCTTGAAACCGTGGAGACCAAATCTGCGCACAGTAATCCAAGTGTGGTCGTATCAAAGCCTTATAAAGAGGAAAATTACCTCCTTATCCTTACCTGTCAAGGTACGCTTCATCATAGAAATTATCCTCTGAGTTGTAATTGCAACTTTTGCTATGTGAACTTTGAACTTTAAATTCTTATCCATCAATACACCAAGATCCCTTCCCTCTTCAGTTTCTTGTAGCATAACTGCGCTAATATAATATAACGCTGGAACTCTAATCACGCCAAAGTGCACAATTTTACACTTACTAACATTAAATTGACAGCCATTTTAGTTTGCCTAGATTTTCAGTCTATACAAATCATTTTTTAATTACTGAATATTCAGTAGCATCGCTGATTGCCCTGCCTATTTTCGCATCATCAGAAATCAATTGCAAATCTGATGATAGATCCTGTTTGAAGTCATTAATGTATAGATTGAACAATAATGGCCCACGGACTGAACCATGAGGTACACCACTGGTTATCTTAAATCTGATAGATTCACACCCACTGTATACCACTTTTTGATATCTGTCTGTTAACCATTCCCTTATCCAAGCCAACTGATTATGTTCCATTCCCATATTCTCCAGTTTACGCAACAGCCTATCATGTGGTATCCTATCAAATGCCTTTGAAAAATTCAACATTATCATAGTGTATCCATTTCCGTTATCCAAATTGGCCCTAACATTGTTATAAAATATGAGCAAATTGCTAAAACATGACCTTTCTTTAGTAAACCCATGTTATTCCCTACAAGAGTATAGAATGATTGTCTACCCATTTCTGTGTGCGAGTTCTTATTAACTTCTCTAAAATCTTCACTATCACACCATAAATACTAATAGGTCGGTAGTTAGACACATTAGGTTTTGCACCACCCTTGTGCAATGGAACTATATTACATTCCTTCCATTCCTGTGGTATCATTCCTGAGCTGAGACTCAAGTTATATAAATGTGTGAAAGGCCTGGCCATTTCAGCTGAACATTCTTTTAACAAACGGGCAGATATTCCATCTGTCCCTATTGACAAATTCTTATCCAGGTTATTCAAAAGCTCTTCAATCTCATTTTCCTGAACCACTAACTCTTTATCCAACGTAGCAGTAGCACTGTGCACATACTATATAAAACTGGTTGATATATCTTAGCAAAGTGAGCACTCATTAACTGAACAATCTTCTTAGCTTCCGACACTCGTGTACCATCTGTATTCAATAAAGTTATTCTTCCACATTCATGCTTTCTTTTGCTTGCGGCATAAAGATAAAATTCTTTTGGATTGCATGGCCAATTTTTCTTTTCATAAAAAGAAATTGGCCATGCAAGCTAAAGGTTTTAGCTTTTCTCACAATACTCGTTACTTTTCTGGCCTGGGTTTTATATACAGCAAAAAATTATTTTAATCAGTGTGATTAATTAATTCTCAGCATCCAATAAGTTAGGTAGATAGCTAGGATAGCCATAAACAAATAGGAGGTGTTCAGAGCCCTGTACCCAAAAATGTATTGGACGAATTTCAACCAAACATGGTGTGAGTATACTCTGGAACTTGGGGTTTTATTTACACAAGATAAAAACAGTACAAACGTCTGCGACCAGGGGGCATTTAGCGCAATATGCACGTGGTTTCTTATTATTTAAACAGTAATGGCTAGAAGAGACAAAACAAATCAATTTTCATGTTCGTATAACTTACAGATGTAGTTCAATATGTCCTGCGTTCAGATGTGATGAGAATTGCATTTGTGAATGGCATTTTCTAGAGCTGAATGCAACTGATCTGCATTGATCAGTTGCATTCAGCAACTGATCAATGCAGATCAGTTGCATTGATCAGTCGATCTATTGATCAACTATCAGTTGATAGTTGATCAATGATCTATCTGCTTATTTGATTCTATTTCAAGGGTAAACTGGATTCTTGGATGAAGTGAATTTAACTTAGTGAGAAACTGTTGAAATTCATCAGAAGAGCCATTCCAAATAGCAAAAATGTCATCGACATGTCTGAACCAATGAGTAGGTCTGGGAGAAATGTTGTCAAGGATACGTTTTTCGAAATGTTCCATAAAGAAGTTGGAGATAGCAGGAGAAAGAGGATTGTCCATTGCTGTTCCTTCAATTTGTTGATACAACTTATTTTTAAAGGAAAAATAGCCAGAATGTATTACAAAATCAAATATTTTTACAATGTATAAATTAGTAAATTAGTATTGGTAAATGTCTATTAGTAAAATCATTTTACTAAGATTTGTTATTGGCATTGGTCCTCTTCTCTTATCCTTCAAACGCCGGAATTCTCGAAAAGCAGCAATAGCGTTACCGCGTTGATAGTAAAGCTTGACTAGCAACGCACGTTTCGGTAAGTGAGATTGATAGCACTTCAGTCTTATGAGAATGACATAAATCCGTTTCGTTTTCCTCAAACAGTTAGATTATATAAATATCACGCGATTCTTGCGCGAATTGTGAACTGGTGGCAGAAGCTTGTATTTATTAGCTTTTCTTTTTATGTTAATCAAAACCACATGTTCCAGAGTGTACTTACACCAAGTTTGGTTGAATTTCGTCAGGGCTTTTTACACCTCCTCTTTAATTATGGCCACCCGTGTTCAACGTGTCGGGCGTCATTTGTCTGTCGACACGTTAAACACGTTAATTAACCGAGCATCGAGGGAGTAAATTTCGATTTCCATGTTATGATCACAGTATGCAAGATTTCCCACATTACTGGAACCAACATGCAGCATTATTTTCAGTGGTGCCCAGTTGGACAAAGCTAGCTCGGCAAGCTTTGTTATGAAGCGACGAGTTACGTTACACCCTCTACCGAGCAGACGGCAGATGGACAGGTGTGGCAGATGTGTGGTGAACACCTTTTAACACAGTGCATAACCCCACTATGAAATTCGAAGGTGGTCCTGTTTTTCCTGGTTTAACCTGGAACCTCTGTGTTTGGTGCCACGAACATTGAACTGCATGATATGATATATCTGAACATAATGGCCAGTGCAGTGCACTGACGATTGTCTCTTTAAGCAAGATGTTGCGCCATGCAAGATTAACAGTTACAGCAAGATTAACAGATTAACAGATTAACAGTAACAGTTACAGCAGCAGCCATAAGGCTGCTGCTGTAACTACATGATTTGTGGTCATAAATGCTAACACTTCACTGTTCTTCACAGAGTTCTTATCTCAACCTTACTGCACATCTATGGGATGAACTGAAGCGTTGAGTGAGGAGAAGGGTCTTTCATCCCACAAAATGCAGGAACATGTTCGAGAAAGTAAATTTTTAAACCTGCAACTCTAAAGGAAAACTACACACATCTTACAGATGAGTGAGAAAGTTAATGCTTTTTGGAATTATGGAACAAAAAGGTAAAGCAACAAAAATTAGAAATATTTGTGCATGTGCATGAATTTATCAAATCTACAAGGCAGAAGAGCAACATCAAAGTTTTATTTGCAGCTATTGAAAATAATTTTAAAATGTTGACGAAGAATTTTAGAAACTATTTTATAACCGACGACAACATAATGTCAATGTAGTAGTGGGTCAGAAACCCGTTTTAAATTACCCCTGAAGGTTTCTCAATTGAAGAGTAGGAACAACTTATAGACTTCACGTGAAGAGGCGAAATCAAAAGATAATTTGCATCTAAATCGCTGTTTGAATTTTGGGACGGTGTTGATTATGAATTTTCTGCTTTAAAGTTAAGAGCTTTTCGTTTTGCCATTTCCAACATCTTATCTTTTTGAAATCGGGTTTTCTGCAGTACAGCCTTAAAAACAAAATACAGATCTCAGTTAAATATAGAAAGAGAACTAAGAGAGTGTCAATTTCCAAAATATCATCATCATGTGAAAGGTTTGTTCCGCAGCACAGGCTCAAGGAAGTAATTAATTTCTAGATTCATTGTTATTGTTTAGTTTTAATTATTTCGTCGGTATATTTTGCAATAGTGATATGTCCCTGTAAGCGTAACTAGTTTACTCAATACAGCGGATTTTATGTTTCATTTTATTTTCAGAGTGAATTTTATGTATTTGTTTTTATATTGTTTTGTGTTAATAAATTGTTTCATTAAATGCATTTGTTTCAATAAAGTAGTTTCTCAGTTTTTCGTTTGATTCCACTTACTTCTCACGCCCCCAAGGGGGAGCGCCCCATATGTTGAGAATCATTGCTGTAGGCTCTTTTCTTAATTGCTTATTCGTATTCACTTATGATTACCTAGATTTCCCTACCACTCTTCCGAAAATTTTGCAATCCCCTTGTAGTTAGCTTTCTCAGTTTTGTTGTGCGCTTTTAAGATTGGTAGTGTGTGGAAAGGACATCACATTTCTATCCGTCGTTAATAATGTTGCTTATAGTTGATTTTAGGTGATGTGGCGGCCGGGCCAATTATCAATGTCCAAAACCGGCAACAGATGGTATGATAACACTTCTCGACCTGTTATCAGATGTTCTCCTTATGATAACATAGGAAATATGCACTTTTCCACGTGCCATCGACAGTATAATGGGGCATAGCAGATTTTTGCGTGTGTGTATGTATGTATGTAAGCTTTCGCCCTGGAATTTTCATACAATGACAGATTGTATTGCTGTCGACTCACGAATCGCTTAATGAAAGTTGGGTACTGCCTACGCTGTTTTAATAGAAACCTTTAACATCATCATTGCCATAATCCAAGCACTCAATTAAATCAGAAAATTAATGAATTTTTTCTCTATTAAAATGAAAGAATTTTATTTATTTCTATTGTAGAAATTTTTTACCTTTCCTATACTAACTGACAGAGATAATATAAGTTTGCAGATGGAATATTTCAGCTTGGCACTCGGATCAGGCAATTTTGTGCCAGCAATAATCCTCGTCTGAAAAATAAACTTTTATACTTGATGGAATTTTCGTATTTTGTAATATATAAACTAATAAAATGTTTTTAATTTGCCATTTTGTTTATGCATCATACTAAATGAAGATATTTTGAATATTGGAAACTAGGTAATTGCAAGAATGGCATAGTATTCACTCTTTAGTAAGAAAAGCAAATTTCTCTTTACGAAAGGGATGGTTTCGAATCCAGTCTGAATGCCAGGAGATTTATGGGTGCTTTACAGTCGAAAGTGAGTAAGCTGCTGTAATACGGAGGAGGAGAAAGAGTCAATCACATTTTACCTTTCAAGAAAACAACTTTGTTTTATCCAGCGAAACAGACAAGCACGCACGCACGCACGCACACACACACACACACACACACACACACACACACACACACACACACACACACACACACACACACACACACACACAAATTAATATACTTAAAATATTGGTTTTCTAGCCTTAGGTTCTTCGGTTGTAATTCTAACTGACCTCATCCAACTTAGGCATTTCTAATAAAGCTAAAATATCCATTTAAAATACACACATCATGTCACTGTCAAATTTTACCCTTTGCTCTGCATTTATAATGAGGGAATTATTCTAAAATATTTGATTTTAAATAATATCACCTTTAGAAATCTTGAACTGATTTACGTTATTTTGAAGAGCACATCTTTATTGGTTTTCTACCATGGATGATGATAAATTTCCAAAAACATAACTCTTCCGTTTCAAATATCATTTTAACGAAATTATATGGAATATTTTATGCAATACTTTAACGCTATATTAGGAATATTTTATTCTCCATATATATGTTAACATCCCACTCCAAAAATCACAATTCATCCATATTTATAAGCATTTCCTAAAGAAAGTGTGGCAATCTGCAATATTTCATGATATGAAGTGAGTTTGCGGGTCCATGGATTTTTCTAGAATATTTCTGCGTCGTATTATGCAAAATAGCCTCCGAGGAATTAAGTAACTAATAACATAATGAGAGTTTATCGTTCCGGACTGAATATTCGAAACCATAAAGTTTGTAACCGAGTTATATATTTTTGTTCCCTCAATATACTGAAAAAATTTAAAATAGTATAGCAAATAAAATTCTAGCAAATAAGATTACTCGTTGAGTTCGAACTGCTAATTTAAAAATCCTTGAACTCACAATGAAAACACATTTTTTTTTAATTGAGTGAAGTTTTTCTGAAAAAATCAGAACGGATTCCTCAAAAACAACAACAGCTATTTTCATAGACGTATGGAAGGCATTTGAATTTTATTGATCATGCTGTACTATTAAAAAACCTTGCACACTGTCGGAATTAGGCAGATGTGTCACCTATGGCTTCAAACTTATTTCGTAAATAAACATGTCGCAAGAGTTCAAATAAAAGACACCTTGAGCGAATACCACTTCATCAAACATGGAGTTCCTGAAGGCTCGCTCTAGGACCTATTTTATTTCTGATCTACATAAACAACTTCTGTTCAGTAAAATTGAAAGGGAATCGAATTAGCTTTGCTGATGATACGGCAATAGTCTTCTCATCCAGCCACATGCCAACCGTAAAACGCAATTTGCAATCTGACTTATTAAGCTTACATAGGTAGTTCAGAGAAAACAAAAGCAAAAAAAAAAACACAGTAATATTTTTACGTGATTCCCACTCAGAAAAAGGAACGGCTTATTGTGTATTAGTACCGTGAACTGGTTAAGGATTTTTCTATTTCTTAAATTAATTTTTATAATTTTTATTTATATAGTAGTCGGGAAATCCTACTATAGAGAACAAACATGAACATTTTAAGCCACATCAGGTCTCCAAAAAGCAGGGGTGGTGTTCACACTCCAGAGGATGAAATTAATATTCCACCTAAAGGCAATTACAAACATTCATGCCCACGGCTGGATTCAAAACTACGACCTATTGGTGGAGAGTGGTATGCTAACCACTAGACCAACCAGGCCGGTATGCATATGATTTGAACAGAAGAGTAGGAAGCAATCACGCGAATATAATATCATATCCTGCAACCCAGAAGTGACTGCAGTTGCGAAATTATTCAGAGTGACTGCACCTATGAGTATCTGAGCGACACATGGAAAATGGAAAATCCATATACAAGCAGTTAAAAAAATGCTGAGGTGCACAGTATATAGAATATATAATATTAAACGTATAATATCTCATAAATTTTTGACTGGATATAATGCAATGGAATACTCAAAAATTCGGAATGGAATTTGTAGCCTCTCATCCATTAGAGCCTTCTCTTATGTATGAGAGAGGGTAAGGAACGGGAATATAACAAACAAAATAGTTATTTATATATTTTATTGACATCCACACACATCCACAAGTCCACTGATGGATTATTCCTGCAATAATGCTAGATAGAAAACAACTAATAACTATAATATTGTTATTATAATCATTTACAATTACACCCGATTATAGCTGCATTGTGGTGATCTGTCCAATATCCCAAGACCAGAATCCTCCTGTCTGTCAGACGTAAACCTGTCAATGTAATCCAGTTTATCACTTAATGCACATTTCTTTTTCTGTTTCTAACTGTTTAAATATTCGTACCTTCTTAGTCTAAGTGTCTTCCAACCATATATGTATCTTTATCTAGAAGCCATTTATTAAACGGCTTCTAGATAAAATATCGCATTTGAGTTTAACAATATACGCCAAGCTTAATTAAATGTATCGAAGTGAGGCTTAAAGTGTTAAAATTATATGCCATTCATGGCAGCTCCATTAAACAAAAAGTCTCTTTTCATCATTGCTTATCTCTGGAGCACTGTGACTTAAATAATGAATGAGTATTTACGTACTCGATAAAAGTTTAAATACCATCGGTAGATTCAAGAATTTCATGAATAATTTAAATGTATCGATGTCTAACGTAAGCATCATGGAACTATGTTTTGTAGAAATGAAATTCTTTTTTGCTAACAGGTGGGCCAAAAATAGAATCTCATGTGACCATTGTTAACATCATGATTAAAATCAAAAAAGAAGTCCCACGAAGAGCGATTTCTTTATTGAAAATGTAGTAAAAAAAATTAAAAACGTCAGCATCCTATTTGCATTTTTATTACCCTCGTGATTCAATGTAGTTTTAAGTGAATGGTGTTGCTGAATATTTTATTATTGTAAGGTTGATTCAAAATATCCTTTCTTCTTTCATTGTTTCCTTTAAATAAATATTGGACAGAATGTTTCGATTTTTCTAGACGCACGTTCAGCTAATCTCTGAAGTTATCTTCGTCTATTCTAGGTACTAGAGAGAAGAATTTCACCCTTATCCATTTGGTAGGGATTTTAAGATTTTTATATCGCAAGTTTCATTTTATTTCTTTGCTTTTTGAATATTCCCGTCTCTTGCTTGATATTACCGAGAGCAAGAATGACAAGGTAGATACGAGTACGTTAGGTCCTAAAAGAGGGTCGATCTAGTTTGAAACTATATTTATTGAATTATTTGACGTAGAGGTATTGATCTTTCAGAGATCTTTCCTTCACTAAAGGGAGATACAAGCAGGCAAAAATGTAGACTAACAGAGTAAAATGGACATATTTCGTCAGTGATGAAAATATTTATCATTTATTGCAAGCACCAGGAAGTTCCATCTACTGTGTCGTTGTTCCAAATATTATAAGATTAAGGAAGACGTTTTCCGCAATATCATGATACACTTTAGATTATCATGATTATGGAAACACATTAGTTTTGTTTTAATGAGGTTATAAGGGTCTTAGGTAGATATGGATTCTCCATTGTTTCCAACTGCAATTGATTCAAATCTTAATTATCAGATACCATACTGTATGACTTGGTGCAATGTTTATCATGACTATGTGCAATGAACTGTATTTACAGTTAGGATCATATACAGGATGTTCGGGATAAATTTGACATATTTATAATTAATTATATTTTTCCGTAAGTTACATGTATTAACACACTTCTCTTCATTTAAAAGTTTGGACCCTTCTTCATTCATATACAAGATGTCAGAAAGGATGGATAGCTGGAACCCACCTGAATCATGGAAGAGAATAACTTGTATCATGATGATTCGTGCCCGCCATCAAAATAAGGATATTACGACTGCTGCCCAATGCTCCCTGAATACAGTAAAAACAATCAGGCATGAACTAGAGACTTGCAATGGTGACTACGAGGATGTAGCAAGAAGAAAGATCCCTAGCAGACGATCTGATTGCGTTCGTACAGCAGAATTCCTCGCAAATCTGCAGGAACAGGTGTTGAAGAACCCTGGCATTGGAATTCGGGCTTTGTTCGTGGAGTTGCTAACTGTAGTCAAGCCCTGGATAACAAGGGTAGCCAATGGTAGGCCGTATGTATGGCAGCAGGATTCGGCCCCTTGCCACACCTCTGGGAAAAGTCAAAAATGGTTGTCTGAAAATTTCTACGACTTCACCAGTCCAAATGTTTGGCCTCCAAACTCCCCAGACCTTAACCCCATGGATTATTTTGTATGGGGCGCAGTTGAAAAAGACACCAATCGCACTTCCAGTAATACAAAAGCCCAGTTAATGGATAAAATTAAAACAGTTTTTGCGGCCCTTCCCAGGGAGACTGTAGCATCAGCTTGTTCGAGGTTCCGAAGCAGAATTGAAGCTGTGATCGATGCTAATGGTGGTTATTTTGAGTAAATCTTGTTGATAGTATTGTAATTAACTCTGCCTGTAATGTTTTTTTGTCAATTCATTAAATTTAATAGATACAAAGAAGATTTTCTTTTTCCTTACGAAACTGTCAAATTTATCCCGAACACCCTGTATAACTCTGAAGAAATATTTTGATTGTTCAGCGCACAAATATTATGTTTTTAATTTTTTATATTTTAATAAATTTTTAAGAAATTATACATTTATTATCTTATATAAGAAACTGATTAAGCACTATCTGAGAATAGGTGAAATCCTCGTTTTATAATTCCACGTAGTAAAAAAAAAATCAAAATCGATTTTGGTTTTCAAGAAGAATAATTTTATCAATCCTTCATTCCACGAGACTTACTAATGTTTGACTGATTGTTCAAGTCGCGGATACATTTTAATTGGTTATATTTCATCTTTACTTCATCCAATGTTTAACGCATTAACATGACTTTAAAATGTAAAGTGATATGATTGATTAACGAACATTTCTGATAATCCTTTGTGTTTCTGCATCGTGTCAGAAAAAAATAAAAATAAAACAACTGAACTAATCAACTAAGTTTTGTATTTACATTTTCCCTAATTAAATATGGCCACCTTTTTTGTTAATTTTTTAACATACACTTTATGTGAGTCGTTGAATGTTTACACACCAATGTCATTTCCTAAAGATTAAAAATTATTACATTTACACACAGAAATATTTAAAAATTTAGAAAAAGTGCATCAAACAAAACTCATTTTCTCTCTTTTCTTCATTTTCAATTCACCATGGTAGAATTTATTCCGAAAATTATTATCAATGATACTTATTATATTTGTAAGTAATAATTATTTTATAACTATAATTATGAGTAATTTAAATTAATGGCAAACCTTTGAAGTGTTCCATATCATAAGTCTACGCCACGTCTAATCAGTCATTTTAGGGATTGAAAAGAATTTCAGTCTGCAGTCAAAACAAAGTGATGCACTAAGAATGTCTTCATATGGTATTACAGTCGATTGTAAACTGGAACTCTTCGAAATGGAAAACTCAAAGAACTTGTTTCCACAAGACAAACGTCTTGTGGAAACGTTTGTCTTGCGGAAACTTAACGGATACATCTGTGTCCTTAAGTACTGTATTGCTAAATAAGTTTGGAATAGCTGCAATCTAATCCATGTTTATCATTGAGTAAATTTTCATTCACGTAAAAGCTAGCAAACTATTAGTGTATTGTTTTTAGCTATCGATCTTGATAATTCAAATGTGGATGAATTTAGTTTATATGTCATTTTCAACTTCATTCCATGATTGAAGTTAATCATAATATCACGGTCGAGGAAGATGAGATGACCATTATTTTAGCAATGAAATGATACACATAAATTCATTGCGTTTGAATCGAACCACATTTGGCAGCCTTGAATGTTTGCTTTATGCTGTTATTGGAAGTGCACTGATGATACTAAAATACAATACCAGAATTAAGAGAAATTACGAACAATTCTACAAACACCTATTACAAGCTGAAAATTCAATTAGTATTATACTTAAATTTAAAAAAAAAAGTCAAACACATGTACGGGTAATTTGAATTCAATGTCATCTCCTATTATCTTTCACTGTACCATGAGCATGATTTAGTAAGAACGCATAAGATACATTACAGTATTCAAATTATGAGATCATTGTGATCATTATGAGTCATAAAACATAAGAATACTTCTTGACACAAACCAACCTCACCAATAAAAACTAACCTAACATTTGATTAATAGGAGACCGAATTGCATTTACGAACCCTTTTCAAACCGTAGTACAAAACTTCATGAGAGGGGCCAAACTTCTCTTATAGACGGTAAGTTAGTAGAACCTATACTTTGTAGACTCAACTCCATAGTGAATGGAGTTGAGTCTACAAAGAACTACACTATGATGATAAAAGTATTTGGACGCCCTAGTTGTCGTCGAAAATGCGTTTTAATCACATTTCTGGTACCGAGAGCTTGCTTTGTACTATCTTTGAGAGTACCACCTTTGGCCTGATTGACAGCAACTGCATTTCAGGGCATGCTTGCAATGAATTTCTGCAAGGTGGCAATAGATATATTCTTCCATTCCTCACGCAAATCTTTTCCCATTGCTGCTGACGGCCGCTGTGTTCTGGAGAGAATTCGTTCCAAAGATGTTCGATGGAGTTGATGCCTGGACCTCTGGACTAGCCAGTCGACATTCTTTTGTGGAAGCCAGTCTTGGACACCCAGTGCAGTATGACATGGAAAATTATGGTGCTGAAACATGCAAGGATCAATGCTGAAGTACAGAATGATTATAATTAAGATTCATATTTCGAAAGGCTGTAACTTAATAATTACTCAGTGGAACGATTTAATATTTAACATGATAATATGTGAGACAATGGAATTTTATTTTGCGGAAAAACGAACGTCAGTTCTAAATGTTACCACTAGAGCGATACGGGAATCTGCATTATGGTAGTGGGTACTTCAAACAGTCACAAAAGATAAGGTAGACACTGCGCTTTGTGTGGTTACACAACAGCATGTTCTGATATGCAGATATGCAGTCCTCTGTTGTAGGCAACGTGCTGAAATCGCCAAATTTTATGTGCTTGACCACAGAACGTAGACTTTCACTCGAAATGTTGCGGATATGTCATGTAATGCTGGTCTTCAGGTCCATTAAGTTAGCTATGTGTCAACGATAGATAGCGTCTTTGAGATGTCTCCACAGCCGAAAGTCGTAAGGGTTCAGATCCGGCGAGCGCGCTGGCCACGTTGTGCAAAAATAGCAGCTAATGATACTGTCCTTGGTCAAATGTGTCTGAAGCAACTCCTTGGCAGGGTGGCGATGTGAGGAAGGTCACCGTGCTGCATAAAAACTGTTGAATCCAAGCACTGACGCTATTGAAGTGTTGCAATCACGTGATTCGCTAAGAGAGATGCCTATCGCTGGCCATTAACAGTACAGGTAATGAGACCAGTAGGAGCAAGTTCCCCAAAAAAAGAAATGTAATATCACACTAAATGGTGACTTTCAGGGAATGAAGAGGGATGTGTTACCCGACCTGTGGGGTTTGAGGTTGCCCGAATTCTGAGTTGTGCGTATTCAAAATACCATCCAGATGGAAGTGAGCTTCGTCAGTCCAAAACATGGCCAGTCGCTGTGCATTGCAGGACAAATGTTTATACTGCACACTAGTCAGGATTATCCAGTTGTTCAATGTGCGAAATCTTGCATGAATAACAGCGTGCAGAATTTGCCTTACGACTTTGTGAGCCGTGCTTATGGGTTTGTCTAAACATCCTACAATACGGATGCACGGTTGTTTTCTACGACATTTGCCATCCTTTGTTCTTCTAAAGGTCTTTCTTCCTTTACTTACTCCACTAACTGCCTGCTGTTCGATGGGCTGTGTCCTCTGCACGATTTGACATGTTGAAATTTCCTGATCATATTGCATAAACCATTTGCACTCACAGGACCCATTTTTAATCCTTTTAATATTCTGAACTTTCGCAATACTGTCAAGGCATGGTGTTATTTTGGTAAAACAACTTCACGAGAAGTGCGCGACCTTCGGTAATGGTGGCATTATGCTTTAACAGGTTGTCTGCTCACAAGCAATGAATTGCCCATTACGCAGCTATTTGCTTTTATAGACGCTTCTTTCGAAGCATGCGTAAGTGGGAACGTCATTTGCATAAATGGTACAATCGCAGAGTTTCTGTGTGTACCAGGAGTATTACGCGTAATTTACATGTATTACAGTGCCATGTATTGTCCTGATAGCAACTTTTAATACTAATGTTGGTTTTTGCGTAAAATAAAATTTCATTGCCGCACACATCATCATCATGTTATATCTTAAATCGTTCCGCTGAGAAGTTACCCAGTTACAGCCTTTAGAAATGTGAACTTTAATTATAATCCCCGTGTACTACACTACCACACCGTCGGACGACTGAATTTATTCAGGATGTCCAGGTAGCCATCAGACAGAATGGTCTGGACATATCAACCAATGGACCTAGCCCCATCGAAGTAAAACATCTCTATGTCATTACCTAGTCTCCCCTACCAAACTTGACAGTTTCGTGGAGGCTCAGTGGAGCTCCCAAACTTGGAAGCATGATTCGTCGCTGCACAGAACCGTTTTCAATCATTTACGGTCCAGGAACGGTTTGAAACACACCAGTGAAAACCTCGTTTGGCTTTGGTAGAGGTACGGGCGATGTTTATCTTGGTCGCAGCTGTTCTCCCGTGGTATCCTAAGGCATGCAACTCTCTGCAGACAGTCCTAGTGCCGACAGATGTTCCTGCACCATTTTCGAAGTTGATTGCGAGGTTTTGTGATGCTCCAACAGGGGACGATCTCGGTCAGTGAGTGTCGGAAGCCTCCCAAGGCGTTTTGCTTCTGTGGTAGCATCATTACATTTCCATCTACGAATGACAAGCAACAGTGGATTTCGGTATACTGAGACGGGTAGATATGTTGCTGACACAAAGACCACTGATGTGATACTACGATCCCAAGGTCGAAGACTGTCATGTCAGCTGAACAGCTGAACATCTTGACATCGCGGACAGCGCCAAACAAATGAGCACACCCCACCTTTCATTACCAGACTTACGCAGACACTCCGTGAATATTTGCATGTGATAGGATCCGAAATTTGCATAGCACGTAAGGTGCCTGAAACGTTTGTCAATATGGTGTAGAAAAATGTCTCTCCGCTCACAAATCCTGATTTTCTAACAGGACAACGCGTATTACACACTGTTTCTTCCATCCATAAAACAAAAGGAATTTTTTGCAGCTGATCAAATACGCGTTGTCCTGTTAGAAAATTAGGCTTTGTGAGCGGAGAGACATTTTTCTAGTCAGACAAAGGTCCAGATAAAAATGACATCAAATACAAAACTATTAAATAGCACACAATTAGCCAGGTCTACTCACGAAAAAATTAAGAAATGAAAGCTTTTAAATCGGATACATATTAGGATGTTAATAACCACATTAATCACATATACTCTTTATAGAAACAAGTAAACGAAACATATTTACACTTCACTCACTTCATATACTCACAGCTATACTTCTAATGATCAAACGTCATATAAATGGTCATAATAAACAAACTAAGAATATATAAGCAATCACGTGCGCCAGAGCATTCCATAGTATAGAATTACTAGTAACCAGTGGAGGCACAGTGAGAAGGTCTCTCTCGTATTCTCTTGTATATCTATAGGGTTGCTATAAATAGACACCCAACAGGAAAGATTTTTCAGTAGCCAAAGGACACGCCATTTGGTGTTTATTCAGAATTAATTAAGCATTGTCCATACAAACGTGCAATATGATATTCATCTGGTCACCAGTTGGCTTATCTTAAACTCCATATTCCCGAACTTCTACAAGACAATGTTAACGATATACAGAAACCCACTGAGATGAATAGTAAGCAATATTCAACACACGCATCGTTATAACTAATACCACTACAATATTGTAATAATATAATAGCTTGGAATGTTCCTTCATACAATTCTGAGCTACATCAGTTACATAAATCTACAAAGCAAACGCTAGTTAATTGCATGCAGATTCCATAGACTTATATAGATTTACTTTATACAGATTTAGCTCATTCATACATAATATCATTAATCTACATGACATTACGGGAAAGCATATTGAGATATGACAATGTATTTGTTCTCTGCGGGTGCAGACTATAAACTGTGTTAACTTTATTCGCACCTCAGTCTCACGTAAACAACTAATCGCATATGCAACCACACACATATAAGTACCTTTTCGTCTAAAGAATACATAGAACTTGTAGATAACAAGACCTCAGAGAACTAACTATATCGCACTGAAATATAAGAATCACTTATATTTCAGATGTTAAAGAAAACTGCTAAACAAAACAAAATTATAATATATATCCCACTATCTTATACAAAACTATAATATAGTGGAAGAGAGGCAGCAGGACTTATAGCATATTAATGCCTCCCTATGGATATTTCGATTTTGTCTACTTAAATTTTTAATAAATAATAACTAAATTTTTTTCCAGCAGATTCTTCGAAACACAATATTGCTTAGCAATATATATGCAAGTATTTCTACCAGTGTTTTTCTATGGTTTATCCTTTTGATGGAGAAAGTTCAACGTTTTCGAAGGGAGTGATCTCTTCTGCTACACCTATATAGGATTACTTATATTATTTTTATACTTCCAACCTCTTTACCCCAAGGAATTCCTGTAACCAGACACGCCATTTTCCACATGCTGCTTATAGACTAATCATTACTAACATAATGTGCTTTGAGAAAATTTGAAAATTTCATGCCGACACATAAGGTCTAGTTGGTGGACAGTGCTTCATCTCCATAATGATTGTTATTTAATATTTTGGAGTATTTTCTCTAGGGTTATCCGAAATCGATTGATTTCGGTTTCATATATTCATCATGCCATTCGCTATTTCTCTTATGAACACATCTTACGATCTCATCCAAAGCGACATGACTGCTATAAAAAAGTTTAACAGTTTAGCAAAAGTCAAGCACATAAACTCGTATTCCCAAACTCACAACTAATCTGATATTGGTACTCCTCACATGCTAAGCCTTTGTACCTATATACAAACACTCATTTCCAGTTCCTTTTTTTGACATGAGAAAATGCTTCATAATTCCCCTTCTGTCTAAATCTATGAAAGGATTTCTAATTCTGTTTTTCGGAAGTTTGACCCTTCTGAAATAAAAATAGTGCGCACACCTAAAATCAATTTAACGTACTTGGTGTTTTGAAAATCCTTATTCGCTTCTACCTCCTGATACAAATTAATCGACTGAGTTACATTTAGGTCATACTAATTACTGCCTATCTTTTTTATTTTATTATTTTTATTTTATTTTTTATTTGTTACGCCATAAAGGAATGTTTTAATTAAGAAACTTAAAAAAAAAAGATACTAAATGCTAACCTCTCGTCTCTATTAAAAGTATCGCATGTACTGCGGATAACATAAAGCTTATATTATTGTACCTCAGAATAATGCGATGATTTTATATTTCATTGTAGGTAGCATCATTTTTTTATAAACGTTTCATTTATTAGAAATGAACAGAGATTACGGACATCGATGCATTAGAGTAGCGCTTCTGTATCAGGCTCGTCACGATACCCTTTTCATGGAAAGTCCTAGATTCGAATGCGTTGTAGGACCCGAAGAAATTTAGAAGCTCTTTTCATCCGAATGTGAGTTAATCTCATAATAACGTGGAAAATGTGTTTCATAACCCTTCCATCTTCTTCAGTAAAACAGCCCATGAACGCAGAGGTGCAGATCGGATTACCTGCACTGCCATAACATAAATATCAGTCCATTAAACTGAAGATGGAAGAGTTATGAAACACCTTTATCAGTCCATTAAACCGAAATTTTTTCTTCACAGGTCAGTGGAAAACTTTCAACTGCGAGATCTTTCTCTCTCTCTCTCTCTCTCTCTCTCTCTCTGTTGCAACCGATTATGATTGCAAAATGCTTGACTGGCTACACAGAAAATTCTCTTACATTCCGACTTCCCATTAAAAGGTTAGATATTTTTTATCCTCTGTCATTGGCTTGATCTTTAATTCCAGGTAAACCGTCGGTTTATATACCTTCTTATCAAAAGAATGTCTTTTCTTTGTTAGGATTGTGCCGTGTTTGTGAGTGTCTATAATTGTTTCTTCCCTATTGTTTCTTTGAAATAAACAATTGAAGAGTTCCTAGATGCGCTGTACTGGAGGAGACAACTAGACTACCGTAGAAGTTTTAGGTTTTAGATGTTTCACAATAATACTTAAGAAACTAATATAATTACTTCATTCATCGGCATGTTTATGTTTTAAATCATCACGGAAATTACTTTGATAAGGAATTACATTCTCCTTGCACGTATGACATAATATATGTCTGTCGTGAATATAATGGATTACCTAAAAGTATTTTTAATAAGAAACCTTACTTTAAATTTATAAAAGGAACCTATTGAAATCAAGAAAGTCGTTTGCTCAGCAAAATGCAATAATATCATTGAAGTGATCCGTTTCAACATCGACAGAATTGTCGATCTTAAATATTGCGTAATATCGACTTTTCCTTTTATAAGTCTTATCTGCTTGGATTGTCCTTATTCTATATACCTCTCAATGTCGTTCATTATCCACTCGTCTAAAACTGCAGTTTCGTGTTAACGGAATACCCTCTAATGACAGAAATAGTTTCTGCCTTAACGTTTCTGCAGAATAAGGAATATGTGATTTCTGAAGATTTTTCTTTCATCATTTATCCATTGTCTGCCGACTTTTCTACTTTTCTTTCGTCAATTATGAACATGATCTATTCGGAAGAAAGCAATCAGTCCTGTGTTGGCAGAGACGTTAACCTGAGTATAATTGATCATTGAGTAGAAATGCTTTCTTTTTGACTTCCTTGCAAGAAGTTCAGTCTAGAGTTTCCATAATATTTAAACTTCTTTATTTTCTGAATTTCTTTGCAGTCAGTTGAAAACTGTAGAATTCTATTCAAACGAAGTTTACCTTTTATTGTTGAAGAACATAATTATTTTCCCACTCATTTTGATCAAGGTAAATTTGCTTTTTATTTACAAGCATTTTGTGCATGTAAATAGAATAGACAAATATGATGTGCATAATAAATAATTACCAAACGGCAAAGTAATTGTGAATGTGATCAATATCCGATTTTTCCTTATATAATTTAATGCATTTCTTTTTGTGCCAAATTTTCATCAGTCAATTTCTCGTTGTCTAGAGCAATACTTCTGCATTTACAGAATAACGGACAAAAATGATACTAATAATACTAATAGGTTAACGGATTATTAAAAGATACGAAAATGTGTATTCAGAGAAATAATAATTTTTTTATTATTCCATAGGGAACAATCGACGGCATTCATTACTCAAGCTAACAAAATTCGCATCTAGAGATATTTGATGAAAGATCACTTAAAATTAAAAATATGAAAAGTAATTTCATATACATTATAAAATTTCACTTACATTTAAGAAAATAATTCGAATTATTTAGAAATTTAAAACTAAATTAGAATTTAGTAATAAGCCATTTTAAGTTTAGAAAAGGGGAGAATTAATTATCTTTTATTTCAATATAGTTTACAAAAAGCAAAATTGAATGACAAAAATCTGGATTTGAGATTGCAGTAGGGTTTAAAATTAGCAGTTATAATAACAGAGTAATAGAATTTATGTCCACAGTTTCCTTGGTATATAAATGAATAAGTAATAGAGTCTATAGAACTGTACATCCAGCTAAAAATGTAAGACTATCAAAACTTACCGAAATTGATGATATCATCCACTTCTTCAAATTATGATCCCTTCTCTTTGATCATAATAGATCATAATATGAAGCATATCGCACGGCTTCGATCAGAGTTATATGTACCTCAAAAGCAATAAAATAGAAGAAGAAGATACAAGCATTTGAAAGTCGCATTTGATATCAGCTATAAATGGAAGCGTCTTTTGTTGTTTTGCGTGCCATTGCTTACTGTATAGCTAAGAAGGTATAATAAGCATTTCATCGCTTTTCCACGAAGAGAGTGGGAGTACTGTTTCAAAATATTTAACTTTTTATAACAAACACTATTCCTCGATAAACAACAAAGGAATGGATCATAATATACATCTATTATATCACAGGATTGCTCCCTGAAATATCTGAGTTTATCGAGGAATAGTGTTTGTTATAAAAAGTTAAATATTTTGAAACAGTACTTATTATGAAAGAGTACTGATTGGTAACAGCACTGTTAGACTGGAAAAAACGAATAGTACATAATTATGTATATCTACGATCCTCACGGAAGACAGTGAACAAAATATGTTGATAAGGTGGATCAGATACAGTTCTCCTGACAAGTTTAATGGTCAGTACATTGTACATTATTTATTTACTTCACCTGCAATATTCTAACTGCATTTTTTCAGTTAACGACATTATCTTGCGTGCTTTTTTGGCAAATTTATATATAATTAATATTTTTGGTGAAGGATAAAGTGCAGTTAGATTAATGCAGTTATCGTAGTGGAATAATTTATTTCAACATACTCAACATAAAACTCTTCGGACTACCTTGAAAGAATTGTGTAGCCAATATTTGGTTAAGGTAAGATACAAACAAAACATCATTTATATTGCTGCTTGAAGGATGCAAGAAAATATACTTCACCTGATTGGACTATTTAAATCATTAAGGATATACAGCATACGCGTTAGGAAATATAAATATAATTTTTTTTTGAAAACAAAACAAACATCCAAAATAATAATAATAATAGGCGGAATTCCTAACAAATTTTGCGTAAAGGGTGTGCTTGCTTAATCAAATTTCATAAATGAATGATACAGTCCGATTATAAGGAATTTCTCTTCTTGTTTCTCTGTATTATAAAAAAGTAGATGATCGAGGAGCATGTTGCAATGAGGCCCACTCATCATAAGAAACACATAGAGAATACGGATTCCCAACTCTTTCCTGTGGAACTGCAGCATGCAAAAGGTTCCTACCGGTAATAAATATTTTATAAAAGAATTAATAATTGTAATATAACTTTCATGGATTTTTTAATTTTTATGTAAATTGTGCACTTTATTATATTTGTTTATTGATTTCTAAATATAAAACACAATAACATTATGTAAATTTGACAATTTTAGAAGAAAAAAATTAAAATTTCTTGTAAATGTATTAAATTTTAGTTTAAGCAGGGTGTACTCCAAAGAATAAAGGAAGAATGAAAAAGCATCTACTACATCCTGGCTGCATTTAATATATTATTAATTCAGTTATCAATTTTGTTTCTGAATAAATGAAAGCTTCTCATGGCTATTGTGGACATTAGTCAGAAGAGCTCGACAAGATTATTATTGTTATTATTTTATTATAAATTTCCGGAAATACAATGACATTTTCCTGTACTGATTTTTAATCATAAAATTTATCAGTTCCAAGAAAATACTGGGAGTCAAGGGCATTAATTGTTATCCGGGTCTAAAGCAAATTAATGAGCGCATGATAGTCGGCAATCTCAGCAGTTATATGAATAAATTCCACATCATTCTGAAAATACAATTTCTAAAATAAAAATGAAAAAACAAAAATCAATCCTAAAAATTTTACCGAACTAATAACACCTTGCTGGACAAAAGAGTAAACTGCAGTAGTTCTTTATATAGATTTATCAAATGTATTCAAAAGGTTCATACACAAAATACTTAAAACGCGTATACATATTATTATTATGAGAAACCTCTAGGGAGTTGGAGACTCATTGAGGCAGGCTACATACTACACAAACCAGCTATCATACTTATTCTTGAATTCACTAACACAGCTTGCACTAACAACATCCAATGGCAATCCATTCCAATCACGCACCACCCTCTGAGAGAAAAATCTAGCCCTTATACCCTTCTTGGCGGCCTGCATTCTCAGCTTACAAGGACGCCCTCTCGTCCTCTCCCCACCCTCCATAAATTGAAAAATCCCATTAATTGAAATCCTTTCAGCAGTTTGTAAGTCTCAATCATATCACCCCTTTTTCTTTTGTTTGCTAGTGGCTGCAGTCTAAAAATTTTCAATCTGCCTTCATAATCAGTATTCCACAATCCTGTTATCATTTTTAACACTAGAATTTTGTACTCTCTCTAATATATCAGAATCACATCGGAAACCAGGAGACTACACCTGCTCACAATAGTCCAAGCGAGGTCTTATTAAAGTCTTATAAAGAGGCAAAATAACATCCTTATCTTTACATGTGAACGTTCGTTTCAGCATTGCAACTATGTTTTGAGTTGAATTTGTAATCTTTGTCACGTGGCCCCTAAACTTCAAGTTACTATCTACTAACACTCCAAGATCCGTAGCCTCAACAGTTTCTCCTAGGCTAATCCCACCAATATAATACGACATTGGATATGTATCATGCCGAAGTGAATGACTTTACATTTTCTGACATTGAACTGACATCCATTTTCCCATGCCCACAATTCCAGCCTATTGAAATCATTCTACAAAGACTCCATATCAGCAGCATTCCTGATTACTCTCCTTATCTTTGCATAATCAGCGAATAACTGTATATCGCTTGTCAAATCCTTTCCAATATCATATTGGAAAGGATTCAATCTGTACATTAATGATGTACAGATTGAATAACAGTGGACCAAGCACTGATCCTTGTGGTACACCACTCGTTACCTTAAACCTTGTAGACTCAGATCCCCCATATACCACTTTTTGATATCTGTCAGTCAGCCATCCTCCTCCATGCTAATATTGTATAACCCAAACCCATTTTCTCCAATTTATGCAGCAGTCTGTCACGTTGCATTCTGTCAAAAGCCTTCGCCAAATCCACAAGTATCATGGAGGATTCCCCTTGTCTAGTTCAATGGTAACATTGTTATAGAATGTGAGCAAGTTGCAAAAACATGACCTGCCCTTAGTAAACCCATGTTGTCCATTGCAAAGTATTCACTGTCAACCGATTTCTGAATGCGAGCCCTAACTAATTTTTCAAAAATCTTCATCACTACTCCTGAGATACTAATTGGTAGATAGTTTGTTACATCGGTCTTTGCACCACACTTATGAAATGGAATTACCATACATTCCTTCCATTCCTGCGGAATCTTCCCTGTTCTGAGGCTCATATTAAACATCCTGGTCAAAGGCTTGGCCAGTCCAGCTGAACACTCTTTTAGCACACGTGCTGATATTCCATCAGTCCCTATTGCTAAATTCTTATTCAGTTTATGCAACAGCTCTAATATCTCGGCCTCACACACCTACGTTTTTTCCTCAAGTGAAGAGGTAACAGTGAGCTCAATGTTGCGTTCACCAGGTTGATAGCTTTTAACGAAATGAGCACTCATTAACTGAACAACCTCTTCTGCATCAGTAACCCTCACGCCATTTGGATTTAGAAGAGATATTCTTTCATATTCATTCCTTCTTTTACTTGCAGCATATCGATAGAATTTTTGTGGGTTGTCTCTAGCACACAGAGCCAGTTTCTTTTCATTCTCAGACTTTGCTTTCCGTACAATAGTTGTGACTATTCTAGCCTGCTGCTTATAACGTTCATAACGGACGTCATCCTTATGCAAACGGTATTCCTTCCACATCGTCCTTTTCTTCCGAATCTCTTGCTTAATAAGATTACACATCCATTTGACTCTATTCTATGTATTCGTCGAACTCTCGGGACACATTCTGATATCGCATCATTTAAGTATTGTTTAAATGCTTCCAATACATTGTCGATATCCTTTGCACCCAGTAACCCATGCCATTCCACTGAACTCAGTATACTTCTCAGTTAGTCAAAATTTCCTGCTTTGTAGTTCAGCATGTAACCTTTTCTGAATCGAACATTCATAAACTTAGTCACTTCCCAAGTCATTACCACTGACTTTATTTTAATAACAATATAAAAATAAATATTAAAATAAAATAATATTTATATTTGCGTGAGTGTCCACATCTCACAGGTTTGAGCACTATCTGCACATACTGGCCACTGAATTAGAAACGTTTATTTAATACGGTGTTATACCTCTGTCTCGAATCAAGTACATATGCGGTTTGATATACATTCCACAAGGTGTTAGTTTGCATCTCCGTCTACAACACACCAATAGTACTCCAGTCAGTTCATTAACTAGCTAAGATTTGATGGAGGAGGAGGACTTTCCTTGTAGATCAATTTTTCTAACTTCTGCCATTGCATTCTCAATGAGGATCCTATTCCACATAGTTTCCACAAGGTCGGATTGCATTTGAGTCTACAGCATACCAGGAGTTCATCATACAGTCCTTTAACTGGCTCAGAATGACGGAAGAAGACTTTGCTCTGGATACGTTTTTCTAACATACCCCCACACATTCTCAATGTCGTTCAGATCCGAGCTGTGTGGTGGCCAGGCAAGGTGGTGCTGAACCACTACTGAACAATTCTTGTGCGATAGACATACCATTGTCGTCCATAAGCAACTATAACCTGCTGAATAAAAATCCAACATTGCAGGATGGAATTTATTGGCAACAATGCTCAAATATTCCTTAGAGGGCACCCGACCTTCCAGCAATATCAGGTGACCCGTTCTGTACCAACAGAACATGCCCAACTCCATAACATCTCCAGAACTATGAGCTGCATATAAAAGGCAACTAGGCTTCATTGCTTCATGGGGCTCCCGCCAAACTACTGAGTAGTATTGTCGGTACAGAACAAGGTCTCTACCGTGATGACATTTTTCCAATTTTTTCGTGTGCGGTCATGGTTTTCTTGACACCACTGTAGACGAACGGTCCCGTTCTTCTCAGAAATCTGTAGTTTCCGTGTAAGCATGCGATTGCCAATATCGATTGTTTTCAAAAATCTGAGCATAGTTCGGTGAGATATAGGTCAGGAACGGTCTTAGTTAAATGCTTCGGTCAGTCTCTGCACGCACGAAGTTCAGATTGTCCTTACAAGCCTTTTCAGGCGATGGCGATCTCGTTCTTGACACACTGATTTAGGACTACAGTCCTAAATCAGTGTGTCAAGAACGAGACAAGCAATGTGACTTATTTTTTTAACTGATTAAACACCCCAGATAACTCCTCTCTGAGAATCAGTCAGCAATGCTATTTTGAAAATCACAGCTTCAACCAGATGATCATCCACAATTAGCTCTTTATCGAACTCCAAATGATCCTTTGTTTTTCCCATTGTGATCAAGACTGTTGACGAACTACTGACAATTTTTGTTGTGTTGTAGAATATTTTTGTAGAAGACATAAACATAATAATAACAGGTTTCTGAAGATAAAACATAGCTTTCCCTATCTGAGACTACCAGCTGAAGTATCTATTTTTTTTTTTTTTTTTGAATAATGCTATGGACATTTGTACTATTTCTACACTCAGAAGTGGTATTTGCTGTAAGCTCTCTATCACTCACTCAGCGAAAAGCAAGTGAATTCTTATAAATAATAAAGGAGCTAACAAGGCAGAGAAAGTTAAAGTAAGCAGTAATGGGTAAATTATTTGTTTCCAGGAATAGATAGTGTTTTATGAGAAATACATTTATGAATGTTTATGGGATTTAAACATTCTCCATTTGAAACCTGCATAACGATGTTGTATACATGTAGGTGCATATATTAAGTCATAAATAATACAGATGCAAACACGTATTTTTACAAAATTCTGCTAAAGCTAACTTGTTTTTTTTTTTTTTTTGAATAATGCTATGGACATTTGTACTATTTCTACACTCAGAAATGGTATTTGCTGTAAGCTCTCTATCACTCACTCAGCGAAAAGAAAGTGAATTCTTATAAATAATAAAGGAGCTAACAAGGCAGAGAAAGTTAAAGTAAGCAGTAATGGGTAAAATAATTTTTTTAAAATAAAAAAAAATTACTTGACTGTGTTCCAGTTCACATCTCCCATTTGGAAAAACAATAGTGCGTTTTGATAAGAAAAATCTGGTTTAAGTTCTATCTAGGTGACAAATGAAAACATCATAAGGGCTTTTCAACCTGCAGGTTAGTAAGATAGTCTCTCTCTCTCTCTCTCTCTCTCACACACACACACACACACACACACACACACACACACACACACACACACACACACACATTCATCATGGTTGGCGGTAATAGTCGATAATATAATCCTTACTTCCTAGACGACACAATTTTTACGTTTATCTATCTTTTGAAATATGAGAACAGTTGTCCAAAACGGTTAAATACTATTAAAAGTGAAATTTTTTGAGCGCATTTATAATAACGAGACGATAAGAAAGTTTCTTCCAGTTTTACTTTTAGCAACACCTAAATCTGTACATAAGATGAGCTTTCTCTTTATTGGAGTACTCTCACGTCAAATCTTTCTGAGAATAAACAATCTACAGTTAGTCTCTTTAGCGCATCCAAACAATTTGGATTTCTCTTTTGATCAAAAAGTTATTTTACTTCTGAATAGCTTTTACTCAAAACTGAAAACAATCGTTCAACTATTGAATATTCGTCTCATATTCTCCTAAGAAAACTTCCTAAAATGCTTGAATCAATACCAAAGAGAGCAATTATGTTCTTTAATGACCTATTTATCACTCCATCCATTTTTACACAGCCGTTCAATTTTGCTGTCGGCTTCTTCTTTGAATACGTTCATGGTCGCTGTTCGTCTGAACTGGCACCAATCAATCCTCCAGCATATGGTAAAAGCATTGATACGTGTCAGATATTAGAAATCCGTTCTAATTCGGATATACTTCATTATATCCGAATTAATAGCCATATTTTTGGTTAAAAAGAAAAATTCCGAAATAACTAAAGGTTTATTCATATTTATGACATGATATTCAGAATTTCGTATATTTTAAACAGGTCAATAACACGAGGGGGGAAAGATAATACAAAAATGATGTACTGCGGTATACCCCTCGAAAGTATCACTTTTTCATTCTATTTAAAAATAACATTTTTGGAATATTTGTGCACAAAATGTTAAACATTGTTAAAAGGACGAATTAATTTAACATACTGAACTTTACACAGCCAAAGTTCAGTGCAATTATGGCTGCAAAATTTACTGATCTGTTCCGAAGAATATCCAGAAAATTCTAGTCTTTTTAACAAATTAACTAAAAATAAAAATATAAAATAAGACTAGAATCCAGAAAATTCTAGTCTTTTTAACAAATTAACAGAGTTGATTTTTAATCAACATCGGATGTAGAGATGTTGATTCCGGCATTAACTATAAGTAAAGGTCGTTTTTCATGTACAGATATTTTCAGCCTGCTATGAACACAATACGTGTACCGTTTAGAAATGGAGGCGATCCTTCATTAATTAATTTAATGAACTGCATATTTTCAATTGTCGCTCCAGTTAACGAGGTGTTTTGTTTACCATACTTAGCTCTCGTTTTCCACTTGGGTAACTGCGTTTGAAATATAAACTGATGATCTTCAGCTACCTACAGTTTCTCAGTCTTCATTATATTAAGGATTATGTAGCCGATGAGATTATCAATTTGTTATGACAACAAGTGCTTAACAAAGAATAGTGGTTTAATGAGAGGTGTATTATAAGATCGACTGTAACGTAATGAACTGTAAATATATGCTACGAAAGTTCGCTGAAACGTAAACAAACCAGTTGAGAAACGTGGAAAATTCAATTCGGGTAAATGCAAACTAGGTAAAATTTGAAAATCACATCGCTTTTGCATGCAATTGATGCAAACATATAGCAGATTATTCAAAAGTTTATGCATATGAATAAAAGGCTTAGCATTCAGTAATAAGATCTGTATTTCAAGTAATTAACAAGTAAACAATCGTCACACTTCATCGTCCAAATTATTTTTTAAATTACGTGATTAAAATAAAATACACAGCTGTTAAAGTAAACAACGAAAAATATAATGTGGATAAATTTAACTGTTCATTCTTCTCCTGCTTTATTTTGTGATAAAAGTTCTGGGGTTCATTTATTTTGACGCAAATAATTTCCTGAGTTTGTGGATCCCATTGTGAATCGATCAGCTGCCTTCACCACCTGCTATCTTTCTACACCTCCTTTTCAGTGTTAGGGATTGCTTTCTTTTCCTTACATCAATTACTGGGTACATAGAAAGACATAACAAACGACACATCATTTTGTGAGAAAAAAAAAGCAATTGTAAAGTTTATTTTGCTTCACTGTGCTATGACATGAAAGAAATCTTAATATATTCATGAATTATTAGTCTAATGATGTGCCAATTTTATAACAACTGTTTTTTAATAAGATAGAGATTTGATTTGTGTGACTTTGTTATTTTCGTTCGCTTAATTGCCTTTAATAGAAGAGATTCCAATTTTTTGCTGCAAATTTTAATTCTCCTCAAAATAGAACTTCTGTCAAATTAATTTCGGAGACAAACAATTCTTGAAACATTCATTTCAAACTCGTCCACAAAACACTTACTTTAGATGAATAATTCATAAATGTTTTAGTTTTATTGCTCATTGAAGTAAATTAATTATAAGGTAATTCTTGCAAAAAAAAGAATTAATAATTGATAATCAAATCGATTTTCCCATAATTTGTAAAGCGGTCTTTATCAGCGAAACAATTGTAAAAAAACAACGAACCAATTCACAACTAATTCAATCTAATAAGCATTTATTTTTCATATTCATAAAACATTCCTCAATTAAATAATGTATGGTGTGTATGCAAAAATTCTTAAAATAAATAATTGCAATAATACTAAAAGAAGAGTCTTGGAATATTTCTATTGCGCAACTTAATTAAAATGGTGTAGAATAAATTATCTGTATCGTTTTAATTCCATGGAAATCGACTGAAAAAATATATTTTGAAGGCTTTCAATCTAAATTTTACTATTGAGATTTCGTTTCAGATCCCTGACACTTTCTTGATTAAAATTGTCAATAATATGCCGCGAATCGTAATATCGAACAATATTCGAAGATATATCAGACTGATACAAAAACGTCACTTCACAGTGGAACGCAGATAAATCAACCTAATGATTTTTGAATGTCAAGATAATATTTGGTGACGATTGTGGGTATTATGATTTCACACTTACAGTATTATTCCTTACAGTACTCGAGCACTATAGCATGTGATTTATATATTGAACTGAATTAAAACTGACAGAGTAATAATAATAATGACATTTTTAGATGTACCTACTGTAAGTCTGTTATGGATAAAGGAAGATATTCGTTTCAAAATAATTATAGAATAACAAGCAGCTGAAATCAGATTTGAGTTAAAAACTATGAAAAAATGAAAGTTGATTGACATCAGTTTTGTTGCTTAAAGTGATGACATCTTGCCTCTGATTGGAAAATATTTCATAAAAATTATCCACCTTTAGAAATATCAGCTTGTTTTTCAAGTGACGTACATCCTTCGAATACAACGCCATCGAACTTTGCTCGATTCAAATCCAAGCCAGCTTTGGACCTAACTTCATAGTGTAGTTAAAGGCTATTTTGTTCAATATAGACACACACACACAGAAAGAGAGAGAGAGAGAGAGAGAGTTAATGCCTACCATGTCAGAGAAAATGCTGCAATACGAAGCAATTCTCTGTGTGTGTATATGTGTGTGTGTGTGTGGGTGAGTGGGTGGGTGGGTGGGCGATGAATATCATAGTCCAGTTTCCACCGTCATCCACCCTCATCAGCCACCGTCATCAGCAATGCTTTTCAGGATTATCACGAAAATCCTAAAGACTGTCAATATATATTCCATTAAGAGGTTTCGGAATTAAATCATTCAGCAAGGATCTGTGGTTTTCATACTACCAAATCCTACTTACATATCAATCCGTAGAAGGTTTTTAATTACCTAGTAATCCTTCTGGTTGATAATTATGAAAAATTAGAAATACTGATTTTTCAGAAGTCAGAATTACCATTTTTTTCTGAAAAGAACTGAAGTTAAATGAACCCATATTAAAACATCTTCGATGGTGACATAATTTTCTCCCTTATCTCCGTTTTAACTAAAAAAGGTCTTCACAAGATCGAACGTTTCAGCAATATGATAGGCATTCTGCCTTAGTACAACAAATAATCCTATTCAATGTAACGGGTTAATGTTCGTAAAGTAGTTCGATTTATGGGTAACGTATAAATGGAAGACATCATTACAGTGATAGAAGCTAATTTTAGGAAATTAAAGTTTAAAATTAAAACAAAAACTTTTATAAATTTAGTTCTTATACCCGCAAATTAGTCTTATTTCATCCACGTTTTATACTAACTCTCTCATACGCTACAGCTCTATTGAGTTCATGCTCCAAATTAAAATTTATCAAAAAAAAAAAAAAAAAAAAAAAGAACGAAAGAAAGAAAAGAAAAGAAAAAAAACATTATTGAGATTCGTACTTACAGCCAGTTAGTCTTTCAACCTTTCGGTGAACAGCCGAATGGATCCTAGAGGAAGCTTACCACACGAAGCATCCTAAAATTTATACTAAATTTTATGCTTCCCAAGACGATTACTGTTAAACAAAGAATCCCCGTTAGTGAAATGTAACTGGACAAGTTGGCACAAAATTAAACTGCTGAATTAAGAAACGTTTGTAATGTTAGCTGTAGATAGGCAATCTACGCAGTTCAACCTGTCACACGAATTAGAGAGCGATAATACACATCAGCATTAAACGAGAGAATGAAATAGCTCTCCTCATTACTAAAGTGATACTGCATGGCTTACGCTGGATGATTCCTCATGAGTAACTTTCTCTAAAGTTCCTCGTTCCTCTATCGTTAAATGCCCAACAAGCCCCTCGTGACTGAAAATTAACACACGAGTGGGATGAATCTTCAAAGTTTCTATTTCACTCCTGGAGTAGTAGAAGGAGAAAGAGGAAGAACTGAGAGGAAGATGCAAAGTCTACCTTGTGGAAAAGCATTAAATAAAAATAAAGTGGGAAGGAGTTTTATGTTTAAGACTCTGAATAAGGAGAAGCAGTCTACAGTAAATGAGGATTAATTGAGGAAATAGTAACTTGTGAAAAGGTGTTAACTGAAGTATAATTCAATGTAATGAAGACATTCTCGAAGAATTTTAACGAAAAGGATTCAGAAATAATAATAAAAATATGACAGATGAAAACGTATAAGGAGGATAAATTAACTGTCTCATGAATTCTAAAGATTCATCTTTAAGATCCAGACGCGTCACTACTTGCATGCATTGGCCGGTTTGTCTGTTTGACACGAAAAAATATAATTGGCGGTCAAAATGCCTCCTCATCACAGCGACTGTCTTTGCAAATTTAGTTAAAAAAAAAAAAGAGATCAGGAAACAGAAAAAAACACCATTAAGAGAAAGAAATATAGTAATTCGTGTTCCGCAATTTGGTAATATTAGCATTCGTTCATTTACCCTTCTGTTTAACCATTCAAACCCTTATTCTAAACTATTAACTTATTTTATTCTAAATAATAACACATCTGTGCAATTTTCCTTCAGATGCATTCCGACCGGGAATATTTACTTACAATTTGCATCTTGAATTAACTCCTTTTCTGTCTGGAAGCAGTGGACAGCTTCGCAGTCGAAAATACTTGTTTTTAGTTGTCAAGCACTGATCATCTTATTACAAAGAGGTTCCTCGTCATTAGATTAGAACTCTATTCTAATCCAAACTTCTGAATATACCTTAGTCCTTTACACTGTCTAGTCACATGCTATCTATAAATATTTTGCCATGGCTATTTACCTCCATTAATTACATTCCTAGGATTAACTTAGTTTTTGACGGCATGGACTTGGTACAGACAACGCTCTACATGTCCGTTCACAAAGTAGATGGCCATGCAAGGAGGGATAAATTTACCTATGGCCGTCCATAAGTAAACTGATCAAACTGCAATGAATGTCATTCGTTGTTATCTTGAATTGTACTTAATATAACTGAATATTTTGTTCTTCTGCACTTTCTCTCACTGCATGGTGCAATGATTTACAATAATAATTCGGAGATCCTCTCAAATTTTCCATTCTATTAGGGTTTTTTTTTTTCTTTGTGAGACAAAACACTGGCGTTTTTTTTTTTTAATTTTTCTGGAACAATTTCTAACTGCTAGTTAAGAAAATGTGGTGTTGGATTATTTAGAATTATTGTTCTTTAGTCCGACAAAACAGGCAAACTGACTAGAAGAGCACAATTTACTGACATCATACACTGACTTCATAGCTTTAGTTGCTCGTATTTCCGATTCTCCTCAACACATTGTATTTTGAATAGAATAAAATAACATGGAGTGCTGTAACGTCAATAAAGATTGGCCGTTTTTATATTTAAAAATCCAGCAATCAAGTACAGAACAATACTGAAATCCTTACATTAGCACTTGCACTATAGGTTTAGTGCATTTTAAAACCCACAGCGAAGTTATCCACGTAATTGATAAGTACAGTAATGTTTCCGGTTAACTCCTAGAACTAAACTAAGCGATGTAACGAAGGTTTTTATTTGCTAAAAATGGATGTAGGCATTTAAAAGATTAACTTAAGATTAAGAGATTAAAAACATTACAAGATTTATAAAAGATTAACTACTTTTGCTCTTTGTACAATATGTCTTTTGTTTGCAATTGGTGGAAGACAATTTTAGATTGGTGAGCTCTTTCTTACGAAACGTAATGTCAAGAAGCTATTCTTGCCTTTTTAGTCACTTAACCACTTTCGGTAAAGGAAGTCATATGATTCCATGTCACAAACTGCTTCACTTAATGAAAAAAAATGCGGTTATTATAATATAGATTTGTAATGATTTTATGTAATTTGTATGTGTGCAACGTAAACTCTAATTTCTATATATAAATTAATTCCTTAATGGGGTTGAGTGATAAACATGAAAAACTCACGAATGCCTATAAGGAGTGCTTTTTTATTACCTGGAATGTCTTCATGTTATTTATAAGGAAAGAATGCTGTTTTCAAAGGCAATAAATTTGTTTCTTTGTTTATCGTTTACACACAATATGAACAAAGGCGGGAAAAACGTTCCATCCATACATAATGAGATGATTTTTCATACGAAGAGAAAGAAAATGAATAGAGATAAGCGATATACACTGTCGGGCGAACCCGATAATCATAGATATATGTTCATGTATTTTGTTTAATTTGATGGTTTCTTTTAAATGCTATTTTATTCAAGTTCATCACTGTTTATAAACGAACGATAAAAACACTAACATCATACAAAAGTTTTAGGCACTGTTTTAGCAAATTTAGTGCAACTTATTTTTTATTTGACAATGTTAAACGCGAATAACATGTATTAAGAAGTTTAAAATAGGAGGTTTACTAGGATCTCCGTGATGATGCAGTCTACGAGTAGCGGTGTTACATATTTTCCATTTATAAAATTTTATTATTAACTATTGCTCCTTACAAGCAATAATCAGTAACATTTTCTACAATGAATAAAAATTAAGCAGGAGATTGAGATAATGCAACGTAAACAGCGAGTATAAGATAATAGTATAATTTTGTTCTAATTTATATAGCAAATTTTATTTTATCTGCGAACTCCTCTCTTGATCTTCTGTTATTAAAGCAAGGCAAGAAACCTCACCTAATATAATATACGTATTATATTATAAGCTGTTTGGTATCCTCTGCACCAGCAGGATAGGTTTTTTTATGTATGGTCGTCTATTCTTGTACGACCATACCACATCGCTTGGTACGTGCTCATATATTTTAAATGTCTTTGATATCCGCGTGTTTCCGAATTCATATTTAGTCTTTCTTAATATCTTATTCTTAAGCCCAATATTTTTTTCTTATCGTTGTTTGAGTTATTCTAGTTTATTCACTGTTGAAGATTGTGCTTGTCTCTCTTATCAAAATCATATGTACTTTTCGAAGTTTTAGTTTTAAACATATATAAATTTTAAAATACTGACTGATTTAGTGCAGCTTTGAAAATCGCAAAGAAGCCGATCTCTACTCCATCTATCCAAAGCTGTTATCAATAATAAAAAACTATTTATATCGACAACGATATAAATAGTTTTGGGACGAGAGTGTTGAGAATTCGTCATCTCACGTTCCCAAACCTTAGCTGATATTATTTTTGACATAGTATGTTATCCTTTTTTTTTCTTAGATGAGTTATTTTTCTTTAAAACCTAGAGAAAAAACTCATTCATTCATCTTTTGCTTCTTCTAAATATTGATTTAAACGGATTTAAACGGATACAGTGTTTCCGTTATATATATATATATAGATATATATATATATACTAGGGGGCTCCCCCGCCCCCCCCCCCCTTCCTGGAGCTCCACCCCCGAGTTCCGGACCGGTAGGCCGGTTCTCCTTGAATTCTGATGACTCGAATTTCGAAGACTCGAAAGGGAGGGTCCTTCGTCCCCCCCGCGTCAACCCCCCCGAGTTCCGGACTGGTAGGCCGGTTCTCCTTGAATTATGATGACTCGATTTTCGAAGACTCGAAAAAGGGTTTCGGCGCCCCCCCCCCCCCCCCGGCACCTACGGCGCCCAATCCTCCGAGTTCCGGACTGGTAGGGCGGTTCTCCCCTGAGTTTCAAAACGTTTCAAATAACTTGAAAAAAACGTGACACAAAAACGTGACAGAAAAACGTTATACAAAAAGGCTTATAATTTTATATATATATATATATATATATATATAAAACCAGAATGCAACCTATAGCGCTATTTCTTCTGATAAATATAATGATTTATGACGTGCTTTATTTTATTTATTATTTTTGGGTGGGAATTTATATATATAGAACACTTTAACTGAGACTGTCAGCACTTTAGATTGTCAACAAGTTCCTTTTTTTTTTAAATATACTAAAAAATAAAAATAAAAACATTTTATTCATGTAAATTTTTCATGTCGTCCAGCTGTTCAGTTCTTTTCATACTCGTTTTAAAAGAATCAGACTTCGGTTCTTAAAAGGGACCTACTTGTGCATGTAATTAAATCATTGGTCTGATATAACAAGTTGTCATAACAAACATTTCGCAATTTGTTTGGCTTTTCTTAAAAAGGAAATAGGAAGTTTGTGTCTTGTATAACTAAGTGAACAAATTGGGGAAAAGCATTGAATAAATAGGAGACAATTCAAGTTAACCAACGCAGTTTATCAAAAGGCAATGATCAATATTTAATGCATTCCTTAAAAATAATGGCGACGAGAATTATCTCGAATTATTATACATGACTTTTTTGGATTTAAAATGAAATTCAGATATTAAAAAAAAAATCATTTTTAGGAAAGAAAAAAATGAGTTAGTTTTTATTTTCCCTCCTATTTGTATATTTAGCTTTTTTTGTTTTATTAGTAAATAAAAATCGAATTTTGCCAATAATAATTAAAAGTGTGATTGTGGCAACTATAACATATACAAAAATAAATACAGGATATTTAATATTTGTTATTAACTTCAGATTGTCCCGAGAATTGTCTTGTCAAATATAATCAAAATCTGAATTGTGCTTGCGGACTTCGTCTGCAATGTATTTCTCTTATGAATTAATTGTGATTATCTATCTTTAATAGGAAAGAGTAAATGCATCATTTGGACACGGACAAAATAGAGAGACACAAAAGATAATTAAAATGAAATTAATTAGTTTATTCACCTAATACTTAGAAGCACTACTGTTTATTTAAGCATCAGTGTCTCTTTTAAATCAATAAAACGTCAACAGATTTTATATATCAAACTCACAATGATAATGTAAACCAAGGAATGAAAAAACGGTATAAGAATAACCAAAAATACTCATTTTGTGTTTTATTTCTCTTTACGACTAATAGTTAGCAAGAGCACTTCAAGATTCAACCTGCAAGGAATGATTCAGCATCAATGAATAAGTCAGTGTTATAAATAACTCATATCGATAACTTATCCCAAATCCTTTCGATATGGTTTAATGAAGAACGTTACGAAGAGGCTTCTGGTAAAATAATTCCGACCAGTTAGAGTTAAACGAGATATTAACAAAATGAATAAACAATAGTTAAGCTTAAAAGTTAGTAATTTATGAAATTTAAGGATTTCAGTTTTATAATAATAATAATACTAATGATAATAGCGTATAGTTTTAATGCATTTTTGTTCATAAGTTTGTAATAATAGATATCTAATATTGTAGTTTATCTTAATATGGTTATTATGAATTCTATAATATGTGCTCTAAGCTAAAATGATCTATTCATGTTAAAAATCGTTTAATTTTCTTGACCAAAAAGATTTGGAATGACTTTTAATGGGATTATATTGATCAAGTGCATATAATAAACAACTATTATTTGGTTGGTGAAACTAGTTGGTATAACATAGTTGTTTATTATATGCACTTGATCAATATAATCCCATTAAAAGTCATTATGAAATGATCTACCGTATGCTGCTATATGTGTTAAACTTCCATGTATTTCTATTGTTTGTTTTAAATGAAGTACTTTTATTTCTCTATTTTGTTTCTCCTTGAGTTTCCCCAGTTGTCTTTTCACACATGTTCCAAACAGACTGATGCATAATTTCGTTGGTCTATATAACAGTGCTGATTATATACTATAAGCCAAGAGGAAACCTTCCAAATTATTGGATTACTTCGGCTCCAAATTTCACCTTTTTTTCTTGTTGATCTGCATAATAAACTGCAGGTTACTAGTCTTTTTATCAGTGTGCATTTGGATAAACCGGTACAATATTTGTATAGAAATTATATATGCTAGGCATTTTAATAAATAAAACCATAAAATAAAACAAATAAAAATGATATACATTTAATTTAATCCAAACTTTTAATTCGAGATCTCATGATAGTGATTATGTATTCTATTCGCAGGGCGTGAGGTTGGTGAGACAAGCCTGACCTTCCTGGGCAGCAAACAATAAATGTAAATACCGTAAGTCACGCATTTTGTTCTTTGTAACGCAATTTTCAGTACAAACAAGAATAATAACATTATACTGTGAAGAATGGAGTAAGTGGTTTAACAGCACAAAGGAATTGAACAAAGGTAAATAGGAAATCTTAATAAAATTAAGAATGCGTGAAGAGTCTTCTGAAGCCGATTAGAAATTCCATGGCAAAAGCAATTTCGTTGATTACATCAGTGACCTGAAATATCTCTCGGAGATCTTTCTTCTCATGTAGGCATTCTTAATAAACGTTTTGGACTGATTTTTGTACTAATTCTAATTCAACATAAAATAATTTCACGTAACATTAGCATTGTTTCTGCAATATACTTACTGACTATAACGTGCATTTGAACTTACTCTTTACATCCCATTTAACTGCTAATTTAATCTCCTCCTAAAAAAATTTCACTTTAGGAATGAGAGTCGTTCTTGAGAAAACAACAAAGCAGTTTTCTTTTCGAAGTTAATTGCACAATAGCCTATTTAATTTAAACCAGTCATTAAGTTGCTAATGAGTTGCTAATAGCAGAACAGGAAAACAAATAAACGGACTCTTTCTTATTTAAATCAGAAACGATTTGAACAGGCGCAAAAAATTCATTTGTAATAACATTCTAATTACTTAAATGCTTTGCTATAAGCAGATGAATATAAAAATTATAGTTTTTGCATATCATACACTTTAGGTTACCTGCTTGAGCAGATTTTAGTTTTATAATGCCAAATCGATAACACGTCATTGTAAAGCATTGTAAAGGTATTATGTAATTTAATCTTTCATAAGTTTGGATATACGCATTAGAAAAGTACATTGCAGACAGCATATAAAAGCCTACTATAGTTTTTATGTATAAGTACTGTGATTGTTTTAACAAATGTTAATTCATTTATAACTCTTTTAACCGACTGGATATATGGTGGGAATTTAAGAAAAGGTAAACTGTGTGTATTCTGAAATTCTGAAAATGCAGCATGAACATGCCTGGAACGTGCAAACATCCATGCCGTGGGCGTGGATGTTTTCATGTTCCAGGCATGGATGTTTGTGACTGTCTGTGAAAATACTAGTGGTGGTGGCGTTGATGTAGATGATGAAGGTAGTTGCGGTTGATGGAGTGGTAGAGACGGAGAGTTGTAGAGTAGGTACCCTCCTTCGATGAGTCTTTGGACTCCCTGGAGGTATTACGTAAAAATAATATTCGATGAACAAATTGGAACTGTTTGTTTTTCATAAACATCTAACACCAAAGACATTTAAATATTAATCACATTAATCGAGTATAGTTTACTTTAATAATCAGTTCCGTATTTCACTTCCAAGAAGACGACACAAAACAGTGATTTTTGGTACGCCCAGTGGCTCTTAGATAAAAATTATTTAGTGCATATCTCGTATCTCCTTTCATGGATTTTAAATTGAAATGTGTAACAGTAAAATATGTATTATAACGTCAAATAGCATCAATTTCCATTCTACCATCTCACACACACACACACACACACACACAGGTGCGTACCGACATTCAATAGTGCACAATGAACCTATTAACTCCGAAGTTTATCGCAGTCAGCAATTCGTTTCTATATTTGGTTCGAGATTTAACCGTACTCGAACTCCTTAGAGAGAGCGAGAGCGATAGAAGGTCCTGATATGCAAATTTTAGAAAGAATGAAAAAGTGCGTATGTTTCTCATTATCCTGAGAGGCAATTCTTCCCAGTAAATGCATAATTCTCATCCGGTTTCTTACTTTTTCAGCATTGTGTATGGGTATACAATAATCCCAGCAATTTAGGGAAAAATAGTTTAACTATACCTAGATATTTCATTTGTCCATCATACGAATACTGTGGATAATTCCAATATTTATATAATTAACGGGCTATTTTAGCATGTTTTTGTTTAGGAGTGTCCCTTATATTTAATACATTGGCTAACATAACTCAAAAGGGGTATATATATATATATAATTTAGGACATTACGGGCGAGTGTAGAAGGCAATTATGGCAGAATAAAAAATGTTGAAAAATTATGTACATACCTTGATTTTGGTTTAAAGATGCCTTCTAAATCCAAGCTCTTGTGGAAGGGGGGGAAAGAGGGAAAGAACATGGGGATGTACTTGGGACACGGGAAATAAGTTTGGGAACCGGGGTTACTATTAATAATATATATATATATATTATTTTGTTGTGGGGAGAGGGGGGTGAAAGGGGGGGAAGGGTATCCATATGTGGAAACTGCGGCAATGGTTTACGGAGTGTGGACCGTTTCGGTCATCGTCTGACCATCGTCGGAACTTTGTGGGAATGACTGTAGGGCTATGTCAAGGCTGCAAGATGTGTCTGCCAAATTTGGGCATTTGTTGTCGATGGCCGGAGGCGTGGCTTAATTTGTAAGTTTTGGATCGTCCAACATTCGGAAATTAGGTAGGGGCGGTGGACGTTGATAGAATTACCATCACATTTTATGGCAATAGTTTCGGATATTCTAAGCATCGTTTCGTTTTCTTGTTTGTCAATGATTATGGCTTTGTCAATTTGGGGAATGTGTTTTAGTTCAAGGGCGTGAGCTGCAATTTCAGTCTTCCCTGTATTCTGTGGTTTGTTTTTCTTTTTGATGTTGCGATGTTTTTTCGTGTTCAGATATTCTGGAATGGGAATATTGCAATCCCTGAAGTGCTCTTGTAGTCTAGTCCATAACGACCTAATTGTAGAGCCCGTGTAGGTGACGTCACAGTCTTTTTGATAAGGGAATTTGTAGACTACGTTGTGGTGTTCGAATAATTCTTTATGAGTGAGAGATTTAGTAGGTTTTAGGAGAGTCCCTAATATATGGTTAGTAGTGAATACTAGTTTATAGTTCGTGTTTTTGAAAATGTATTTGTAAGCCTTGTATGTGTTTTGATGTATGGCAATTTGATGACCATGCGTGTCGGGAAGTCTGTTTTTGTTGTATTATTGTTAAGACGGCATTTTGCCGTAAAGTTCGCGTAATTTATTAGATGCGTGGGGTAGTTTCGATTTTTGAAAACCTGTGTTAAATACTTGAGTTCATTGTTAAGAAAATTGCTGTTGGTAGAGAAACCGATGCTTAGAATATCCGAAACTATTGCCATAAAATGTGATGGTAATTCTATCAACGTCCACCGCCCCTACCTAATTTCCGAATGTTGGACGATCCAAAACTTACAAATTAAGCCACGCCTCCGGCCATCGACAACAAATGCCCAAATTTGGCAGACACATCTTGCAGCCTTGACATAGCCCTACAGTCATTCCCACAAAGTTCCGACGATGGTCAGACGATGACCGAAACGGTCCACACCCCGTAAACCCTTGCCCCAGTTTCCACATATGGATACCCTTCCCCCCCCTTTCCCCCCCTCTCCCCACAACAAAATAATATATATATATATTTATATATATATATTATTAATAGTAACCCGGGTTCCCAAACTTATTTCCCGTGTCCCAAGTACATCCCCATGTTCTTTTCCTCTTCCCCCCCCCCCTTCCACAAGAGCTTGGATTTAGAAGGCATCTTTAAACCAAAATCAAGGTATGTACATAATTTTTCAACATTTTTTATTCTGCCATAATTGCCTTCTACACTCTCCCGTAATGTCCTAAATTATCTATTTTATATATATATACCCCTTTTGAGTTATGTTAGCCAATGTATTAAATATAAGGGACACTCCTAAACAAAAATAGGCTAAAATAGCCGTTAATTATATTAATAGTGTTTTAGAGGAGTAGCATGGGAATGTCCCAGAAATTATACCCAATATTTATATTCCAGAAATCAGCTGATGTATTATTCTTCGCTTTGTCTTCAACATTTATTTTTCAGAATGTCAGAACATTCTGAAAAAAAAAAATTTTTTTTGTCTGTGTGTACAATAAGTACAATAAATATTTCCTATTTCTAAAGTGCTATTTCTAAATAGCACTTTAGAAATAGGAAATATGATATGCAGATCATCTCTAGATATGTGATGAGTAATATGAAAAAAGGAATAATTATATTTTAACATTTTTTAAGGCCTTAGCTTTAGATACACTATTTTTGTGAAGACCATGGATATTTATTCATAAATTTATATGATAATACGATCATTTATACGATGATGGTATCAAATCAAATTTATGTGATATATATTACATATCAATTTTATAACGAATGATCATAATAATATGATCATTCGTTATATTGCGCATTAGCGAGGTTTATAAAGAAAACAGAGATGAACACCCAACAACTCTATTTTCTCTGTAAACACCAAAACCTGCTTCCTCCTTTCTCTTATTGGAACGTTTCTTTATACTTGACCTATGCTTCGTTCCCACTGCAGTAAAAGATATGGAGTTACTGAATGTCAATGAAAAAGGTAAACAGTGACGAACTGAGCAGATGCCCACGAATAAGAAAACAAACGAAATTTAGAATAAAAATATTCTAATATTTTTATTAATAATTAAATTAAAGAAGTCCCTAAAGTTTGAGAAAATAAGCGAAGTCTCGCATTTTAAACCGCCCGCGAGGAGTTATCAACTTCGCTACATTATTTCAATTATTTTTTGTTTTAATTATTTATTATATTTAGTTTGTGATTGGTTTAATTGATTGACATCACATGAAGCTTTAAAGATATCATTTTTGAAATAAGCAAGTGAATATTATTTAAGAAGTCTTGTACAGAGGAATCAAAATTTCTTCTTACGTAAATCTCAGGTTTTTCATCCCAGTGAAACAGACACATTGGGGACGAGAGAATGCATGGAATTAATAGAATAACACACGGCCACATAACATTACTCTTTTTGGTAGTAATTTCAACCAATCCGATCCAATCTCGAAATAAGTTATTTTGGTAAGATTATTTTACATTTTGAATCTTGAGAATTATTCCTGTACGATTTGTAATTCCAGGGCTAGTTAAAGTGATTTGTTAAAGTATATGGCTAGTTAAAGTGATTTGTAAACTTGTTAATAACGTTTATTGATTGTATAGCTAATTCCATTATAAAGCTGGGAATCTGGGAATTTAAGTGTTAAATGTGCATACCACTGGTTGCTCGGAGGTCAGCAGGTTGTAAAACTAAATAATAGAGTTATCCTGAGTTATACAGTATGTCAGAATCATTAGCCCTATAATCTAACTGGATTAGATTCTTAATGCTATACGTAATTTTTTGTCCAGTAAACGTTACTAGTTGGTTAGTGAGAATCGTTTTTCAAGACAAACGAAGGCCAAGAGACCAGCATATTATTTGTTATTTTCAGGGGTTCTTACTACCTGGGCCTCTTATCAGGATGAACAACCTTAGTTTTCGGGAGGAAAAATCTATCATGTGCGCATCAGACGGGCTGACTTACCCTAATTAAAAAAAACGGAAAAAACAAATAAAGTTCTTTTCGTCCTAGACGGGATTCATACAGAGATCCTGTGAAAGTAGGATAATAATTCTCTCTCTCTCTCTATCTCTCTCTCTCTGTATATATATATATATATATATATATATATATATATATATATATATATTTTTTTTTTTTTTTTTTTCCCAAGCACACCATTATAGAAGAAACTCATTAGAAAAGACGAACGTAATTCCAGTGCTGTACACTCTTTTACTTAATAAACATAAAAAAAATTAAAGCACGATTCTCTGTGCAATACAATACTGTCAAAGACCAACAGTCCCTCTGTATTGGGTTTTGGATAAGAAGCCATTTATGTATCTAAATTGCGTTTTCTTTCGCAAATATTTTTGGTAGTCTCTATCAATTCAATCGGTGCCTTTGAAGGGACTGCTAAGAACATATCATGAAATTTCTGTGGGTTTGAGTTCTATCCTGACCAAGGACAAGTCTTGAGGTTGTTCTAGGAAAACTTTAATTTTTAATTTGTAGAACTGGGTTGCCAAAGTATTTATCTCTTAGCCCTTCCATCGATCTAAACACACGATAACTTTACAACCTTTAATAAGTGGAATTAATGTGAAAATAATAATAACACACGTATCAGAAAGCAGTCGGAATGATATCTGTGAGGTTTGGAAACTACTTACAACGGATGATAACTGATATCAATTGTTGAAAACTGTATAGTTACAACTGATATATGAAAGGGAATATGAACAAGATAAAATTTTATACCTAATAAGCCACATTCTATTCGTCTTCGAGTATAATTGAGAATTATCAAACTAACTGAGTCTACTAGAAAAACAGGAATACAATTCTGTGAAGACGGTTAAAACATTCTATTAAATATTCAAGAGTTAAAGCACATTCATTCGCTTCACGTCCGTCCTAGACGACGGGTTGAGTCATCTCATTAATGGTTATAGACAATTAATGCAGCCAACTTGCCAATCCTCTGCTGCTATTTATAAATATATAATATAAAAAAATAAATAAAAAACCCTAACTGAAATAATTTTACTCTCCTATAGGGGAGGCAGCAGAGGATTGGCAAGTTGGCTGCATTAATTGTCTTGTATATGGAATTATTATAAAAGAAATACGGAGCATTCATGAACTTATTATAAGATCTGATAAAAATATATATTGACATTGTCCATATGTCTCCAGAGAATTAACTGCCTAACGGAGGGATTACTGTTTGGCTTTGAAATTCTAAAAATCTGTAATACGGAATATTTCTGGTCATGGTGTACAAAGCCACGCAGTTGATTTCGACTATTTCTGCCCTTATAAGGATAGCTGAACATGTTTGAATGAAGGCAAGTTATTAACCTTTATCTGCATCCTGAAATCCAAACATTGACTATGTCATAATGCTCAATGGTGATACTGCATATTTCCAAAATCTTCCTATAAAGACAAAATCACTAATAATATTTTCTGTGTGTTCACTAACATGTCCCTAGTTCAATCGTCTTCCGTTAAAGTGCCTTGTGAGCAATATAGTTTCGATTTCCCCTCACTAATTTAAACATATTGCAGTGAAGGATCTCTTAACAATGTGACATGATAAACTGCACTTTAAGCTGCTTTCAACAATGAGAAGGACAGTGAAGTAAATATTCAGAGCCAAAACATTATTGTATATCCATATGTGGATTATTGTATATCCACACACATTGCTGAAAAATATACCAGCAGCTGATTGGGCCTCATTTGTCCCTAGATAACCGCTTGCACTTGTCTTGGTATTGAATCTACTAAAACATGGAAGTGTCCTGAGGTATTCTGGATCAACTTGACATCCTGGAAGTCAGCTACCGAACCAGACACGTGCCTTGACCTGCAAATTCTACTAGGTTCCTACAAATGTTTACAGGCGGCCAACGGAGGACAAAGAATGTTGAATCATTTGAGTAACTGAACTGAAACCTCCACCACCAACAACATATACACGCAAATGGACTTCACAATAGAGTAAAATATCCTACATCATCTTAGGAGTAATAGTTTTCAAAGCTCAATAAGTTTTGATGGTACTTGGCTTGTCTCTCTAAAATTCTGTATTCTTAATCCAGTTTTATATTTTCATAAATGAAAAAAATAACCTTCGAGAATAATCGTATGAAAGTAAGCTTTTGAATAGTATTCTAGTGGGTTATTATAGCAGTAACTGAACAAAGAGACGTGAACCTGATAAACTATTGCAGAGAAAGAATTAATTTTTAATCTTTTTTATTGAATAATTTTATATCGCGTCGAATCGTTTCATCTAATTGTCACAGCAAATGTGGTCAGAAAATCCCAGACGAAATAATCCAATCACATTTGATTAAAATTACAAGAAATGTTATATAAGGATCAATGATTTCGTGTGAACCTGATCTCTCTCGCTCTCTTGTCGACATCAACATGCATCACATCGACGGATTTTCAAGCACTTTTGATTGAGGCAATTTTTAATAAACATATATCATATGGGCTTACGGGTGGTCAATATTACGTTGTCAAAGAACATACTCGTAATAATCTATTTTGTTTTTATACGTAACTACTTATCCCTCTCTCTCTTTTTCTTTCACATTATTTTATTTCCATCTCTGAATGAGAAATAATGAAGTACGTTTTTGTAATTTAGTATTCAACACGACTTAATATGATATATATCAACAGATATCAATTACTATTATACTCGTATTTAAATACTTTCAGAACAAAAATCGTATCTTTTTATTTCAAATATTTTGCTTGTTTACCGGAGAACTGTATGCATAAACCACTGATTAGGAGAACATTACGAAATATAAATGAAATGAAGAAAAATTGAAAAAAGAAAACAAAGAGAGAGAGAGAGAGAGAATATAATATGCAAATCTGTAATTGTAATAAACTGAGTGAACTCAACACCAAGATGGTGAAAGAATATAATGCATTCGTTTAATCTTTCAGTGTATGATATAAGAAAAGGAAAAGAACAGTCGTCCGTGAAACCAAATGTTTCACTCCAATAGGAATGCAATTCAATAAAACGTGACTCTCTAATTTTTATTGTATTCTTTGATTTAAATCGTACAAAGCGAATTGTTTTATGGAAACTAATTTCCACATTGAAACAAATACCGATCGACTTTGTATTATAATACAGAATAGAAAAAAGTTCGACGAGAATGTCGAAGAAATCTTAGACATGTCTATGAAAATATTTATTTCATGCTACAGAGGAATATTGAAATCCGAGTGAAGAAATATAGAAATATATAATATAGTAAAGCATACTAAATTTATATTAAAGGAAATGGAAAGTCGAAGTAATTTTTATTTACGAAATTTGTAAAAAAAAAGACTGTGGACCACATAATTGAATTACCAAAGACCGAATGCCAAGTTCAGCTAAAAATAAATAATTAAACTTAGATTTAAAGAATACAACAAAACTAAAGATAAAGATAGAAATGATGTAATCTAAGAAGAGAATGGTTATTACAAGCTAAAAGATAGAAAGGTAGAGAATAAAATGTGTCCGATATATGTTGCATGAATGATTTTCATCTGGATGAGAAAAGTGGGTTCAACTGCTTTAATTCATCTATAGTGAGTACTCCACTATACGATGAATTAAAGCAGTTGAACCCAATTTTTCACATCTCACTATATAATTTTGTGTCCAATAATTGCAAAGCATGACTTAGTAGCTGTACAATATCTGGCTCAGGTGAGAGTGTATTATTTTTACCCCATAGACATCGCGGAGTTTCGAAATTGATGTACTCTACAGATTAAAAAAACAAGCTTCCGTCCTCTTTATGTTAGAGGTTCTGTTTCAGCTTCGTCATTCTCTTAAATTTCTTACTTCTCTTCATTCGGAGTCCCAGTTTTCAACACACGATTAATTTCCTCGACAAATACCTCTCTGGTGCAGTTTTATAGCGATTTCAAATGATGCCGAAAGCTAGTATCCATTAACCCTGCATCGGTTTGCAGTCACTTGAGATTTTAAAGTTCACATAAAAAGGTGTGCTATGCATCGACCAAGTTTGGAGAGTTCGCACCATCTCTGTGTAGGGAATGAAATATGTATTTTGATACATGTTTGTGATACCATTGAGATTTAACTGCAATGCAGTTGCTGAACCCCGCGAATTTTGCAGCCTGAGCAATTGTCTCCATGTACTCTGCGAAGAATAATTAGTCGTTCTGAAGGAACAGGATTGTTGTGAATTACATCTGGCAGAGGTCGCACACTACTCACACTATAAGTGAATGAAGTTGTTACTGCTGTTGTGGAGCAGGCCATGACTCACAGCGTTGGTTTTCTGCAATGCACGTGCAGTTTCATAACACATGGATGTGCCTTATACAACTGTCTGGAAAATGCTATGGAAGATTCTGCATTTCTACCTATTTAAGATAACACTGGCACAGGAGAAAGTCGACTGACATTCACTTTAATATTCCTTTCTCAAGTGAAGGGGGACGGTGCGTGGACTTAGATGGTTTTGTGGAGAGATGAGGCTTATTTCACCTGATCGGAGCTGTGATACCCACAATTTCTGGGCATGGATTACACAAAACTCACAGGTAATTCAACAAATACCTTTGCATTCACTCAACGTTACTGTCTGGTGCAGTTTTACAGCTTCGCTTATAACTGGACCATTCTTCTTTCAGGACATTGGCCAGTTGGGTCCTGTGATCTGCTCAGTTACTTCCGAGAGATATCACAACATGATAAATAATTTTGTTGTGTTATAGGTACAGCAACTGCCGTGCATGGATTCAGTCATTTTCATGAAGGATTGGCTCCCCCTGCACATATCACTCAATTTGTGTAGAAGATTCTTCGAGAACATTTCACCGAAGTCAGAGTGATCAGCAGTGCATCTGTTACTTCATGTTCAGCTCGTTCACCTGATTTGATCACCTTTGACCTCTGGCTCTGGGAATTTCTCAAACGCCAGGATTATCGGGATCATCATGATAACTTGCCAGCTCTGAAAGACAACATAACACAGCATGTGCTCAAAATAATTTCTCACCAGCTGCATTCAGCCGGTGAACACACAGTACAAAGAATGCGGTTTCTGGCAAACCGGGAAGAACTACACATTAAACTAGCTCTTGATAGCAGTCAATAATAATGTGTTATTTTGGCTTGTATCGCTTTCCTCCTCCTCCTTTCCCACACAGAAAAATTGCTATATCTGCATTCGGTACATCGTACAGTGTCCCCAAGATATATATATATATATATATATATATATATATATATATATATATATATATATATATATATATATATATATATATATATAAATTAGTTTGAATGACTATATACCGAGAATGAAAAAGAAAAGGTTTAATGTTAAGATACTACTAGTTTCGTTGAATAAATCAACTTCTTCAGGTATGACAGGCAAAGAATTATATAAAAAATAACACAGACGTGATAAAATTACATCAACAGATCTAGTATGAAACACAATAGTACATTTTAAAACAGGAATGCGTGCTGTAGTTCCAATTGAAGTTGACTACGTGCGTGAGCTGTCACGAGTGCAAATTCACTGTGTAAATTCAGGTTACCTCAAATACGAAAACAAGATTTACAAACAGCACTCAGGTTTCACTATAGGCAGTCCACTCTCTCCGAATCTTGCTGACATATTTCATAAGGATTTTGAAGAAAAAGCAATTAATTCCTCGACTCTTAAATCCAAAATATGGTATCGTTATATAGACGATGTATTCCTCATCTGGGAACACGGTGTAAAAAACCTCAATTTTTTTCTAGACCACCTCAACAAGTTTCATGAGAAAATCAACTTACCTGCGAAGTGTAATCCAACGACTGTCTCCCCTTTCTGGACTTAAAACTTACGAGATGCGCTGAAAAAATCAAAATCTTCATTTTTAGAAAACCCACACACACACAGAGACAGATACCCTCATGCTTCTTCCCATCACTACCCTCCGCAGAAATTTAGTATTATTTCAACCCTGGCAGATCGAGCCAGATCTTCACTAACAGATGAAAAGAACTCATTTTACTAAAAAGGACTTTTGTCAACAATGGTTTCTCTCTTAAAAAGATTGAAAATTTTTTATCTTTCCATCGCTCAACTGCTATTGAAGATTCTTCCCCTCCCCCAAGAGCTTTTATATTGTTGCCATACATCAGCTCTCTCTCCCGAAAACTGGCTAAAATTCTTCAGAAATTCGACATTAGAACTTGCTTCACTACGTTTCCAAAACTTCGCTCCATACTAAAGTGAAACATCTTCCTATTCAGTATCCAGGAGTCTACAATATTTTGTGTGAATGTGGAAAATCATATTACGGCCAGACAGCTAAATCCATCCTTTTACGTAAGAACATCAAAGACATATCCTACAATAGGATCAGGGCCAGCGCTTTCTCTCTAACCACGTTCTCTTTTCTATCAACTCGGAAGAAGGCCGCCAACACCTCGTAGACTGGCCGCAAACTTCTAATATCCATGTGTATTATGATGAACTTGAAAGAAATATTATCGAATCTAGAGAAATATCGCTCGATTCATCTCATATTAACAATAGCCTTAGCTACAATCTCTCTGACGCACACGTTGCCACCGTCCAGTATTGGCGCACTCGTGACAACTCACGCACGTAGTCAACTTCAAATGGCACTCCAGCACCCATTCCTGTTTTAAAATGCACTATTGTGTTTTATACTAGATCTGTTGATGTAATTTTATCATGTCTCTGTTATGTTTTATATAATTCTTTGTCTGTGATACCTGAAGAAGTTGATTTATTCAACAAAACTAGTAGTATCTTAACTTTAAACTTTCTTTTTCATTCTCGGTATATAGCCATTCAAACTAATTTTAATAACATTATATATATATATATATATATATATATATATATATATATATATACGCACACGAGGAATGCTCCAAAAGTAATGCAGAATTAAATGTAATATTGCTGTCGCCATTGTTTGTACTGTCATGTGCACATGACTTGCCGTTAGTCTGTGCATTACAGTTATTTCCAAGAAAGATATGCAAATATGAATAGGAAACTTCAATTAGAATGTCATCTTCTCTGAAATGTTTTGAAGCAACAAAAGATGCTAGATAATCGATAATCACTTACCAGCAATTTCATGCTCTTAAATAAAAATTACAGCAGAGAGAGAGAAAGAGAAAGAAATAGCTAACTACATGACAACCAATTAAACAGAACTCTGGGAAAAGGAATGTAATTATTCTGACAGCCACAATCAGCACGTGTATATGTTGCTAAGGAAACGGCTATCCTCCCATTTTCCGCTGAAATATTATATTTGCAATTTAAAACAACTGCAACTCGGCGAATTTTTGCACTTATTTGGATGCTATTTTAAATAAATATAAAGAACAATAAAATTATAAAGTATAACGTTTCATTTAGATTTAATGAAAAATGTTGGAATTTTTTTTCTAAAAGAAATTTTTTACGATATCTTAGTATCTAATTTTATTGTTTTTTTATTTGATTAGGATGCATATTTGTATTATTATAAGAATATAAAATGAATATTTGCATTTTATAATTATGCGTTATACAAAAATACATATGTGTAAAAATATTAAAACTTTTTAAATGCGCTTTTGTGTTACTTTAATTTTGAATTTATTAAGTGCCTTAGAAGAATTGAATATTATATGCGAAATATTGGAATACTGACAAGTAAAAGACGAATTTGGAGGAAAAAGTTTGATAGGAGATTAATAATAATGTAATCTTAATCATTAATATTTTACATTAATATGTAATGTTGATCATGTAGTGCTGTCATAATAGCATGAATACCCCTTGAGGGTACATATCAGGAAATTGATGATGATGAGTTTCTTTTGTTTTTCTTTGTATTTCTAATAAACGAAAACCTTAGACGTTGCATTATATGCTAATATTTGATACATCAGATACATTTCTAACTTTCAAAGTCTAAAGTCTTCGGAATAAGATCTGTTTTATGCCAGTTTGTCTTAAACATTTTTCACGTCCTCAGAATTAAAAAAAAACACATTTGGACAGGAAATAAAAATTATGTACATGTGTTTCATGCACATAAAGAACTTAGCCTCAACAGCGAACAATTTGTTACCATTTAATAATGGCTAATATGTTATAAAACGTTTCTCATATGGAAGTATAAAACACTGCAGGAATTTAAAATTGGAAAACAGAAAGTTTTGGTTTTGCTTATTTTGTATTACTATCTATTCATATTTTCCATATTTTCATTTATTTCATTTTTATAGAAATAGAAGCGTAGCAATTTTAGCAGTAAGTTAGGAGGAGATAAACGAACATGTTTAACAATGCTAAACGATTTAGCAAATAATAATTAGGAACTCTAACAACAACAAGTGAACTTATTCGATTGCTCAAGATGAATGTTCATGCCTAGATTATCGTCTTTTATGATAACTGTCATTATATTGAACCAATAATAATTAAATACAATCGTAGCCTATTAATCCAATTGCTCATTATATCAGTAAACAGGGATGATTATTACATTCTGTAATTATTTTTAAGCATTTTCATTCCATTTCATTTCGTGTTGGTTCTTTTAATTTCTTAAATCGCACATTATATAATCACTACACCAACTTTTGATATTAAGTTCCTTTGTTCATTCTTTGAAACTTTTAAGACCATCCTGAAGAGAACGGAACTAATCTCGATATTTTCTGAACCCAGTTTAGGTTATCAGATGAAGCAAAATGGAGCAATGTACTCGCTACTTCTTCTCGTTGACCTATCAACCATTGTGCTTCTTGTAGTTTTTGGACAGAGTTCACGAAGCGCTGATTAAAGTGGTTTGCCAACTGTTTGAGGGATTTGGGATCGCAGGCAAAGCTGTGTTTTATTGTTCCTGAGGCAGTGGTTCTGTGTATATTGTCCAGCATTTCATTAACACTTTCATTGCCAAGCTGAAAATTGGAATTTCGTGTGGTGGCCAAATTTGTTTTATTTTTTTATTTAGTTAGCGACGTCCACGCAATAACGCGTGATCGACAATGAACGTGTTAATCAGGTGCCGGGTTTCCTTTATGCCATTTTGAGCTGTTGTTAATTTGATGCTGTAATAGTTACTTTTTGCCGTCTAATCTGTGTTGCTAGGAGATTCCGTTTTCTTTTGTATTCAGCTTTTAAAGCCATATTGTTAGGCGACTTCTTAAGTTGTTTCCATAGGCCATCTTTTCTCTGTATATCTGTTAATATGCTGTCTGTTATCTATGGATTTTGTTTCGTTTGGGGGCGTATTTTTATTTTTGTTAATGCTTTGTTATATATTTTGTTAAATGCAAGTTTAAGATTATTATATACAGCTTCAGCAGAGTCTAAAGATGCTATCTGCATCCAGTCTGTTTTTCTGATTTCATCGTTTACTATTGTTTCGTTTAGAATGCTATAATACTGTTTTGTAGTCTCAGTGAATTTTATGGGTTCTGGTTCAGTGTGTAACTGTAATGCTGTGAAATAATGGTCTGCCAGTTTGCATATTATGACGGCTGCTTATATTTATATGATCAATGCAGGATGAGGTTGTTGTGTTTCCGACAATCTCTTCTCGTGTATACGACGGTATGGATGGGGTTATGTTATATACCGATAAGAGGTCTAGGTATTGTCCTGTGTTGTTATTTATGTTCCTAATGTTTATATTCATGTCTCCTATTATTATCAAGTATTTTGAGGCGCCTACTTCCGTGGCTGAAAGCCATCTGTTTAGTTCTTCTCGAAATTTTGTGATGCTTAAGTTGGGTGGTCTGTATATTGCGTTTAATATCAAGTTTTCTTGTTTGATGTTTTTAATTTCGATGCATATGTTTTCTGCGTATTCTAATTTACAGTTTATTTCTGTTGCTTCTAGTTTATGTTTGGTAAATATTATTATACCACCGCCTCGTTTTGTTTGTCTGCAGTGTTTATGTTGTTGGAAGTGTGGAATTTGGTAGGTAGATGCCTCTCTCTTCGTTTGTCGTAGATACTTCAGTCAGTATTAAAATCCTATCTCGTCTATATCTTCCTTCAGATAAGCTTGCAGGGTCAGCCAGTATTTTTGAATGCTTCTGATGTGGAGAAAAGAAAGTAATGTTTTGGGGATTGTCACTTGTTTCCATTCTGCTATTGATTTCAGAATGTGGCAATTACCATGTTCCGGGATGATTACGTCTGCTTGATGGTCTGCATTCATGTTGGTTGGTGTGCTGTTCCTTCTTTACGAGTTGTCAATATTCCTTTCAATGGGGCAGCCTGTTGAGGTCTTCTATGGCTTTTATTTCGATTGGTTTTACATCTTGTGTCTTTCTAAGGAATCTTTAACTGTCATTTAAAGAAATTAAAGTTATAATTAAATTTATTAAATTTAATTATAACTCTACCGAGTTATAATTAAATTTAATAAATTCCTCATATTGGTTGAATTTTTCTGTAATTTTTGGGTATGTTTTTTGAAATAGTTCTTCAACAAAATCGATTAAACAGTCTTTTAGGTTTTGTAATATATTTTCAAATAATGCATTTAAAGTTGGCTCACCTGGGTTTCCGTTGTTGTTTTCTTTGTTTTTAATTCCCTCTGCTGTTGATAGCTGTTTACAGACTGTAGTTGTTTTCTGCATTACCTGTTTTCCGCCTGCGGTCGAAGGCGACATTCCTTTGTTGTCTCTGCAGTGGGGACACTTCCACTCGTCACGATTCTTGTTTGATTTTCGCTGCCAAGTGGCCTCTGACAATCCCGAACATAGAAAATGCATGTTTCTCTGGCAGTTCCTACATGTTATGTTGGTTTTCTTCCCCCGTTAAGTCTTCTTGGCATTTGTAGCACTTCATATTTCTTGTTTGACGATCTTGCTGTAATTTCAATATGGCGACTTCCTTTGTTCTCTTCTCGCGTAGTTGACCAACGTATACTTCGAACTTTGAATGCTTATAATTCAAGTATGTTCGTCTTGAGGAACGGAATTCACTGATATACTTTAAATTTTAATTCACAAGAAAAAATCTGCTTTGCAACTTAAAATATGGGAGCATCGAAATAGCGTGCTTGCGACCGCTTGCTGCTATAGCGACCTCTTCAATAAACAAAGCCCGAGATTGTTTGTTGAAATAGCGGAGGGATACTCTTTCGTAACCGAACATTACGATGTTCAAACCCTATTAGCAAACAATGTGGGTTACTTAACAGACCTAAGACTCTCCCGATTAGCTTTCTTTCCTAAGCATAATTTTAGGATTAATAGTGGCTAATCTTATGCCTAAAAAAATGTTCTTTTGTTTCTTCTCCTGGATAGTTTGTCAGTTTACGGGATGAAGTTTCCTTCCTGAATTTCAGGGAGAGAAAATCCAGCTACCTCTGTATCAGACAGACTAACTGTCTTTCAATTGATAAGCAATGATAAAATTTCTTCGAGAACTGGAAGTAATCGTACTCAGTACTTTCCAACTAAAGAGCTTAATCGAAACTGGCTGGGCTACAAAGGTTCTGTCAACCATATAAGTCACACTAAATGCTAACCAGTAATTTTCTGCTGTATTTTAACCAATAGGCCTGGCATGAAACACTGTTAGAAGCGTTTCTTAAATATCTTTCGAATGATATCTTCATAATTAGGGGGCTTGTCCAAATTGAATTTCACCTGATTAATCTTGTTTTACCTTGGTCAAGTGATCCTCGAGGATATCTTGGACACGATACAAGTTTTTAACCCCAAGGACGATTCCTGATATTAAGCAACTTAATTAACCTCGACATAAATTTCAGCGTTACCTACTAACCTCATCATATCATCTATACCTCATTATTAACCGTTTGAAAATAGCTGCTTCTCAAGCGATAATGAAGTATCAAATTTATCGTCTTCCTTTCAACTTCATAAACACTTAGCAGATTATTAATTAATTCATGAACTATCGCAGCAAGGTACTGAAAGGCGCACAATAGCTTTTCTCCTATTTCTCTTTTGTATTTTTTTTGTTTCATTTTATAATCCGTGTTTCACCATTTTGTAGCGCATACGAAAGACTAGAATATTCATCAAAACCAAATTTGTATCGAATAGTGCATTAGTATCGAAAATAGGATTTTTTTGTTTTGTTTTTATTATTATGATTTAACATGAGTTTTTGTTTTCGTTATTGATTTTTACATAGTCAGGAAAACATGCTCTTCTCTAACAAAACAAGGATCTTTGCCTAACTACTAAAAGCCTCCCATAAGCGTCGCAGTGATCGCACATCAGGCGAGGAATTTCGTATACTATCCGGGCCCATAATGTCATTCGAAGTCGCAGCCAAAAAAAGGCCAGGGAAATGCACAGCATGATATGAAGCAAGATAAAGCATAACTTCTTTCATAATTATTAGTGTTCAATGCTTCATACGGAATTTTCCTCCCATAAATGGTGTATTTTATGTTTCCGCATGTTTCATTGAAAACGTTAACCAGCATTAAAGAAGTAAGAATAATATCTTAAATAATCCAGTCGGTCGAACCGAATATTGATGCACCGATTGCCCTAGCTGAAGTTCAATGGGTTTTATCCATAAATGAATCTACTGACTGGACAATTCATCTCACTAATTAATCTCTGGCTGTTATTGAGATTAATCACTTCACTTCAAGCAAATCTTAATGCATTTTATTACAGTAAAATAGACTCAACGTTAAAAAACTATTTTTAACAAAAATAGTTTTTAATCATACACAAAGTATTGTTTAACTAAGCAGCACATCATTTTTCAACTAAAATCAACCATTCGTTGATCTATTGAAGTTTACGAAAAATTGTCTAAGAAACTTAAACAAGTATTTTTAAGAAAAAAAAAAACATTGTTGAACTAAAGTTAACGAAGAATTTTTCAACTAAATTTAATGTACGTTCAAGTATCGGTCCTCTAAAGTTACCAAAGAGTTGAATAAAATAAAACTAAATAAGCGTTATTATACTATATAATGATGCTTAGTTAAAAAGCCTTTAACTAAGCATTTCTTAAAGTGTTAAATTATAAGTAGTATGTTAAGTAAAATTCTATTGAAATAGTGGATTTTTTCGAAACATCAAATTATCATTTAAAAGAAAAAATTCTGCTGGAGATGCCAGTTTACTAAATTATGGGCATAAACTAGCTGGCCGTTCGCAATAAAAACAAAGTATCTTAATTACAACTATTATGCGTTGTGTCTTTATTCTGTAAAGTATAAGTTGAAAAGACAAGAACGCATACACACATAAAAAAGTAATTACGCTTGATTATAATTAGCTCTCACATTCACTGCATTGTGTATGCTATTAGATTGTAGCATGAACACTACCAAATGAAATTTTCATTCTATTCTTTTTTTACCCCTCTCTCTCTCTCACTCTCTCTCTCTATCATACTGTGATTAACTAGTGTGAATTCAATTCAACACTAATTATTTTTTTCTAATGACTTCGATACACGCATGTCAGTCTTATGTCAATTATCATTCCAATCAGCATTACATTAACCCCGGAGTTTTCAAAGCGCATCCATTTTCTTCTCACGTGCATCGGAAATAATTACGTGCCTCAGAAATAACAGAAAGTCGTATGAAGCATAAACACGAACCTTCTTGGCTGAATGATTACAATAAGTGAAATCGTTCCTGAATTTTATACAAACCAATTTCTATTACATCTAAAAAGCTATTGCAGAATTTCAATACTATCATATTTCAAAAAGTTCGCTTCCAATTTATTTGTTATTTATTTTTGCTTGAACCTTCAGAACGAAGGACATATATCTGCACCACTGTTTTGAATGTAACTGTTTGAATGCAACTTGCCGAAATGACGTTTCATACAAAGCTTTCCATTGGGGTAATATTTCTCAATAAACTTGAACGCAAAAAGACTATTTTCAGCGTTTATATGTATAATTGTTTGAATATTCGTTTTAAGCATTAATCTTATCAAGTTCGCACAAAATCGTAACGCGGGCCGTGTTTTGGGCAGCCACGGTATAGACGAAGCCCTTTGTAGGAAAGACCTGTCGATTCCCGTCCATGACATGAGGAACCTTTATCTGGTGTTTTTCGACTAAAGGTGAGTTAACCGGTCTTACGGAGGTGGAGGGGTTTTTCTCCCAGTAACTCGGGTTTTTTATCCCTCAAAACAGGCAAACCGGTTTCCATCTTTGGGGTAATCAGAGTGAGAGAGATTGTTTCAAAGGACAGAAGTAGATTGAATGAAAGAAGAGGCAGTGAAGTTGGTTTAGTGAGTTTAAATATGGACAATAAAAAGTTACTGATTAGCAGTGTTTCGTGTTTTAATGATTTCGGAGGAGAATGGAAGAATAATGGTGGCCAATTCAGCAGAGCACTGCCCATGAAAGTATCTGTACACGAGGCACAAGGCAGAAACTGAACGTTTGTGTGAGAGAGGGATTGAAGTGGGTTTGTGAGTGAAGGATTAGCTGTATTGTCCTATTCTAAATAGAATCGAGCCATCTTGGAGAGGATTTTGGTGCACTGTTCCAAATATGGGAATAATATTCTACAGTTGGGCAGTTAGGGCTTCGTATAGAGTTAGAAACTCTGAAGGTGTGAAGTAGTGTCTCGTGCGAAAAAGTACACGAAGTTTTTTTTTTTATATTCAAGATGTGGAATAAGATACAAATATCTGTATCTTATTCTTACAAATACTTATATTTATAAGATACAAATATAAAAATAAATCTTAAATATATTAAAATAACTGCTTCTCAGATGAAAGCATTATATTGCTTATTCCACGTCTTGAATGTAAAAATCTCAATAATAAAGGAAGGCACATTCAACTAAAGATTGATATACAACATACTAGTTTAATAAATTTTCCAGTTGATCTAAAATTATAACCTTTTATTATCTTGCTTGTATTTTCTCTTCTTTCTATTCTTAGAGTCATATTCATTCACATGATACATTCTGAAGACTAAATGGTGTTCGTTAATATTTCTTCTTTCTTTTTAAGCTCAACAGCATAAGAGAATGAGAATAATAGATCCACAATATCGAGATGTTTACATTACAGAATATTTCTTAAAATCCAAATATCTCAGTCGTCATAAGGAAAAATATTCACAATAATGGGTTCTAAATGCGAGTGGTATATCTTCAAGTAGCTAGCGTAACAATACTTACTTGGAAGAAAAAAGAAACGGAATTTCTAATATAGGCGAAGCAGCATCTTAACATATATTAAAAATAAATCTTAAATAAATCTTAAATGTGGAAATCTGGTGTCTTTTTGCATTTCAAAATGCAAAAAGGATTTTATTAAACTGAAACTTATCTGGTTTATAAGAATCAATTTCCGTTCATTGAATGGAAACATTCTAGGGAGACATAATACTATTTTTAAATAATGGCTTCACATAATGGAAATTAGAATTTATTAAATACCCTTATATGTTTCGCTAACTAAAACGAGAGCATTACCACCAGGTAGAAAAAAGAGGGATTGGCTACAATATATAAAATATGATTACAAGAGTGAGTCATAGAGCATGCGTATGTTTCCATGCGTCTCGTATAAGGAAAGCCTACTGAAGTTCCAGGCAAAACATGTACAGTTATGTAATTTAATGTCTGTATAATACATATATATATATATATATATATATATATATATACAGGGTGTTCGGGATAAATTTGACAGTTTCGTAAGGAAAAAGAAAATCTTCTTTGTATCTATTAAATTTAATGAATTGACAAAAAAACATTACAGGCAGAGTTAATTACAATACTATCAACAAGATTTACTCAAAATAACCACCATTAGCATCGATCACAGCTTCAATTCTGCTTCGGAACCTCGAACAAGCTGATGCTACAGTCTCCCTGGGAAGGGCCGCAAAAACTGTTTTAATTTTATCCATTAACTGGGCTTTTGTATTACTGGAAGTGCGATTGGTGTCTTTTTCAACTGCGCCCCATACAAAATAATCCATGGGGTTAAGCTCTGGGGAGTTTGGAGGCCAAACATTTGGACTGGTGAAGTCGTAGAAATTTTCAGACAACCATTTTTGACTTTTCCCAGAGGTGTGGCAAGGGGCCGAATCCTGCTGCCATACATACGGCCTACCATTGGCTACCCTTGTTATCCAGGGCTTGACTACAGTTAGCAACTCCACGAACAAAGCCCGAATTCCAATGCCAGGGTTCTTCAACACCTGTTCCTGCAGATTTGCGAGGAATTCTGCTGTACGAACGCAATCAGATCGTCTGCTAGGGATCTTTCTTCTTGCTACATCCTCGTAGTCACCATTGCAAGTCTCTAGTTCATGCCTGATTGTTTTTACTGTATTCAGGGAGCATTGGGCAGCAGTCGTAATATCCTTATTTTGATGGCGGGCACGAATCATCATGATACAAGTTATTCTCTTCCATGATTCAGGTGGGTTCCAGCTATCCATCCTTTCTGACATCTTGTATATGAATGAAGAAGGGTCCAAACTTTTAAATGAAGAGAAGTGTGTGTTAATACATGTAACTTACGGAAAAATATAATTAATTATAAATATGTCAAATTTATCCCGAACACCCTGTATATATATATATATATATATATATATATATATATAATTTAAATTTATTGCAGTGCAACATCTTTGTTCGATTCCGGTGAACTCTGTATCTAATGTTGATGCCATGAGAAGCAAGAATGGAAATGGATGGCTCATGTTCAGAAGTGAATGAATGGAAATGGTTCCAGAATTCTGAATCCAGAGTGGTTCCATAAATCTTGATCTAATCTTGATATTTTTAGATTCTGATCTCAATACGGAGTATTTGATAGATACTAGGCAATGATAAATCGAGGTAAAGTATTCTTAATACTCGTAGATGATAGAAAAGAAAACTCCCGAGATGGTTTGAAGCCATATACAGAATACGAGGTGGGGATGAAAAGTTCTGGTAAACCCATAGAAAAAGAATGATGTTAAAACAACTGATAAACAACAAGAAAGAACATAACTTTAAACATTTCGATCTTCATGTTTAATCAAATTATAATTATTTGTTCTTTTTCTTTTAGGATATATAAGAAGACATATCAGACACCACAATTCCTACCTGTTGATTATTACAACTTTCCAGCACACCCTCGTATATCTGCGGAAAATTGTGCGCAATACTCCCAATTTATTTTTATACGCATAATTACTCTCTTCTAATATATGAATTAAATAAAATAAAATACACTCTATCACTAATTGGATATGATGAAACCACTACAGATAATAATCAATAATTAGCATCCATTTACCAGCATGCAATCCGATTTCAAAAAAATCCGCATATTCTACCTTGAAGGGACCCAACGTGAGTCCCTTCAAGGTAGAATATGCTTCAGTTCGGTTGGGTCACCCAACCGAACTAAAGCGATTCTAGTAGAGTTTGTTTAGTATAAAATTACTTTAGAGTGAACAGAAGATCATATATGAATGAAAATTTAATAAAAATTCAGATGTGAAAACGCATGATATGTTAGATATCAAAACACAATGCTATGTTAAAATCATGCAATTATTTCCAAATCTTCCATTTATCAAATCATATGTTTAAATTTTCGCATTAAAATTGAATAATGTCTGTATTTAAAGATTGGTAGAAAATAAATCGAAGTTCCCGTCTTTATTTTTGCTTTCATTATGTTATGCTTGATGTCCTGGAAATAATTTAGAAGTATATTAATAGGTAACACTGCTTTCAAAATATTCGATATCTGCGGGGATTGTAGATTGGGCGAAACAGCTGTGTTGCATTCTTGAACTAATTCATTATTGAAATCCATTAGAATATCAACAGTGCTTTCAATTTAAAAGTGTTATGATTCTTGACCACTGAGATTAATGAATAACTAACTCTTATTTAAAAGTATTGGTCAAGTGTTAATAAACGATTTAATCAGATCACTAAACACACATGAAATGAACTTCAGTGCCAACTACAAAATGTTTCTCAACAATTAAATCATGTATCGGCGACACGTGTATTGTTTCACGCTCAGTACTATTTTATTATTGAATTAGAATTGTCAGTTAACGTCTAGCTTGTAATTTACTTTGCCTACCTTACTGTACCCTGAAGAAGCCGACAGCAATAGCAGGCGAAACTAGTTGGTGATTAAATAGTTTATTAACACTTGACCAATACTTCTAAATAAGAGTTACTTATTCATTAGTGCTTTCAATACTTGTATGTAACTGTATGGATATAATTAAAATGTCATTACCAATTTGTTATGGAGTTCCTGCCTATCAATATAGTAATTTCCAATACCTTTCTGTCCTAAAATCTTTCCCAGTATATTCCGATATACTTTAATTAATTTCGAATACAAATATTTCAATATTCTAACCTTTAGCTTCAGACCGATTAAAGTACAATGAGTTACGACCTATATTGTTAATAAACAAAAATCGTCCACGTGTTATGCGTAATTCACTACTAGCATTTTGCATTTGATCCAAACACAAAATTCAATATTATTTTAAGAACAATGTTTTTTAATAACAATATTATTTTAAGAACTGGGTAATGAAAACGGAACAGACAGATAAGATTTGTTCCTGTTGCAAGTTCGTTGTTATAAATTTTTCAGTGAGAGAATGCAACGACGAATGAAAAAAAGATTAGTAAATCAAGATGCATAAACTAAAGGCAAATATAAATATATATATATATATATATATATATATATATATATATATATATATATATATATATATATATATATATATATATATATATATATATATATTTAAAAAAGAATTAAAAGAAAGAAGTAAAAGGTTTTAATATAAAAACACGACTAGTTTCGGCTTGTAACAGCCTTCATCAGGTGACATTATAAAAGAAAGAAAAAAGAAAAAACACTAAAACACTGAAGTTTAAATAAACTATGAACATCATAGAGAGTCTAAACATAATTGACATTAAATCATTGTGGTTGTATTTAAAGCTGTCCTTTCGTTTGTTGTATTGTTCGGAAAGTGCGGGCTAGTAGCATCTCGTGAACTCCAGTACATGATTACAGCTGAATGGCAATCTGGGAGGTTGTAGCTCAAGTTATTATTTAGATGAACAGGATTGAAGATGATTTCTCTAGATTCCACTATTTTATATATATATACTTTCAAAAATCGTAAAACAGCGATTTTGTCTTACGTTTTTTGAAATTAAAAAACGTAATTTGGATAATTCTTCCTGTACGAATGTAAAGATCCTGGACTGTTTTGCAGCGGACGTCCCCTGACCTTACTGGACGCTCCAGTTAATCCCACAGATATTCATTAGGGTTGAGATCAGGGCGCTATGGACGGCCAATCAAGTGTGGTGACGTTCATGTCTGCAAAGCAGGCAGTTACAGCAACATGCAATTTGCCTCACAAACTGACCTGCAAATGGCATTATTCAAGAAGATTTCTTTCAAAGTCTGTCAATTCCCATTTTTGCAGAAGTTTCATCTGGGATTTCGGGTCATCATATTCCTCCAGTTTATACCGGATACAAACACATCACTAGTTACAATAGCTGATGCATCTTGCCCATGTTCGTGACTGTTGACTTTTTCCAAACAGTATATAATGTGTCCGTGCGCGCACGCACACACACACACACACACAGCCTTAATCTTTTACGTACATTTTTTTAAAATTAAATTAAAATGAATTGAGACCATCTCGATTTTTGATTTCGCAATCGATGGTGGTAAATGTTGATCAAAAACCTCAATTAGAAATTTCTTATGTAATAATGAACCTGTCCATATGGATCTTTGTTTATTTTCCACTGGTTTGAGTTTTTCACTTCCATAATAATAATTTGAAATGTTTAAATAATGAATAAAAAAATTAAAGTAATTTAATGTTTTGTGCTTCTCGTGCATTTAAGGTATAAACTAGCAACCCTCATACACGGTGTTCAAAAGCTAAGGAAGAACTACATTGTTTTCTGTACATAAACAATGTAGTTCTAAACATTTTGAAGACTATAATCTAATGTGGACATTAATTTATTGCCAGCATACTACTGAATTATATTATACAGACAATGTGTTAATAATTTCGTATAAAGTAAACTGCATTACGTTTTTGCCAAACTTTACAAATTTCCTAAGGAATTAATTCAGGATCAGTTCAGGAATTAATGTACATATTTTCAGAAAACTATGCGGAGAGACATTTCGGTATGGAATATGTCCATCCCAAACTGTGATACAACTCTCACAACGTCGTACAAAGCTTAGCACAAAGTTATTTAGGAGTTCTAGAGGTAATCTAGCCCACTCTTCCCTTATGAGGATGGATAAGACCTTCTTTGTTTTCTGGAGGTGGTATTTCTAGCAAAAATATGTCTCCCAATTGCATTCTAATCGTCTTCTATAGAGAGATGAGATCTAGGGGAGCGAACTGGCTACAAGATTCGATTAATATCCTGGTTCTTGAGAAGTTTCTCCAGTGTTCGTGTACGATGTGCTGTGGCATTGTCATTGATGAAAATGAATTCTTCGCCTACAGTACCAGGGAACAAACAAACAATTGAACTACAGAAGTTGAAGAACTTCTTTTCAATATCGTTCGCCAGTCATAGTTCCTTTTTTCAGCATTTGTAGCTCGGTGCTTCTATTAAGTGCACTGCCCCCCCCTCCCCCCGAATATGATCCCAGCAAGGATGTATATATGCCTTTCAAGAACATTCTCTGATTAGTAAGCAATACCACTTTCACGAAAGATCTCGTGTCGCATATAATAGGATGAAAGACTAAAACAACTCATCTATAAATAGACCAACAGGCTAATCTATAATTAGCCGTTGGTATCTGTCCACTTTTTATACGAGGGTGGTCTGAAAAGTTCTCAACCTAACAGTATAAAACGAATTTATAATTTCAAAATTATTTTTATTTTTCAACATAATCTCCCTTAAGACTAATAGATTTATTCTAGCGATGCTGCAGCACTATTATCCTCCCTGTAATGGTTCTCAGTAAGATCTGCAAAATACCCCTCTACAGCTGCAATCACTTCTTGATTCGATGAAAAACGATGAGCAGCGAGGAAAAGTTTTAGTTTTGGGGAGAGATGGAGGTCAGAGAGAGCCAAATCTAGGGAATAGGGTGAATGTTCCAACAATTCACAGTGCAGATCCCTTAATTTCCCCATTGCCAAAACACCTTTGTGGGCAGGTGTATTGTCCTGATGAAAGATGATTTTTTTTCTTCTGCAAAGCGGGTCTCCTTTCACAAACGTTTTCATCTAATCTGGTTAAAGGATCGGAATAATATTCCCCGGGTATTGTTTTACCCTTTTCAAGATAATTATTTTAAAAATAAAGTCTTTAGCATCCCAAAACACCGATGCCATGACCTTTCCTGTTGATGGAACCGACTCTGTCATATTTGGCTCTAAACAACCAGCTTCTATTCACTGCTTTGACTACTGTTTGGATTAGATTCTGGTGTGTAATGGTAAAACAAAGTCTCATCCATAATAAAAACGACGCGCACGAAAACAGTTTTATCCTTGTTAAAATGCTCCAAGCACTGTTCAGAGATTTTCAAGCGAGTGCGTTTTTGATTCTTTTTAAATGCCTATAGTCTCAGAAGGTTCACGCACTTTGACTCGTTGGTCATCCAATGCCATATCGTGCACTTGATCCATGATTTCTGAAGTTGTTACACTTTTTGGACATATTCACATGGATCAAATTCAAGGCTGATACGGCCACGTTTAAACTCGGCAGCCAATTTCTTAATTATCGAAAATGAAGGAGAAGAGTGCCCATAAACTTTTAAGAACTTTGAATGAATTTCTTTTGGCGTTAAACCTACTTTTACAAAGAATTTTACAACAGCTCGATACTCATTTGTATCCATTTCAAGGGATACAAGCAACACGTTTGCTTCAGACAGCTGTATAAAACAAACTACTTGATAGAGTGACTTGCAATTTCACCTGGATGCTTATGCCAGATGTACCAACTTATAAAAAAAACTTGCTGATAGTATTGCCATCTATGGTCGAGGATAACATTTCAGAACACCCTCGTAGATACAAGCCCACTGAAAACGTACTTTACGATGAGCTGTAGATAAAGGACTACAAGCATTCAGGCGTATTATTCTACTTGTCGATGACGTCTTACTACAGTTTTGCGAGATATCCGCGTACCTCTATTTGAATGGAGTTGACTTGCAAGCTGACCTGTCATGGTATGTCGGTTACGTTTTCCTGTTATATTTAACAATCTGTCTTTATACTTAGTGGATGATCGAGGGCGACCTATATTACATTCGAATATTTCAAACGCTGCCCAGAGCCTGTATACAAGTCTATGGTGAAATTCTAAACTCTCTGGCAATGCCCTTAAGCCTGCGGCTTTCTTCAAGCTTTTCAATAGGTCTGTTCCGATATAAATCATCTAGATGATGCCATTCAGACATTACAAGATATTCAAGTTTGCAAATTTATTTATTAACGAGAAGGGCTTTCTTGAAACATATTCGCTTAGCGCTGCCTTTTGGCTCTTATTCTGTTGAGTGCTGCCAGGTGACCCATCTGCGCGGAGTACGAAAATTTGAATGCTTACCCGATTTCTTCTAGAAATCATCAGTAATACAAATCGACACAAGCTAATTCGCCTGAAGTTGGGTTGTAATCCTCAGATATAATATTCGTCCTTAGGCTTTCGACAGTATGTGTTATCTTGAATGGAGGTTACATGATCAGAAAATCTGAACTAGATTTTAAGCGTGATATTTTTGCGCCAGTTCACGTCATTAGTAAGAAGGGCATTTGTCAAAAGGTATTCACAAATATATACATATATTATCTACACATCGAAAAACTGATTAGAAGTATCCAAAAGCAGAAAATGAACTTCATCTTACTGTGATACTCTGATATTATTTCCTTTTTTTTAGTTTCTTTTGAGCACGTCTTTTTTAATCACCAGATTCTGATCCACATTAAAATTTAAATTTTGCAATCTGCAGACATCTCATATTTCCAGAAATCATATTAACAATTTTATTCCAAACTTATCTTGATGATTGCGTTAATTACTAACATTACAAAACATTTATCAGCTTTTCAGTTCCAAGATATTCCGAAGTAACTAGAACAGCGAAAATGTATTACCTTTCATCAAAACATTATTAATTACATACGTAAGTCGGTCATGCAGTGTAGTGCCGATTCGGGTAAAGTGCATTAAAATGATATTAACTGAATCCAAGTATATTCACTTATTTAGTTTATTTATTAACAGAATTATGAGGGTGTAATAATTAAGCAAACTGCATTTATGGCAGTTTGAATAAGGAGAAAGATCATTAGGGTTGAATCAAATTATATTAAGCCAAACTAAGGCTTAATACGAGTAATTACGTATAATTAAGTAAACATCACACTAAGTGGATGAATATTTATTAGAATGATTGATATATATATATATATATATATATATATATATATATATATATATATATATATATATATATATATATATATATATATAAATAATTTTGATTAGTTGTTTCATTAACAAAAAAAAAATACCGAGAATAGGTTTCCCCCATGAGCAGTAACCCAGACATTTCGATCATGATTTCTATGAACAATTATTCTGACTGCAAACATAAAAAAAAACAGATATGGGCATTATTATATAATTTATCCTATTTGTCAATAAAATTAACCCTGTTTATTAAATATACTTTTAATATTCGTTAATTATGAACTGGCTCATTAAGCATAGTGTACATTATTTGATCCACCAAGAGGATGCTGTATTACCATACAGCTGATGTAATTAGTTATTCGTGCCGAGTAGTGAAAATTCGGTGAAAATCATTACGTTATCCATTATTGTTCCACTTTATGACCGTAAGGGGCATTAGTTGTATCCATGACCAGTAGATTCATAATATTAACCAATTTGTTCTGTATTAATCTAGCCAAGAGGATAATAATAAACATGTGGTCTAATGTGAAAATCAATTTCCAGTAGTGAAAACTAGTTTCTAATGCCGAGAGCGATTAGGCGGGGTCTATTCCACATTGTGGAACAGTGAACACATTCGTTTCTCGCTTACTATTTTCAATCAGCTTTTTTCTTAACACTAACAATTAGTACTAAAAAGTTTGAAATATTTCAAGTTATGTGCACATTATACCCTTATCGATCATTTGCATTTAAGGAAAGGTTAGTTTGTCGAAAGCCAAAAATCTCGCATTTTGGTTTACGGATTGAAAAAAAAGGAATGAACAGATTTTTCCCTGGTTAAGATATTATATATTTGAATTAAAAGTACAGGGTTAAATTTAGAAGTATCTCTTAATTAGCTACTTATTACGAAGAAAATAAGAAATTTTGAGAAACTATCTGTTATAACTCATTGCTTGTTCACATGTATTGATCACAGTGTGGTGAATTTGAGCATGATAACTGGCAATGCTAGTGAGAAATGACAGTTCATTTCGATGAAATGAACTGTCGTTTCTCACCCGTGCAGGTATCCCATTAGTCCCTGTTGTTGAATTCTTATTCAATTTGTGTAACAGCTGCTACCTTCACCTCATACATCTATCTCTTCATCCAATGAAGAGGTAGCAGTGAACACAATGTTGCATACACTAGGTTGATAGATTTTAACAAAATGGGCACTCGTTAATTGAACAACCTCTTCGGCATCTGTCTCCCTCATACCTTTTGTATCCAGTATTCATGTTCATTATTTCTCTTACTTGTATCATAACGATGTAATTCTTTGGGGTAGTTTTTAGCTTGCAGAGACAGTTTCTGATGAAACTCAGGCTTAGCTTTGCGTACAACGGTTGTGATTATTCTAGCTAGCTACTTACAATTTCATAACAGACATCATCCTTACTCGCTCAGTATTCCTTTCACAACGAATATCTTGCTTTTTAAAATTACACATCCATTTGTCTCCTACCCCATTTATTCTTCGAACTCTCGGAACACATTCTGATAGAGCATCATTTAAGTATTTTTTAATGTTGTTCATACACTGTTGATGTTCTTCCCATTCAGAAACTCATAACATATATGGATAAGTTTAGGAATGAACAGTCATAAAATTATCTACTTCTGAAGTGAGTAACGCATGATCACCGTTACTAATCTGCAACATTATATCATTGATGAAGATAATTAGAAATGGACAAGAGCAGCATCAATCAAAGGATCCATCGTTAAGTCACAAGATTTCTAGGAATGAAAGTAATTTTTTGCTATTTCGATGTATACGTTATGCACTGTACTTTCGCTAGATGACTCGTGGATAACAGTTATTTCAACGTCATTTCCGACATGGTACCCTTAGTTTAAAAAAGCTGATATCTGTTTCTTTCAGTAGAATAAAGAACCACGTTTTAAACAGATCAGTCTGAAATTGTTCTTGGATAATGGGTGTGATTTTATCATGTTAGCGAGGTGTTCGAAACTGGGATCTACTTCAGTGATTTCTGGTGAAACTGTAGAATATTATTCAGTCTTCATTCGACAGCATACGGCCCCACAAGAAGTCAATGTTCCACGTGTCAAAACGATTTAGTGTCAAATAGAATGCTACCTAATAAGACCATTGAAGTGTATATGCTAGAATTTATTAAATTGGTTCCCATTCAATGTTTAAATTACAGTGAATAAAAAATTTTTCATTTTATTTCACTGCATTCCTAATACATGAAACCAAGAAATCGATGAAAAGCTTCTCTTCTGGTTATTGTTGCGAAGCAGAGATTAAATTTACTTTAACTTCCAGATTATAGCCTATCTAGAAAGAATGATCTCCATTCATCCTTGGAAAAACATCTGTTTGTGTGAAAGACGACTGTGCTATTCGATCTGTAGCTGTAATTTTAGTATCTGATTTTCTAGTGCCGAGGACGTCGACCAAAATCTCTAGTTTACCGACAGTTCATGTTTCAGTTACTCTAAAGAACAAATACTCATCTTTATCTCTTCTCAGTTAAAGGTACAAAAGCCATCCTCGCAAATTGGAACAAGTTCAATAAAATGTTTCACAATGATGTATCTCTGAAACAGATTATATATTGAACTTTAAACTTTTATCTGAGACATGTTATCTTTAAAACTAGAGAAGGGCATTGAATTGCAAAGAAAAACAACCAAATTATTTGTTTCGTCGTTTTTTTTTAAAAAAAATTTCTCATAACCAAAACTATTTCTTATATGTCTACATCACTCTAGCTAATGTATATAAAATTTTCGGTGCTCAAAATTGATAGTGAGAATACAAATTGGCAGAAAAGAATCAGTAATTACTTGATAAGTAATTCTTGTAAAGTAACTTCAAACGTGAGAAGCCATGTTTGAAATCTGTAGCTGCTCTTAAAACACAATGTGATTTAATTAAATACGGATCAAAAATCATAAATAATATCAAAATTCCCAATTACGGGAAACAGTAATTCTTATGCATTCGGAGTTACAATGGCGGCTTCAGGTTAGCACCCATAGAGATGCCCTTCCCAGCTGACATTTGAGTCTGTTATTAAGATTCAAATTTATTCTGTCTAGCCGTTAGTGTGTGTGTGTGTGTGTGTGTGTGTGTGTGTGTGTGTGTGTGTGTGTGTGTGTGTGTGTGTGTGCATGCGTGCTCGCCCATTGGTGAAGTTCCTGTAATTTTCTAAACATTAAACTGTTGTTTAATTCATTTGTTGTTGTTGTTTTTTTCATTCCATTAAACGTCTATTTTGAATTCTAACTATTGCCTAAATTTAAATCTGCATAATGCGATTTACACTAATCCTGCATTTATATTCCCTTCTCTATTCAAACATTTACTTAAAACAACTAAATTATTCGCAAAAATAGACATTAGGGACACAGATGATATAATCTAAACATAATCTGCGTGCGCAGAAAATGATAACGTCGTTTTGGATTAAGATCATTCCATTAAACGTCTATTTTGAATTCTAACTATTGCCTAAATTTAAATCTGCATAATGCGATTTACACTGATCCTGCATTTATATTCCCTTCTGTATTCAAACATTTACTTAAAACAACTAAATTGTTTGCAATATCAGACATTAGGGACACAGATGATATAATCTAAACATAATCTGCGTGCGCAGAAAATGATAACGGCTTTTTGGATTAAGATTATTCAGGGAAATGTAATTCTAATTCTTTTGGACACAAATCTAACTACATAAAATATCGATAGAAATAAAAATAAAAAAGAAAACGAATAAAATGTTATTTCAAAAAAATAAGAAACCGCAATTTGAGAATTATCGAAAACTACAAACGATTTAAACAAAAAATATAATTTCTAACTTGTCAGCCGTAACAATAATAATACGGATTTCTTGTGTACTTGCTCTTACGATGTTTTACCACTTTTAAATTATTTATGCTGTTGTCAAACTGTTGTATCATTTGTAACATTTACATCATTACCAAAGTAATGATGTAAATGTTAAAATCTGTTCGATTTCAATCAGCTATTTAAATTTCCGAAAATAAACAGTTTTTTAGTAAAATCCTAAAATACAAATTTCGTCAGAATTATAACTATGAAATCGATAGACACACCATTTTACAGTTTCACACTAATAGGTGTTTATTGGTTTGGAAAAATAAATAAATAAAAAATATCAAAACAAGAAAGTAATGGCCAAAATTAGAGACAAAGAAAATTAAAGACGGTCAGATATATTGAAATACAATAAGAATTAGAACAGAAAATTAGAATATAAAATTAATGCATAAGATAAAAATCGGAAAAGAAGGAAGAAATAAATTAAAAAGCCATAATAAAAACAACTAAAATGAAAAACAGCTAAAAACCAATAATACAATGTTGGTCAAAATAGAATCTATAAAGGAAAAAAAAAATAACAATTTAACAAAGCGAAATCTGAGGACAGATGAAAAGATGCCTTAAGATACAGCAGGAAAATAAAACCTTGAAATATTTTCAGTGATTTTGCTCATACAAATAGGATATCAAATCGATGTAATTTTGTCAGTCGCGTGCAAATTTATGAAGTTAAGAAGAGGCACACTAAAAGGATTTTTACTCATGGAAACGTTGGATACCTAACCGTCTCCAGGCATAGCAATGAGGACTACATTACTCTGGGGTGCCCGACATGCTTATCCACTTTAATCAAGGTATTGTAGGAAATTCAATCATACATCTATTTGATATTCCCGAGCTATTCATAAATTTCCTTCTTTCCACAATATATAAAGGAAATCCTGTTAATACAACTGTAATGAGCTAAATAGATTTAAGATGTGTCAATTTTTCTCTGAGCTGTTAATCACATTGACGTGTCTTGGGATTCTGAATAAACATATAAGGGAATAACTGCTGTTGCCAAAATGTTTGGATAACTCCACTTACTTTTCTGAAAGCTAATTAAGGCAGTAATGTAATTCTGTTAGTAAATAAGACATCCAACAAAGACGTGTACTCTTTGAAGAGTGTATTAAGAAAGTCGCTGGAAGGTAATGATGGAATGTTGTTATGACAAGAATGAATTCCACCATTTAATATGCTAAATTCATTAAACCTATCACATTAACTCCCAGCACGTTAGCATGACTAGAATTCTCCAAATAAATATGGTTCCAATATCTCTTTCTCCAATCTCTCTCTCTCTCTCTCTCTCTTCAGCTTGTGTATTCATGTCAATCATTTTAGTTTACTTTTCTTAATTAAGGAAAATTACTTTATCAGATAGTTATATAATACTGCCTTTTCTCTGCGAATTGATTTTCAGAATAACTGAATGAAGATATACCACTAGGTATCGTCCTGAGGCCATGTTTCTCAAATAGCTTCCTTCGAGAAAACCTATAACACCGAAAGAGATTAGTTTGTTTACAGTACGGAAGTAGATTGTTAGATAATGATGTAGACAACGTTGATTAGGTCCCTGCAGCATTTTTCTAGGTCTTTGAGATCCACCACTGAAGACGCGACGATGCTCGAACATTCTGAGTATCCTGTCGATATCGGTCATTGAGTGTCATTGGCTCCCCAGGGTATTTTCCTGATGTGGTATCACCATCAATTTTTCATCTACGAATGACATAAGAAATGGTAAATTTCAATATACTGAGACGGGTAGTAATATTAAGGACAGAATCACGATTGATGTGACTTACAGCTACTATCCTACGTTGGAAGTTTGTCATGTCAGTTGGACCGTGTGATCTTCATATCGAGTACAGTGCAAAACCTGCAGCAGATCCCACCTTTTATTACGACTTACTGAGACACTCCGTGAATATTCGCATGTGGTAGGATCTGAAATTGTCCTGGGGCGTAAGGCGTCCACCTTTGTCAACATAATGTACCTATACTCCATGCTTTATATTTTTCTTAACGTTTCTTCTTTCACGATTTATAATTTCGAAGTTTTCTCCAATCTTCCTTACAACAGAAGTACAAGAGGTGTTTTTTCTTGCAGACACTAATGATACGTTACAGTTGGCCAAATTGTGAATTAAAGTTTTAAAATAAAACTAATGGGATTTTGCGTTGAATTGAGATGAAATAAAAGCAACTAAAATAAAAATAACAATTAAAGAAGATACCATTTAAATATGTATAATGAATACATATTTAATTGTATTCATATTATTTTATTTAGGCGGTTTGTCAATGAAAGAAAGAAAGAAGCATTTCCATAGAAATTGAGCTAACGCTGACAATGATCAAGAACATTTTCAGAAGGTTTTTAAATTCTCGCTTCCATTCATATGTTGTTTGTAAGATTTTTTTTCTTTTCATTCTTACAAATTTCCAGTCTCATTTCGAGTACTTTTAGTGGATTTTTTTTGTTGTTATTTCTATATCAGTTGCTTTGAATAGAAGTTGTCAGTCTGAAGAATGTATGTTTGTATCTTTTTATTTATTAATGTAATGTAATTTTCATTCTCATTCGTCTCACTGGTTTAGTGAAGCTATAAAAATACGCACAGATCTAATCGGCTCATAAGCATGACCTTACTATATTACTAGATATATGTTTTTCTTAACAGTAGCTAAGCTTTTGAAGAGTACGACTGTTTTTTTTTAGATTTAAAGCATAAGATGATGCAGCTGAATAAGTATAACCATCTATTCGTCCGTCTATAAAATTGTAAGTAATTAAAAATTCGGTATAAAGAAGTAAGTCACATTTAAGTTCGATTAGAATTAACGTTGGAATGAATTACACAAATGAGCTATCGTCTTCCACGTTTCATTATTTATTTAATTGTTAAGTTAATTTCATTTTACACTATTTTTTTCTACGAACTGTAATAATTTCATAATTTCTCTTTGTTTTATTTCACTTATTGAAAATATAATACATTTTCATTAATTGATACTTCATTATTATCTTTGTGAGTTTAACGTTTTCTTTTCTTAAATATGTTCAGATTTACATCTTATTTGATTTTATAACATGAACGTGGTTTCACAACATTTCTTTTTTTCTTTCATTTATTGATTTATTTTGATAACATTCGTATAAAATACTAAATACCGTTTGACATTTGGAAATTTAGCCATATTTTAATAGCATTCTCTAATTCAGAGAAATAGTTCGATAGATGTATTGAATAGGATTATTTTCATTTTCGTTCTTTGGGGGGATCATCTGGCGATTTACTTAAGTACTTTACAGCACAGTTTGATGTAAAATCCACTGTTCTATACTAGGGATAGAAAACATAATATATTATCGATTAATTACTTCTTTCTTCCCAAAGTACAGAAAATAGTTCGATATAAAAAATTTATTTTGCTCTGTTTGTTTTCATTCTGATGCAAAGCCGCTTTACCATAATTGATGATGACCATTTTCTCCATTTTTATACAGAAAACAAGACTTATGATCCATTCTGTTTTTGCTTTAAAAACTTCTCAAAATATTCATTTTATAGCATTTCATTTTAAATAAACTTTAGTTTATCAATGGTCCCACAGAAGGTTCTACTAAGGTAGAAGTGGAGGAATTTTTTGAGGCTTTAGAAAAAGCAACTGACACAATGAAAAAGGAAAAGTTGGTCCTTGTTGGGGATCTAAATAGTAGAGTAGGAAATGATTGTGAGACATACAAAAATATTTTGGGAAAATTTGGAGAAAAGAGCAAAGCTAATAATAATGGCAAATATCTGTTGGATTTCTGCTCAGGACATGGACTGGTTATTACTAACACCATGTTCCAACATAAAAATGTGCACAAATTCACATGGAGAGAAGAGGCTAGGAATAAGAAAAGTCTCATTGACTATGTTATTGTTGATAGTGATGTTTTCTCCCTGGTGCAGGACACCAGAGTGTACAGAGGATTTGAAATTGGAAGTGATCACTATTTAGTCTTGAGCAGGATAAAATTGAATTTCATACTGAAAAGAATAACATGTAAGAAAGTTTTAAAGCGAATAAAAGTTGAGCAGCTCTCAGATGTGAACTGTAGACTAAAATACAGAAATATTATTGAAAAGAAAATGAAAGAGTTTGAGAACAGGAATCAAACCTTGGAGATTCAGTGGCAAACTCTGAAGGAAACATTGATTGATTCTGCCAGAGAGGCATGTGGTGAGGTTGTGTGCAAAGATAAAAAAATCAGAACTCCCTGGTGGACACAGGAAGTTAAAGAGGCAGTGAAGGAAAAGAAGAAAGCATATCAAAAGTTCCTGGCAAATAAGTCAGCTTTTACTCTTACAGAATACAGAGACAAATGTAAGAAAGCTAAACAATGTGTAAAACTAGCTAAACAAAAGTCATGGGAGGACTTTGGCAAGAATATAGAAAATAAATATCAAGGTGGCAAAATATTCTGGAGGTTGTTGAAGAAGCTTAGGAATGGAGGAAAGAGTGCTGTAAAAGGAATTAGAGATGATAAAGGTGAAATGAAAACAGGAGAAAAAGATATCCTTGAAGTATGGAGTAATTACTTTGAAAAACTGCTAAATGAAACAAGCAGTGATGAGAGCACAGTGATAAAAAACACTGACCAGGCATGCAGTCAGGAATACATATCTATACTTGAAGTAGAAAAAGCCATCAAAGGCTTGAAATGTGGAAAGGCAGCAGCAGTAGATGATATTCGACCAGAAATGCTGAAGTATGGTGGTATAAGAGTCTTACAGTGGCTGCACTGCATAGTTCAGAAAGCCTGGACAGAGGGACGAATTCCCGATGATTGGAGTAGAGCTCTCATAGTACCCATATATAAAAAGGGAAATAAAACTGCATGTGAGAATTACAGAGGTATTTCCCTACTGAGTGTTCCTGGCAAGATCTATGCAAGTATACTTGAGAAACGGTTGAGAAGAATTGTGGAAGAAAAGCTTGGTGAAGAACAAGCTAGATTCAGGCCAAATAGAGGCTGTCAGGATCAGATCTTCACTTTACGACAAATAGTCGAGAAAGCATGGGAATATAACAAAGATCTGTATTTAAGTTTTGTCGATTTGGAAAAGGCATATGACAAGGTGCCAAGAGAGAAGCTATTCAATACGCTGCAGTTATATGGTGTCAATGGGGCATTATATCAAGCAATACTTAGTCTTTATTTGAGTTGTGAGTCAGCAGTTAGAATTGAAGGAAGTACAGGAAGATGGTTTAATGTTAAATCTGGTGTGAGACAAGGATGTACATTATCCCCTCTGTTATTCATTATCTATATGGATCACATTATGAAGGAATGTGTTATTAAACCTGATATCAAAATTGGAGATGTTAATGTCAGCTCTTTGCTTTATGCGGATGATGTTATACTTCTAAATAAATCCGCTACAAGTCTGCCAGATTCTCTGACTAAATTGAATAGCTGTTGTAATAGATATGGTATGAAGGTCAGCAATAAAAAGACAAAGACAATGAAAATAGGCAGAATCATTGAAAATGTCAACTGTGTTGTGAATGGAGAACCTGTGGAACAAGTAAAACATTTCAGCTACTTAGGCACAATTTTTACTGAAGATTGTAAACTAAATATAGAAATAGACAACAGAATCAGCAAAGCTGGTATGGTGGGAAGTCAATTGAATAAATTCATATGGAATAAGAAAGAAATTAGTCGGAACACTAAATTAGCTGTATACAAGACTGTGTTCAAACCAATTTTAACTTATGGATCTGAGAGCTGGGTCAGAAGTAAAACACTTGACTAAAGACTAGAGACCGCAGATATGAGAGTCCTGAGAAAGATTAGAGGCGTGAACAGATGGCATCAATGGCAATATCATATTAAAAATGAGGATATTAGGAAAGAACTTGACATTGTCAGCATCCAGGAATGCGTTAGCAGAGCTAATCTCAGGTGGTATGGTCACTTGAATAGAATGGGAGAGGAAAGATTAGCAAAACAAGTGTTCTCTGCCAGGTTGGCAGGAAAACGACCCAGAGGAAGACCAAGATATAGGTGGATTGATACGATACAAAGTGCCTTAGACGATAGAAATATAAGATCTGATAATGTTGGAGTCTTGACAAGTAACAGACTGATTTGGAGGAAAATTGTAGATAGGAAGTTAGTAATGATGTAATTTTTTCATGTAGTACTGTCATATCCTGTACACCCCTTGAGGGTACATGGCAGGAATTTGATGATGATGATGATGATGATAGTTTATCAAAGACTTTTTCTTGTTCAGTGTTTGGAAATAAATAATTTATTCAGAATATACTGAACCGTCTTTTATAAGATAATTGTAACCGAACCAGCGAACAATATAGAGAAGTGTACATGTCAGACGTGTGCAAAAAATCTACATTTTATTATTGTTTTGAGAAATTAAATGCATATATTAACATATCGGTTTGCTTTCTTTCTTTCTTACTCTTTTAATAATGGTCAGAAAAGAATTAATCTTCTTTCATTTAGCTATTAAAAAGACAATTGATAAAATATTTGGGTTTTGGTTTAAAAAACTTGAAGTTTTTAAGTGATGAAACTATCGTGTACACAGCTAACTGCTCAGTGCCTATTTTCGGTGCAACTAAAAGACCGGTTTTCAGGGGCAGCATTTTATCTTTTACCGAAGCATAATAATTCTGGCGATTTTACACTAATATAGCGCCGTATAGCCTTGTACCAGCTTTCCGAATACCATTGTACTCAACGACAAGAATGAAGAATACAGATCCTTGTAGATTTGTTCTACTCGCTGATTAGAAGACTTTTTTCTAAGCGTTTGTTAAGTCTTTTTTTTTCAGAATAAATCATTGTTTGGCTCAGGTATGTAGAGTTTTTAACTCCACAACTTAGGGGGAAAAACTACCGTAGTACTCACAGTATTTCAAAAATAATACAAGTATTACGCACAATACGACTTTAGGATCATGAAATTGCGAATGCCTTTTGTGACTGCCACATGTTCCTAGTAGCACGCAACATTGGAAGACGGTTGCCTATCGATATGAAAATGGTTAGATCTAAAAGAGCTTCTCCTTTCATTTTGGATCATTAAAATACATCAAACGATTTTTATGTGAACTAATAATATACATGGAAGAGAATTTTGTGCTGCAGAAAATTAAAGTATATAGTTACTTTGGTTTATCTCCTTCAACGTGCGATCAGACTGACGAATGCATCAATACTTTCCTCGTCAGATGTAGTTTTGGCAAGTCGGCTTTCACTTGCACTGTTTTCCATTCAGGGGTATTTTATAGCTCGTAGAGAAAGAAGTAGCCAAATAGGGTAAGTAAAGCCGTCGAGGACACACGAATTTGCAGACGCTGGGCACTACGGACTGAGATGCATGTCGCACTGTTTTGGTGTAGAAACGAAGGATCGAAATGAGTTCATCTCCATGAACCCTTTTCCATGGTGCTGACGTTCAATATGTTGGCCTCTGTGCAGGACCAACATTTGATAACACCACACAACAGTCTACAGAGGAAGGCAACAGATTTGTCGAAACGTTTCGTGATGTGCGATTATGCCTCTCATATCTGCCAGGTGAAGGACATTACTCCGATACACCATGCTTTTGAGGTAATCCCATAGCAAAAAAATAAAGGAGTTAAGGTCTGGTAAACGTGGCGGCCGTTTCATAGAAAATGACTGCTGATTAATCAATCCTCTCTGAAATGTTGATGCAATAACTTGTCAACATGTTCCAATATCGCCAATCCGTGAAAGTGCAGATCACAACTGATGTTCGATGAAATTCTTTGAAGAAATCCGGGGATAACGAACTTAGGCGTAAAACTCATCAATACCATTGATAAGTTTAAAAACTTATGCAATGGAACGTTGCATAAGTTTTTAAGCAATGCTTTTTAACGCATGCAATGGAACTCGTGGAAACGCACGGGGATTCTCTAGCCCATATGCGAGAGTGTTTATGCGTTTAGTGTTCCGGAAACAAGTTCGTTTAACTGAAATCGAGCTTCATCACTCTAAAGGCGTAAATATCTCGCATCTGGGCTATAGAGAATCCCCGTGCATTTCGAAAAGTTTAGTCACTGTTCACTGCGCCAGAAATATCAACCTGAACGCTTCTGGGAGGTGGGAATATCCCGTGCAACTCTTGGCTGTCTTAACGCTCACGTGGTATGCAAAATTCACCGACTTTTCTGGCTCACAGCGCCATTTTCCCCTATCCGTATTTTTTTGATTTCTTTTTTATTGTATCATTTATTTTCTTATGGTCTGGTTGGAGTACGAACTAAGCCTGAGGGTATTTCTCCTACTGTTATCTCTATAAATTGCTCTCCAAAGTGTATATTAGAATAAAAGTAATTTTATATACGTATAAATTGTGTATAATTGTTTCTTTTGCATGGGAAATTTGCCACGATTTCCAGAAAGCGAGAAAATTTCTCTATCGAATGGAATCAGATAAATCAATTTCGTTTAACAAGATCCTTAAATATTCCTCACGTTTTGAGCTCCTCGTTAAAATCAGCCAAACTGATCAGATGAATGTATCCTCTTAAGAGGCATATTACACTTGGATATTAGCCTTAGTTGCTTCGAAATTAATTCCACACCACGTCTAAGAGGGCAGATGGAACTTTTCCTTTCCAAACTGAAGCCATAGATCTTTGGCCTATGCTTCTTCCAATAGAGGCATATTTTCAATATTTACTATAAAGATAAAATTGGTCTTGCAAGAGAAATATACGTATAAAGATGTTTCGCTTATGTTTTATTCAGAATTTTTTCTCGAAAATCTGACTAAAACTCCATTGCATTTATTTATGCTAATGCTGATTTCCTAGTTATCGAATAGAGCATTTACCTGAGCTCAAAAGTTTAAAATATACGTTTTGGATAGAATGTTCTAACTCATTATTCTAACTCAGTACTAAATGCTGCTAGAAGGATGATTAGATTTCGACAGCCCTCCTTTTTAAATTCCTTAATTTATATTAGATTCTTGGGATAATTTAAAATTTAAAATATTTATTTCAGTAACAATTTGAAATAACGCAATTCAAAGCAATATAAATTCAAATATCATTCGATATAGTGAACAGTAATATTTATAAATTGGCTTATTTATTAAGTTAAGGGGATAATAAATCCTTCATTATTTTAAAGCCGGATAAGAAACTCGGAGATCGAAATCTAAACGTTTCATGCCGAAAAGCTTTCGGCGAGTCCAAGCGTAAGTCAACACCTGGTAGTATACAACACTAGGGAAAGTCGGAACAAAGGTGGAGCAAGCTCCATCCCTATCCTTAATATTTTCTTATAATGTAAAACACAGCTCCTAGGAGATGTATTACTGTTTTATATTATGAGGAAGGTCACTATCCAGAGCGGTTTCGACCTTCATTGAGGTCTCATCAGTGAGTAGGTAGATCTGGATAATACCAAGGTTTAAGTGAACCGAACTTACATACCTTTACTATACGAATTGCCAGAAAGGTGTACCCATATATTATTCCTACAATAAAAATTTACGTTGCTGGAAAAAAATAGCCTCTTGGATCTTTATTGTGGCTTATTTATATTAATATAACTGATAGGTGTTACTTGTTAAGAAAGAAGTAATTGCCTTTATTCAAGAAACATATTATATATATATATATATATATATATATATATATATATATATATATATATATATATATATATATATATATACATACACACACTAAGTTTATATCAGTGGTTCGTGAAAGATGTTGACATACATGCATATTCCTGTTACATGTGATTTATACTAAACATGACAAGAGTGTACAGTGCACAGTAGAATTGTCATCTGTATACTGCAAACAGTATCCCGTGATAGCTCGAATGGCCTGTCCACTGATGATATTGGTAATACAACCCAAAGTTAGCTGTGGGCGTCCCTATTACTCGATGCAAATGTTAGGATGGCACCTCAGCCAAAAATTGAATAGGTAGTCTGAGTAAGCCAACAAGGGAACAAAATAGTGCTAGTAGTAGGCCGGGCACAAGTGACAGGATCAAGATCAAGATAAGATAAGGAATCGTGATGTGATTGGTTGTTCAGATGATAACATCATTGTGTGTGTCACGTCATGAGTTTGGAATATTTGTAATTTTTCTGAGGACCAACTGTGTGTGTGATGTCACGTTGTTTGTTTGTTCGCGTATGGAATTATGGGTGACGATTAGAGATAAGGATTCGTGTCGTGATTGGTGGGCACTTTGAACAAGATCAAGATCAAGAAAAGGAATCGTGTCCTGGTGTGTGTGTGTTGTTTTCAGATGTAGATAAGTGACATCATTTGTTAGTTGTAAATAAGTGACATTATTGTTTTGAATGGAAAAGGAAGATTATTAGTGGATAAGGATTCTTGTCGTGATTGGTGGGGCACTTTGAACAAGATCAAGATAAGATAAGGAATCGTGTCTTGGATGTGTGTTGTTATCAGATGAAGATAAGTGGCATAATTTGTTAGTTGTAAATAAGTGACGTTATTGTTTTGAATGGAAAAGGGAAATTTGTTAGTGGATAAGGATTCGTGGTGTGATTAGTGGGACACTATGAACAAAATAGGGGTAGGATGAATAGGGGAAGCGACGTCCGTGTTGTGGATGTGTGTTGTTATGAGTTGTAAATAAGTACATGGTTTGCATATGGCATTATGGATGATGGTTAGTGATATGATTGAGTTTGGAATGTTTGGAATTTCACTGGAAGACCTCATCTCTCAAGGACATCACGTGGTGTGTTTGGGTCATGTGTAGCATTGTGGCTGATTTTAGAGGTAAGGAATCGTGACGTTATGTGTTTGGAAATTTCAGGGTTACATGTCTCCGTGACATCACATGGTGTGTTTGGTTCATGTATAGCATCACGGGTGATTTTAGAGATAAGGAATCGTGCCGTTATGTGTTTGGAAATTTCTGGGGAACATGTCTCCGTGACATCACGTGGTGTTTTGGTTTGCCTATGGACTTGTGCGCGATGTTTTGAGATAAGATATCTTGGAATTTCCCAGTGTGACAAACATCTATCATTGTCAAGTTTTGTGTTTGGTTGTCTATAGATGGCAGTACTAATTTCCAATACAGTTTGGGGTATTTCTTTCATTTTATAGGCTATGGGAATTCTTAGAGTAGTAGAGTCTAGTGATGGCAGCGTTTAGGCTTTTCTGAACAATTTAATTATATGCTGGTGTCCCTAAAACACATACTTTTTTCCCCATAGCTCATACATATTTTATTCTATGTTCATATTCATATTCTAATTGGAATTGATGAATAAAATATAACTTATCCGAATATTTTGATTTGTCTAAAATTAAGATATTAAAATTCAATAAATAAATAAATTATGTGTGAATTCACTGTGATTTTAAAAGTATTCTTACTTTTGAAATCACATTTTATTTCACAGATATTATTTACAATGCAGTATGCAGAAATAGGAATTTACAGACATCACCAATGCATGTGGGATTTTTCTTGTTGTAACATTTATTTGATGTGACATGTGTGATTGGCTGATTTTGATACTGCTTGCCATATGAGTAGGCCAATTTCCATATACACTAATGCTAGCAGAGTAGTAGTCCAGGCACTTTAAACCAGATCAAGATAAAGATAAGATAAGGAATCGTGAAGTGATTGGTTGAAAAGAAGATTACGCATTTGTGGGTGTGACATCATGAGATTGAGATATTAGGAATTTCCCAAGGGCATATGTGTCAGTGACGTGAGTTCTTGTGTTTTGTTTGGCGCATGGAATTATGGGTGATGGTAGAGATAAAGATTCGTGTTGTGATTGGTGGGACACTTTGAACCAGATCAAGATCAAGATAAGATAAGGGATCGTGACGTGAATGTTTATTGTTATCAGATGAAGATAAGTTATGTCATTTGTTAGTTGTAAATAAGTAACGTCAGTTTTTAGTTGTAAATATGTGACGTTATTATTTTGAATGGAAAGGAAGATATATTAGAGGATAAGGAATCCTGTCGTGATTGGTGGGACACTTTTGACCAGATCAAGATCAAGATAATATAAGGAATCGTGACGTGAATGATTGTTGTTATAGAGTTTGGAATGTTTGGAATTTTCTGGGGCCCCTCGTCTGTTCGGGACATCACGTGGTGTTTTTGGTTCGTTTACTGCATTGTGGGTGCTATTTAGAGATACGAATCTTGATGTTATGTGTTTGGAAATTTCTGGGGAGCATATCTCTCTCTGTGATATCACATGGTGTTTTGGTTTGCCTATGGAATTGTGAGCGATGTTTTTGAGATACGATATCTTGGAATTTTCCCATGGTAACACATATCCTTCATTGTTGTTATGTTTTATCTATAGATGGCTGTACTAATTTTTCAATGCATTTTTTGGGTATTTCTTTCCTGTTAAAGGTGGGAATTCTTAGAGTAGAATAAAGTCTTGATGGCGGCACTGTTTCGAGGTTTTCTGAATAATTTAATTGTATGCTAATGTCACTCAAATATACAATTTGTTTTTATTCTAGAGATGGCTGTACTAATTTTCCAATACATTTTTGGGGTATTTCTTTCCTGTTAAAGGGTGGGAATTCTTAGAGTAAGTCGTGATGGCGGCATTGTTTTGAGCTTTTCTGAATAATTTAATTATATACTGGTGTCACTCAAACACACACTTTTTTTTTCCATAACTGATCCGTATTTTCTTCTATATTCATATTCTAATTCAAATTGATATTTTATTCATAATTCATCGGAATATTTCAATTTGTATAAAAATAAGATCTTAAAGTTCAATAAATAAACAAATCGTGAGTGAAGTCACGGCGATTTCAAAAGTGATCTTACTTAAACATACATAACACATCAACGTCACTGTTTGTTCTTTTAAGTTTACATATTTATTTCACAGATATTATTTACAATGTAATAGGCTGAAATAGGAATTTACAGATATCACCAATGCATATGGTGTTTTTCTTGTCGTAACATTTCTTTGATGAGACATGAGCGATTGCCTGATTTTGATGCTGCTTCCCAGATGATTATAGCAATTTCCGCGCAAACTAATATTAGCAGTACTGCTATAAAAGCAAGTATCTGCCACTTTTGCGATGGTTCTTGATTTTCACCTGCAAAGAAAAAACTTATTGTTAGTGATGGAAAAGTTAGCAGATTAGTATAATCCTAATACACTAGTTAGTTTTGGAAGTATCAAAGCTTTACAGAAACATACAAATTTGCCACATAAAACCGTGAAAAGTTGGTTAGCAACGCATCCTAGTTATGTGAGACATAAACCTATTAGAAGAACGTTTAAACGCAATCAAATCAAAGGCCTGACACTTTTACACACTTTTCAATGTGATTTTGGCGATATATCATCCCATGCAAAAGAGAATGGGGGTGTGTGTGTTTCCTTATTGTCAGCATTGATTGCTTTTTCCCGATTTGCGTTTTGCGTGGGTTAGAACACTGAAGAAGAAATCAGCAGACGCTGTTGTTAATGCTTTCGAGTCTATTTTTAAAGAAGATGTGCCATGTTACATAAACACAGATAAAGAAAAGGGTTTTGCAACAAGAAAGTTCATGCCTTGTTTAAGAACCATAATATTCATTTCTACACGACCAGGAGCGAAATGAAAGCACCCATTGCAGAAAATTTATCAGAACATTGAAAACAAAGATCTACAAATGGATGACGTATACTAAAAGTAAAAGTTATATGAAAGTTTTCCCGACCTTTGTATATACGTATAACCTCTGACGACACTGCAGTATCGGTATCGTTCCTTCGGAAGTTAACCTTCACAATGAGGATCGTGTTTGGAAATATTTCTACGGAAAGCAAGAGGAGAATACCAAACAAAAATTTCACGTAGGTGATTGCCTGGTTTTAAGTATGATACCCACAAATTTAGAAAAGGATTTTGGGGTAATCAGCACATGAGAACTGTGGACTATTGCTCAGATTATTAGTAGAAACACTGTAGTATATAGAGTTCGCGGTCGGGAGAGAGAGAGAGAGAGATAGTGGAGGGAACTTTCTAGGAACCTGAACTACAAAAGGCTGATATACCGAAAGACAGTATATCAGCCTTCCGGAAGAGGTGTATCTAATCGAACACGTACTTAAACAGCACAAACAGAACGGAAAGCTTCAGTTATCTCTTTTCGTATAATTCTTGGGTTCGTAGCTAAGATGTTTTTCTTAACCCTTTCCAGTAACGCCAGTATGAAAATGTTTCGTACAAACACGAAAACGAAATTTCAAGTGGAATTACCACACTAGATCAGACTTGAAGGTTAATGGGAAGATGCACTTGCCGAAATTCATCTTCCGGGAGAATTTAACACCATTGATTCCGGTTACGATGAGTTTCATATGATATGCGGGGTTAAAGTAGGAGGAGGACGAGTCAACACTATCGACAATAACAACATCACACGAAATAAAATTTTCGAAAAGTCTAAAGAAGGATTTTACAAAAGTGTACAAGATTCCCCATGGCAGTTACAATTCACCCTCTCTACTTCTTCAAGCAGAGTTTGATGTGAGTTCTGTGATTACTGGAAAAAAGAACCCAAACAACACCATTTCTCTGACAGTCCCAAAAGATTATAGCCTGATGTTTCCCAATGACTCCCTGAGGATGGGCCTTCTACTGGATTTTAATCAGACTGGTATGAAATTGAAAGGCACAATCACTGGGAAATATCCAGTTGATATAAATGTGGAAGTAGTCGCATATTTTGTTTATTCTGATTTAATCCATGAACAGATAGTTGGTGATACATGTGCACCATTGTTACCAGTTGTTCAGTGCAGCACCAAGTGCTCCTTCGTTTTTGCTCAACCTGATTATTATCCGTTACGAGAACAAACATTTCAGTCAATTAGCATTGAAATTCGTTCTGGCAGCGGCGAGTTGTTCCACTTTCGTGGCGGCAAGACAAAAGTTAGTGATAAGTTAGTGATAACCTGCAGCTCAATTTGTCGGTCGTCAAGCTTTAAAAGTTGGTCAGCAGATGATAGTAGATGTATTGGAAGGGGTACCTGTACGTATAGCCTTTATAAACAGAGCATCAGGAGCTGGGAAAACCATTGCTGAAAACGCTCAGAGCCGATTACTTCAGAGAGGTCAAGGAAGGAAGAAGAAGAAAAAAAACGAATACTAAAAAGCGCAAGCGAGATGACATCTTTTGCTGAGGATATGATGTCAGAGTTAGATCTTTTTTCCCACCCTCATGTCAACTTGAGTGTGGAAAGAAATTCTTATGCCACCTACCAACTAATATTCAGTACTAACAGTGGAGTTCCTGTAGAATTTTGCATACCAGGTACGTCTGAAGAATATTTGGATTTGGGAAAATCATACCTACCCGTTCGTGTGCGCATCATTGACAATGATATTAAACCTATTGAATAATCTTCAGTTGGTGTCGTGAAAAATTTTTTCCATTCCCTGTTCAGTCAAATTGATTTTTTTCTCCAAGATAAACTAGTAAATGTGGCATCAGATATATCCTTATATTGAAAACCATATTGAAAAGCTTATATTGAATACCTACTAAATTATGACAGAGATGCTAAAAATAGTCAACTGACAAATGAACTGTTTGTTAAAGATGATGTGGCTAATGTTAGTGATATGTTTACCAAAAGTGAATGTGGGATGCGTAAATGACAAGCTCGAATTAACCAATCGAAAAGTGTCGAGATGCTTCGGCGAATACACGCTAACATCATGCATCAAGACCGTACTTGATCAACAACATTTCTGTTCGTGTTCGTATGGATCTCGAACCCTTTACTGTCTAGTTATAAAAAAAAAGAACCAATGGCAAATCAATAACGAGAACACATGACATCGAAAACTTAGTTCTCGTCGATCACATGAGGTCAAATTCCAAACCTTTGGTACCCACAATATTGTAAACAATTCATGCATCGCCTCGAAAACAAGACATGATAATAAAATTCCATATTCAGGAATGAAGATTAGGATATGTGTGTCACAATGAATAAATCATGTGAATGCTAAAAACATATGGTCACATCAGAAACTGTCGTGATACATCTATGAAAGGGATGTGATTAATTGTTTACAAACTATCTAACTAATGTTCACATAGTGTGAAAGAGGATCGAATGAGCATATATCTTCATTAAAAGACACCTTTTGAAGAATACCGCGATTTGAAGTTACCACTCTCTTCCAGATATCACTGATGAAAAACACATAACGGTCACTACCACGAGAAAAAAAAACAACATAGCATTATCCCACAGGCTGAAATCTAAAGGAAGAAGTACTCAACTAGATTTCAGGTTACAGTATTTACAGAAATTTTGTTCTTTGTGCTTTTATTGTGTGTGTGTTGTGCTGTGGATATAAGGTTATAATTCAACTATTTGGAAAACTATCGGCATTCAGAAGACCCTTTGTGGAAAGAATGTAAGTTAATAAAAATTATTTAGAATTTTTCTAGACTACATACAAAAGTTCTTGTAAACCTCCGTTTATTTTTTATTTCTTTAAAAAAATGCCGTTTGGTTTTCATTAAAAAAACTCATTTTTTTCTAAAGCCTGCCGCCATTCTTGACTCTAATCTAAGAATTTCCATACTCATCTATTGAGAGGAAAAACGTGTGTGCGTGTGTGTGTGTGTGCGTGTGTTGGAGGGGACACCTGTGATATTTGTAATTAAATTATTCAGAAAATCCTAAACACTGCCGCAACCTCTTGACTCTGAAATAAAATTCCCATACTCAATTATTTTTTTTTTTTATTGAATTATCTTATCTTGATCTTGTTCAAAGTGCCACACCAATCATGACAAGAATCCTTATCCACTAATAATCTTCCTTTTCAATTCAAGACAATAACGTCACTTATTTACAACTACAAATTACATCACTTATTTTCATCTAACTTTCATCTAACGTCACTTATCAACATCTGAAAACAACACAGACCCAGGATGTGATTCCTTATCTAATTTTGATATTGATCTTGTTCAAGGTGTCCCACCAATCACGACACGAATCCTTATCTCTAATCATCATCCATAATTCCATACGCGAAAAAAACAAACAACGTGATGTCACACACACACACAGATTGTCCCCAGAAAAATTCCAAACATTCCAAATTCATGACGTCACACACACAATGAACTCATTATCTGAACAACCAATCACGCCACGATTCCTTATCTTATATTGGTCTTGATCTTGATCTTGTCGCTAGTGCCCGGCCTACTACTAGTGCTATCATTAATAATACGTAAAGAACTACTTAGTATCGATTCCTGTGGACCTCTATACGCAAGCCAAATGCTAATTACACTAACTAATACCGTAGATTACTTTTACTCATGTAAAGAATATTGTATCTTAGATTATTAACAGATCGTGAGGCAAACCACAATACACTTCTTTTCCGATTGTATGGAAAACGATAGGTTAATTGCTTGAAGTAAATCTTATGGCCTTTTGCTTCATCAAAAGGAAGTGTGTGTGTGTGTGTGTGTGTGTGTGTGTGTGTGTGTGTGTGTGTGTGTGTGTGTGTGTGTGTGTGTGTGTGCTGACAATGGAGTGCGATTTTCTGCTTTTTGTGCCTTTGTAGACCCATTCTCTGTAATGTCTGGAAAAATGAACGCGTTACATTTCCAATACATATGTAATTATCTAGAGGATGTTGAAAATCCTCTACTGGGGTTTCCTATAATGTGGCAATTTTACAGAATGCACCGGCGTCTCTTTTAATTAAACTATGCTCCTCTGTAGGTCCTTTTATACCACTGATACCATTTGTAATCCTTCAACTCCTCAGAAAGGTGATCTATACGTTTCAGAGGAAGATCTTGCGCTTTCCAAAAAAAAATGTCTTACGTTTGTTAAAGAAATGTTGGGAATTTCTGCTAGGCAGTATTACTCTGCATCGCACTTCTCTGCTGGAATATCACACTAAAGAGAAATTTCATCAGCACAGGAAAATTGACATTTGACATTAACTTCACTTGGCTCAACACATACTCCCACACGCACCCACCCACACGCGCGCGCGCCATGTATATCACGTTTAAAGAAGTACGTATAACTAGAGAATGTACGAGTATGACTTAAAATTATAAGTGGGTGGCAGCTTAAGAGTTTTGACTATGATAGCAAAAATTAATGCCCCGGCAAAAGCGTTGCAGCAGTGAGATTTAAACGCAAAAATCTGAATTAATATCATTGGATCGGAGCATCTGGATCTGAACTCTTATATGTAACGTTCACATTTAGATACTCCCATCCAATGATTTACATGTAAAGCAAAGTGGCAACGGAAAAGTGCTTAGGGGAGGCATTTTAAGTGGAACGGAATTAGTCTCCGACGGTTTTTATCGAAATCCTGGCAGAGAAGGGTACCTTGAAGTTTTGAATAATAGTGCAATTCTTACACTTCAGTTATTTTTCGCGATGAAGGGTCATGCCTCTGTCAGAAAGATAACACTGCCATTTACGGAACCAAATCTACTACAACTTCGCTTCAAAATAGCATTCTACTTATGATGAACTACCGAGTTTAGATTTCCGATCTAAGCAGGATTAAACACTTGTGATGAAGTAGAATATTGTTTTCGGAATTATACTTGAATGCACACATCATTGGCAGAATTCGACGCTGGCCTAAGTGAAGAATGAAAACCAGTTTATCCTAAACCGTGTCAAAAGAACGTGGATTTTTTTAAAATAAATAATTAAACTAAATGCTGCAATATACGACAAACGTGTACCTACACGTATCAACACATAGTGCACAAAACGTTTTAACCTTTTTTTTTTTTAAATTACAGTCTAAGAAAGTTAAAATATCTAGCATGACGATTACACGATTTAGTTAATATCTCACAACGGTTAGTGCTGAAGAGTATTTGGAAATCGCATCTTTAATGCTCAGCTTTACTACGACTTCGGTCTTACCATTTTTATAGCATGCATTGTAGATAATAAGAACAGGGACAAAGTTGAAATACATGTCAAAATCAAGATGCATTTTAACTTCAATAATTACCACCTATTACAAAAGGTATGTTGCATCACACTACTTTTATACTTTGAAATAATAGCAGATATTAACTTCGCTAATTTATTGAAGGCAAAGAAATATATTTTTATGTAATATCTTATACGAAAAGTGACAGTATAGGGCACCATAAAATGATCAAGTAATCAGTAAAGTAAAATTAAGAGTATAATCATTGTGACATATTTGAAATGTGATAAATGTAAGAATATTTTAAAACAATTCACATTTGTATAATGAAAACACAAATATCATAGAAGACTGCTTTTTTATATTGAATTATAAATATATATATATATATATATATATTTATTTATTTATTCTATATATTCTACACCATATACGAAAGTAGTCTCAAAAAAGGATTTTATAATTTCAAAATTATTTTTATTTTTCAAATAATCTCCCTTAAGCCTAATACATTTATTCCAGCGATGCTCCAGCGCCATTATCCCGTCCCTGTAGTGGTTCTCAGTAAGATCTGCAAAATACTCCTCTACAGCTGGAATCACCTCTTGATTTGAAGGAAAAAAAACGCTGACCAGCGAGGAAGAGTTTTAGTTTTGGGAAGAGATAGACGTTAGAGGGAGCCTAATCTGAGGGAATAGAGTTGATGTTCCAACAATTTATAGCGTAGATCCCTTAATTTTCCCATTGCCAAAACACCTTTGTTGGCAGGTGCATTATCCTGATGAAAGATGATTTGTTTTCTCTGCAAACCAGGTCTTTTCTCATCGTTTTTCTCTGGTTACTGTTTTACCCTTTTCAAGATAATTAATAACATCCCAAAGCATCCGAAAACACTGATGCCATGGCCTTTCCTGCTGATGGAATCGACTTTGTCTTCTTTGGCAGTGAACAACCGGCTTCTGTCCACTGTTTTCACTGCTGTTTGGATTCTGGTGTGTAATGGTGAATCCAAGTCTCATCCATTGTAATAAATCGATGCACAAAATCGGTTTAATTCTTGTTAAAACGCTCCAAGCTCTGTTCAGAGATTTTCATGCGAGTGCGTTTTTGATCTGCATATGTAATTGCGTATGATCTACATATGAGCAAGCGCGGGACCCTTCTTGAGCAAAGCTTTTTCGTTTGCAATGCTTCATGCAAAATATATCCTACACGTTGTTTTGAAATGCATATAGTCTCAGCAATTTCACGAACTTTGACGTGTCGGTCATCCAATACCATATCGTGCACTGGATCATTGATTTCTGGTGTTGTTACAATTTTACACATCCTTCACCTGAACCATCTTCAAGGCTTTAACGGACACGTTTAAACTCGGCAGCCCATTTGCTAATTGTCAAAAACGAAAGAGAAGAGTGCCCATAAACGTTATGCCCATCAACTTCGAATGAATTTATTTTGGCGTTAAACCTTCTTTTACAGAGAATTTTATAACCGCACGATACTCAATTCATCCATTTCAAGGGATGCAGACAACACTTTTGCTTCAGACAGCTGTATGAAACAAACTACTTAATAGAATTACTTGCATTTTCACATGGATCCTTATTCCACATGTACCAACTTAGAAAAAATCTTGTCATCTATGGTCGAGGCCGAGTACTTTTCAGACCACACTCGTGTATATATATATATATATATATATATACACACGATCATTGATCAAGCTATTTTAAACCTGGTTTTAAAATAGCTATTTCCCAAGTAAGCAAACAGACAAATAACTCAAGTTTGTGCCTGCACGTATTGCAAGTCTAGGTGACCCTCAAAGTAGTGCAAGTCTAGGCAATTCGTAGTAAAGGAATAAGCTCTGATCACTATTCTTAATATTTACCCTTTATGCAAAGCCCATCTCCTCAAGTAGATGGGCTTTGCATTAAGGCGAAAATGATCTGGGTAGTGGCCCCTTGCCTTTAATGCATGGCATCATACATCTTCTCAAGGAGATGGGCTTTGCATTAAGGCTAAGTATTAAGAATAGTGATCAGAGCTTATTCTACATTTACCACGAGTTGCCTAGACTTGCACTACTTTGCAGGTCACCTAGATTTCAACACGTGCAGGTGCCAACTTGACTTATTTGTCTGTTTGCTTACTTGGGAAATGGAGTAAAACCAGGTTTAAAATAGCTTGAGTAGTATGGGAGGCACTTCTGACAAGATCAAGATCACGATAAGATGAGGAATCGTGACATCATTGGTTGATAAGAAGATGACATCATCGCGGGCTTGACGTCACTCGATTGGAATGTTTGCAATTTCCCTGGGGATATATGTGCCAGTGACATCACGTTGTTTGTTTTCTTCGTTTAGAAGTATGGGTGATGGTTGAGATAAGGATTCATGTTGTGATTGGTGGTGCACTTCTGAAAAGATCATGATTAAGATAAGATAAGGAATTGTGTTGTGGGTGTGTGTTGTTTTCAGATATAAATAAGTGATGTCATTTGTTATTTGTAAATAAGTAACGTTATTGTTTTGAATGGAAAGGATGCTATATTAGTGAATAAGGATTCGTGTCGTGAGTGTGTGTGTTGTTTTCAGATGTAAATAAGTGACGTCATTTGTTATTTGTAAATAAGTAACGTTATTGTTTTGAATGGAAAGGATGATATATTAGTGGATAAGGAATCGTGTCATGATTGGTGGGACACTTCTGACAAGATCAAGATCAAGATAAAATAAGGAATCGCGACGTGAATGTTTGTTGTTATCAGATGTAGGTAAGCAACATCATTTGTTAGTTGTAAATAAGTGACGTTGTTGTTTTGAATGGAAAAGGGAGATATAATAGTGTATAAGGAATTGTCTCATGATTAGAGGGACACTTCTGACCAGATCAAGATCAAGATATGATAAGGAAACATGACGTGAATGTTTATTGTTATCAGATGAAGATTAGTGATGTCATTTGTTATTTGTAAATAAGTGAGTGGGTGATATTTAGAGATAAGAATCATGACGTTATGTGTTTGGAATTTCTGGGGAACATATATCTCTCTGTGATATCACATGGTGTTTTTGTTTGGCTATGGAATTGTCGGTGATGTTTTTGAGATAAGATATCTTGGACTTTTCCCGGGGGGTGACACACATCTGTCATTGTTGTCATGTTTTGTTTGGTTGTCTATAGATGGGTGTACTAATTTCCAATACATTATGGGGTATTTCTTTTCTGTTAAAGGGTGGGAATTCTTAGAGAAAGTCATGATGGCAGGAGTGTTTCGAGCTTTTCTGAATAATGTAATTATATACTGGTGTCCCTTAAACACACACCTTTTTTCTCCTCATAGTTCATCCATATTTTCTTCTATATTCATATTCATATTCATATTCTAATTCAAGTTCATATTTTATTCATAATTCGTCCGAACATTTTGAGTTGTCTAAATTAAGATCTTAAAGTTCAATAAATAAAATAAATAAACAAATCGTGTGTTAATTCACTGCGATTTCCAAAGTGATCTTACTTAAATATACATAACACATCAACAACACTGTTTGTTCTTTTAAGTTTACACATTTATTTCACAGATAATATTTACAATGCAATATGCAGAAATAGAAATTTACAGATATCACTAATGCATAAAAACTATTCAGTATTAGAATTACACTTACCAAAACATACGAGCAGTGATTATTGAAATTAAAATTATCAATTGTTATGTAAGTTAAAAAAATTTAACTTACATTTCTTCCCAGAATGGGAACATCTTGGTACTATCTAAATTTTCTGAATATTCCAAATTGTTGATTTTTAACATATATCCACAGCACAGAACACAAACACAAGTCTGAAAATGCAGTTGACTTTTCATTATCAGTTACTGGGCTAACATATATTCACAACACGTCTTTTGGTGACTAATATATCCGCCAGTGTTCAGTATTTTCCCATCTCTCAATGCGAATTTGTTTTTCAAATGATTGTTATTTTGTATTTTACTTTTAAAATTCAGTTAACTACATATTATAACCAGAAGAACTGAGTAAAATAAACAAATTGTGTGTGAATTATTTTCCCACATTGTTAATTTTCTTTAGACTTGTTTGTAGATAACTGAGTGACTCATATCCGGTCAGTCAGTCATAATTCAGAGATTGGGAACATTAGGTAGACATTTGTAAAATAAATTATCATCGCGGTTTCTTCAAAGTTAAAATTTTCCCCACGGTTGTGTATTAGTCATGCTTTGTGATGTGACTAACGTTTATACTATGTTAGGTAGCAAAGGTTTGCAATTGACCTCATGTGATGATGAGAACTAAGTTTTCTAATCACTTCCTTTCATAGATGTGTCGTGGTTTCTTCAAAGGTAAATTTGACCTTTGAAGAAACCTCGATACATCACCTCGAAACAATTATTCACAACATACAGCATGAGCAGATACAGGAATTGATTACACTATTTTTGGGTAGCAAAGGCTTGCAATTTGACCTTGTTATTCAATGTCACATGTTGTCATTAATGGTTTTCCATTGGTTCTGATTTTTATAAATAGACTAATGGGGTCACTGTTGCCATATATCTTTCTAGTATTTGTAATATTTGTATGCATTCAGAAGTTTGTAGTTCCAAAATCAGTTTATCTGGAGAAAAGGTAAGTTAATTTTATGTCATTTTTATAGCAATGTCATTGAAAATTTAACATTAGTTGAATTTTTAGTGACTACATTAGCGACTCTTGTCTATAAAGTTATAAGGTGGTTTTTGCAATGGGAAATTGGTGAGAGTGATCAAAAGGTCTTGACCTGGGAGGTGGCTAAAGGTGTGGAATTTTCGATTAAGACAGGGTATATGTGGAATTACCCTGCTGGAAAGTATGACAAGCTTAGGAGATTGCTTGGATCAGTGCCATGGCATGTACAACTGCAAGGGCTGGACGTCGATAGAGCATAGGAAGTGGTCAAGGAGCATTTACAGGAGGTTATGACTGATTGTATACCTAGGGTCCAAATAGTAAAACAAGTAGGGGTTAAATGGATGAATAACACCATTAAGCTTGAGCTGCAAAAAAAGAAACAACTGTGGAGGGAATTTAAAGAAAGGGGTGACCTGCAGGCACACGAACAGTATAAAGTGCAGGCCAGAAAGGTAACGAGTATGGTAAAAAAAAGCAAAAGCGGATTATGAAAGGAATCTAGCTATGCAAGCAAAAGAGAATCCCAAACAGTTCTTTCAATATGCTGCAAGCAAGAAAAAAACTGTACACGGCAAAATGATTTTAAGGAATGACGATGGTAAGGAGGTCACTGAATCAGTCAATATAGTGGAGTTACTGAGCGTGCACTTTGCAAAAGAATATCATCCATGTGGTGGCATTGAAAAAATGAAGGAACCATTAGTTTATACAGGAATAGTGATGAATGAAGTGGAGGTGACTAGTCTATTACAGAACCTTAATGTGAACACATCTGTGGGATTGGATGGTATACTGGCACGGGTCTTGCGTGAAGCGGCTAAGGAATTATCAGTGCCCTTGACCATGTTGTTTAATCTGAGTCTCAGGTCTGGTTTAGTCCCAAAGGTGTGGAAAGAGGGGAAAATAGTTTCACTACATAAAGGAGGATCCAAGACTACAGTTGCAAATTACCGACCGATCAGCATATCAGGAGTCATTGTCAAGGTCTTGGAGAAAGTAGTCAAGGGAAAAATACAGGAATGGATTGATGAAAATGAGATACTGTACAGGGGACAGCATGGCTTTATGAACGGTAGATCATGCTTCAGTAACTTGCTCAAGTTTTATAACAAGGTGACGGCTGAACTGGATAAGAGAAATGGGTTTACAGTGATACTGCTGGACCTGGCAAAAGCGTTTGACAGGATACCACATGGAATACTAATCCGTAAACTACAACATATGGGAATGGATATAGGGTTGGTGAGATGGATAGGTGGTTGGTTGATGGAGAGATATCAAAGAGTAGTTTATTCAGGAGTAGAGTCCAAAAGACAGCCTGTGACTAGTGGTGTGCGCAGGGTTCTGTTCTTGGACCACTGCTGTTTAATCTGTTCATTAACGATATAGGAAAGGATCTAAGTGGAAAAATTCAATTGTTCGCTGATGATGCAAAGTTGAGTAGGGCAATAGTGAATGCAGAAGATGTCAAAGTTTTGCAGGATGACTTAGATAGATTGGAATTCTGGGCTAAGGAGAATGGATGTCAATTTAATGTGACAAAATGTAAGGTTATGCATTTTGGGGTGAAAAGATTAGCAGGAGTATACCACACATTGGTGGAACTGTACTCCAAGAGATTGATGAGGCCAGGAACTTGGGAGTATTGGTGGATAGGGAGATGAAGTTTAGGGGGAACATTGCAAAAGTAGCTAAATCAGCTCATCAAGTCACTTGGTTGTTGAAAAATACCTTGACGAGCAGAGACAAGCAAGTTATTGTACCTCTGTACCGAGCCTTGATAAGACCTTATCTCGACTACTGTGCCCAGATTTGGTCACCTCGGTTCTTTCTTGATGGGGAGGAGGTGGAGAGGATCCAGAGGCGAGTGACTAAGATCATAACAGGTCTATGGAATGAACCATATGAGAACAGGTTGAGGATTTGTGGATTGCAGAAACTAGTTGATAGGTGGAAAAGGGGAGATATGATTGAGACATTCAAATTGCTAAAGGGATTCTATAGGATTAATTCAGAGGATATTTTTGAGATCAGGACTGGTGGCTGGAGAACTAGGGGACACCTATGGAAGCTGGGCAAGAGTGTGGTTAGCAGGGGTGTTAGAGCTGGGTTCTTTACTTTTAGAGTGGTAAATGAGTGGAATAAGCTGAGAGAGTCTGTTGTGGGTGCTATGACAGTGAACGAGTTCAAGGCAAGGTATGATAGATACTGTGAGAATGTAATCGGATAGTTATGTGAGCATGATGTTTAGGGCCTCCCTCGATGAGTCTAAGGACTCCTGGAGTCGCCTGAAATAATAATAATAAAATAATAATAAAAATTAAAAACCATGTTCATGATTTTCAATCTGTTTTGTGTTAAGTGAAATCCCATAAGTCATGTCATTATATATATATATATATATATATATATATATATATTTTTTTTTTTGATTGGGAAAATATATTGAATGTAGTTATTTAGTAATCTTGTGTTAGTGAAACCATCGCGAAGTATCAAAATTGCAAAACACGTTGTGATGAGTAACATTTACCTGAAACTAGAAAGTCATTTTTAAGTTCTTTGTTTATAATATAGGTTTAGAAGTGTTTTGCAATGGACTAAAATTATTTTTATTTTATTTTTTTGGTTTTGCTTGTTAGTGATTGGGGAAAGATATTGAGGGCTAATGTTTAGTAAAATGGTGTTAGTAAAAACATCATGATGTAGTGTCGAAATTGCAAAATCACCTTATGATTTTTTATTTCTAAACAATATTTCTGAAATCTAGAAAATAATTTTTTTATTTTTTATTTTAATAGCGATCATCCGTTATTCGTTATGTTGATGGTGATGGGAATATTTTTAATCATCAACCCATTTTTGTAGAGGTTGATTTGACAGGAGAAAATGGTGGAAAAAATGAACAATGCACAAGATGTGGCGTTAATCCTCATTTTAACAGTCGCTGGTGTGGCTGAAGGTAGTCGCAATCCCCCAAAATTTATATAATTTACATTCAGTTTCTGGATCTGAATCTAAAGTCTCTCCTTCTACTATTGACCCCTCAATCTACAGGGATTTTTATACTGTTTCGATGGGCTGGTCTCGGTTATCTATCAAATATCAAACTCAAGTGGAATACCAAGTTAGATTTAGTGACCTTGAACTCCTAACACCAGAGTTTTTCGAAATGTTTCGAGATATGCTTAATGAGATCATTCAGAGTTTATTGAGTTTAGGAAGTTTTCCTCACGTTCGGTTGGGCGTTAGTGCATCCATTTTAGAAAGCAACATTAACTTACCATTCATGTTGCTTTCTGAACTAACTATCCAAAGGATAGCTGATGCTTTTTATGCTGTCGCCCAATCGAAACGTGAGTTTCTTTTGACAAATGATCTTGTTATTGATGTCGTACTGATTAACATCTGTAACAATAGTGGTGGAGGAACCAATGTTAAAAGAAGAACTCTGCTTTGCCTGGATGAATTTGTGAAAAAAAAAAACTATTGTGGAAATTACCAACAAAGACAATCTTTGAAAGGGCCCAAGCACTTGTTCTGGGTGTTTCTTCACACACTGATGATGCCCAAACATACAGACAAGTGCGGTTAGATTGTAAAAAGTTACAAACCAAGAGAGCTTTAACTCTTTACAAAATTGCAGGGGTTCCGCTCATTTCTTGTGGTATTCCAGAAGCATATCTCTTTAAAAAGCATTTGACTCCAATACCAAATTGTAATTTTTTCAGCATATGCTGATTTTTCTGTGCTATTTCGTGGTACAAATGCAAACAAACAGATCTGTCTTTTATATCACTCATCTCATTATGATTTTGTGCGTAGTGTGCCAGCTCTGTTTGGGAATAGCTATTATTGCCCCAGTTGGTTGAAAACATTCAAACAATCTATCAAATTGCAAATGCATAGATGTCAAAATGTGTGCACCTGCTGTCGCACACAAACACCAATCATAGTGTGCGGACCTTCTTTTGTGTGAGTCATGATAGATTTTTCTACGCTAACGAATGTCTGAATTTGCACATACAAAATAATATTTGTTCAAAATTCCATTGTTGCAGACAGCGTTTGGCTACAGATAAAAGCCACATCTGTCCACCTGAAAATTTCTGCGCCTACTGCAAATTAGTTCACCCAAAACAGATGTGCTTTGTGCAAAATTCAGAGGTCTTAAATAAACAAGTTTCTATGATTTTTTTTGACACAGAAACTATAGCTAAAAATCATCGTCATGTACCAGTCTTATGTATAGCTGATTTTGGTAGTCACGAACACGAGTTCTGGCGTGAAAACTGTGGGTGAATTCCTAGACGAGCTGTTTTCTGTCAAGTATATCATGAAAAGAGATCGAGATGGTAAGATCTTTCAGACTGTCAAACAAAATTACGAAAATATTCGTGTAATTGCACACAATTTTTGTGGTTTTGATGGGTATTTTATTTTGTGGAATATCGTTTTGAAAAAATTTCCAACCCCATGTAGTGTTTGACAGATCGAAGATACTTGCTATCTATTATGACCCTTTAAACATCATATTTCTTGATAGTTTTTCCAACATAAGTGTCGCTCTTAGGAAACTGCCAGCAATGTTCAATCTACCAGAAGTTCGTAGAGATTTTCTTTCCTCATAAGTTTCATACATCCGATTCTCTGGATTATCGTGGAGTCATCCCCGAAAAATCATATTTACAGCTGGAATTTATGAACAAAGAAACTCATACAGACTTGCGTTCGAGACTTGGTACGAAACTTGGTACGAAAATCGGCTAGACACTGAATACTGTCTGAAAGCGGAACCTTTAGCTTATACGAAAGATGATGTGATTATTTTGCATGACACTTGCAACACTTTTCACACTCTCTTCATACAGCTCACCCAGATTGATCCCTTTCTTCATGACATTACAGTTGCAGGAGTATGTTTGAGAGTATTTCTCCAAAACGTTTTGAAACCTAACACATTGGCCATACTTCCTGCTCGGGGTTACATAGGGACAAACGTGCAAAGTCGAAAGGCTTTGGCTTGGCTCAAATGGCAAGAATAACAGAACAACATGCACGTTCTGTGGGGGGAGAAGTCCGCAGCAGACCTTATTTTGTCGACGATAAATGTGGAAGCTTAATTTTTGAATATTATGGATGCTTCTTCCATGGTCATCAAATTTGCTATAGGGCAAATACTTAACAACCATATAGAAATACAAACATGATCACCCATTTTGAGCAAACGAAGGATCGCGAAAACTATTTTCGTAGCAAAGGATTCGATGTGATCTCAATTTGGGAATGTCAGTTTAATACAGAAATTTCCGAAAACACAGCCTTGAAAAACTTTATTGCTGCTCTTAATATTCCATATCCCATTTTATGTCGTAGTGCTCTGCATAGTGGCAGAACCGATTGCTACAAAATGTATCACAAAATTCAGTCAGAAGGGGAAGTTATTCGCTATTTGAACTTCAATAGCCTTTATCCATGGGTAATGAAATACCAGGTATTTCCTATGGGGCATCCCGAAGTTATTCTCGATAATTTTCGACTGTTGTCCTTGGGTATACTTTGGTTTTTGCTATGCAAAAGTGGAAGCACCTACCGATTTCTTTTTACCGGTTTTGCCCATCACAGTTAATGAAAAATTAATGTCCCCCCCCCCCGTGTGGAAAGTATGCTTCAGAAATGGCCCCATTATGCTGTCATATGGACTGATCATTTACAGGTTATTGGTGCACTCCAGAATTAGATTTAGCACGTGCTTGCGGTTATAAAGTTATAGAAGTTTAAGAGGTGTGGCATTTTTCTCAAAAATTTGAAGGGGAAGAAAACATCTTTGCTCACTATATTGATACCTTTCTGAAGCTGAAACAGGAAGCATCTGGATGGCCTGAAGGTCAAAACCGACAGTCGTATCTGGACGAGTTTTTGCTGAAGGAAGGTGTTATGTTAAATAGTGAACACATTAGTAAAAACCCTGGTAAACGTTCACTTGCTAAGTTTTGTTTGAATTCTCTATGGGGAAGGCTAGGCATCTGAATGTTAAGAACTCAGACCCAGGTAATTTCCTCTTATGAAGACCTCGTAAAACTTTTTTTAGATAAGAGTAAAGTTATCCAAGATGCCAGGTTAGTTTCAGAAGAGCATATGATGGTTGCCTACTCTCCTATTGAAGGCACTGAGCCTGAAAATAGGAAAGGGAGTGCTGTCATCTCCTCATTTGTAGCTGCCTACGGTAGGATAAAGTTATATGAGGTCATGGAACTTTTGCAAAGACTGCTTTTATACACAGATACTGATTCTGTCATTTTCAGTGAAACACCAGGCGATTACTCACCGTCCACTAGTTACTACTTTGGGGAGCTAGGCGATGAACTCGACAGTGATTTTATTGTTGAGTTTGTTACCACAGGCCTCAAATCTTATTCCTACAGAATGCGGGAGGGGTAAGATTGTGACCAAATGCAAAGGCATTACTTTAAATTCTCACGAAACCACTGAGATTAATCTGGAATCTATGATAGCAACAGAAACGGGTGAGCCATAAAACATTCAAATTCCTGTACCATTTTCTGTCCATAGAGACACATGCACTTTTCCCTATGGGTATTTTAAAGGATAATTCCTTACACTCACATACCCCATAAGCAAAAGATTCCATCTATGAGACAGAAATCTAAACAACATTCTACCTGGTAAGTAAAAATCCATGGTTGTTTCCCAACACGATAATTTGTAGTGTCGCCCTTCTCTTGTACAGTTTTCACATCACTGTTATTGTTACTATTATTCCACAATAGCTTTTTTTTTCTTTCTTAGAATTTAAAAAGAAAAAATTCGTCTTGACTTGATTACATGGTGACTGTAATAAAAAAAAATTCTTGATAGGGAGATTTTTTGATATTAGAAGCAAGTATCTATTTGTTTTTACATTATCTCTGATTATATAAAAATAATCACAGTCTAATTATGTTATCATTTTCGAAATGTTCATACACCTATTTACATGCATTATTTCGGGAGCTACTGAGTCAGATAAACAACATTCGTGTTGTCTCTCATAGACCATTGTAATCAACTAATCAAACCACCACCGGAGCGAATCGTTTACTGTTACAGTGAAAATCAAGATAAATTTAAAACATTTACCAATATAGAATTCGTGAAAGGTTTGAAGTTACCTGAATTTGATTCTAATGTGAGAAATTTACTCATAATCGATGATTTGGTTCACTAGGCTAAGGACAGCACGGAAATAGCTGATGTTTTCATAAAAGATTCACATCACCGTAACCTCAGTGTCATTCTACTGACACAAAATTTATTCTGTAAAGGTACATATTTTCGTACAATTTCTCTGAATAGTCATTATGTTAATGCTTTTAAAAATTCCCGAGACTTTTTACAGTTTTCTCATTTAGCTTCCCAACTATTTCCAGGACAAACGAACATATTAGTTCAGTTTTATAAAGATGCAACACGGGAACCTCACTGATATTTAGTTTTAAACTTTAGACAGGACGCACCTGATATTTTACGCCTAAAGTCACGGATTTTGCCAGGAGAAGAACCCAATACAGTATTTATCCCTGAATGGCTGATAGACTCAAAGGCTATGAATATCTCATCAAGTATTAATCTCATTCCTCTCCCAAACAAGCAAATGATGCTTTAAAACACTGAACTTCCAGCCAAATCACCACACTCTGCGAAACAAAAATGTTTTATGTAGAAACCATTAAAAAACAACCAGAAGTCACGCCTACGAAGGGAAAAAAATGATAAGAGCACTAAGTAACAAATCGCTTAACGTCATTACCAGAAGAACACTGGTTTTACAGCACGGGGGAGCACTGTTCCCATTATTAGGCAGTATAATTGTTCCTTTATTGAGTTCACTTATTAGAAAATGAATATGTTTAAAAAATTTACGCTACTCCAATCACCAGAGGAGCGTGAATTGTACACACTCGATGATGAAATGAGTGCCATTTTAAAAATAAGAAATAAACATGCAGGTGAAAAAGTAAAAGCATATTTAAATGTTTAGCAAAAGTATTTAGGTTTGAAAAACCAATTGGCTCACACAGAAAGAGAGCAACAGGAACTTAGACTGCCACATCCAGAACCTTCACTGGACAAACCGAATACCCAGAACCATTCCCATCAACCATCAAGATCAGCCAGTCCCTGTGAGGAAAATGCTTTCACTCCAATCCATCCCCGCAAGACAGCTCGAAGAAGGAGTACCAAATTAATCTTTTTATCTCCCCGAAAGCTGCGTGGGAATAAGAAACTGGTGTGGAAAAAATGGTAAGTGAAAAAAACATTTTTTAAAAATTATTTTTTATTTTCAGTAAATGATCTGTAACAGTATAAGTTACTACAATATCATTTAACTACAAATCCTTAGAATAACATTTGCTAATAATATTTTGCATAGAAAGACCACGACATCTCAACATTAAAAAATATACACAATGCAAACCACACGCGACAGATTCCTTAGCTTGTACAGCTACAGAATTATAATGCCATTTATTAGTGACGATATTCAGAAAGTCAACAATATCGTTTTCGGGTGGACGATCGAAGCTATCGAAAAAATCACCGTGTTTGTCTTTAATATAGATAGCTTGCCAATGTTGTGCTAGCAACCAGGTCGAATCTGTGTTCACGACGAACATCGAGTGTTGTTTTCTGATCGAATGTTGTTGCAATTCATCACGAGCACAAACTCCTAAACCCACTGTTATCGTGGTGGGTTCTAACTCTAGTATGCTTACTAACTGTTCAGTGTTCATAGTCAAGTAACACAGAACGATCCTTTGTTACGGATAACGTACACTCAAATTCTGCATAAAGAACCAGTGTGATGTTTTCAGGAAGAGGTTGAGCAAATTTAACTTCGAGTCACACACTTCCTCTTCTTAAGGCGATAAGTCAAATCCATAGAGAACGTTTTTTCCCTTTACGTATTCTTCATAAGAAATGTCATTACCACATTCTCTGTTCCATTTGCCTAGTGATGTGAACAGTGACATATAACATCTGCTGAAATGCCTTTCTTTGAAGATCGGAGTCAAAGGTTGTGAGGGATACTGAATACCGTCAGCTGTCACCAAAAGAAATTTCAGATTGAAATGATGAAAATTAAATGGATTTCTGTTGAAAGTGCCATTACATCCATCACAAGCGACCAGTCCAATAATTATCTAGATGGTATTTAACCTATATAAAACAGATTGTCTCGTGTGGCATCTGACATACCCTTGGGAATCGAAAAATAAGACACTTACACACGATTGATGGGATATATCATCTTTGACTTGTCTAACACCGACAGATGAGCAAGTTGAATCTTTGGATTTATCTTGTCTTTGCTGACAAAACGTGTAGCCTCTTCAATTTGCACTTTAGCCTTAGAATCAACATTTGCAGTCAGTAAACAAAATTCGGGAGAACAGCGAACCATACGAATACGAACAGGAACGTTGTTGTTCAAGTACGGTCTTGATGCATGATGTCAGCATGTATTCGTCCAAGCATCTGGACATTTTTCGACTGGTTAATTCGAGCATGTCGTCTACGCATCCCACATTCACTTTTGGTTAAACATGTCACTAACATTAGCCACATCATCTTTAACAAATTGTTCATTTGTCAGCTGACTGTTTTTAGCATCACTTTCATAATTTAGTAGGTTTTAAATATAAGCCTTATAAGGATACGCGTCTGATGCCACATTCACTAGTTTACCTTGGAGAAAAACGTCAATTTGACTGAAGAGGGAATGGAAAAAAGTATTCACAAAACCAACTGAAGGATCTTCGATAGGTTTATTATCATTGTCAGTGATGGGCAATGATATTCAGATGTACCTGGTATGCAAAATTCCACATGACCTCCACTGTCAGTACTGGATATTGGTTGGTAGGTGACATAAGAACTTCTTTCCACACAGATGTTGACACAAGGGTGGGAAAAAAGATTTAATTCTGACATCATATCCTCAGCAAAAGCTTTTTAGTATTCGTTTTTTTCTTCTTGCTTCCTTGACCTCTCTAAAGCAATCGGTTCTGAGCGCTTTCAGTAATGGTTTTCCCAGCTTTTGATGCTCTGTTTATAAAGACTCGACTTTCAGGTACCCCTTCCAATACATCTCCTATCATATGCTGACCGACTTTTAAGGCTTGATGACCGACAAATTGAGCTGCAGGTTTTAAAAGTGGACTTAGAAAGGAGAAGGCACTTCTTAAAATGCTACCTAATCTGTACTCACGCTGTATTGGGGCCCCATAAACATTTGAGCCCCACCTGCCTGCAATGAGTAATATCTGATCTAATCAGTCATCCTTCACTTGTCGGAGCTGTTATTTAACTATTGTCTTGCCGCAACGAAAGTGGAACAACTCGCCGCTGTCAGAACGAATTTCAATGCTAATTGACTGAAATGTTTGTTTTCTTAACAGATAATAATCAGGTTGAGCAAAAACGAAGGAACGCTTGATGCTGCACTGAACAACTGGTAACAATGGTGCACATGTATCACCAACTGTCTGTTCTTGGATTAAATCAGAATAAACAAAACATGCGGCTACACCCCTCTTTTTATCAAAAGGATATTTCCCTGTGATTGCACCTTTCAGTTTAACACCAATCGGATTAAAACCTAGCAGAAAACCCAAATCCGAGGCTTCCTTGGGAAACAAAGATTGCAATCTGTTGGGACTGTCAGAGAAATGGTGTTTGGGTTTTTTTTCCAGTAATCACAGAACTCACATCAAACACTGCTTGAAGATGTTGAGAGGGTGAATTGTAACTGCCATGGGTAATCTTGGACGCTTTGTAAAATCCTTCTTCAGACTTTTCGAAAACTTTATTTCCTGTGAAGTTGTTGTTGTTGTCGATATAGTTGACTCCTCCTCCTCCAACTGCACGTATCATATGAAACTCATCGTAACCGGAATCGATGTTATTAAATTCTCCCGGAAGAAGAATTTCGACAAGAGCATCTTCCCATTTACCTTTAAGTCTGATCTAGTGTGATAATTCCACTTGAAATTTCGTTTTCGTGTTTGTAGTAAACAGTTTCATACGGGCGTTACTGGGAAAGGTTAAGTAAAACATCTTCGTTACGAACCCAAGAATTATACGATGAGGGATAACCGAGCAACTTAACAAAATACTGAAGCTTTCCTTTCTATTTGTGGTGTTTAAGCACTTGTTCGATTAGATACACGTCTTCCGGAAGTTCATTGGGTATATTAGCCATTTGCAGTTGAGGTTCATAGAAAGTTCCCTCCACTATCTCTCCGTCCCGATTACGAGCTCTATATACAACAGGGTTTCTATTAATAATCTGAGCAATAGTGAACAATTCTCGTGTCCAGTTACCCCAATACCCTTTTCTAAATTTGTGGGTATCATCACTTAAAACTCACTATCACCCACTTTAAATTTTGTTTTGCTAGTCTCCTCTTGTGTTCTGCAAATATTTTCAAACTCGATCCTCGTTGTGAAGTTTAACTTGCGAAGGAGCCATGCCTATAGTTCGGTGTGGTGTGAGGTTATAAGTATGTACAAGGGTAGGCAAAACTTTCATATAACTTTCACTTTTAGTATACGTCATCCATTTGTAGATCTTCGTTTTAATGTTCTGATAAATCTTTCTACAATGGGTGCTTTCATTTCGCTCCTGGTCGTGTAAAAAGTAATATTATGGTTCTTAAACAATGCACGAACTTTCTTGTTGCAAAACTCTTTGTCTTGATCAGTGTTTATGTATCATGGCACTTCCCCTTTATAAATAGACTCGAAAGCATTAACAACAGCGTCTGCTGATTTCTTCTTCAGTGTTCAAACCCACGCAAATCGGGAAAAAGCAATCAGTGCAGACAATAAGGAGACACACACCTCCATTCACTTTTGCATGGGATGACATATCTGCCAAATCACATTGTAAAGTGTGTAAAAGTGTCGTGACTTTGATTTGATTGCGTTTAAACTTTCTTCTAATGGGTTTATGTCTCACATAACTAGGATGCGTTTCTAACCAACTTTTCACGGTTTCATGTGACAAATGTGTATGTTTCTGTAAAGCTTTGATACTCCCAAAACTAACTACTGCATTAGGATTATAATAATCTGCTAACTTTTCCATTACTATGAATGATTTTTTTCTTTGCAGGTGAAAATCAAGAACCATCCCAAAAGTGGCAGATACTTGCTTTTATAACGGTACTGATAATTTTAATGTTCGCGGAAATAGCCATAATCATCTGGGAAGCAGTATCAAAATCAGGCAATCAAACATGCCTCATCAAAGAAATGTTACGACATGAAAACCACCATATGCATTGGTGATATCTGTAAATTTTTATTTCTGCATAATGCATTGTAAATAATATCTATAAGATAAATATGTAAACTTAAAAGAACGAACAGTGTCGTTGATGTGTGATGTATATTTAATTAAAATCACTTTGGAAATCGCAGTGAATTCACACACGATTTGTTTATTTATTTATAGAACTTTAAGATCTTACTTTTAGACAAATCAAAATATTTGGATGAATTATGAATAAAATATGAACTTGAATTAGAATATGAATATAGAAGAAAATACGGATGAGCTATGGGGAAAAAAGTTTGTATTTAAGGGACAGCAGTATATAATTAAATTATTCAGAAAAGCTCGAAACACTCCTGCCATCACGACTTTCTCTAAGAATTCCCACGCTTTAACAGGAAAGAAATACCCCATAATGTATTGGAAGTTAGTACACCCATCTATAGATAACCAAACAAAATATGATGACGATGACGGATGTGTGTCACCCTGGGAAAATTCCAAGATATCTTATCTCAAAACGTCGCCCACAATACCATAGCCAAACCAAAACAACATCTGATATCACAGAGAGAAATATGTTCCCCAGAAATTTCCAAACACATACCGTCACGATCCTTATCTCTAAATATCACCCACTCACTTATTTACAAATAACAAATGACGTGACTTATCTTCATCTGATAACAACAAACATTCACGTCACGATTCCTTATCTTATCTCCATCTTGATCTGGTCAGAAGTGTCCCACCAGTCATGACACGATTCCTTATACACTAATATATCTCCGTTTTCCATTCAAAACAACAACGTCACTTATTTACAACCAACAAATGACGTCACTTATCTTCATCTGATAACAACAAACATTCACTTCATGATTCCTTATTTTATCTTGATCTTGATCTTGTCAGAAGTGCACCACCAATCACAACACGAATCCTTGTCTCTACCACCACCCATAATTCCAAATGCGAACAAAACAAACAACGTGACGTCACGGAAATATATGCCTCAGGGAAATTCAAAACATTCCAATCTCATGACGTCACGCCCACAAGGACGTCATCTTCTTATCAATCAACCAATGACGTCACGACTCCTTATCTTATCTTGATCTTGATCTTGTCAGAAGTGCCTCCGATACTACTAGCTTGGCATCTTTAACATATATTATACCCAAGGTAAAAAACATTCTACATATCTACACACACACACACACACATATATATATATATATAATAATAATTATTATTATTATTACTTGACATCTCCAAGGAGTCCAAAGACTCATCGATGGAGGGCTGACTCTACAACTCTCTCTCTCCACCACTCACTCAGTCCACCATCTACAACTCACCGCAACTAAACCAACGCCATCTACAGCTCACTACCACCATTAATATTTTCACAGAAATTCACAAACATCCATGCCTACGGCGGGATATATATATATATATATATCCCGCCGTGTATATATATCTTAATTTACAATTAAGACAGGGGATATGTGGAATTATCGGGCTGGTAAGTATGAAAAGCTTCTTAGTTTGATTGGTTCAGAGCCATGGCATGTAAAACTGCTAGGGCGAGATGTTGATAGTGCAAGATGTTGATAAGAAGTGTTTGCATGAGACAATGGCTGATTGAATACCTACAGTCCGAATACTAAAACAAGTTGGGGTTAAATGGATGAATAACACCATTAAGTTTGATCTGCAAAAAAAAAGAAACAACTATGGAGGGAATTTAAGGAGAAAGGTGACCATTAGGAACATGAACGGTATAAATCGCAGGCCAGAAGGGTAACGAGTGTGGTAAGAAAAGCAAAAACGGATTATGAAAGAACATTAGCCTTGCAGGCTAAAGAGAATCCCAAACAGGTTTTTTTCGATATGTTGCAAGTAAAAGAAAAAATGTGTATGGAAGAATAATTTTAAAGAATGCCGATGCTAGGGAAGCGACCGAATCAGTTGATTTAGTTGAATTACTGAGCGAGCCCGTTGCAAGAGTATATCATCCAGGTGGTGACATTGCAGGAATGAATGAACCAATAGATTATACGGGAATTGTGGTGAATGAAGTGGAGGTGAATAGTCTATTACAATACCTCAATGTCAATACTTCTGTGGGATTGTATATGGTATACCAGCTCGTGTCATACGTGAAGGCTAAAGAACTGTCAGTGCCTTTGACCATTTTGTTTAATTTGAGTCTCGGGTCTGGGTTAGTTCCAACGGGTGGAAAGAGGGGAAAATAGTTCCACTGCACAAAGGAGATTCCAAGACTGCTGTTGTAAATTATCGACCGATTAGCATATCAGGAATCGTTGTCACGGTCTTGGAGAAATTAATCAAGAGTAAAATACAGGATTGGATAGATGAAAATGGGATACTGTATGTGGGACAACATAGTTTTGTGAAGGGTAGATCATGCCTAAGTAACTTGCACACGTTTTATGACATAGTGACGGACTGAACTGGATAAGGGTAATGGGTTTAAAGTGTTTCTACTGGACCTTGCTAAGGCCTTTGACAGGATACCACATGGAATTCTAATCAGTAAACTGCAGCATATGGGGATGGATATAGGGTTGGTGAGATGGATGGGAGGGTGGTTGGTGGGGAGATACAAGAGAGTGGTTTATTCAGGAGTGGAGTCCAAAAAACGGCCTGTGACTAGTGGTGTGCCGCAGGGTTCGGTTCTTGGACCACTACTTTTCAATTTGTTCATTAACGATATAGGAAAGGATCTGAGAGGAAGTGTTCACTTGTTTACTGATGATGCAAAGTTGGGTAGTCAATAATGAGTGCACAGGATGTCAAAATTTTGCAAGATGATTTGGATAGTTTGGACGACTGGGCTAAGGAAAATGGATGTCAATTTAATATGGAAAAGTGTAAGGTTATGCATTTTGGGTGAAAAGATTAGGCAGCAGTATATCACATTGGCGGAACCGTGCTCCAGGAGATTGATGAGGTCAGGGATTTGAGAGTGTTGGTGGATAGGGAGTGGAAGTTTAGGGAAACATTGCAAAAGTGGCTAAATCAGCTCATCGAATCACTTGGTTGCTGAAAATTACTTTAACAAGCAGAGACAAACAAGTTATTGTTCCTCTGTATCGAGCCTTGATAAGACCCCATCTAGACTACTGTGCCCAGATATGGGCGTCAGGGTTCCTTCTTGATGGAGGAGGAGGTGGAGAGGATTCAGAGTCTGACCAAGATGATAGCAGGTCTGTGGAATGAACTTATGAGAACAGGTAGAAGATTTGTGGGTTGCAGAAATTGGTTGATAGGCGGAAAAGGGGTGATATGATTGAGGCATTCAAATTACTGAAGAGTATAAGATTAATTCAGAAGATATTTTTGAGAATAGGACTGGTGGTGGGAGGACTAGGGTCCATACATGGAAGCTGGGCAAGAATATAGTTAGCAAGGGTGTTAGAGCTAGGTTTTTTACTTGGCGAGTGGTGAATGAGTGGAATAAGCTGCCGGAGTCTGTTGTGGGTTCCATGACTGTGAATCAGTTCAAGCCGAGGTATGATAGATACTATGTGAATGTCGAACAGTTGTTCTTGACATGATGTCGACTCCCTGGAGTTGCCGTAATAATAATAATAATAATAATAATAATAATAATAATAATAATAATAATAATAATAATAATAATAATAATAATAATAATAATAATATAACATTGAAGGTATAGAGCATTCAAAGTTTTTTAATAGCATAACATAAAAACCAGTGTAGAGATATGAAAGTAGTACAGTCATCGTATCAGTTGAATTCAGTTGGTACGCGAATATGATAAACTCAGTGACTTCTAGAAAGGTGTCATCATGGAACATCGCATTGGTGACATATCCATTCATACCAATGGCGCTGAACTACAGCATTCAAAATCAACGCTTGGCAATGTGATCAAAAATGGTCACGTTTTTGGGATCGCTAGTGTAGGAAAACTGACACCCAGGGCTGCCATCCAGCTACATTCTGCACAGACTACCTGTGATGAGTTTCAGAGCGCCAGTAAACCCTGGTGAGCACTAATACTGTACAAAAAGAATTCTGTTTATTGAGTTTCCACGGAAAAGAAGCAACACACAAGCTAAATATCACAACAACGAACAAGGAGGCTGGTCTGGCCTGTGGCAAAGAACGTATGAACTGGACAACTGATCAGTGTTAAACGGTCGATTGTCCACTTCGCAAGAGCGATGAATCAAGGTTCAGCTGTTTCAGTCTGATGTTAGTTCTTCTGCAGTTCTACCTAGTTTGAAGGAAAAGAAGCTGAAGTTAATGACGTGCTGAAAACACTGTGATTTTTATGAAATGACAATTAATACTATGAAGGCGACAATGTCCCATGCCACATAGCTGCAGTTGTTATCGAATGTAATAAAGAGATGGGTGTTAAATGATCCCCATGGGCTGTACAGAGTCCTGACCTCAGTCCCATTAAACACCTACGGGACTAATTGGAGCGCCGACTAAACTCAGTTCTGCTTTTACGAAAGAATGGAGACAAATTCCACCTAATGTCTGCCGTACATTGGTGGAAAGCCTGCCTCAAAATGTGCAGGAGGTGATCAAAGCCAAAGGTGGGCATATTAGGATTTGCCTACTGATATCAATACCATTGATACCAGCATGCGAAAGTGCCTGCTGGTATTAATTGCTAAAAGTGCCCGGACATTATTGGTAGATAGTGTATATAATATAATATAATATAATATAATTATATTATGTTATATTATATTGTGTCTCTCAGGGGACCCTATAACCCCTAGAGAGCGCGTCCCCTGGGTGGCGGATAGGGGAGCCCACTATGTGTGTGTGTGTGTGTGTGTGTGTGTGTGTGTGTGTGTGTGTGTGTGTGTGTATATATATATATATATATATATATATATATATGGTGGGGTGGTCCGAATGTACTGAATAAGGACTCGTGGACCAACAGGGCCATAAGGGGCAATCATCTTGATTGTAAGGGAAGCGGCACTCCCATGTACCCCTAGCTGGATCTATCCTCTCCTTCTTCTACTTTGAGGAAGATCCACTTACTTTAATCTTTCCTATAAGGCCTTATCAGCCAACTCTTCTTACTTTATGACCCTTATGCTATTAGAGTACTCGAGGGCCATGGGGGTCTTTTCATTTCTGGCCTTACAAACTATGCCCTCTCTATAAATCTTACTGTATTTCTTCTATAATCTACTCTTTCCCCTTCAATATACCCTATTCCTCCTATGGGTTTAAATTCGGAAGAAGGCTAGTTCAGAAGCCTTAAGGTAACAGCGCTACCACTGAACTATTCCATCGTCAGGCTAGTCCCCTGACATGGAGAACATAACCATACTTGTAAGCTGACAGAAAAAGATAATCGGATTGAATCTATGGGAAACGACCCTGGAATAGAAAAGGGAAAACGAAAATGGAAACGACAAAATATAATGCACATAGCAAACTGTAATGTAAGAGGAATAGCATATAAAGAAATAGAAGTATACCAGTTATTAAATGAAAGAAATTTTAAAATAGCAGTAATCACTGAAACAAAAAAGAAATTAAAAGGAACTATGAGAACTGAAAATGTTAATATGATATACAGTGGAGTCGACAGAGACCAAAGAGCACAAGCAGGAGTCATGATTTGGATTCATAACTCCCTTTCAAAACAATTAAAACATTATAAATTATGGAATGAAAGAATAATAGAAGCTAGAATAAAAATAGATAGAGGCTATTTAACAATAATTGGTTTATATGCCCCAGAAGAAGGAAGAGAACAGGATAATATTGATTTTTATAATCAGCTACAAAACATATATAATAAAATAAATAAAAATGATTACATAATTTTAGCAGGAGACTTAAATGCAAGAATTGGAAACACGAAAATTAATAATAATATAGGAATACATGGAGAACACACTCTAAACAGAAATGGTAAAAAATGGATTGACTTTGTAGTTTATGATAACCTAAAAATAATGAATTCCTTCTATAAACATAAAGACATACATAAATATACTTGGGCAGCAAGAGGATGGAAATCAATATTAGATTACTTCATATTAAATGAAAAGACCTCAATATTTTCACTAGATGTTAGAGTTCACAGAGGATATGAATAAGCAGTGACCACTTCCTTGTTAAAATAAAATTAAGATTACCACCTAAATGGCTACAAGTAACAAGAACAGAAAGAAAATTTGAAACATTTGTTTATAAAACTAGACTATTGAATGACACAAATGTACAATGGCTATATGAACAAAGAATTAACCAATATCTAGATAAAATAAAACTAAATGAAGAAATAGAAATAGAATGGCTTAATATAAAAACGATACTAAATGCAGCAGCAAATGAAAGCTTAGGAAAGACCAAAAAAATTCAATAAAAGAAAAAAACTGAAGATCTGGGATGATACAATCAAAGAAATAATCAAAAAGAAAAAAGAAGCCTATCACAAATGGTTAAGCAGTAAAAGATTAGAAGATGAAATAGAATATAAAAGAATAAGAGCCATTGCTAAAAGAGAAGTTAGAAAAAGACAGAGAATCATGGAATACATTTGTTTCTAATTTAGAACATGATTTATATAAAATAAGACCCAATGTATATAAGATTTTGAAACAACTAAATGCAGATACCAAAGAAAACATAAAATTAAACACTGAACTGAAATTAGAAGAATTTCTAAATTACTACACAGAACTGTGGACAGACAAATATTTTAAAAAAGACAACTGGCAAACAATTAACGAAAATAAAAAAGAAATAACTGAAGAAGAATTAGAAATCAGCCTGAAAGAAACAAGAAACGGAAAATCACCTTTAAATGACAAGATCCAGAAGAACTAAAATAATAGAAAACAAGATCTTAGAACAGGTGAATTCATTTAACTACCTAGGATGTATGATTACATATGAAAATGAAAAAGATATAAACGTAAAAATGGCAAAATATTTAAAAATAACAGGTGTAATTAACCCTATATTTAAACCAAACCTAGTTCAAAAACAAACCAGGCTAAAAGTATACAATACATTAACCTTACCGGTCTTAATGTATGGAAGCGAAATCTGGACAATAAAACAAAAAGACAAACAAAGATTAACAACAGCAGAAATGAAGTTTATGAGAAAAACTGCAAAGTATACCCTATTTGATCACAAAAAAAACGAAGAAATTACGAAAGAATTAAACCAAGAACCAGTAATAGAAAAAATTAAAAAATATAAACATAAATGGATGGAACACGTTCAAAGAATGAAAACAGAAAGATTATCAAAACAAGCCTTAAAGTACAAGCCATTAGGAAAAAGAAAACCAGGACGTCCTCATAAACGATTCAACGATGACTTCTAAGGTAGGAACAGGCCATGCTAGGCCTAAATCCTTGATGATGAGGATGATGATAATTATAGTGTGGATATAGGACACATATTTATGTTTAAATTATCTATATTAAGCTCATATGATTAAATATAGATAAATATATGATTTAAATTGTCTTATGAGGAATTTCAGGAATGAATAAAGAATGATGTCGCTGATCCAGACTATACTAATATGCTCTGACGTATACGAAATGAGAAGAAATATGCCATGCTAAATACCAATATTGGTAGTATTCAATTAAAAAATTTTAAATGTTTTAAACCAACAGTACTTTAATACTGTAGGTGGGTTAACTAGGATTCGAAGGGTTCGATAATTGTATTGATGGTGTCTTATGATACATAAGACGAAATGTTTAAAGAATAACATTTAAAATTTAGTATACTGTGGAATGCGTGATATTTTCTAGTCAGGGATACTCCACGGGTGCACAAGAAAGAATTTTGATGGTTTTTCACAGATGCATCGAGTTTTATGAAGATGAAGTCATGTTATTTTTTCAGCATCATCAAATTCCTGCCATGTACCCTCAAGGGGTGTACAGGATATGATAGTACTACATGAAAAAATTACATCATTCCTAACTTCCTATCTACAATTTTCCTCCAAATCAGTCTGTTACTTGTCAAGACTTCAACATTATCAGATCTTATATTTCTATCGTCTAAGGCACTTTGCACCGTATCACTCCACCTATATCTTGGTCTTCCTCTGTGTCGTTTTCCTGCAAACCTGGCAGAGAACAATTGTTGTTCTAATCTTTTCTCTCCCATTCTATTTAAGTGGCCATACCACCTGAGATTAGCTCTGCTAACGCATTCCTGGATGCTGACAATGCCAAGTTCTTTCCTAATATCCTCATTTTTAATATGATATTGCCAATGATGCCATCTGTTCACGCCTCTAATCTTTCTCAGGACTCTCATATCTGCAGTCTCTAGTCTTTGGTCAAGTGTTTTACTTCTGACCCAGCTCTCAGATCCATAAGTTAAAACTGGTTTGAACACTGTCTTGTATACAGCTAATTTAGTGTTCCGACTAATTTCTCTCTTATTCCATATGAATTTATTCAATTGACTTCCCACCATACCAGCTTTGCTGATTCTGTTGTCTATTTCTATGTTTAATTTACCTCTCATCATCTCATCATCCTTATACCCTCTTTTACCTTGCGGTGTCGAGGGTCATTGATCATCGGACCTCACTCCTTTTACAGGATAAGGTGGTCAGCGTTATGCCCCGGTGTATCCTATGGCCTGTAGTGTTGAGTTCTCAAGGCCAGTTTGCCTGCTTTGCGGGATGAAAAATCCCAGAATAAACTGGGGAAAAAACCCTGCTGTCCACGCCCAAGACTGGCTAACTTGGCTATGGCTGAGGAAGATCCTTCAGCTCCTCACGTCACCGACGGGAATCGAACCTAGGACACTCTTTCCCCAGGCATATGGTTGCGAAGCGCATAGCCACTAGGCTAACCGCGCGGACTTCGCTATCCTCTACTTCGTACTTGTATCCTGTACTTCGTTCAATTCTAACTGCTGACTTACAACTCAAATAAAGACTAAGTATTGTTTAATTTACCATCTTCAGTAAAAATCGTGCCTAAGTAGCTGAAATGTTTTACTTGTTCCACAGGTTCCCCGTTCACAACACAGTTGACATTTTCAATGATTCTGCCTATTTTCATTGTCTTTGTCTTTTTATTGCTGATCTTCATACCATATCTATTACAACAGTTATTCAATTTAGTCAGAGAATTTTGCTGACTTGTAGCGGATTTATTTAGAAGTATAGCATCGTCTGCGTAAAGCAAAGAGCTGACATTAACATCTCCAATTTTGATATCATGTTTAATACCACTTTCCTTCATAATGTGATCCATATAGATAATGAATAACAGAGGGGATAATGTACATCCTTGTCTCACACCAGATTTAACATTAAACCATCTTCCTGTACTTCGTTCAATTCTAACTGCTGACTTACAACTCAAATAAAGACTAAGTATTGCTTGATATAATGCCTCATTGACACCATATAACTGCAGCGTATTGAATAGCTTCTCTCTTGGCACCTTGTCATATGCCTTTTGCAAATCGATAAAACTTAAATACAGATCTTTGTTATATTCCCATGCTTTCTCGACTATTTGTCGTAAAGTGAAGATCTGATCCTGACAGCCTCTATTTGGCTTGAATCCAGCTTGTTCTTCACCCAGCTTTTCTTCCACAATTCTTCTCAACCGTTTCTCAAGTATACTTGAATAGATCTTGCCAGGAACACTCAGTAGGGAAATACCTCTGTAATTCTCACATTCAGTTTTATTTCCCTTTTTATATATGGGTACTATGAGAGCTCTACCCCAATCATCGGGAATTCGTCCCTCTGTCCAGGCTTTCTGAACAATGCAGTTCAGCCACTGTAGCACTTTTATACCACCATACTTCAGCATTTCTGGTCGAATGTCATCTACTCCTGCTGTCTTTCCACATTTCAAGCCTTTGATGGCTTTTTCTACTTCAAGTATGGATATGTATTCCTGACTGCATGCCTGGTCAATGTTTTTTACCACTGTGCTGTCATCACTGCTTGTTTCATTTAGCAGTTTTTCAAAGTAATTACTCCATACTTCAAAGATATCTTTTTCTCCTGTTTTCATATCACCTTTATCATCTCTAACTCCTTTTACCGCACTATTTCCTCCATTCCTAAGCTTCTTCAACAACCTCCAGAATATTTTGCCACCTTCTTGATATTTAATTTCTATATTCTTGCCAAAGTCCTCCCATGACTTTTGTTTAGCTTGTTTTACACAGTGTTGAGTATTATTGCATTTGTCTCTATATTCTCTAAGAGCACAAGCTGACTTATTTGACAGGAACTTTTGATATGCTTTCTTCTTTTCCTTCACTGCCTCTTTAACTTCCTGTGTCCACCAGGGAGTTCTGATTTTTTTATCCTTGCAGACAACCTCACCACACGCCTCTCTGACAGAATCAATCAATGTTTTCTTCAGAGTTTGCCACTGATTCTCCAAGGTTTGATTCCTGCTCTCAAACTCTTTCATTTTTTTTTCAATAATCTTTCTGTATTATATTCTACAGTTCATATCCGAGAGCTGCTTAACTTTAATTCGCTTTAAAACTTTCTTACATGTTATTCTTTTCAATATGAAATTCAATTTTATCCTGCTCAAGACTAAATAGTGATCACTTCCAATTTCAAATCCTCTGTACACTCTGGTATCCTGCACCAGGGAGAAAACATTATTATCAACGATAACATAGTCAATGAGACTTTTCTTATTCCTTACTTCTTCTCTCTATGTGAATTTGTGCACATTTGTATGTTGGAACATGGTGTTAGTAATAACCAGTCCATGTCCTGAGCAGAAATCCAACAGATATTTGCCATTATTATTAGCTTTGCTCTTTTCTCCAAATTTTCCCAAAATATTTTTATATGTCTCACAATCATTTCCTACTCTGCTATTTAGATCCCCAACAAGGACCAACCTTTCATTTTTCATTGTGTCAGTTGCTTTTTCTAAAGCCTCAAAAAATTCCTCCACTTCTACCTTAGTAGAACCTTCTGTAGGACCATAGGCACAAATAGGTCTCATTGTCCAGTTCCCCATTCTCATATTTGCCCACATTTCTCTACTTGAGACTGACTGCCATTCAAGAAGATTAGCCTCGTATTTTGTGTTGAATACTATGGCTACTCCTTCTTTTCCTTGATTGTCATTGCCTGAATATAACATTTTGTATTTATTGCTCAGAAAGATCTCACCAGTTTTGGTCTTTTTTGTTTCAGTCACCCCTATTATGTCGATCTGGTACTTATCTAATTCCTCAGCTTGCTCCATTTCTTTGCCTTTCAGACTTCTTACGTTGATAGTACCGATCTTTAACTCTGGTGATGTTGAGTTGGGGTTTGTTTTCATATTTGTTCCAGTAGCTGACTTTTCGCTGTTCGCCCTGGTTCCCTGGCGAAAACAACGGGGGCCTTGTTTAACCGGGCGACGCCCCAGCCGGCATGGAATTTTGTCATGTTGTACCATCATTTTTTTATTTTGGTTTAACCAATAAGAATACAATTTGGTCGGCTAAATCCCAAATTGCCAGCCCATCCTCGTTCGTTCAGTATCAAAGTAGATACCCAACAGGGTGCACCACGAGAAGGTGAGGATTGAACATTAGGTCAGAAGGCCTGGTCGGTTCTCCGCATTCCTTTAAAGGCTATGTGGAGGTCTCCTCTCAGTTATACAGCTTTGACCCTTAAGCACCCCCTTATTTATGTTATTTTTTATGTTTTATAATTAAATAATAGCAAGAATTTGGCTGTCATTTCATATGTTATAATGGAATTGATATCCGGGCATTGTAAGTCATGACGGGAAAAAAAAAAAACAATTGTTTATTGCAATTGCTTTATCAGTCAAAGTTTAATATAAAATTGTGACAGCGATGCTTTTTTTATAGATTAAGAAAATAAAAATGTGTTTTTATTAATACAAAGAGGAATATTACAGATAGTCTGATGAAGTTTTCGGTGAGAGGAAGAAGGCTTAGACGGAATACTTCGAAAGCGGATGAATGCTACTATATACTTGAATAAGAATCTAATATTATCAAAAATGAAAACTGACTGATGGGGAAAATGTCATAGATTTTTATATAAGTTCGATGTCTATCTATCTATCTGTTCGCTTCTGCCATACGGCCAGGGGAGGGTAGCTATATATGCTACTATATTAGGGAGATGATTATGAGCAAGGTGGTTTCCCGTTGCCTTCCTTGCCGTAAGTATTTTTTTTGACTGTAACCTGTGTGTTCATGGGGCCGGTTTGCCTGCTTGCGGGATGAAAAACCCCAGATAAACTGGCGGAAAAACCCTACTGTCAACGCCCAAGACCGGCTAACTTGGCTATGGCTGAGGAAGATCCTTGAGCTCCTCACGTCTCCGACGGGAATCGAACCTAGGACACTCCTTCCCCAGGCATATGGTTGCGAAGCGCTAAGCCACTAGGCTAACCGCGCGGACTAAGTTCGATGTAATCGTTGCAATCAAGAAATTTAACTGACTGTTAAATTACGGTTGACAAGAAAAATAGACCAATAGTTAACTTTCGATCCACTGAAGTGTCACGCAATTTGAAGAAAAATTATCGTTATTAAAAATCAACAGAAAAGAGGGTTTCCGTTGACGCTCTTTTTTTAAATGCAGATACGTTGGCTTTACAAAATGCTTCAAAGTAATTTGATAAATATTTGTTTATACAAGGCAAATATTTGTGTGCATTTTAAGCTTTACAGAGCTCTTTCTACCGGTTCATTCATCGGTTCAAAATGAAATTCGCAGATTATCTTATGCAAGGAACACCATAGCGTTTATACAGGCATATTGCTAGGAATTTGATTCTTTTTGCGCTACTATATAGTCAATTTATCAATAATTTCTTTTGTTGTGAATGTTTCCGCACTGCTGCTTTGAAGCAATAAATCTTGATATGGAAATAAGCAAGAAAACGTTCACTTGTGGATGGATGCCATGTGATCAATCTTTGTCCCATTATTTACTTCGGGGATGCATAAAGAATTTAAATATTCCCGTATGACTAGACTAAGTCGACTCTGGATAATTTATTACGCATATTTTGAAATTCCCTGAATGTTTAAATTTCGTACACGCTAGTTCGTGTGTATGAGTACACGTATGATTCTTAAGCATCAAAAAGCTAGGCTGTAAAAGTGCGAAAGAAAACATTAAAAATTAAACCTAATTAATGTATTTTGTTAACAAAGGCTAATACGGAATATTTTGCTTATTTTAATCCACAATGGAACTCTACTTTTAATGTTAGAATTGATTTTGATGAAACCTAACAACAAATTTGTTTAGTTGGCATTGTGTATTACCTTTAAAGAAAGTTAGGATAATCTTCTTTTTTTGCGTGACTTGTGGAATGATTTCAATGTACTACTTTTTATCACTAATATAATGAGACGCAGTGATGCAATAATGGCTGACCCTAAATCTCTAGAAAGGAAAGAGAAGAACACACACACACACACACACACACACACACACACACACACACACACACACACACACACACACACACACACACACACACACACACACACACACACACACACACACACACACACACACACACACACACACACACACACACACACACACACACACACACACACACACACACACACAGATGTTTCCCACTCTTTGGAGGACATGCTCCAAGAACTATTCTATAAAATTTGTGATAATAAAATTTTCATTTTTATTTGCATGTCAGGCTGGAATGAAAACAAATATGAATAATTTGTTTTCATTGCTACTTTGAAGCAATAAATCTTGATATGAAAATAAGCAAGAAAACGTTCACTTGTGGATGGATGCCATGTGATCGATCTTTGTCCCATTTACTACGGAGATTTATTTACTACGGAGATGCATATTTGCAACTGAAAGAGAATGAGAACAATGTACATGGCAAGCACGGTTATGTTTTTATTATTTTATTATTATTAGTAGTAGTAGTACACTACTACTACTACTGCTGCTGCTGCTACTACTACTACTAATAATAATAATTAATAATACTGATAATAATTAAACCAAACTAATAAAGTCACTCATTCTTTCACTAATGATTTTTATCCTTCAAATCTACAAAACAATTTTTTGCCTTCATTGCTCATTTGTATTTAAAAATAATAAGGGACATAGCTATAAAACGAAACACATGACATTTGTTAGGAGAAATCTTAGTTTTACTTCCGTGAAGGATAAATAAGATGAATAATTCTAGAGATTTTCAAGTAAAAATTAACTAACAGATCAGGTCTTAAATGGCGTGAACTTAGTTGATTTGAATACTGATCTACTCAAAGCTATGAGACCACTGTGTTATATATATTGATGGCTTGTGTTGTTATGCAGTTCCATCTAGTTTGCAGGAAAAAAAGCTGAAGTTTCCAGGAGGAAAAAATCTTACTGCATCGTATGAGACCACCTAACTTATCTTAAGTTGAAAAGACTGCATAAAGCGCTTTTTGTGTACCGGACATGATTATTTGAACCAAGATCTGGTTTCCAAAGGATATCGTCTATATGTAAGAGGCAGACTTATTTATAGGTATTAGTGAGACCTGGCTATCAGAATCAGACCTACTAACTGGTAACGAGTATCAAGGGTACAGTATTTTTAGGAAGGATAGAGAGAACAGGATGTACTGCTACTGATTTCGGATGACTTGAATCCAGTTAGAGTTGAGACCTATGATTGTAGTACTACTACTAACAATATTTCATGTCGAACTGAGTTTGAAGCCATCTGGCGTGAGATGGAATCTAACAAGATCAATTACATAGTGAGGTGTTGTTACAGACCTGGCGGATCGGTTGCTGGTGATGAAGAAATTCATCACGAAATAGAAAAGATGAGCACGAAAAAGAGTAATCATGGTTGGAGACTTTAATTATCCAAATATTGATTGGGTAGCAGTAGAATCTCATGAGAAGAATGAAAATGAATTTTTTAAGCTGTTGCGATACAACTTCCTCAAGCAGCATGTGACAGAAGGAACTCGAGGGAAAAGAGTGTTAGATTTTATTATAGTGTCAGAGGACGTTTCAGTTAGAGACCTAATTATTCTGCCTCCGGTTAGTGACAGTGATCATGCGGTACCCACTTGGGAAGTGACTAGGTTTATGAATGTTCATTCAGAAAAGGTTACATGCTGAACTGCAAAGCAGGAAATTGTTACCAACTGAAGAGTACACTGAGATCAATGGAATGGGATTGGTTTCTGGATGGGAAGATTGTCGACAGTGCATGGAAAGCATTTAAACAATACTTAAATGATGAATTCGAATCAGCAAGAGATTAAGAAAAGGACTATGTGGAAGGAATACCTTTGCATAAGGATGACGTCCGTTATGAAAGTTATAAGCAGCAGATTTGATTACTCACAACTATTGTCCGGAAAGCAAAGTCTGAATGAGAAAAGAAACTGGCATTGCGTGCTAAAGACAATCGACAAGAATTCTATCGATATACTGCAAGTAAAAGAAAGAATGAAAATTAAAGAATACCTCTTATAAACTCAGATGGCGTGATGGTTACAGATGCAGAAGAGGTTTTTCAAATAATGAGTGCCCATTTTATTAAACGCTATCAAACTAATCACCGCAATGTGAGCTCACTGTTACCTTTGAACTAGATGAAAAAAAAGGCAGGTGTGTGAGTCCGAAGTTTTAGAGCTTTGGCACGAATTGAATAAGAATTCAGTAATAGGAAGTAATTGAATATCAGCACGTGTGCTAAAAGATTGTTCAGCTGAACTGGGCATTCCTTTGACCAGGCTGTTTAATATGAGTCTCAGAACAAGTAGGATTCCGCAGGAATGGAAGGTAGGTATGGTAATTTCATTGCACAAGTGTTGTGCAAAGACCGATGTAGCCAACTATCGATCGATTAGTATCTCAGGAGTGGTGGTGAAGATTTTGGAAAAATTGGTTAAGGCTCGCATTCAGAAATGGGTTGACTGTGAATCTCTACATTACAATGAAGAACATGGTTTGCTAAGGGAAGTTCATGTTTTAGCAACTTACTCACATTCTATAACAATATTACCATTGAACTAAACAAAGGGAACGGATACACCATGACACTTTTGGAATTCGGATTTTGCTAAAAGACTTTTGGCAGAATACAGTATGGTAGACTGTTGCATAAATTGGAGAAAATGGGTTTGGATTATACAATATTAGCATGCATAAGAGAATGTCTTTCTGACAGATATCAAAATGTGGTATACGGGTCTGCAAGGTTTAATTCTCCGAATGCTGAATTCTCCAAACACTTCATGCCTCGTCAACATCAGCTATCGTCTCATTCTACAATGATTTTGTCAAATAGGAAGCACAGTCTTTTCTGCTCCACCTCCACACTTCCCTGAATATGATGACTAATCTTCAATATTGAGGTGCATTCTGCCCTTCAAATATACCAGTGCCTCCATCCAGGAGATTAAAGCAGCTCTTCCATCCAATTTCCCTGCTTTCGGATCTGATGGCTTTCCTGCGTCTAGAATTCAGAAGGTGCCGTTGAAGATTCTTCAAGACTTATTGGGCATTTTCCTTTCCAGTAAAGCAATACCACTACCTACGTACTTCAAGAACTACATTCATTCCGAAGAAAGAAACTTGAAGCTGTGCATCAGATTTTAGACCTATAAATATCTCTCCTCTGATACTTACTGTAGACTCTATCATAAAATTTTAGTTACACGACTTCAGCAACTTATACAGCATGATTATAGACAGAGAGCTTTTGTCCCTTCGGACGGATGTACCGAGAATACATATCTCCTTTCTTCTCTTCACTCTGATTCCCGACGCCTCCTTAAGCCTTTATGTGTGGTGTCACTGGACTTCCAAAAGGCCTTTGATAGCATTTCCTTCCTTCGCTCCTTCGAATGCTGTCTATTGCTGGATGTCCAGAACCTTTTTTTCTTATGTCATGGAGCTATACTTAGGTAACTCCATCACAATCACTACAGGGTCTCGTGCAACCTCTATTTCCGCAGTGCGACGTATTCGCCAGGGTGATCCTCTATCTCCTCTTTTCTTTAACTCTGTCATAGATGAGTTTCTTCCCTCTCTTCAAAGCCATATATGCTACTCTCTAGGCGCTTCTTCCTTTAATGCTATGGCCTTTGCAGACGATCTTATTCTCGTAGCCGTCTTGCAAGCCTACTCTAAGGTAGGCTTGCAAGAACTCCTTAACTGGGCAGTTGACCTGTTCTCTATTCGTGGCCTTTATATTCATGTAGAGAAGTCCTGCTTTTTAGTTTTTTCCCTTCTGGTCGTGACAAGAAGCTTAAGGTCGAGACTATATAGTTTTCCCTGCACGGGAGGCCGTTGCATGCTTTGACCATCCTGGTAGATGGAGATTGCTCGGTATCATGTTCACCCCAAAGGGAAGGTCATCTGTCCCTTCTATCAAGAAGCTCGGATTGCTTCTTTGAAGAAAGCTCCTCTCAAGTCCCAGCAAAGACTGTTTCTCCTTTCCCACTATCTCCTACCTCGCTTTTGCCACAAGTTGGTGCTTGGTAGGACATATATCTCGGTACTGTCCCGAATGGACAGGGATACCCGTTCAGCCGTGAGATCATGGCTCCGAATGCCGCCTGACACTCCTACTCCACGAGTGGGTGAAAGATGGTGGCCTCGCGGTCCCATCACTTAGACAGCTGATCCCACGCCTGGGGCTGTCAAGAATCGCTAAGTTAGAACAATCTTCTTCCTCTATCTATAGAGAGGCTTTCTATAGTCCATTAATACAAGAAGACGTTAAGCGGGCTAAAGGCTGGTCCCATTATCAAGGTACCTTAATTGAGTCAGCACCCGCAGAACATAAGTGGTGGGCATCTCTGTTGCACTGTTCTGTAGATGGTGCTCCTTTAAAAGAGTCATATCTGGTGCTTTCCCAGCATGATTGGGTAAGGGATGGCACTAGACACCTCCCTGGTTTCGAGTATATTGATCTTATCAGCACGAGGATCAATGCCTTGCCTACTCGAGCCTGTAAACTCGATGGGGTAGTGACGACTCAATCTGTAGGGCTGGCTGCCACTACAGTAAGACATTGTCGCATATAGCCCAGTGTTGTTTCCGCACCCATGGGGTTTGCGTGCGGAGGCATGACGCCGTGGTCTTCATTCTGAACAACTGCTTTAAGAACAAAGGTCGGGGGACCGCGGTGGAACCACATTATAGGACCTCTAAGGGTTACGTAAGCCAGACTTAGTGATGAAAAGAGATAGTGACGTATGGGTATTTGATGCCCTGGGAACAGGGCGCCCACTAGCCTACAGCCATAATAATAAAGTAAACTACTATAAAAATAACCAAGAACTAGTTAGTAAGATACGGGAGGTGCATGGAGCAATTCCGAGGTTTACCAGCGCCACCATCTCTTTATACAGCATATGGAGCGCAGATAGTTATAAGGACTTAAAACAGCTTGGGCTTACCAGAAGGATATAAGAGTTCTTTCCTTGAGGACGTTACAGGGCATACTGATGGCATGGCATTGCCACTAGAGAATGACTACAATGATATCTAGAACAGGCCTAGGGTAAAACACTTGTAAAGGCTTAGGCCTATATCAAAGTCTGGACGAGATGTCTGGACATGATTTAAGTACTGCCCATAACCAGTACATAGATTAATAAAAAAACTATAGATAAAAAATAAATAAAAATAAAATAACAAGTCGTGTAACACTCTTGTTATTTTATTTTTTAAAGGATCAGTGCTTGGCCCAATTTTATTCAATCTGTACATTAATGATATCGGGAAGGATTTGACAAGCGACATACAGCTATTTGCTGATGATGCTAAGATAGCTAGTGTAATCAGGAATACTGGTGATATGCAGTACTTGCAGAATGATTTGAATATGCTGTAATTGTGGGGAAATAGCTGTCAGTTCAATGTGAGTAAATGTAAAGTCATTCACTTCGGCATGATTAGATATCCAATGTCGTATTATATTGGTTGGATTAGGCTAGAAGAAACTGATGAGGCTAGGGATCATGGAGTGTTAAAAGATAGGTTGAAGTTCAGAGGCCATGTACCAAGGACTGCAAATATAACTCAAAAGTTTATTGCGGTGCTGAAACGAACGCTCACCTGTAAAGATAAGGATGTCATTTTGTCTGTTTACAAGGCCTTGATGAGACTTCACTGGGACTATTCTGCTGAGGTGTAGTCTCCTGGTTTCCGGTATGATTCCGATAGATTGGAGAGAGTAAAAAGGAGTTACAAATGATATCAGGATTGTGGAAGACTGATTATGAAGACGGATTGAGAATTTGTAGACTGCAGACACTACCAGAAACATGACAAATATGGGCTATATGATTGAGACTTACAAACGTCTGAAAGGATCATACGAGATTTCAATTGATGGAATTTTTAAATTTATGGAGAGTGGCAAAAGAACGAGAGGTCATCCTTGGAAGCTGAGAATGAAGGCCGATAAGAAGGGTGTGAGGGGATAGATTTTTCTCTCAGAGGGTGGTGCGTGATTGAAATGAATTGCACCTTTGCATGACTTGATGCTATTATTATAATGAATTACTAACGGATAAATGATGTCATTTGATAAATAGTTAATTTTTTGCATTAATGGCTTAGTTTGGAACTATATTGTTAATGTTTTGGAATGCACAATGTGATTTAAATAGACATATTAGTAATGCTCATGTGCGATGACAATGATTAATATTTAGTGTATTGTTTGGGTAGCTAATTATTTTACGTTATTCAGTTATGCAAATTAAAATATACATTGCAGAAAAAAACTTTTCCAAAAAATTTGTATGCATGACAGCTACAGGCTTAAGAAAGACATCCAGAAAAATATTTAGATCTATCTATCATTGACAGATAGAACTTGGAACCTAAGTAATTAAAATATTTTATGTAAAACTAACAATTAGTGTACAATTAAGCATAATCAATCCTTCCGCCTGATTTAAGGAAAGTAGGGAGTAAGTCTCTAAAATATTCAAAAACTCTGTAGTTCGATACTGATTTTCTAAAACACATTGGCATTTTTATGAGCATTGTACATTTCCTGAAACATTTATTTCATCCATTTAATTAATCTTTCCTAAGAAGCACAGTAAATGAAAGTAATATTCTGACGACGCAAGTCAGTTTGTCTTTTTTTTTTTTTCTGAAAAATAAAGAAGTACGAAAAAAATCCTCCTATACATAATTTGGTTTCAATCAGAATCACCCTCTATAGCAGGCGTCGGCAACCGGCGGCCCGCGGACTCCATGCGGCTCAAATGTGCATTTTTGGCGGCCCATAAAAGGTTGCTTATACTTACATGGCGTGTGGCCCGTAAAATTTTATCATCAAGAAAATACGTTATGGACATACAATAGGATGTTATCTGCTACTCAACTGCTGGATGGTTAATTATACGTGCAGTGCTAAAAAGATTTTTTAATTTACGTGAAGAAATAGATATTTTCATGACGGAACACGAAAATACTGTCTCACAACTATCGGATAAAAAATGGATTATGGCTCTTGCATTTATGGTAGGCATTACAACTACCATAATGAACTTAATTTGACCCTGCAGTGCCAAGGTAAATTACTAGCAGAACTGTTTTCTGACATAAAAGCTTTTAAAGGCAAACTATGTCTGTTGAAGAAATATATGATGGAAAAAAATCTACATCGTTATATATGTTACAAATCTGCATCTACAGTTGAATGGCAAACACAAAATGAAACTTATTGAATATTTACAAACGGAATTTTCAATAAGATTTGTGAATTTTCATAAAATAGCATCGAACTGCGAATTTTTTTTGCACCCTTTTAATGTCGACGTTGATGACGTAACAAACCGACTATAGAAGTTTTGAAATTAAAACCCAATGAAACATCAAAGAATGCATTTTCGTTAGAAAATATCCAAAAAGTTTATCGATGCTTACGAAATAATTTGAAGGTTTCATCATTTGCTTAAAAAAGATGACAGTCGCATTTAGAAGCACATACATTGCGAACAAGCATTTTCTGCCGTGAGTTTTAGAAAAAAAAAAGAAATTTTCTTCTCAACTGACTGATGACATTTACTTGCTTCGATTTAAATTTTCACCTTAGGTTATCAAGTGGATCTAGATAATTTGGCTAAAGGAAAATCACAAAAGTCACATTAAGCAGAGAGACACACATATTGTGATGCATAAACTATATTGCTTTGTTTTTACGTGATAATAATTTTTCATTGAGTTTCATTTTCATTGTTTCATATCTCGTTCTTTAAATATTTCTGTGTGTTTTAAGATTGATATAATAAAATTGATAACTTAAATATTTTTTTCACTCATTATTTTCTATTAATTAAATGCTTGCGGCCAAATTATTAAAAATAAAAGCTGAATGTGGCGCGCGAGTCTGAAAAGGTTGCCGGCCCCTGCTTCAGAGCAAATCATCTTAAAATATTTTCTTTATTTCTTAAGAGTATTCAATGTCAAGTTTAGATGCACATCTTAAATGAGTTTCTAGAAAGATGCCATAAAATGACATTAGTAGAAGTATTAGAATCGGAGAATTAGAAGCATTAGTATTAGAAGCATAAAAAAGATAGCAATTTCATTTATATATTTAAATTTTGCCTAATTAACGTAACGTCAATCAATTTAATTAAAAGTCTAACTATGCTTATTAGAAAATAACAACAACAACGTTAACGGAATATGAACAATGAAAAGCTTCACTTAGCATAAAATGAATATTGACGATAATATAAATCTATGTTTTCATACCCAAACAGAATAAGCTGAAAGGTTTCACTGTGACTGGTAGCTATCTAAAACTATTGATTCTCATCAGAGATCAGGTAGAAATGTTAAGAGGATAAAAACTGAGCTTGGAAAGTTTTGTTAAGCTATTTCAAGCTAACTGAAAAAAACAGCTGCTCAGTGAAACAGTAATCAAAAGAACTAATAAATGCGAATAAACGGGTTTCTGAGCAAAGTGTCTTTGTAGGACAAGTAAATGCAACTCCGACATAGAGGTTATGTTCTCATAAGTCCTCTGTTATGCCTCAAAGTTTATTAAGTTTCAGTTCTGTTTGACAATAAAAAGATGGATATATGATATTCAGATACCCGGCAATAATAACAACAAAAATAAATGTGTGTTCTCGTGTATTTTCGAAATCAAATCGAATTTTAATCTCTTGGTCTTCAAGTATTCGACTTTAGTATTCTGCAAAGAACGGAGTGAAATATGTCGCAGAACATGATACGTGGCCCGACTTGAGAACAAGTAAATTGACAACATAAATCAGCTCATGTACCCCAAGTGTAGGATCGTGTCTGTTTTTTACTTCAGTAATTTTGAACTTCCAAAACAGTCTTGTTGAAAGACGTGCCTCAACCCTTTCCATGGCCTTTCTCCTCATATATTCATATGCAGTACCAAGCTGAAAGGATTATTTATGTTCATACTCAGAATATATTTCTGGAAGCATTTTATATTCCCGACTACGTACAGAGAGAGAGAGAGAGAGAGAGAGAGAGAGAGAGAGAGAGAGAGAGAGAGAGAGAGAGAGAGAGAGAGAGAGAGAGAGAGAGGTAGATAGATAGATAGATAGAGAGAGAGCGTGAGCGAGAGAGAGAGAGAGCGAGAGCGTGAGCGAGAGAGAGAGAGAGAGAGAGAGAAATGGAAACCACTCAAGTGTTGAACTGTGTTTATGAGATGACAGTTTGCATTCAAAATGCCTAAACTGATATACATCACATTTCACATTTCATTGACTCGTTCATACTTAGAAGAATTTTTATGGTTTATATTTGATATACACATTCTGGATATATTTTAAAGTTCTAGTTAGGAATCATTTTGCTACTAAGTAAAATCTAAAGTAAGTCGCTGTTACGTTTTTTTTTTTTTTTTGCAAACTGTTTTTCTTTATCAACAATATAAAATGGTTCCTAATTTATGAATTTTTCCAAGTTATTCAGGTAACTGATCTTTGCTTATGTGTTTCTCTTCTCTTTCGTGTAAGGCCGCATTAATTTTAATCCCATTCCGTACTCTCTTACCTTTATCTTATCATTTGGTTGAATTTCATTGCCGATGTGAGAGATTTCGTTCTCATTTATTGGAGGGCTGAGTTTGAGAAATTTTGTTTGTCAGTTTATCATTATGAACCTAGAGACGCTATGCCACAAGAGTACGCAGCCACCAAAATGAAATTAGTTTAAAATAGAAAACGATATTAAATGATTTCACACTCTATCATTTTTGCTCCTCTTCCTTTATCAAATATCCACCCTCCCGTTTCTATGCCAATTTGTTTTGGAAATCCTTTGACAGCTGATGTCTACCTGAGCAATTGCCTAATCCTTAATTCCATAATCCTTACTGTCACGATGAGAAATGCTATGTGTTTTCTCTCTCTTCGGAGTTGCAGGGCTGAGCACTAGGTTTCCTAGAAACAAAACTACTTATCTGACTAAAGATCTGACTAACCAAGGATCATCTTGAAAAACAATATACAGAAAAATTTCCTTAAGTTGGTGATTAGATTACAGCTGTTAGGTGTTACTGCTGATGATCTAGATAGCAGCTCTTCGTGCAATGAATGAGAAGTGATAATCATGGAATCCCTTTTTACTTATTGTATCTTTTTCTGAAAGTATATGGTTCAATCGTGCATCTCCTCGATAGGGCGTCCAGTTCTATTTTCATTCTTTGCAGTATATGTATTAATGAATATAATAATTTCACAAAATGTATAAAGAAGAATAGAAATATTTAATTTACCTAATTTTCTGTTAAATTATTTTATCTTTTTTTCTTTCTCAAAGAAAAATAAGAAAATAATCATATGAGTTTCGTCTATCAGAGAAAGAAACATACAATAAACTACGAAGATTTATGAAAAGGAAAGTTTAAAAAGGAATTAAAATTGTAAATTTAGTTTCTACAATAGGTGTAGATAAAGAGCAATTAAAATCACCCCTAGCGGCATGACTAGGATAGAGCTTTTTTTCGAATTTTACCAGAGGTAAGAATATATCCTTCGGCTTAGGAGTTGCCTTGGTTTGGACTACTCAAAAGATACAGACTTTTCCCATGAGATCGTATATTCCCCTTTTATTAGTGCACCAATTAGGTTCAATTGGCTTGACAATTGTTTCGAATGCTTTCTCCTCATCAGAAAAGTAAGTATTCTAAAATAAAAAAAAACCTTTGTTGATTTTTGGATATTTAGCGTGCCATTTATGTATTATGGTTATAATGAAATTTTAAACAATTCATTCAAAGTAAATTTACCGTTGCTATAACATACTTTCGTTAAACATAATTAAACGTCGAATTGAAATTAGAAGAATTTCTAAATTTCTACACAGAATTGTGGACAGATAAATATTTTAAAAAAGACAACTGGCAAACACTTAATCAAAATGGAAAGGAAATAACTAAAGAAGAATTAGAAATCAGCCTGAAAGAAACAAGAAACGGAAAATCACCTGAAGAAGATAAGCTAGGTTCAGAACTCTATAAATATGTAGGAACAAGATTCAAAGAAAGATTCCTATTATTTTTATATAAAATTTATACAACTGGTAACCCCCCAATAGAATGGAAAAAAGCAATTGTGATTCCTATCTTTAAAAAAGGTAGTAGAGATGACCCTAAAAACTATAGAGGTATAAGCATACTAAATTCCTGTTACAAAATATATATCAGAATTTTAAATAGCAAACTAATGAAATATTCCGAAAACTTTATAAGTACAGAATGGATTTAGAAAAGGACGATCATGTATAGACCTAGCCTTTTGCCTAAAATTAATAATAAAGAAAAGAAGAGAATACAGAAAGTTTTTTAACTTGAGTATATTATGTGTTCAAAATACCAAGTAATTTTATATAAACTTAGTTTTTAATTCTATTTCCAAAGTGAGCAAACGGACAAGTAAGTCAAGTTTGCGCCTTCACGTAGTGGCACTGCTATGAGTTGCCTGAGACTTGTACTACTTGCAGGCGCAAACTTGACTTACTTGTCTGTTTGCTCACTTGGGAAATAGCATTAAAAACCAAGTTTGTATAGAAGAGAATACAATATAGAAACACATATTGCATTTATTGACTTTGAAAAAGCATTTGACAAAGTTAAAAGAAGCATTTTATTTAACATATTAAATGAAAGACAAATACCAAATAATATCCTAAAAGCTATCATAAGTATGTATGAAAATAATCAAATACAAATAACTAAATCATGAGCTATCATATACGAGAGAGATAAACCAAGGAGTCCGACAGGAATGTCACATCTCAGCAACTCTATTTAATATTTACCTAAATGAAATAATAATAATGTAATAAATATTTCTATCAAGGTATTAAACTTTCTCCTACTGTGAACTTAAACACTCTCCTTTTTTCCACGACCAAATAATAATTACAAATTCTGAAGATAACTTACAGAAAGCTACTTTAGATCTACATGAGATAGACAAAGATTATGGTATGATAATATCAACAGAAAAATTAAAACTATGGCATTTAAAGGACAAGATCCAGCAAGAACTAAGATAGTAATAGATAACAAGATCTTAGAACTGTTGAATTCATTTAACTACCTAGGATGTACGATAACATATGAAAATGAAAAATATATAAACGTAAAAATTGAAAAATATTTAAAAATAACAGGTGTAACTATATATTTAAACCAAACCTAGTAACAAACCAGACTAAAAGTATACAATACATTAGCCCTACTTGTCTTATTGTATGGAAGTGAAATGTGGACAATAAAACAAAAAGACAAACGAAGATTAATAATGGCAGAAATGAAGTTTATGAGAAAAAGCAAAGTATACTCTATTTGATCACAAAAGAAACGAAGAAATTATGAAAGAATGAAACCAAGAATCAGTAATAGAAAAAATTAAAAATATAAACATAAATGAATGGAACACGTTCAAACAATGAAAATAGAAAGACTACCAAAAGAAGCCTTAAAGTGCACGCTATTAGGAAAACGAAAACCAGGACGTCCTCTTAAAAGATTCCACGATGACTTCTAAGGCTGGAACAGACCACGCTAGTCCTTGATACGCATGATGACGATGATGATGATGATAACATACTTTAGAAATAAGTTATGTATTTGCGACACAATGGTTTGCTTTTCACAGTTTAAGAGATACGGTTTATTTCTGAATGAAAACTGCAATTGTGAATTAGTCTTCCAATGAATATTTACAAATTAATTTGTAAAAGAACTTATGAACATTACCCACGAAGTTATTTTTTATTTATTATTATATGTTTATTTCAATATAATTATATTGGTGAGGACACGCGGATTTTACTGAGATTTGTGCCAAGCGTGAACTTATTGCAGCTTAAACAAAACTGTGTAATTGGTGACTGCGATGATCAAATTGAGATCACTCGTGATAAACATGAAATAAACACCTTTGTTTTTTTTTAATCACCTGAACTCTGGGAGCTTGCTAAATGACTATCAAACTTCTGGAAGCGGTTAAATATTAAACAGTAACTGCATTCTATTGAAAAAGATCTACAACTGCTTGATTTAAATTATGGGATATAATGTTGTTTAAAAAATTAATCCACAAGGAATGTTACAGATATATCCTATTTCTTTTGCATTATGAATCAATTTTTGTTAGGCATATTGTAATTGAACCTGTTTTTATTTGATTAAAATTTTACATCATATTCGACCGGCTTTTAAAAGGAATTACAGAGAATGATATAATTTCACCTTACCTCGGCTGTATCCGGCAAGACTTCCATTTGTCATCGATGCACTACCCTAGTAGATGAAATATAATAACATTAATTAATGTGGAAAATATTTTTCCTGATTAAAATACGATTTTTACATTCAAACATAAAGATAAAACTGGTAGAAACAAAATTAATATCGGTCTTACGTAGAAATCCTCTTCCTCTGAGGTTTAGTTTGAGCGTTTTATGTATTAATTTGGAGTGTGCATATTATGGAACAAATCCACTGTATGCAAACAGTATATCAGAATCAGTAAATGCGTTGTTTGTAAAACAAGCGCAAAAAAGAAGGAAAACAACTTAAATTGGCATTGCCTGTCTCCATACTAGAAGTTAAAATACATATCATTAGGGTACAAGAACTGACCGTGTAAGGGAAATTAATCGGCTTTAAATTCATATGCTGGAGAAAAGAATATTATAAGTCGAAGGATTGGTTTAAGAATTTGTTCTCTACTTTGCATATTACTTTGGATATTTAAAGTAATATCCAAAAATTATATATATATATATATATACATATATATATATATACAGGGTGTTCGGGATAAATTTGACAGTTTCGTAAGGAAAAAGAAAATCTTCTTTGTATCTATTAAATTTAATGAATTGACAAAAAAACATTACAGGCAGAGTTAATTACAATACTATCAACAAGATTTACTCAAAATAACCACCATTAGCATCGATCACAGCTTCAATTCTGCTTCGGAACCTCGAACAAGCTGATGCTACAGTCTCCCTGGGAAGGGCCGCAAAAACTGTTTTAATTTTATCCATTAACTGGGCTTTTGTATTACTGGAAGTGCGATTGGTGTCTTTTTCAACTGCGCCCCATACAAAATAATCCATGGGGTTAAGGTCTGGGGAGTTTGGAGGCCAAACATTTGGACTGGTGAAGTCGTAGAAATTTTCAGACAACCATTTTTGACTTTTCCCAGAGGTGTGGCAAGGGGCCGAATCCTGCTGCCATACATACGGCCTACCATTGGCTACCCTTGTTATCCAGGGCTTGACTACAGTTAGCAACTCCACGAACAAAGCCCGAATTCCAATGCCAGGGTTCTTCAACACCTGTTCCTGCAGATTTGCGAGGAATTCTGCTGTACGAACGCAATCAGATCGTCTGCTAGGGATCTTTCTTCTTGCTACATCCTCGTAGTCACCATTGCAAGTCTCTAGTTCATGCCTGATTGTTTTTACTGTATTCAGGGAGCATTGGGCAGCAGTCGTAATATCCTTATTTTGATGGCGGGCACGAATCATCATGATACAAGTTATTCTCTTCCATGATTCAGGTGGGTTCCAGCTATCCATCCTTTCTGACATCTTGTATATGAATGAAGAAGGGTCCAAACTTTTAAATGAAGAGAAGTGTGTGTTAATACATGTAACTTACGGAAAAATATAATTAATTATAAATATGTCAAATTTATCCCGAACACCCTGTATATATACATAATGGATAAAATTAAAACAGTTTTTGCGGCCCTTCCCAGGGAGACTGTAGCATCAGCTTGTTCGAGGTTCCGAAGCAGAATTGAAGCTGTGATCGATGCTAATGGTGGTTATTTTGAGTAAATCTTGTTGATAGTATTGTAATTAACTCCGCCTGTAATGGTTTTTTGTCAATTCATTAAATTTAATAGATACAAAGAAGATTTTCTTTTTCCTTACGAAACTGTCAAATTTATCCCGAACACCCTGTATATATATAATTCCAGGCAATATATATAAAATTCCAGATATGTTAAGTAATCAATTCATTTCACTGACTAATCAGCTTGGGTATAATACACTACAATATAACTAATATTATTATTATTATTATTATTATTATTATTATTTTACACCTCCATACACTGGTGTCCAATGAGGACGAACAATATTCCAACACCACACATTCAGAAGAATCAGCTTGTGGCGCATTGTATGAATGACGATTTCGAACAGAAAGCTGTACACAGGTAAACACTGAAAATTTCCAATCTCATGCAAAGAGGATCACGTGGTTGCACTCAACGGGAAAAAAGACAAATGGTTGCGCTAAACGAATTATCTGTGGAGGAAGTTCTTTTCGTTAAGCAATGAAGTTGCAAACTTTGATGTCTTATAAGGTTTCAGATACATCACATGGATTATTTCAAGCGGGAAGGAATTATTGGAATTAAAAATTCCCGCAGCATTATTGACATTGCCAAAGAGTTTGAAATCTCACATAGCGTTGTACTCAGGATCTGGGCAGCGTTTCAGACAAATAGCATGTGTTCCAGACATTTGCTAAGAGGTCGTCCTCGCCGTACCACGGAACATGAAAAGACAGAATTTTTTGGTCCAGTTTTGTCTACAAAATTGCAGAAGACACCAATGAGCTAATGTACTCTTCACAGATGGCAATCGTTTTAGTCTTTCTTCCGATTCTAGACGACACTTGATCTCGCGTGAAAGTAGTGCTGCTTATCGTTGCGAGAATGTTCTTGAAAGCGATCGTTACTGAGGTGCTGAGGTCAAGGTGTATGGATACATGATGCTTAATGAACGCACAGAGTTATAAGTGCTGGAAAAAGTGACTACGATTGGTGAACAATATTGCAACGAACTTCTTCAACGTCATGTTCGATTGTGCTGTAGTGCTCAAGGCGAAGCATTCATTTCTATGGATAAAAATGCAACGTCCACATCGTACACGAGCAGTAGTATTCTCGTGTATGGTGTGGTATGGAATTGTCATCCATTGACGCTCTCCATATCTCAACTCTATAGGACACGTTTGGGACGCATTGCTGGTCGACCATTGGTGCTAAGCGTGGTACGACTTTGTGAGAGTTGCATCGCAGTTCGAGATGGACGTATTCCATAATGAAATCTCTCTCCGTATAGTTTCTGTACCCATTATACATTAATTCCTTAACTACGAGGAAACTACGATTTTCTTAACCCTTAGAGAATTTCTGACTTTATTACAGTTTAATTTGTACGAAATCAATAATACATTTTTGTGTAATATAATTTATTAGCATGCTAGCAATAAATTTATGTCCACATCTGGCCGTAGTCATGAAACTTGTTTCATACACAGGTAACAATTAGTACGTTCTTAGCTTTTGGATACCAGTGGTGTACAACAGAAATAGAGGTATTCGGAATTAGCGTCACAAGAGTGACTTTATATCAGGTTTGGAAAGAAACATAATCATGGAATACGACACTCTGCACTGAGTAATAACAATTAAATGAAATAGTGTGAAAAAATAAACATGTAAGTAAACAAATAATAAATGAACCAATTTTTCAAGATTTCGCATGGAACTCTGTTGCATAAATTGGAGCAAATGGGTATGGATCCGAGGTTAGTGATTTGGATTAGAGGATGGCTAGTGAATAGATATCAAAGAGTGGTTTATGGTGGAACGGAGTCCAGTAGAAGGCAGGTGACTAGTGGTGTGCCTCAGGGCTCAGTTCTTGGTCCTCTGTTATTTAATTTGTACATCAATGATATTGCGAATACTTTGAAAGGAGATATCTACTTGTTTTCTGATAATGCAAAACTGGGAGGAGCGATAGTTAATTCAGATGATGTGGATATCTTGAAGGATGATTTAAATAGTCTGACGGTTTGGGCTAAACTAAATAGCTGCCTGTTTAATGTGGCCAAGTGTAAGGTGATGCACTTCGGAAGGATGAGATCACATGCTGTTTACTATATTAATGGAACTAAACTGCAAGAAGTTGATGAGGCTAGGGACTCGGGTGTTATTGTGGACAGAGAACTTAAGTTTCGAGAGCACATTGCAAAGGTTGCCAAACCTTCACATCAGATTACATGGTTATTGAAGAACACACTAACAATCATGGATAACGGTGTGATTGTCGCACTTTATAAAGCATTAATGAGACCTCATTTAAACTATTGTGCACAGATCTGGTCACCTGGATTTCTTGGTGATGTTGAAATAGATTCAGAGCGGGAGTTATGAAAATTGTTGCAGGCCTGTGGGATGTCTCCTACGAGGATAGATTTAAGGTCTGTGGGCTTCAAAAACTATCTGATAGACGTAGGAGAGGAGGACGTAGGAAGGAGATATGATAGAGATATGATATAAATCATTAAAAGGGTTTATAGGATTGATACTGCTAACCTTTTTTAAGACCAGTGCAGGAAGTGAGAGAACGAGGGATCATCCCTGGGGATTGTGTAAGAGTGTGATTAACAAGGGTGTTAGGACTAGTGTTTTGCTTGAATGGTTGTAAATGGGTAGAATGCGTTGCCAGAGGTGGTTGTGAATGCTTCATCTGTGAATGCGTTTAAGGGGAAGTCTGACAGGTATTGTGTGAATAACGGTTAGTATGTCAAGGTTGGGTCCTCCCGCAATCAGTCTTTTGACTCCATGGAGACATCTTATATAATAATAATAATAATCATAATAGTAAATACAATTCAACAACATATAGATAAAAGCTAGCAATTCAAGAGATAAATTAACAGGTGTGCGTTTTTCTTTTTCATTTTCCAAAAAAAGGTCCTGGGGTAGCTTTTTCAGCTAACCTGTGCAAATCAGTTGTAAATCGCTGGAGGTAAATGACTTTGTAGCAGTTGTGAATAGAATAAAGATTATGAGGATACTGCAGACAACTGCCATAATCTCAAGTACTGGAAATTCACTTGTGTGCGGTCAATTTTGCTAGAGTTGATAGAGAGTAATTTCATCGTCACCAAGTAGGAGTTGAAAGTATATCGGAAGAAGTTCACTACTCATGAAGGTAGCAGTTTACAACTGATTCCGTACATTAATGCGTTTCATATAAACTAAAGTCCCAGCATTACTTTCTCCCCTACTATTAAGTCCCTTTACGAGGAGTATCAATCAATTTGTTATTCTTACAGATATCGATTGTATGTCAAGTAATGCGAACGTTTTGAAAAATCATGTTAACCTTATTTCTATGTGAGATTGCTGTGCAGACGGCACACAATACCTCCACTAAGCTACATATGCGAGAAATAAATAAATATATTTGTTTCGTTACTATTTATTTCAAATAAATAACAGATACATACAGTGTGTCTGTAAACCACATAAGAAAAGTGTTACTGTGAAAGGACACGTTGTGTACTCATATATGAAGAGAGAGAGAGAGAGAGAGAGAGAGAGAGAGAGTAAAGTGATTTGCAGCTGCCCAATTTTTAATCCATATAACTCGAGTGCTTCTAGATGTTCTTTCAATGTTTTAGGGATGGCGCCTAAAGCACCTATTATTATGGGAACAACTTTCGTTTTCTTTTGCCAGATTCGTTCAACTTCGATTTGCAAATCGCGATACTTCGTAATTTTTTCATTTTCTTTGTCGTCAATCGGACTATCTTCTGGTACTGATATTTCGATAAACTGAAAACCCTTGTTTTCACTTTTTTCAACCACTGTGATATCGGGTGTATTACATTCCAAGCTTTTGTCAGTCTGGATTTTGAAATCCCAGAGTATTGTAGCTTTTTCATTCTCAACCACTTTCTGGTGAACTATATATAGCAAGTGCCCTGTCAAGCCATGTACTATTTTCAGTAAACACAAATGATGAAGGCCGTCAACATGAGATAAACTGGACAACAACCTCAAACCTTCATATATGCCGTGACGAGGTGGAGCGACGCATAGTCGAGTCTAAGGAAATTGTTATGGACCCTCATCACATAAATAATCACCTCAGCTATAATCTACCGGACTCTTTCAGCTCTGCTATCCGATATTGGCACACGCGTGAAATCAGACGCACGCAGCTACTTAGCAATAGAACTTCAACACGGACTGTAGCAGTTCAAAGCTAACTGATTTTGTAATAGTCGTTTAATAGTGATACGATGTTTCTTATAGTGTTTACTTGCTATCTATGTTCCCACGCCTGAAGAAGTCGGACAATCCGATGAAACATGTTGCGTTTTGAGTAAATTTAATTATTATTCTAGTCTCAGTTATAGTCAGTATATATAAATATGAATATATATGTAATAAAATAATACATCTTCTAGTGAGATGTGCTTTACATTATGGGAAAATACCAAGAATAGTGATCAGAGCTTTACCCACCTTTACAATGAGTTGCCCTGGTGTTGTACCATCATTAGACTTGAACTTTGTTTCAGGCGCAAACTTAATTGTTTGCATACTTGGGATAAGGAATTAAAATAACCAAGTTTATAAAATAACTTGATTATCCGAAAAAAAAAAAAATTTATTTATTTAAAAAGATATTTAATGACTATATATATATATATATATATATATATATATATATATATATATATATATATATATATATATATATATATATATATATATATATATTATTCCCTATCCTGTTGGAAGTGCCCTCTGGTAAGAAACTGTACATGAAGTATATATATTATTCCCTATCCTGTTGGAAGTGACCTGTGGTAACAATCTGTACATGAAGAGGTGTACTTGATTAGTCTTAATAGACAGGTGCTTTGTACCATTCATAGTGCTGTCTATTAGTATCATTGTTCCAAGAGATTGCCAAGAAAACATTCACCTATGTACTTATATATCATAATTCTTCAATTGTCCAGTGACGTCTTTCTGATGTAAATTGTAGATACAGGCATAAATGATTAGACATAATTATGAGTACCTTGAGCGGCTACTTATTTAGAGCGTCCATATGGAAGCCAATACGTTTGATTAGGTCAGTAAAATACAGCTACTCATCCGGTGATTAAATTCCATGCTCAGCGTTCCATACGTTTTCGTCTATGGACTTGCGCATATCTTCAGCACAAGCTTCAATGAGGGGTGGGAGTCGAACATTGGCTGAGCGACTATTAATGTTTTGTTCAGTGCGTTCCACTATTGGAACATATTAACCAAAGCACCCGCAAGCAATTTAAAATATTGACAACTTTCTAAACACTGTCATTTCTTATCCGGTAGTCTACAATAGTGAAGTGGTGCCTTTTTTCTAAGTCCGTGAGATCATATTCCTTGTCCCAGTTGATCGGCAACTTTGAATGAATAATATATCGCATACGTCCAATATTATGTGCACTGATTTTTACCGGAATATGTGCTACCTGACAGGTTGATTACCTAATGTGATATACAGGAGTGTGTGGTCATAATACTTTCATTAGACTACATATTATGTGCTCCTGGTAGCGTTAAAATTAGTTGAACTTAAACTATATTTTTTAAGCAACTTCTGACCTTCAGTAGTGATGAGTGGTCTCAAGCTTAGTAAAGAAAATCGTCTTTTACCTTAATACTTTCATAAACATTGATATTTACAAGGGGGAGTCGAATCCACTGTCCGTTGGTCGGAGAACATGTATGCTATCTCCTCAATCATCCAACCAAGCAACCTAGCAAATTTCTATCAGAAGTGGGATACGAACCCGTATCCCACATTCACGCACCAGAATTGTAACAGTAAAAAATAAAATAAGGAGAAAGTTTCAAGCCTAAAAGTAAGATTCAAAATAACTTCTCAAAAGTATTAACAATACAAAACAACAAAAAAATAAATCAAGTGAATAATAAAAAATTTTAAATAACCCAAATGCATAATTCAAACTAAGTTGTTGATTATCCTCTGAAGTGTCTAAATTAATACTACACATTACGCCAGATGTATTTTGAAGAGATGAAATTAGATCATAGTTTCATACATTCCTATTACATGAGTGAGAGAGAAATAAATAAATGACAATCTCTTGATTAGATCATCATAATAAATTTGCATAAAATTAGCAAATTGTAAATCTGTGTGAACACATCTCTTCTGCTGAAATAATACATCATCAGTGAATATCTGTAAGAGATGTCAATGTCTCACCAGGCTGCAAATTTAATTTAGAATTATTCAATACTGAAAATGGGGAAATGGCTTACTGTTAACTGACTTTAAGCGAGGTGTTAATATATGCTTCTATATAAGTCATCAATCAGTTCTGGAGATTATAGCACAACGAACAGAGGTTTGACCTACTGTAGAACATCACAGTTGTGATTTACACAACCGCAGATTCATGGAACGACTTTTGCATACAAATTACATGCTATAAAGGGCTCTATTTAATCTAGGTTTTATACTGTTTTATGGTGCATGCATGGCTGTGAGACGGTCGTAGCCAACTGGGACGAGATAATAAATATGATGAATTTCTGGATAATTCTGTGTTGTCTACCCCGTGATGATTTTATGTAACAATAAAGCATGTTATAGTTCCTACTGTCGTGACGACTCCTTTCTGTCGTGTTCTAAATCTATCTAGTTTCAAGTCACTTTTATGAATAATACAACTAATTACGAAATGATCACCGATCCAAAAGTACGGAAATTTATATTTATACTGCGCCACCCTATTCTTAGATTAGTCTATATAAATAGTAGGATCAGTTCCAAATTAGGCTAGCAGTCATCTCATTAGGCCGAATCATCTATTATCATTTTACTTGGGGTTCCCGCAAGATTCGAATATTTATGAACGGTGCAATAATAAGGAATTCAGGCAAACACAATATTTAGATCAACAAAATAAAACATTTAATATATGATATGGTTAACAAATACAAGAACTCTATTTTAAAATGGAACTATACAATTAACTTAACAGTTCTTCTTAGGTCACTGATGCAAATTCAATGTTCTAACTTTCATATACTATTCACAGTCTCAAAAACACAAATCTTCTTATCTCAAGTTAATATAACAATTTCACATCTTATTCAGTCTTCACAAATCTATCAGCTCAATGTTTATATTCACAGCAGGCAATAAACTACGTAAGCTATATTCCAAGCAAATATATACCCGGACCTTGAGCATCGGAGGTATATTACAGTTAATGCTAGAATAGAGAAACTTATACAACTACTCTTACCAGACAAATTCTTCAATACATCAAATTATTGAGAGAGCACTTATGAATTAACTTAATTAACATTAGCGGAACACACATAACAAATATTCTCCATAGTTTAAACTGTATTACTGTAAGTCGCACTTCACTATTCCAAACAACAGTAATTAGGTACTAATATCTTTTCCTGTTCACTTTTCTCCAAGTAACCAATATAACCTTTTCCTAGGGCAACATAGAATTTAATCGTAATCCAGATTAACTAGAACTAATCAGAATTTTCGCATTGACTGTCCAGTTTCCTTTTATCTGATTACGGCATCAACCTTTCTTCATAACAACAGCAGTTTTCGCTTATAACATTAAACTTTATGTTTCACTACTTATAGGTTCACTTCCGAACACTATACTCATAAATCTCTGCCCTGAGGATTATATAATCTTGGTTCCGCAAAACTCTCTCCTCACTCTTTAATAATAATTCTTCTCTATCTCTCTCTTATCTCCCTATGACCTTCCCTCTTCTCTATATATCTATCTCTATCTCTATATGACCTTCACTCCCACCTTACGTTCGAACGCCACGCTCTACTCCACTCGTGGTTGTTTACGCGTGCGTCTCCATGACAACAGACTGCACGTAAACATTTCGCTAATGTAATGTATGGTCTATTATTATTCATGAGTGATTACATAACATTAAATATTTCACAAAATAAAACAACAGAATATTTAAGCTACTTCTTTAACTTTTTGATTACGTATACAGTTAAATATAAATTAACACTTTACGTTACACCATATATATTTAGTTACACAAAATTCTAAACATATTATTATTCTATAAGTTAATAGCAGGTCAGATTTTGAGTAAATATTTAATTAGTAATTCTTAATTAAGGAATAATAAACAATTTTATATAAACCATGATTAATATTTAATAAGCCATGTTAAATGTGAATGAAAAATAATAAATTACATTACATGGCTTCATTCACAATTTAACATAGGCTCACCCTTTCTTTGAAAAATTTTTATTATAAGAAAAATTTTTCTTCTGACACTAGGCTCCTTTAAAAAAAAATTGGATTACATATTTCCTTTTCGATTTCTGAAATAATACCTAGTTTGAATGAAATTTGGTTCCTTATCATGATTTGTGCATTTATTCATAACGTGTTCCTTATTAAGTTTCTTATTACTGTCATTAACAATTTCCGCGTGTCTTTTATGTCTGTAGTATGGGATCGTCTCTTCCAAATTCAATTCATGCTCTGTATTAGTATCACTGTGTCTTGGCTGTTTTGTAATATTTGTGTTCCGTCTGTAATTAGTTCTTCTATGGTAATTCCTTTCCCTTCCCAATATTGCTTCTAGAGAATCTCCTAGGCAGACTAATTTGTCAGGTCTCCTCTTGTACAATTTCAGTCGGTCTGAGTGGACAACTAAAGTTCTTCTCATTCCTGTAGATTCTCTTATTCGAAAGTTGACAGGAGATGTCTTTTCAACAACTTCATAAGGTCCTATTGCACATTTTCCAAAATTTCCTGTTCTCTTGTTACTATGATCTTGTCGCAAAAGTACTAAGCTTCCAGGTTTTAATTCCTTATAGGTTCTTAGTCTATTAGCATACGCTCTAGCCTTTTGTGAGCTGTTTTGACTGGCTTCTGCTACAAGATCATATGCAATTTTGTTTTCAGAGATCATATTGTTAAGATACTGATCAATGTCTGGGAATCCTGAGTTTGCATGCGTGTTCTTGAAGTCACTGGGAAACAGTGGTTCAAAACCGTATAAAACTACAGCAGGGGCTTCTTTTATGGCAGCATGCAGGGCTGTCCTACAAGCAAAAAGGGTGTGCGGAAGGAACTTATCCCAATTATATAAGTGATTATCAGCAAGTTTGGATAGGGTTTGTTTCAGCGTACGATTCATCCTTTCACACATTCCATTTCCTTGGGGGTGATAAGGAGTAGTGAAAAGCTTTTTTATCTTCAGTAACTTGCATAATTGAAGCATAACTTCAGCTGTAAAGTTTGAACCTTGATCAGTGAGAAGTGTTTGGGGGGTTCCATATCTTGAAATGATCATCTTGAACAACTTGTCAGCTACGGTTTGCGCAGTTTGATTCTTCATTGCCGTGGCTTCAGGAAACCTAGAGAACATATCTATTACAACAAGTATATACTTGTTTCCTTTAGAGGTAGTAGGGAGTGGACCTATAATGTCCATGGCCAAAGCTTGAAAAGGGCGACTAGGAATAGGGAAAGGTTGAAGAGGAGCCTTTCCTCCATAATTTGATTTTCTTTGACATAGATGACATGAAAACACATAACTTTCAACATCTCGTCTCATTCCCTTCCACACATATCTATTTCTAATTCTCCCCCATGTCCGGAAAAACCCTTGGTGTCCTGCCAGATCAGCATCATGAAAGGTATATAACACCCACGGTATCATGACAGTAGGAACTACTATTTTGTTCTTCCAATTTCCGGTGACATCATGTTTTGCCATCAGGAGGCCATCTTCATCCAAAAATAAGGACTGCAAAAACGTGTGTTCCTCCAAGACTCCTTCCCCATTTTTGATTCGTCGATATATTTCTCCCCATGTAGGATCCAATTTTTGTGCTTCTATAATGGAGAATTTGGTCCAATTCTGAAGGTGTGGGGGTTTCCTTGTGTTTTCTTGTCCCTCATTTTCTTCGGCTATCAAGTTCACTATCTTTTCTTCTGCACTGATATCCTCATCTACTTTATCATCTAGTGCCCTGGATAAGTAGTCAGCAACTACATTGAGTTTTCCAGGAATATAACAAATCTGTATTTGAAATTCTTGTAATTCTAATGCCCATCGAATAATCCTTTGGTTTTTATCCTTCATCGTAGATAAAAAGGTTAGGGGTTTATGGTCAGATCTTAGAAAAATTTCTTGTCCTAGTAACATGTATCTGAATTTCCTTAAGGCATGTACAATAGCTAGTGCTTCTTTTTCAATAACTGAGTAATTTTTTTCTGATGCAGATAGTTTTCTACTTAGAAAAGCAATGGGCCTAATTTCTTCCTTCTTCTTCTGTTCTATCACAGCTGCAATAGTATCATTTGAGGCATCTGCTGCAAGATAGAAGGGTTCTCCAAGAGTGGGATGAGTGAGAACAGGAGATCTAGTTAATGCTAAATTTAAAGATTTATGGGCAGACTCTTGTTCTTTTCCCCATATGAACTTTTCTCCCTTTTTAGTCAACTTAATTATGGGCTCCATTATTTGAGAACAATTTGGAATAAATTTTCTATAGAAGTTTACCATTCCTAAGTACCTTCGTACTTGTCTCACGGAAGTGGGTATTTTAGCTCTTAGAATGGCAGAGATGTTTTCTTGAGTAGGGATTATTCCAGCCTCACTAACAACATGTCCTAGGTATTCAACCTTTCTCATGAAGAATTTACATTTTGAGCACTTCAATGATAGACGTGACAAATTTAATCTATTTAATACATTATCTAAAATTTCTTCATGTGATATTAAATCTGAGGTGTAAATTAATAGGTCATCCTGGAAACATATGACTCCCTTTCCTAACATGTCTGAGAGTACAGTGTTCATCAGACATTGGAAACTCATAGCTGAATTTCTGGCCCCCCCCCTGAGGAAGTCGAAAGAGTTGGTATTTTTGCCATCGAGTGGTAAAGGCAAAAAACTGTCTGTCCTCCTTTCTAAGAGGTATCTGGAAGTAGCCAGAGTTCAGGTCTAATTTTGAGAAATATTTTGCTCCTTCTAGACTAGTCAGAAGTTCTTCTATGTTACATAGAGGAAAGTCAATGGGCTTAGTGACCTTATTAATCTCACGCAGATCTAATATAAATCTGAGACTTCCATCAGGCTTTTCTACTAATAAAAAAGGACTATTCCATCTGGAATTAGACTTTTCTATGATCCCAGCCTTTTCATAATCATTTAGGAGGATCTGAAGTCTATCTAGATATTTAAGAGGGGTTTTGTACTGCTTAGTATAGATAGGCGTGTCTGAAGTGATTTCAATGGAATGTTCTACCTTGTTTGTACAAGTTAATGAGCTAATATCTTCAGTGAATGTTTGAGGGTATTTTTGAAACATTAATAGAATGAAGTTCTTTATTTCTGCTCTATCAGTTTTTGATTCTGCTAAATTAAGAGTTTCGTGCAATAATTTTCTTTTCTTATCACTCAATCCGTCTTCAAGGTTTAAGGTCTCAATCTCCATCTTGTCACATAGTTTCCTTTCATTGTCTTCATTGTATATTGATTTATGACTCACGCCACATAGGGAAATGGTTTCGGAGGCAAAGTCACACATGAATTTATTTTTTTCTAGGAAATCTAGTCCTAGTATGATTTGGTCATTTGTATCAGCAACTTCAGGAAGGATAATGAGATCATGTGAAAATTCCACTGGAAAACAAGGTATGGAAATTTCAGCATTTAATTTTCTTGTAGCAATCAGTTCAATTTTAGCAATTCCCGTGATTTTCACTGGTCTCTGAATCAGGGTGATGTTATCAGAAAAGTTATCAACAAGTTTATTCACCATAGAGTTAGAAATAACTGATATATGGGCTCCAGTATCTAACAGAATATTGCACGGAATTTTTCCAATCAGACCTTGTACAAGGGTTAAAGGCAATTTGCCATTCTCCTTGGCCATCGTCACACCTTGCATTCTATGGAAATCGTAGTCTAGTGAATCTGGTTTGTTAGTTAAGGTGATAGAGTTATCTTCATTGACTTCCTCATTCTTAATTTCTTTCCCTTTTTTACAGTTTGAAAGGTATTCAAGAATTGGTGAAGGTGTGAGTTGATCATTACAATCTTGAGTGAGTGATTGTCTTATGGAGCATATTTGTTGCATTTCTTCCAATATTTTCTCTCTTTGCTTGGCCAGACTGTAGCATGCTTCTAAATTGACAGCCCTTTTTTTGTAAATAATCTCTCTTAAATTTTTATGAAGTCCCAGTCGAAATTGTTGAAACACAATCCAATTTAAGTGAGGGTTCTCTGTAGGGGACACCCTCATAGATCTAGCAATGTTCATCAATCTGTTATAATAATTAGTCACATCTTCTTTGTCATCTTGCATGCACTTGTGGAGTTCTGTAAGGGTTTTAACGTAGCACCTAGTATGGGAAAACTTAGTAATTAGTTCATCCTTAAACTTCTTGTATTCTAAGGTTTCTCGAAGTATTGGAGAAGAATGCAAAAATATTTTTGCTTTACCTACCAATTTACTTCTAATGAGAACTAGCAATTGAAAATCAGTCCAACCTGCAATTTCTCTACGTTTTTCAACATAGGTAAAGAAAAATAGTACATCATCTGATTCTTCACCTGAATATTGGGGAAAAACCTGTTGAGGGTTTACCGTACGAAAGAATTCACTGTCATTCATTTCAGAGCTTGATGTGACAGCCATAGTGATTAATAAATTACTATCTCAATTAATTCAATTTTTTTACTTTAAAATTAACTTTTATCTTTGCCTGAGTCCAAATTATAACCAGTTCACTGTGATTTAATTATTTCACTTTCTAAAATTTCAGGGAGTAATTCTACGATTATTATCACTAAACTTAAATTCAATTTCTTATCATATAGTTGTTAAATTTAATTCCTACCTATTAAATCACATCCTGTCGACTGCTGCGCCATTTGTCGTGACGACTCCTTTCTGTCGTGTTCTAAATCTATCTAGTTTCAAGTCACTTTTATGAATAATACAACTAATTACGAAATGATCACCGATCCAAAAGTACGGAAATTTATATTTATACTGCGCCACCCTATTCTTAGATTAGTCTATATAAATAGTAGGATCAGTTCCAAATTAGGCTAGCAGTCATCTCATTAGGCCGAATCATCTATTATCATTTTACTTGGGGTTCCCGCAAGATTCGAATATTTATGAACGGTGCAATAATAAGGAATTCAGGCAAACACAATATTTAGATCAACAAAATAAAACATTTAATATATGATATGGTTAACAAATACAAGAACTCTATTTTAAAATGGAACTATACAATTAACTTAACAGTTCTTCTTAGGTCACTGATGCAAATTCAATGTTCTAACTTTCATATACTATTCACAGTCTCAAAAACACAAATCTTCTTATCTCAAGTTAATATAACAATTTCACATCTTATTCAGTCTTCACAAATCTATCAGCTCAATGTTTATATTCACAGCAGGCAATAAACTACGTAAGCTATATTCCAAGCAAATATATACCCGGACCTTGAGCATTGGAGGTATATTACAGTTAATGCTAGAATAGAGAAACTTATACAACTACTCTTACCAGACAAATTCTTCAATACATCAAATTATTGAGAGAGCACTTATGAATTAACTTAATTAACATTAGCGGAACACACATAACAAATATTCTCCATAGTTTAAACTGTATTACTGTAAGTCGCACTTCACTATTCCAAACAACAGTAATTAGGTACTAATATCTTTTCCTGTTCACTTTTCTCCAAGTAACCAATATAACCTTTTCCTAGGGCAACATAGAATTTAATCGTAATCCAGATTAACTAGAACTAATCAGAATTTTCGCATTGACTGTCCAGTTTCCTTTTATCTGATTACGGCATCAACCTTTCTTCATAACAACAGCAGTTTTCGCTTATAACATTAAACTTTATGTTTCACTACTTATAGGTTCACTTCCGAACACTATACTCATAAATCTCTGCCCTGAGGATTATATAATCTTGGTTCCGCAAAACTCTCTCCTCACTCTTTAATAATAATTCTTCTCTATCTCTCTCTTATCTCCCTATGACCTTCCCTCTTCTCTATATATCTATCTCTATCTCTATATGACCTTCACTCCCACCTTACGTTCGAACGCCACGCTCTACTCCACTCGTGGTTGTTTACGCGTGCGTCTCCATGACAACAGACTGCACGTAAACATTTCGCTAATGTAATGTATGGTCTATTATTATTCATGAGTGATTACATAACATTAAATATTTCACAAAATAAAACAACAGAATATTTAAGCTACTTCTTTAACTTTTTGATTACGTATACAGTTAAATATAAATTAACACTTTACGTTACACCATATATATTTAGTTACACAAAATTCTAAACATATTATTATTCTATAAGTTAATAGCAGGTCAGATTTTGAGTAAATATTTAATTAGTAATTCTTAATTAAGGAATAATAAACAATTTTATATAAACCATGATTAATATTTAATAAGCCATGTTAAATGTGAATGAAAAATAATAAATTACATTACATGGCTTCATTCACAATTTAACACTACTACAAGGGCCGCTTGCGATAATTAGTTGAGGAAATGGGAAAGCAAATGCTAGACCACAGTTTAGATTTCAGCCCTACAGAGCACTTTTTAGAAGAGTTAGAACTGGATCAACGCGGTACGTTTTACATCATTCTAAAACGTGCTGATATTAGCCTGTTTTTTTTAACTTACAGGGAAACATATACACAGGAGCAAGTGGTATTTGTAATCTCGATCAATGCTTTTGCTAAAAATTCAAGCCTATGTTTAACATAGTATTAACTAGTCTATATTTAAATTGTCAGCAGGCAGTGAGATCTGAAAGAAATACAGGAAGATGGTTTGATGTAAAATCACACGTAAGATTAGGTTGCACATTAACTCCATCTTATTTATGATCTCTGTGGATCACATTATGAAAGAGAGTGGCATCAGTCCTGATATTAGAATTGGAAATGTCACACGTAGCTCTTTGCTATATCCATATGATGTTATACTCCTAAACATCAACTGCAAGTCTCCAGGATTCTCTAATTAAATTGAATAACATCTTTAACAAATTTGGCATGTAAATCATCAATAATAATGCAAAAACTATGAAAATAGGCAGGAGCATAGATAACTTCAGCTACATTCTGAATAGAGATCATGTAGAATAAGTAAAATATTTCAGCAATTAAGCACAGTTTTTAGTGAAGATAGAAGGTTAAATATAGAAATAAACAACAGAATAAGCAAATCTGGTATGGCGGGTAGCCAGCTGAATAAATTTATATGGAATAAGAGAGAGAGAGAGAGAGATTAGTCAAATCACCAAACTAACAGTATACATGACAGTGTTCAAACCAGTTTTATGTTATGTATCTGAGAGTTGCGTTATAAATAAAGCACTTGATCAAAGACTACAGAACCACAGATATAAGGGTTCTGAGAAAAATTAGAGCAGTGAATCGATGGCATCAAACACAGTCATATTAAATATGAAGATATTATAAAACAACTTGACATTATTAACATTCAAGAATGTGTCAGCAGAGCTGACCTAAGGTGGTGTGACCGCTTAAATAGAAAAGATGATGAAAGGTTAGCCAAACAAGTGTTTGATGGCACAATGGTAGGAAAGAGACCCAGAGGAAGACCAAGGTCTCGATGGATTGATTCAGTTAGAAGTCCCTTAGGAGCACGAAATGTTAGATATGGCATTATTGGTGTGCTGACAAGCAATAGACTCATTTGGGGAAACTTGTAGATAGAAAATTAATAATAAAGCAAACTTAATCATTTAGTTCAGGCATTATAACCTGAACACTCTTTCAGGTTACGCATCAGGAATTTGATGATGATATAAAATAATTATATGGTTTTCCATTTTCTTGCATAACACATTTCATTAACTCTGAGTTTATTTTATACCTCCTTTTCATACTGTTTTATTTTATTCTTTAACACACCGTTACTAGAAAATTCGTACTGTAGCCATGACTGGTCGAATAGTTCGTTTACATGCTCTCTTGCCAACTGGATGCAGGTTCGAATCCCGCCGTGGATATGGACTATTCTGACTACATTTAGCAGCACGATGAGGGACATTGCCCGAGTTAAGACTCCTCGTGTTTATTGCCTGCTTCAAGTGCCTTTAAAAGGTTTCAGTGTTTGGTCTCTGGAGTAGGGTTCCTAGTTACTCAACCCATATCGTTCTAATAATAGTAATATGAATGTACTAATTGTCTCTTAAAATAATCTTTACAACTCAGTCGGTTTTGTGGAAGCCCTACGATTGGAAACACTTCGTTGCGATCCCCACTAGAAAACAAAGAAACTTTATTCGGGCTTTTCAATTAAAAGAGAGTTATGCGGTCTCATATGGAGGCGGAAGGGTGCTTCCTCCCAAGTTCGGGTTTTTCATCACATATATATAACGCATGCAATTAATACCCCACAAATATATTTTACCCATAAGACTAACCACCTATTCCTGAAAGAATAGTTAAGAAAGACATTCTACGTAGCTTTTCGACGAAGATCAGTTTGGAAATCATAATTTGCAAGAGTCACGGATTATTATTAACATCCTCTTATTCTTTTTAGCTTCCTGATTATCTCACCCATATCACAGCAAACATCCCTATATCACAGCGAACGTTTCTATGCAAACGTTTTGAATCTTTTATGAATAAAATTTATTTTTCGACGAACAAAAGAGATGATGGTAAAAAAAGCCATTTCATGATAACGTTTGGATGATAAACTCTTTTAACTGACAACCTAATAAAACATCAAAACCAGACCTTAGCTTACATTGAGAACAATTGGCCAACAGAAGCAAAAGGAAATTAACTCTGTTATCTTTCAGCTACCGAAGCTAGGTCATAGTCTTACACCCGCATTATGTGATAAAATGACTGAGAATAGATTAAAAAATATCACTTATGTTTAACTTTAGTAAAAGTACAAAAGATAACCATTTCTTCCCATACTTTATACCCACTAAAAAATCCAGATATTGGTCATTTTAAACTTCATTACAAAACCAGGTACAAGCGAAGTTTTTTTAATCACTGCATGTGGTAGAACAAATAAAATACAAAAACAAACATTCAAAATCTACATTTTAATTTAAACTATTGTTTTTTAGTTTATGAAACATTAATAACATATCTATTACAAAACCTGAAAGTGTACAATCGTTTTATTTTTCTTATTAACATCCTCTTATTCTTTTTAGCTTCCTGATTATCTCACCCATATCACAGCAAACATCCCTATATCACAGCGAACGTTTCTATGCAAACGTTTTGAATCTTTTATGAATAAAATTTATTTTTCGACGAACAAAAGAGATGATGGTAAAAAAGCCATTTCATGATAACGTTTGGATGATAAACTCTTTTAACTGACAACCTAATATCATCAAAACCAGACCTTAGCTTACATTGAGAACAATTGGCCAACAGAAGCAAAAGGAAATTAACTCTGTTATCTTTCAGCTGACGAAGCTAGGTCATAGTCTTACACCCACATTATGTGATAAAATGACTGAGAATAGATTAAAAAATATCACTTATGTCTAACTTTAGTAAAAGTACAAAAGATAACCATTTCTTCCCATAATTTATACCCACTAAAAAATCCAGATATTGGTCATTTTAAACTTCATTACAAAACCAGGTACAAGCGAAGTTTTTTTAATCACTGCATGTGGTAGAACAAATAAAATACAAAAACAAACATTCAAAATCTACATTTTAATTTAAACTATTGTTTTTTAGTTTATGAAACATTAATAACATATCTATTACAAAACCTGAAAGCGTATAATCGTTTTATTAAAAAGATATATTTATTTATATCTTTTTATTAAGATATAAATAATATCTTAATAAAAGATAAATTAAAGAAAAATAAATTGTCAAGTAATCTGAAATCATTTTTAGTCTTATGAACTGTATGTCTGATAAGCAGTTGGGTGAGAAAGTCCCCAGGATGTAGTATGCTTGCAGTTTGAATGGTCTCTTTGTTTTAGACTGCTTGTCTGTTTTATGGGAAGCAGCTCGGGATTCTTGCAAAAGTAATATATTTGATGAGATTGCAAAGAATCTATGAAGGATCTATTGCATTTTGAGTATTGAGAAAAATAGATAGTTTTTTTTTATTTAACTTGATAAAATATACATTGGAAGATAGGTGACAAAAGGACTATTTACATATCATAAGTATATAAGTATATATTTTACAGAGAAAGAAAGATTTTCCTTTCTGATATACTGTACAATAAATGAATCAACATTATAGTTCCGTTTCACTCTTAGTTATATTTCAGATTGGCAATCCAGAACAGGGTACCAGTAGGATTCCACGTCTCTATGAATTTCGCGACAGTTATTGTTTCTTTGTAGTAACAAAGAAACAGTTCTTGTTTCTACAAAGAAACCAGTGAAAGCCAGCTTTGTAGTTTACGACGTAGGCTACACATGAGGGTTTGTGCGTGATGGATGGGTGGGTGCTGGTTATTTCTTGTGTGATTTAGGTAGAAGCTGTAGATGACAGCCTTAGCGCAGATCAAGAGGAAATTGCATATTCTGTGTCTGTTCTCTTCTGAATGGACTAAATTCCAGTAGTCTTCTTGGCTGTTGCGTAGTTACAGGTACTAGAGGCAGTATTGAGGACATAAGTGATTATCGTTTTGTTTACAGGACAAGTTAGATATGTGTGTTCCAAGGTACCTGAAACTTCGCAGAATTGACACAGATCCGTTTCTCTGAACTGGAATTTGTAGAGCTTAGAAGGAGTTGGCAAGATGTTATTTCATAGTCTCCACTGTATGTCGGAATCTAGTTTGGCACACTTCGATTTATATGGAAGATGACATGAGGAAGTGGTATAGTCTCCACTGTATGTCGGAATCTAGTTTGGCACACTTCGATTTATATGGAAGATTCCGCTGAAAACGGAGTGGCATGTGCAGCCTTGTAGATGAGAGGGTTGAGGATGAATATATGAAGGGCAAAGTTGGAGGCACTGACATGAGGAAGTGGTATAGTTTCTTGTAGTTGGAGGGAAGAATTGGAAGTGAGGCTTCAGATGATACAAGATATATATCGGCTCCGAGCAGTTTCTAGAAGGAATACGGACTCCCTCAGGTGTAGCGATATCTGGATAGGCTTTTATAATATCAGCTTGCTTCTATTGATATTGCTTTTCAGTTTTTGGGTTCTTCATTGGTAGGCTTGTGAATGTTTTCCACTTTAGGGTCTGGGGTCAGGAGGTCCTGATTCTTATTCCTGTCCATTTCCATGTAGGAAAAGAAAGGGCTGGTCAGTTGTGAGACTTGTTATGTTTTTGTTCGAAAATAATGTTTCTGTAAGTACAGCTGACTCTATTGAATTAATACAGGGAATGAAGGGGAAAAAAGTGGGGAAAATTGATATCTAGTAATTAATTATTTTGCTTTTAAACTGAAAACACTAATCGTCTCCTTCAAATGAGTGAATTCAATTGTGAATTGCTCAGAGAGTTAAAACTTACTAATGCCAAAGAAAAATACGAAAGTTCTAAAGTCTAAACTTTGGAATTTGTAACAGAGGAATTAAGTTGAAAATTATAGTACCCGACCTAATATTCAGTTGAAATAATAATAAATAATTATTTTTTTTGTGTTGGAAAAAATAAGTAACATAATAACTGAATTAAAAAAAAATCACTACAGCGAAATTAATGCCAGGAACGAAATCAAACTGCCATAATGCACACGCGAACAAAAAAACTCATCTCACTTGTCAGAATTACATACTCTAACTATTACGCAGGATTCCTTACTCTGATAACCTTCATCCAGAATTCCACATCCTAACCAAAGACCCAATGTGATGTCAGTGATGGATGGGTCCCCAGGGAAATTCCAAGGATTTCATACTCTAACCATTATCAGCTCAATGATGTCACTTATCCCTATCTTATCTCTAATCATCACTTACAATGCCATATGCAAACCATTACCCAGAATTCCACACTTGAACCAAAGATACAATGTGATTTCAATGACAGGTGTTCCCCCCAAGGAAATTCGAAACATTCCATACTCTAAACATCACCCAGAATTCCATACTACAACCATTATCCATAAGCCACCACTGAAAAGAAACAAAAACAAAACACCCCCACAACTGATGCACACACACACACAGGAAGTCACACATATCCACGACAATAACGTCCCCTATCTACTTCAACTCAATGACCTCAAATTGGACAGAAATCTATAAAGAACAAGAATCGATTGCATTTTCAGTTTATTGACAACAATTCGTTCTTTCAGGCTGCAGATCGTCATGTGTGTGTTGTGCTGTACTGTACTGTTTTGTGTATCCCATAAAGTAAAAAAAAACGAGCGAACCCAAAACCCTTTGAAATTTTTCTTTCTTCAGGAAAATAGCAAGAGACAAATCTTGTGAAATATTTCTAGGTAATAAAAATGTCTACTGCAATTTATTGACAAATATTTTCCCACAGTTCCACACTCGAAGCAATGACCCCAACACTTGACCAAATATCCTCCCAGAATTCCAATTCCTAATCATTACCAACAATGCCACATGCAAACAAAAAGTTCATCTCATGTCACTGACAAATATCGACACATCCCAGAATTCCACGCTCTTACCATTATCCATAATTCAATGCTAGGACCAAAGAATCAATTTAACGTCAATGATGGATGGTCTCCTCACGGAAATTTCAAAGTAAATTAACTCTAAACATCATCGAGAATTCCAGAATTACCCACAATTCCACACTCGAACCAAAGACAAAAGTGATGTAATTGACAGATGTGTCACCCAGGGAGATTCCAAGGATTCCATATCCTATCTTATCTCTAACCATCACCCACAATTCCATATGCAAACAATTACCCAGAATTCGATATGCAAACAACTACCCAGAATTCGATATGCAAGCAATTATCCAGAATGCCATATGTGAACCAAAAGACACAACGTAATGTCACTGACAGATGTGTCCCCCAGCAAAATTCCAAACATTCCATAATCATGACGTCATTGTTCTAATAACACAATAACATCGCTGATCTTATCAGTACCCAGAATTCCATACTCGACCAACAATTACCCACAATTCCACACTCGAACCAAAGGCACAACGTGACGTCATTAACTAATGTGTCTTCCAGGAAAATTCCAAGCATTCCATACTCATGACGTCACGAATCCTTATCTTATCTTGATCTGGTTATTAGTGCCCACAGTACTACTTAGGGAAAAAAGGAAACATTTGAAATTTTCTGAGCCATATTTCTTTGTAATACTGGAAACCATTCTACAGTATGATGCATAAACCACAGTAATGAATAACTACAATGATATGTGTTATGGAGTAAATGGATTTATTAACAAAGAAATATGTGTTTACACATGATAATACGTACATATTACAACTATTGGTTGAATCTTTGCTGAATAAAGCATTAACGACAACAGACTACGTCTTCGAAATGGGTACCTTGTCTTTCAATATAAGTTTCATAGCACATGCAAAGGTTCTCTGCCATCTTTAAGAACAAGATTTGAGACATCTGCTAGACATAATGTGAAATTTTATCCCTTAGTTCATGAAGGTTTGAAGGCAGGTCAAGGTGGATTACCCATTCCTTCAACATATCCATAAACGTGTTAGACCTTTTGCTACACCAACTTCGTAGGAACAGAAATAATGTTCACAAACAAATGTATTTTCTTCCAACATCAAGACCATTTATACAACTAAATCTAATGATGTAGACTATACACGTGCTCATGTATTAATGTGCATGCATTTGAATGGCATATCTCATTGCGCGTGTATTAAAAGCGGTATCGAATCGTACAAAGGAGATATTTCCTTGAATATAAAATTATAACAATTAAAATTTCATATTACTAGTTTCAGTATGGAAAATAAAAACAACATATAAATAAATAAAATAAAAACTGTTATTGAGTGATTACTTTCCATAGCCATAACAACTGAAAATTTATGAGAAATTTGCGCATTCTGAAAAATCCTTCAAATATTTTCAAACATAACTTATAGTTAAGACATTCCATGGAATTTACTTTATAATTTACATCATAGTAATCAGTACTTCCTACTTATAAATCCCGGTCTATTGTTAAGGAAATATAATCTGGGATAGTTACAGATGGGGTGAGGTTTACGAATAGCACTATTCATCAGTTGATGCTCATTATCCCGTTGCTTCGAGCAGAAACGGGGATTGTTTAAATCTACGCAGGGGAGGTAGATTTATTGCCAATAACAAGGATACACACACACATAATTAAGTAACTGGAAACTTCGCTTAGAAAATTTATTTTTTTGACTTTAACATGTCCCATAAAGAAGATTTTACGAGCTACGTAACAAGATGAGCAGATATTAGTTATATTTTGGGATATTAAATAAATCAAGATAAATAAATCGAGAGCCGTAGTTCGTATGAACAGTAATGTACCTGTGTACTGGATAATCCCTAAAGTTATGTACCAGGTAGTTTCATTTATATTTATGTAATAAAAACTCTTCACAGATGCTAACCTAAGTAATTCTCATAAACAACTGAAGTTTATTGCCATGCTTATTGCACATTTATTTGCTTGGTTTTATTTTGATTACTTTTTCTTACAAAATGTTAATATTAATCTTGTTAGTGGATATTTTTCCCATTATGCTAGGTACCTTTATTTTCACTGAAAGAGCATTTTTTCTTTCAAAATTTGCAAATATTCTATAAAATTTAAAATTTTATAAAATTCCAAAAAACTAGAAAAAAAAAGAAATATAATTAGAATTATTTATTGAAAAAGTCAAATATATTATACCATCTTTTACTTTTAAGCATGCTATTGTTTAATAAAAAAGTAGATTTAAAAAGTGTATGGATTATTTAAATGTTCATTTAATTATTAATAACAGAGATCGTCATTGAAATTCAAATAGGCATAGACTAGGCGCAAGTGGACATTTCTTTTTCAGCCCATGGACGATGGGCTGAAAAAGAATATATATATATATATATATATATATATATATATATATATATATATATATATATATATATATATATATATATATATATATAATATATATATATATAGATTTGCTTTGTAAGTTTTATTAAAATTTGCACATTCCTTTGTGTTTAAACAAATAACACACACACACTTGCATGGCTGTTGTCAGGATCTGATGGTTTACAAAAGACCTTGAAACATAATCGCTAGTAGATATTTCCGTGTTCCACTACTGTGTATCTCTCTTTAAATAGTTCTGCTATTTTTCTTGTTTTTACAGTAAAACGGCAAATGATATGACATCTAGTGTCCAATCCAACCTTTAAAACTATTTATAGGCGGTATTCACTAAGAATGACCAAGATTTGTTCAGGTTTCTACGGATATTCTTAATTCTTAATGCATGATTTTGTTGCGAAAATTGGCAATATTTCTTCGCCAATATTTTTTCATACCTTGTTAATTTCTATATCAAATAACGAAATGTATTTTTATTAAAAAAATATGCGAAATATCCTGTTATTATCTGAAAAGCTAAGGAGACGACTACCTTCAAACCATTGTTTGAGTCGCGTGGCAGGAATGGATAAATGTTACTATAAATTTTCCTGTTTTTATGAATCAAAATATGAATCACTATTGAGAAGAAATATAAATAAATAAAAATATAAAACCGAATGCATGATTTAGAAAAGAACTTTATTGAGTTTTCTAAGCAGCTATGTACTTAAGGAGGTTAATGAGGTAACTTAAAAAATTAAAATGTCATATTACATATACTAAATTATGTGTGTTTGTCAACATTGGACGGGGTCCCCTTGTATACTCTATTGTAAATGCGATGAAAATACTATTTACCTTTTGGTTTTATTAGGCAATAAAAATAATCAAGTAATTATTTTAAAATATGAATGCAGACAAATCGGTATATCGATTGTTTTAGTAGATCTCTTTTACGAAAAGTCACTCATTTCCCCTCAGAGATTTAATTAAATTAAATGGTCGTTATTATGTTAATGAGATAGAAAAAATAGGGGTGATTCTCCTGCCCCTTCTCTGATCCCAGCAGCAGAAACCACAGCAACTTCGATTTCGATTAAATAACAAAAAACGATGTATATATTCGTCGGCAACAATCCGAATTAAAATATTTGCAATGAATATAACAAAAGTAGAGCAAATTGTAGAAAACAAAATATTGTAAAGATCAATTAAGTATTTGTTAATCATTCTCTTTTATTTATCATTTTCCTTTCGTTTCCATATTTGAACTTCATTCTGTATACTTCGGTCTGAATTTCATGCTTTATTCTCGAAAACTCTTCATTCGAATCCTACCTTTTATAGGATGCAAATGGCTATTAAATGCTTTGAAGAATAATCTTAACAATTGCTCGGATTATTATTCCTTCGTTAACATGAGTGTGATCTATTAATTAGCATATCTATAATAATGCGCTCTAGAAATGTCATCCTCATTATCCTCTGATAATTGATCCTTGAACGAACATAAAGTGTACCAAAGACAATCAAACATCGTAAGAGGATATTTATAGAGGGCAAACATCATTGTCATTTCCATAAACGTAGCGATTTAGATTTTCATGATGACTAATGCTAATAAAGATTTATCTTTCAATCAATGTTATTTCTATGACTCTTGCTTTGGCAATTACTTATACACAATATAGTGAAAATAATGCGTATACCTTACTTTTATGTGTAAACAAAATAGCAGTCAGTTCTTATAGTCCCTATTTGCAATTCTCTGAAGCACTTTCGTATCCTTTTTGTGAGTGTTGATATAGTCTGTCTGACAAGTTTGGATTTCATTTCATTATAATGCTTCCGTATTTAATTATGCGGACCACAGTTAATTTTAGAAGCTTCGATTAAAGCAAAGCAGACCTTGCTTTCTACAATTTTGTTTTATGTTTTGTGTTTATATTTTACATTCACAACAAATTATGATGAATATCGCGTAGCACTGAAAGAAATTTTGTGGAACGGGTGCATGGGAAATTTTCAGCTACTTCAGTATTATCTTTGTTTTCTTAACTTTTCTTTCTTTTTTGTTTTTTCATTTCACAGTATCAACATAATTAACATTGTCTAAAAATTTTCAAGTTTTTATATCTTTCCAGTTTATATTTATCCCTATTTAACAGGCTAAAATGCGGTTCTAGATTTGGGAATAAGATTATTAGTTGTAAGGAATATCTCACATCTGACCTGCTGATGACAAGAAAGCATTAGACCTATGGTAATATGACGTCATATTATGCATAGCCAATCAGACAAGCAAAATCAGTGTTTAGAGAGCGAATAGATAAATTTATTGTTTCTTTTTACTATAATCTGTGTATCAAAATGTTTGGGAAAATTTGAAGAACTAGTTATCTTAACATCATGTAAATGTTGCAGCATAAAGATATGCAGATATTCACAAGGAAAGAAGATAGAAAAAAATAAAAAAGTCTTACTGACTGATATTTACGATAGCAATATCTTCACCTTTGTTCAGGACATAAGCGTATACCGCAGAAATGAAATAAGAAGTAATCATTTAGTTCTGTAGTGATGAATATCACATAAGCGTATACCGCAGAAATGAAATAAGAAGTAATCATTTAGTTCTGTAGTAATGAATATCACATTGACAAGAAAAATGTGAAAGAAAGTTTTAAAAAGGCTCAAAGCACAACAGATTTCAGAAATGAACTGCAAAATCAAATATCCTGATATTGTTCAAAGAAAAAAATGGCAGTTTATAAACAATAACTAAACCTTGTAGCCTCAGTAGAAAACTGTAGACAACATTGATTTTACTCAGTCAGATAATGAATAATGTCGTGTTCAATTTGTTTGCAAGGATAGAGAATTCCGATTTATAGTAAACTTAAAGTAAACTGGTATTGCTGGAAAATACTATGAAGACAAATCTAGTGAATGGATCAGCAGATGCGGTGAGAAATAAAAAGAAAATGTAAGAAAGCGAAGTTGTTTGAAAAGAGAGCTAAACAAAGTTACAGGAAGACTTTGATAGGAAGACGGAAATTAAATATCATGATTGCGACAAAATGTACACGCATGCCGTTATATACAGGGTGTCCCAAAAATGCATACACACTTTGAATAATTATGAATACAATGTTTATTACTTATACTTAATCCTCTTCACTCCACCTGGGAACATAGGTCCTCCACCACTATTTTCCACCGGACTCTGTTTTTTGTTTCTGTTTTTTTTTTGTTCCAGTTTTTAGTAATATTTGCTATTTCTTTCAATACTGCTCTTTTCCATGTTTCTCTTGACCTCCCCAGTTTTTCTTTTATCCTTAGGTTCCAATATAGAGCCTGTTTTACTATTATTTTATCTTCTTTCCTCAACACATGCCCTAATCATCCCCATTCCCTTCCGCGTATCTGTTGCAACATGGGTTTTTGGTTTGTTCTCTGCCATAGTTCTTCGTTTGATATTTGTTTTGGTCAATATATTCCCAGTATCATTCTTAAACACTCGTTTAGGAATACCTGGACAACAGTGGCGGCTCATCCATAGAGGCTGCAGGGCTGCATTAAATACAGCCCTACAGCCCTTATGGACGAGCCGCCACTGCTGGACATTATTAACCATCTTTTTATTTAGCGTACACGTTTCTGATCCATACATAAGTATTGCCTTTACATGTGAGTTAAATATTTCTATATTATTTTTTATAGACAAATTCTTGTTTTTCCAAATATTTCTAAGTTGGTTAAGAGTTGAATATGCAGGCAGTTTCCTTCTATTTATATATTCAGTAGTTCCTTTTATTGATACTATTGAACCAAAGTATATAAAATGTTCTACTTCTTTAAGCGGTGGTTCTTTTGTTTTTATTTGTTTATTTTGCTTTTCATTTTCAACATTGTTTTATTTTTATTTATCATAAGACCAACGTTGTTTGGTTGTTTCTACTGCTGTTGTTGTTTTTTATTCTATATGTTGGTGTTTCTGTGAAAGTAAATAGATATAATCTGAAAAATCTAGATCGTGGAGTTGGTTCTGTATTTCCATGGGATACGTTTCTCATCATCCAGTCTATGATAATTAAAAACATAGTAAGAGAGAGTGCACAACCGTTCCTTGCTCCGGTCTTTGTCTTAAAGAGTTCTAGAGGGTATTTCCCTGTATTACTTTATTTTAAAAATCTTCACACAGTTTTTTAAATTATCCTTATTATTTTGTCTGGGAGTCCACGATGTATACGTAGTTTTCATAGGGAACATCTGTTTATACTGTCGAAAGCTTGTTCAAAATCGATAAAATTTATTAAGACACATCCGCGTTTTATAATACAAATTAAAGAAGACAAATGCAGGATCATTTTAAATTATCGAAAATGTTCCAACTGATAGGCATTCTTGTCCAGGCACTGCTCATAACGGACCAATAGAATTACAAACATCACGAATGATTTCATTTGGTATTTGGGCGTATTCTCTTTCAATGGCTGCTTTCAATGCATTGATTGTTAGCAGTTTGGTGCCATAAACCTTATCTTTGATGTGTCTTCATAAAAAAAAAATGTAGTTGCGTGAGTTCTGGTGCACTCGGTAGGTATTCAATGCTACCTCTTCGCCCAATCCGTCTGTTCGTTAGATTTTCGTCAAAATAGGCCCTCTTACGATGGTAGTGAGGAGCTCCATCTTTCTGGAAATAAAATCCCTCCCGATTCCCAGACTTTTCTTGAATGCATGACATTCGAGAGAAGTACTGTGAACACTTTCTGGTGAATTGTAGCAGAATTAAGGGTTGCTTCTCAAATCTTAGAACATTAGTGATAATGACAGGTGAGGATAAGCTAAGGTTATTGCCATCGTTATCATCATTAATATCCTCTTCATTCTTCCCAAGTTGTTGGCCTCAACAAACAACTTCCTTTTGTGAGCACGATTTTGTTGATTGCGGTCTTCCATTCCTCTAAGTCAGAGTATGCTTTCTGCAAATCAACACCTTGTCTATTCCTTTATATTGCATATTCAGTCCATTTGTTTCTTTCTCTTTCCCACATTTAAAGCTAATTGGAATGAGTTACAATACATCAACCAGTGATGATGTGACGGTTTTAGATGCTTTATTTATTTATTATTATATGAACGTCGAGGATAGACATTCTTTAGTTTAGAAAGCGTTCGTAAAGCCACAACAGATTAATGGATTAAAACGGAAGTTGGGATCGTATCGTATTACAGTGGGATGTTAGTATATTGTGGTATGGTTGAAGTGATGGGGACCTGTCAGTGAGGAGCTGAAAGGTAATTACATACCTTCCTATTGAAACGCGAATACGTACCCTTTATAAAGATTTTTTGTAAGTTGAAGATGAGTTAGCTGGTTTCATACAGTATGCAGTATTTTTATACTACCCCCAGAAACTTTAGTATTAACTAGTGTTGCACTTTTCACTTCACTTTTAGAAAATTTCCTTTGTTTTTTTAATACAACTCTAACAACAGCAGTGCGGCCTCCCTGTGATGGAAGCGCCGTCATCACTATTCATTCTTAGCATTTAATGTAGTAAATAGGCTTATGTGTCTTTTTCTCATGGAGCAACAGCTTCCTTTCTTTGATTATTATCTGCCATTGTTAAAAACAGTAGAATAATAGTTATAAACAGTTCATAATCCACACTCAGAACACAGAAAAATGTAATGATGTCGTAAACAAACAGCTCACGAAAACTGTACATCAGTTGACTGAAGGGAGCCCTATGTCGCTGAAACCGTCATATGAGTGAATATGGCGTCGTTAAGCGGGGTATTAATGTATACACAAACGAAATCCGCATGCTATCTTATTATTATTTATTTATTAACATTATTTAATTGTACTTTGCTTTTTCATTTAATGATTCTTATTTTCTGTACATCTTCATAATATACTCTGAAATGGAATCTGTCATCTTCTGGTTTATTGAAATTATATCCACACTTTGCCTCTATATATGGCAAGGTAGTCTTGAAAGAAGTCTCTAAAGTAACCTCTGTTTCTATAAATATAATAACGATATCTGTTTGCTGTTAATATCAATATCTGCTCAGAAATAATGACTTCAAAAAGATTGAAAGTGTGAGGAACGTCCTACTTTTATCAATACATGTACATGAAAGAAGCATGAAAAAAAGTGGTATAGATGACGAGTTTTATTTGTTTTGAGCCCTAAGAAAAGTTTCCTGATATCTAGACAAATGAAGAAAGAAGAAAGTCAACAACAGAGCTAGATAAATAATTGAATATACAGATATTTAATGAATACATTATTACCTAGCTATGTTTTCTCTCTTCAGGAAATACTGTTGTTGTTATAACGTGCCTCGAATGAGTTGTTTGTATTATATAAAGATTCTTCTGATGAAGCTTATCAAAAGAGGTTTACACATATGAAGAATAAGCTTAACAAGTTAAGATCAATTAAATTTTAAAATATTAATGTTAGCTGAGGAAGTATCATTAATAATGCATGTTAGGCAACAAATGATGAATTAAATGAAATAATTTATGCGATAAGAGTTTCATGTAGGGTATATATTATTAAATAACAGAACTATTTCTTATGATGTACTCTTTCTTTTAATGAATATTAAATCATGAGAATGTGTTTTCAAAATCAAATATTTTTAAAGCACACATATTCTCAAGAACATGGCACTTTTTATTATGTTCTTTGTGTTGTGGTGTTCATTCAAAATTAATGAATATTAATATTGTTCAGAGCAATTTCCATGACGGAATTGAAATGTCTAGATTTCAATTCCGTCTGAGCTCAAGATAAGACAAAATGTCTGAATGGATTGATGATGAACGATTTTTTCGTAATATATTTTTAAAATATGCTGTTTACTAGTCTATTCGTACTCGTTTTCACATTATCGGATTTTTTTCCCAAAAGATGTAATAAAAAGTTCTTTACATATTGATTGTTTAGATGTGGACTTTTTATTCGACGATTATGTAGAAAAATCCTATATTTAGAATGAGAGACAAAAATTCCATGTCAGTTATGGTTGTTTTTCTAAATCCAGACCATCGGGAAGAACGTAATGCGAAAACTATATTTTGAAGAAATTTAAATTTCTTAAAAATTCCTCCTTAATTTCAATGACTGTTGCATTCTTTCCTGATTTAAGATTAATCGCATACTCACGCCATACAGGTGTTTGAAACAAAACATATGTTATTCTAGCCTGATCGAATGTTCAGCGGAATGAAGAAACTGAGTTTCCGGGAGCAAAAAAAAATAAAATAAAATCCTGGAGTCTGTATGGGACCATGTAACTCAGCACGTTTTATTAATTAACTGGTACAGAAAAAAAAACAAGAAATTGCTTCTATCCAGGAAGTGTTTTTCATAACTAACAATCAAGAAGAGAAACAGAAACAAGAAAGAGTGGTACAAGCAAGGAAATACTTGCTGCCTTCTGAGTAATGCAAATATTGTAACATATATGGAAGAATTGTGTAAACAATAGAAATTTTCGATTAACGAGAACAAAAATAAAAAGTTTTTTTTTTATTGTTTTTAATCAGAATTTCTTGGACGCAAATGTAACCTTTGTTCTTAAGTTAAATGGGAAAACATGTTGGGTGTTTATAAAAATATATAAAATCAACTTGGAACCTTTGTTATAGTTACAACCACGATTAAAATGTAAAATAATCACTAAACTCTGGATTAATTTACATAAGAATTTTAATTAAATACACAAGTTGTTTTTTAAAAAAAAGGCGAAAAGGAAAGGATTACAGAAAGTACCCGCTAGAAAGCTAAAAGTCAAGGGTGAACAAGTAAGAATGTTGCTAAAAATACAGCTAATCCAATTTGTTAAAATAATTTATTATATGAAAGAAATAATTATTTTATTCCACAGACGTAGAATAATTTCGCCATCTACTGGCTATTTGAAAGGAGCAATAAAAACTGAAAAAAATGAAGGAATAGAAAGAAAAGAGAGAAAACTGATAACATGATCATCACTGGTTATAGTTTTTGATAGCATGTGAACCATTTAAGGCACGAAACATTATCTTCTAGTGCTGTTTTTATATAAGCCAATTTCGAAGTTGGCTTGAAATGTCTTGATTTCTCCAGTTACAAGAATCCTCTCTACAAAAGCCATATCCAATTACGAAAAGGCGAGATCATTTCTCACAAATCTCCGTCAGGTTAACACCATTATAGGCATTACTGAGTAGTGTATGTTGTTTATAAGTCGGCTGCTCTTTGCTGATATTTTCTGTTATATTCATCGATTCGGATAAAATTCTTGCTTTAAATATGATTCATTCTCCTTTCTCATTGCTAACTCTGGAGCGTAATGATTATATTTTGAATTTTTGTATAAGTTCTCTAAAAGCATTCAAGTTCTTCCAAGCACGTTTATGTATTCGTGAAGTGCTAATGGAAAATGTGAAAATTTTCGGCCATCTTCTGAAATGCAAGTAAATTTATCAGATCTGTAGTGTGTTCGTTTAACTGTGTGAACTTATGCCAAACTGAAAACTAATGATACGTCCAGCACGACTAGTATATTTCCACTGTCAACAAATCAAACCCAATAGTTTGAGAAAGTTCAAAAACGATTTCAATTTAATCAGGTATTCAAATTCAAAATTTTCACCCACTACTAGTAAAAGAACGTAATGAAACTATTTTCTCTAGTTTCCAATATTAGCTGAGAAATAAATATGTTTTGGATTTCTTCAGTTTTATGACAGGAAAATTAAGCAATTCACAGTCAAATTTTTAACTGTTTCGATGAACCATCTTCACCGGTTATCTCAACTTCCAACTTGGTACATCCTCCACTTATGTAAAACACCTTCATCAGGGCAACAGCAAATGCTGTTCATTTTGACGTTTTCCTTTCTTCAGGGAAACTGCAAGTATGATATCGATAACCTTTTAAACGATACACAATACATTCTAACATGCAAAGAAATATAGTCGGTTAGTCGCCTCCATTCTTTCTGACACAATAAAACTGATGTAACACTTTTGTCTGAACAACGCAGAGTGCATGTCACAAATATATGTAAACTTTACGATTGCAGAAGTTAGGTAATTAAGTTATTTATTTCTACTTATTCACAAACCACACAACGTTTTGCTTGCAGCTTCTACCATTTGTTACATGACATAATGAATTACAAAAAATATATTGACAACTGATTAAAACTTAACTATGCTTATTTATAAAATGCGAAGATGTTTTACAGCACTGAGATGTTTTGTCATTCTTCAAATGGAAGTCTCGGATGTATCTGTCTTCATAATGAAACTTCGTTTTCTTCAAGAGTATCAGAAATATAACTATATTTCTAGATATTAAGTAATTCTTCCTTATATTCAAGATAAAAATAATATATATATATATATATATATATGGGAATAAATTTTTTTAACTTGGGTATATTGTATATTAGGATAACCATATAAAAATTTATTCCCATCAATATCTCCTCCAGAGATTTTTATTAAAACTTAATACACCTTGTTGCAACTTATATAGGTAAAGTTGATAAGGCTTTGTATTACTAAAACCTTGGTATTTAGGGTCTAGCTACTCACTGAGGAGACCTCAAAAAAGGTCGAAACCTGTCTGGGTAGTGACCCCACCCATAATGCATTGCAGTATACATCTTCTAGTGAGATGTGCTTTACATTATGGGAAAGTACTAAGAATAGTGATCAAAGCTTTAACCACCTTTACAATGAGTTGCCCTGGTGTTGTACCATCTTTAGACTTGAACTTTGTTTCAGGCGCAAACTTAATTGTTTGCATACTTGGGATTAGGAGCTAAAATAACCAAGCATATAAAATTGCTTGGTTATCCTAATATATATATATATATATATATATATATATATATATATATATATATATATGTTAAAGATGCCAAGCAATTTTAAAGTTTTACTCCATTTCACAAGTCAGCAACTTGCACTATTTGCGAGTCACCTAGACTGCCAATACGTGCAGGCGCAAACTTGACTTATTTGTCTACTCACTGAGGAGACCTCAAAAATGGTTGAAACCGGTCTGGGTAGTGACACTACTCATAATGTATTGCAGTATATATCTTCTACTGAGATGTGCTTTACATTATGGGAAATACTAAGAATAGTGATCAGAGCTTTACCCACCTTTACAATGAGTTGCCCTGGTGATGTACCATCTTTAGAATTGAGCTAAGTTTCAGGCGCAATCTTAACTGTTTGCTTACTTGGAATTAGGAGTTAATAACCAAGCTTATAAAATTACTTGGTAACCCTAATATATATATATATATATATATATATATATATATACAGTATATATAGTGCGGTCCATAAATGTTAGGAAAAGCTGTGTCGGAGCACGGCCGGAGGGGGTTTCACGTGAATACGTCAATCCAGCGAATTATATATGTTGGGAAGTGTAAATAAATGAAAAAAGTTAAATAATCGATTATAATTTTATTCATGATAGGTGTATGGTAAGAGAAGTAAGATACAAACGGTAGGCACGATACATCCAAGTTTCTGGCGAAAGTCAAATCAATACAAGTGTTACCTAACGTGGTCGCCATGGTCTGAATAAGTGCGATTAAACTCGCGTTCCATAAAGTCCTGCAGTGATCGGTTTTGTGACACATCGACATTGAAGTCACCGATGATGATGATGGGCGTATGCAGGTATGACTCGATACTGGGGAATATTTTCTTTATGCTTTTCGGGTATTGCAGCAGGGACAGATAAATACAACATTCTATCGCTGACGATGAAGCGTTAAGCGATGAATGTTCACAGATCTGAGGACAAATTTAGATATACCGTTGATCGTTACGTCAGTTATATATCTCCCACGGATTGTTCTTCGACTCTAAACTTACGACTAATATCAATGGTAACGATACGTTGAAAATCGGTGAAGCTGTTGAGGTCCCTGTATATGGCGACTCCACCGGCGGTGCGTTTGGAGGATGACGACGAAGTTGACGGTTGATTGCGTCGCCTTTCTATGGCTGTATTCTTAGATGCTTTAAGTTCGAAACCAGATACATTCACAGGTGTGGCATCATCCACTCAGGTCTCACTGCTGACCAAGTAGTCAGATCTGGTCATAATGGACTCAGTTTCGATATCTTCATCGTGCTCCACCAAACTCTGCACGTTGATCGCCGAGACTCTCCGTAAGTAAGACTCCCCGCCGTGATTTTTCGCCGTTGTCATGATCATCATCATCTACGTTTAATATCTGGACCTCGTCTGTGATCGCAGTAGTCGCCGATCGTCGACCACAGAAACTGTAATCTTCCATATCCAGCGTTGGCAAGTGGTGTTTCTTCATGCTCTCGTATTCGCTTATCTACCGGACAGTGGGTGCTGAATTTCCGTAACCGTCAAAAAATTTATAATCGTCTCTCTCGTTATATAGACCGTCGATAGAAGTGACTCTGCTCAGTGCAACGTACACCACTTGATTTTGTTTAGACTTCTCGTACTGAAAGACGACTCGCTCGAAAGTGCCTTCTTGCGATTTGTGAATCGTTATGGCATAAGCGGGCTCACCGACCTCCAATGCTCTTTCATTGTTGCCGATATTCCGAAATCCACATCTATTTCGTTCAATCCATCTTCCGAAGCGGTGGCATAGTGACTTACGTTATTTACATCCAAGGGTTCGTGTGCCGCCGCTGCCGAAGTGCTGGCGCCGTCAGCCGCTCGCTGCGCCGAAAATATGCCAAAACTGAGAAAGTACGATATGGTGCTGAATGGTAACACCCCCGGGCCTGAAGGCATCCAACATGCAACTGGGGAAGAACAGAGGGCTTCCACAAATATAACTACTTTTTATGATGTGTCCAGGTCAAACCCGGAAGGAAGCTTGGTCACGGATGTTGCTGGTTGGAAAAGGGAGGCTCCCTGTTTCACAAGAACCAACAACATTGGAACTTGGAATATTAGAAGTACGAACCAAGGTAAACTGGAAATAATAATGGAGATGGAAATGGAGCGCAAGAATCTGGATACATTGGGAATAAGTGAACTTAGATGGACAGGAATGGGTCATTTTCAGTCAGGGGATAATATGGTGTATTACTCAGGACATGAGATAAGTCGTAAAAATGGAGTATCAGGGAAAAGGATGGCTAGGTACGTATTAGGTTATAATCCGGTGAGTGATAGAATCATTTCTCTCAGAATCAGTAGGACATCTAATGAATATGATCATCATGGGTTTATGCATCCGCTACAGAGGCACCAGAAGAAGACATAGAAGAATTTTATAGAAATTTACAAGTGAGATGCAACACCAAAGCGAGATTTATGGCTACTTATCGGGGATTGGAATATAAAAGTGGTAGAAACCGAGGAACAAGGAATAACAGGTCCATTTAATTTAGGTATTGTAACACTGCAGCGAAGAGACTAGTTGCATTTTGTGCAGAGATTTCTTTGTTTGTTCCTAACACCTGCTTTAAACAGCACAAACGGAGATTGTACATATGGATATCACCTGATGGACAATACAGAAATCAGATTGACTATATACTTGGAAAAGGAAGATGGAGAAGCGCAATTCAGTCTGTCAAGAATTTTCCAGGTGCTAACTATGGAACAGATCATGAATTATTAGTGGCTACGATACATGTAACATTACGGAAAACAGCAACACAAATGTCGATTAGATATGATCTTAGAAACATACCGGCTGAATACAATATTAGTATACATAACAGATTCAACACACTCAATTTATTCTTTGAAAGAATTCTGGTTCTGTGAAAGAGAACCAGATGAACTATGGAAAGAGATTAAAGATATAATTAAAACAGAAGCAAAGAAGAATATTCCAACAGTTTGTAAGAAGAAGAAGTCCAAATGGCTATCAGAAGATGCCATTTGCTCAGGAAAGGAGGAAAATGAAGGCCACAGGAAATACGGCATTTGAATGCAGAGTTTCAACGACAAGCCAGAAGAGACAAGGAAAAATACTTTAACCAGGAATGCCGACAAATTGAAGACCAAAACAAGAAAGGAAAAACAAGAGATCTTTTCAAAACGACCAGGGAAGTTCAGCGCCAAGGTGACAATATTGAAAAGTAAACACGAAGGATATCTTACAGAAACTGCAGACATCAAAGAAAGATGGAAAGTGTATACAGAAATCCTTTACAGAAAGGACTCCAATATTACTGAGAAATTTGAAGAGCAGGATTATACACAAGAGCCAATACCACTGGAGCGTGAAGTGAGGTGGCACTGCAACAGCTATCCAGTAAGAAAGCACCAGTAAGGGATGGAATACCTATATGACATCTCCCTGGGAGAAGAGGAAGTTAAAATTTTAACAGCACTGTGTCAGCGAATTTGGATCACAACTACGTAGCCTAGGGAATGGAAAATATCAGTCTGTATACCTTTATTGATGAAAGGCGATGCACGAGAATGCAAACATTACAGAACTATAGTGCTGATTTCTCATGCAAGTAAAGCCTTACTTAAGATCATTGAGAAAAGACTGGAACTATTCATGAAGAGCGAAATACCAAATGAACAGGCAGGATTTCGAAAAGGCAGAGGAACAAGAGATCAGATCGCCAATGTGAGATGAATAATAGAAAGAGCATAGAAATATAAAAAGAATGTCTACCTTTGTTTCCTTAACTACAGTAAGACTTTTGACTCTGTAGATCATGTGAAACTGTGCAATGTGTTAAGAATAATGGGAGTACCAGAGCATTTCATTATCCTTCTGAGAAATCTTTACTATGAACAAGAAGCTACTGTCCCAACAGATCTTGGAGAAACTGAGTTTTTCACAATAGGTAAAGGGGTGCTACAAGGATGTATTTTATCTCCGTACCTGTTTAACTTGTACAGCGAATACATTTTAAGAATGAAAGGACTGAAGGAATCTTCAGTTGGAATTAAAATTGGCGGAAGAAATATTAATAATTTGAGGTATGCAGATGATACCACTTTGCTAGCAGAATGCAAAGAATATTTGGAGGAAATTATTATGAAAGTTAAAGAAGAATGTGCTAAGTATGCCCTTAAACCTAACTATAAAAAGGCAAAAGTTATGTCAACATGTAAACTTAATGATTTGGAAGTACATGGGGAGAATATGGAAGCAATTAACAATTTTTTGCTCCTAGGATCCCGAATTGGAAAAGATGGGTATTGTACTGAAGAAGTTAGAAGAAGATTATTACTCAGAAAGAAAGCAATGACAAATTTAAGCAAGAGCCTTAAAGATAAAGATATTATCCTCGCAACAAAAATCAGAATTGTGAAAGCAATGGTATTTCCTGTGTGTATGTGAAAGTTTGACCGTGAGAAAGAATGAAAGAAGGAAGATAAATGCATTTGAATTATGTGTTTATAGACGCTTGCTAAGAATACCATGGACTGAAAAGTAAACCAATAAATCAGTGATAGACAGAATAACGCCAGATTGCTCCATCGTAGCTATGATCATCAAGCCAAATTTGTCATACTTTGAACATTATGCGAGCAAATGACAGTCTGGAGAAATTGATGATGCTTGCTAAAGTTGATGGAAGGAGGAGAATAGAAAGACCAGGAATTAGATGGGTGGATGGAGTTAAATAAGCAACTGGAATGCGCCTGGAAATTCTGAAAGATATGGCCAAGGACAGATCTGAATGGAGAATGTATATTCATAGGATCAGCAGAAGTCGAAAAGACTCGAAGGAACACACACACACACACACACACACACACACACACACACACACACACACACACACACACACACACACACACACACACACACACACACACACACACACACACACACACACACACACACACACACACACACACACACACACACACACACACACACACACACACGCACACAATGGAAATAATTCTAGAAAATAATGAAAATTATTATTAGTGTACTTGGCAATAAGATTAAGAACAAAGTGATTGTAATCGCATAAGAAAATTGTTAATGATATGAATTTAGATTTTACTGATGCCTATAAAATATGGAAAAACAAGACGTAAGACTGCATTACAAGCTACATATATTACTTTACAATTCATTTGTGTAAAGCTAATGAAGAAATTAAGATACGTTATTTGGGTTAAAATAAAAGCCGAGGGAGAAGCATATGACAGTAAATGAAGAATTATTACCTTTTCTAGTGAAACTCTATCAGAATATTATTAGCAATGATACACCTCAAACTATAAAGAAAACCAAAGATAAATTGTAAATCAGATATAAACAAATATAAAGCAATCATTCTTATATTCTATAATTACAAGGTTTTTTACAGGCGCAGGCGGAACAAAGTAAAAATGTTAAATATAATAAACTATTCCCAGAAAACGTGAAGCAACTGTTTCACAGAAAGTGAAACGTGCCCAAATACTATAGACTTTTTAGAATGGTTTGTAGGAAAAGAATTTTAACAGCTTTTTTTCAGGACAACATAAACTAACTGAAAGATGCAATTGAACTGGTATGAACCGAAACGAATTCAACTTAACTAATAATATAACGTTCCCAAAAATTTCTGTCTTATTGAATGGCTTCAAAATTCCTATGTAATAGAATATATCTATCTGGGACAAATAATATCCATCAACAAGAAAAATTGAAACTCATTGACTCTAAAAATTAATTCCCTTAATACTTAAGAACTTCTAAAAAAATTATTACAATCCATGTAATCCATTTCAGTTTAATGTTGATGCATTTGTTAAGTATTTTCCAATATTAATGGAAAAGCATAACAGGATCATTGGTTATACATATGTAGACTTACAATGGAAGCTAAAATAATGGAAACCTATGCCTGACATTTTCCTCATGATTGTTGGGTAATGTTAATAGGTGAAGGGTATGATATCGTTAAGTAAAATACTTTCATTTAAAATACTTCTATTTATTCCTATAAAAGCTGTATATAAATCGCCTTTGTAGTAACTGAAATATCATTGAAAACGTGTAGATGATTCCATTAATTTTCCTCTTGTTGTGTAGCATTTCAGCTTAAAATAAAATCTGTGCAGAGATTATACACGATAAATAAAACTGACTGTCACAGTTTATTCTAGCAGAGATTTTGATAAAAATACAGTACCCCAACTATTAGAGTGCTACATTTTACAATTTCAGCAGACATTATACGGACAGAAGAATTTCGTTCTGATCTCTCATTGATAGAAGAGAAGCCTAAATAGAGCGAAGAGAGATGGATTAACATGCTATCAGCATCACAATATTCATGCAGCAGAATTATAGTCAGCAATAAAAAGTATTCTGGGGTCTAAAAACATAAGGATTAACACTATTACTGAAGATGACAACCGAAAATTCAAACGCCGTTTGTGACAATTTGTATAACTGACGATTTTGAGTAGAAAGCGGGCACACATTCAATTTTCGAATCACGCGCAAAGGAATCACGTGGCAGCACTTAACAGGATCAAAAACAAAAGGCTGCGCTAAGCGAATTGTGTTTGAATGAAGCTATTTTCGTGAAGGAATAAATTTGCAAACTTGGATGTCTTGTAATGTTTCAAAGATATCATGAAGACGATTTCAAGCAGGGAAGAATTATTGGAAAGCTTCAAGAGAGCCGAAGAACTATGATATTCGGATAGTTTGGAATCTCACACAGCGTTGTATTCAGGCTCTGGGCAACGTTACAATGCAATGGAATGTGTTCCAAATTTGCTAACAGGTCACCTTCGCACTACTACGGAGCATGAAGAGTTTGGTCATAACACCAAAACGTAATCGACGTAATCCATGGTAGGTCAGTTTACAAGTCTGCACCATTCAAGCATAGGTAAGCAGATATCTCGACAAACTGTGGAATCACGTCTGTGATTAGTAGGCCTATATACCACGAAGGTCTGCAGTCTGCGTCCTTTATCCACAGCTCATCACAGAGTACGTTTTCACAGGTGTTGTATCCATAAAGATTGGAGAAGACACCAATAGGCTAATGGACTCTTAACAGATGAGAGTCATTTTATTCTTTCCTCCGATTCTAGACGGTACTTGACCTCTCTTGAAAGTAGTACTGTTAGCATCGTGAGAATGTTCTTAAAAGCGATTGATACCGCAGTGATGGGGTTATGATGTGGGGAGGCATTATGCTTAACGGACTCACCGAGCTGCAAGTGTTGGATAAAGGGACTGTGACTGGTGAGCAATATTAACAAAGCTCTTTAATGTAATGTTCAGTTGTGCCGTGGGCGAAGAATTCATTTTATTGATGATAATGTCACACCACATCGTACACGAGCAGAGAAGATACATCTGGGGAGCAAGGATATGAATCGAATAAAAATGGCCAGGACGCTCCCTGATCTCGACCCGAGAGAAAACATTTGCGACGGCAAGAGGGGAGACACATTGCTGCTCGAAATTTCCCTCTAGAAAACAAACAAGGCCTTATTCTTGCTGTTCAAGGAGGAGTGGGGGGACCAGTTTTTCCTCACGAACATCTGATTCACTTGGCGCTAAGCATGGTACAACGTTGTGAGAACTTTCTGTAAGCATTGTACATTACTTTAACTACTTTCTTAGGAATGTAATTATGTAATTTTGCTAAAAAACCTATTACACTTTCATTTGTACGAAATGTTTAACGCTTTATAAGGCCTATTTGCGTAATATAACTTATTAGCATGCTGGCAATAAATTTATGTCCCCATTGGACTGTATTCCTGAAAATGTTTTCAAACACAGGTAAAAATGTAGTTCGCCTTAGCGTTTGGAGACACCAATGTATCTTGTAAACAAAAATACTTCATAAGAAACTTAAGATACATAAAATAAGAGAACAAAATATTTCAAGAGATAGCGAGAGAGAGAGAAAGAGATTTTCCTCACAGTTCCAGAACTGATAAAATTAAGTGGTTTTCGGTTCAACTCCCTAGCATTAGTACTCCTCCAAAAATATAAACTTGCATTTCGTAGAATTGCTTTATATTTTCATCCCAACAAAAAGATATCCGACAGGGTTAAAACCTAGTGATATATGGTACCATGCGATGGAACTCTCTCTATCTATCTCTCTCTTTTTCTTCCCAAATCCATATCAGGTGGAAATGGTTTATTTAGAAACGCTTTGGCGAGATTGGATTAATGTAGAGGAGCTTCACCAAGGATACAAGAAGTCACAGGAATTTTCCTCTACTACTCATTAAAATGTAGTGGTTTTCGGTACAACTCTCTAGGTACACCACTATTCTTTCAAAAATATCAATAGTAGTTGATTGAAAACTCAATGTTTTTTTTTCTTTTTACATCAATAATGTTTTTTTTTCAAGCCTATAGTTTCATGAAGGGTACATTTGTCGTCGCTGAAGCAAGAATTTATTATTTTAACCCTGCATCAAACATGTTACTAGTGTGTGTGCTAAAAATATCAACGGCAAAAGAAGTATATGAATGACTGCAGAATTGTGCATGTTCTTATAATTCCATCCAGTGTTACAGGGGTTTAAGCAAAAAAGAATGATGCAATCATAAATTACTATTATAATTCGAAAACCATCCATATCCTCTGTTGGTTAGCGTTTTTCTTTCGTTTCAAAGTATAACACGTTTCAAATAAATCTCGATTCACTTAAGAATAGCCTTTTACCAAAGGCTATTCTTACGTGAATTTCTTACAATAGTGTGCTGTTTTGACACAAGATTCACAACGTGATATTACTTCCTTCTTCCTTGATCCGATGAAAGAGACGACTCTTCATATACATATATCACTGAAAACACTCCATGTTTTTTGTGTCATGTTTTTTTTTTCCTTTCATCCCTGTAGGGTATAGTTTTCTTCTCTGAAGCAAGGATTTATTATTTTAACTCTGAATTAAACATACTACTAGTGTGCTAAAGTTTGTCAACTCTATGCGTGCAGGGTTATCATAAAAATTATTTTATTGAGGTAAAACATTTGATGTCAGTAGCGTTCAATAATTATTGCATGCAATCGGACATTATCATGTCTCAGATAATTTACATACGTATAAATAAAATTTAAACAATAACATTTTCTTTCATGTAACTAAAGAACAGATTCTGATTAATACCATTATTGATATAACAGGATAATTTATGTATTATTAGTAATAGCAATAACACTTTGCTACTGTAGTTCACAGTATACGAAATATGATCATACACAGTATGTACAATATATACACTTAACACATCATATTTTCTGTTTCGTGATCATATAAAGTAAATAACACTTTTTATTGATATCTCGAAAAATTTTGCATATATACAATAATCGTCTTAAGTGACATTCCAACATGTGATTTTACAAAGTACAGCAACTAAGTGCTGCAGATTATGGTTCATTTCCCATATTAGATTTCTATAAAGAAACAAAAAATCCAATAAATTTTATTATTAAATTTATGTTTAGATATTATGCGCTGACAGCACATATTATTCTGGTTTTTTAACAATGAAATTCGTACACGTTTTCTTTTATGTTTCTATATAATATATTAATAATAGTTATTGTAGTTGGTAATTTATAGTTGCATTTGTGTAAGATTATATTTTTACAGTATTTATAAAATAACAATAAATCATATATATATATATATATATATACAATTTTTGCTTTAATATATTTAAGTGCTGTAACTGCAACGCATAATGTAATATATTGATGCTTATTAAAAAGCTTATCTGAGGTTGACATCGTATAAATAAAATTTAAACAATAACATTTTCTTTCATGTAACTAAAGAACAGATTCTGATTCATACCGTTATTGATATAAGAGGATAATTTATGTATTATTAGTAATAATACATAAATTATCCTGGAAGTAGGCTGATGTTTCCTAGATCTGATATTCTATACAGTCGTAGGATGAGAAATTCATTCACACTCACACGCAGTGACGCACATACGCACGGAATGTGATGACGTGTCACTAAACTGGAAAGTCTAAACTAATATATTGTTTCATTAAGATTGTAAGGTGTGTAGGGTGCGAATTTCTTGTTCATGGTATGTCCTGAAGGCTCTTCGCAGGCTATTGTAGCTATAGGAACCTTACAATATTCAAAAGGTAGTTTTTGCACCACAAGGGTGGTGCAAAAACTGATGTGTCTAACTACCGACCTATTAGTATTTCTGGTGTGGTAGTGAAGATTTGAGAGAAGTTAGTAAGACCTCGCATACAGAAATGGGTAGACAATCATTCTATACTCTGCAGGAAACAGCATGGGTTTACTAAAGGAAGGTCATGGTTTAGCAATTTGCTCATATTTTATAACAATGTTACGGCCGAGTTGGATAAAGGAAATGGACACACGATGATAATGTTGGATTTTTCTAAGGCATTTGATAGGATACCACACGGTAGGCTGTTGCGTAAACTGGAGAATATGGGATTGGAACATAATCTATTGACTTGGATCAGGGGATGGTTAACAGACAGATATCAAAAAGTGGTATACAGTGGGTGTGAATCTACCAGATTTAAGGTACCCAGTAGTGTACCTCATGGTTCAGTCCTTGGGCCATTATTGTTCAATCTACACATTGATGACTTCAAGCAGGGTCTATCATCAGATTTGCAATTGTTTGCTGATGATGCGAAGATAGACAGGGCAATCAGGGATGCTACTGATATTCAGCAATTACAAAATGATTTGATTAGACTGGAAATCTGGGCAAACGAAAATGTTAGTATGTGTAAAGTTATGCACTTTGGCGTGATTAGAGATCCAGCAGCATATTATATTAGCGGGGTTATGCTACAAGATACTGAAGAGGCAAAGGATCTTGGTGTATTGGTGGATAAGAATTTAAAGTTCAAAGATCACATTGCAAAAGTTGCAAATACAACTCAGAGGATAATTTCTATGCTGAAGAGAACCTTGACATGTAAGGATAAGGAAGTAATTTTGCCTGTTTATAAGACTTTGATAAGACCACACTTGGATTACTGTGCGCAGATTTGGACACCTGGGTTTCAAGGGGATAACGAAGCTGTGGAAAGAAGAGTTACAAAGATTATATCCGGATTATGGGATTTAGATCATGAGGAATGATTGGGAGTATGAGGATTACAGACTCTGGTTAACTGGAGAAAGAGGGGGTGATATGATAGAGGTCCATAAACTTTTGAATGGGTGTTATAGCATTTCAAATAATGAAATTTTTCGTTATATGGAAGGCGGTGAGAGAACACGGCGGCATCCATTGAAGTTAAGTTTATTCTCAGTCAAAAAAGGGGTAAGAGCTAGGTTTTTCTCTCAGAGAGCAGTGAGTGAGTGGAATAATTTTCCCTTACGGGTAGTGATTGCATCTAGTGTAAGTGAATTTAAGGGAAGGTATGATAGTTGGGTTGGGTAATTTACAGCCTCCCTCGATGAGTCCTTGACTCCCTGGAGGTCTCAGATAATAACAATAATATGCCGGTGTTGTCTCTTTGTTCCCAAAAGATCAGTTTTATGATTTTGAACTGTAATGACATTAATCTATTTAGTTTGTAGTGTGTAAAGAACGCATACGTTGTTATAGTGTATCTTAGCATATTTTGGAATAGTGCTTTGTATATTAGTGTTTTTAGGCGTGTGGGAACTATGTCTTTTAACCTGTAAAGTTTGCCAGTTATTGTTCGGAGTTTGTTTTGTAGATGGTTTCCATGGTATCCTATTGTTTCAACCTGAGTGACGTGGTGGTTTTAATGTCCTGTTTTATTTATTTATTTTTATGTTGGTTGGTTTCACTGACGCGACCAGTTGATAATATATATATATTATCAACTGGTCGCGTCAGTGAATTTCTGAATATAATTAATTTTGTCTTATCAGAGTTTAAGTGTATGTATTTTTTGATGGGCCAGTTAATGAGCGGATTTATGTTATGCTGCATATTTGTTTGCTCTATTCTTGCATTATTATGGATGGATGTTATAGCTGTGTCGTCTACATATTGGAAGATCTTGCCTTTGAGAGATAGCTGGTTAATATCTATTACTATTATTACGTAACACCTCCAGGGAGTTCAAGGACTCATTGCAGGAGGGCACTCTACTCTGCCTCGCTAAATACATCTCCCTCTCTCCAATGCTACTTAATTATTCTACTACTCCAATCAACGCCATCTACCGCCCATCCTCACCATCTACAGTATCGTGCATATAAATGTTGAATAGAGTTAGAGGAGAGAACAGCTCCCTGTGGCTCTTCACAGGTTACTGATAGCTTTCTACTAGTAACCTGTAAAGGGCATATCACACGCAATTCTACCGGTGCATGTCATATGTTTTAATTATTATTATTATTATTATTATTATACACAGAGGGTGCTGTGTAGGCAGAGGATGCACGCACGCTGTTATCGCTGATCCCGTTTTTATAGGTTTAAAGTGGTTTTAGTCATACCTTTAATTTGAAAGCGCTGCTACCTAATTCTTCTAGTCATCCTGAAGACAAGGACCTTTAAATCATCAAAATCGGCAAATTAATATACAAATTTTCAGTGCTGAAAGTCATAGAGTGAATTGCTGTCACCAATCAAAAAAGAACAAAGGACATCGCCATTTTAAAAGTCGCACTACAGTCTCTAACGGGTAGAATGTCTAAAGGTCACCAAGACAGCGAAGATCAAGCATAATGAGCTGTAACAAATGCAATAAGCCATTACGCGACGAAGGCGATGGGCCGCCTTGTTCGGGATGTGGCCAAAGACAACACTTCAAATGTTCAAGGATCTTAGAAAGCAAGTGGAAAGCAAAAGGAGCCGCGAAACGAACCGAAGGGTCTACAATGCCGTGAGAAAATGAAGAACGAAGAACAGACACCAAAGAAAAGCAACGACGCACATCAAGGTTAGCCGCTTCCTGATCCTAAAATTACAAATAACTTTGATTCATTCAAATTCATGGTTAAAGACTTGCTAAATACACACATGAAACAAATTAACAAAAATTTGAGGAGTATGAATATTACATACAGTTCAATAATGTGACTTCTGAAGAAATGTTAGGAACCGTGCGAGAAATAACGACAAAATTAACGGTAGCGATAGAAACACTCAATCGCGAAAATGAAGAACTGCAGAAAGTGGTAAACTCACTCAAGTGTCAAATGGAGCACATTCTACAAAAAGAAAGAAAAAAAAAAACTTAAAATTGTGGGAATAACAAAAGAAAAAACAGAAAATTTAAGCAACATAATCCAACTGATCGGCAGCAAAATTGGCATTCAAGTCGCAACCACAGACATTGCCTCTATTAATCGAGGCCCACAAAAAACAAAGAGAGACTGCCACAAATCAGCGCTCGTTTTATCAGCAGAAGTCTGAGAGACTCCATTCTTGCAGCAAGCAAGAAAACAAGGCTGATAACATCGATCCTAACTGACAAGAAACTCCCAACACCAATTTATATAACTTAACACTGGACTCCATACTTTAAAAATCTTTTATACCAAGCTAGGAAGACAAAAACGGAGAAAACCTACAAGTTCCTGTGGACTAAGGATTTACAGATATTTATGAGAAAGAATGAAAATACCCGAGTTTTTATAATTGTAAGTGAATAAACACCCGAGTTTATACAGGGTGTCCCAAAATTCACGCAAGATTTAAATTTAGCGCCATTTGTTCGGTAAAGTGTTGCCAACGAGAAAAAAAAGACAGCATGACAGCTGACAGCTCAGGGTTATTAAAAATGGAGCACTACACGAAAGAACAACGCATTTTCATTGTTGAGCAATATTTTAAAAATAATGAAGGTTTGACAGCTACAGTTCGCAATTTTCATACAAAATATACAGAATAGTGATTTAACTTCATCAACTGTGAAAAGATTAATTAAAAAATTCAAGGAAACTGGATCAAGTAGTGATCTTATACACTCTGGCCGTCCTTCAACAAGTCGTTCAACAGAAAACATCGAAGCAGTTCGTGAGAGTGTTGCTAAGAGTCCAGGAACATCAATTCGGCACCGTGGTCTTGAATTGGGCATTTCGAGAAACTCTCTACAGCGTATTCTCACGAAAGATTTGCATCTTTATGCTTATAAAGTTCAATTGACTCAAGAACGGAAGCCTACTGACCACACACAGCGAAGAGAGTTCGTTGAATGGATTATGGAACAACAACAACAACAAGTGGAAGCTTATTTTTCGAACAAAATCATCTTCAGCGATGAGGCTCATTTTCATCTTGATGGCTTCGTTAATCGACAAAATGGTCGCATTTGGGGTTCAGAAAATCCACGCGTGATTGTTGAGAAACAAATGCATCCACAACTTGTCACTGTTTGGTGCGGATTTTGAGCTGGAGGCATCATCGGTCCATTCTTCTTCGAAAATGCGGCTGGTAAGGCAATAACAGTTAATGGTGCTGGCTATCGTGACATGATAATCCAGTTTTTTGTGCCTAAATTGCAAGATATGGATGTGGACGACATGTGGTTTCAACAAGACGGTGCCACATGCCATACAGCCCGAGAAACAATTCAATTGCTGCATGAGTCATTTCCTGGTCGTGTAATTTCCCGTTTTGGTGATCAGAATTGGCCGCCCAGATCATGCGACTTAACGCTGGTGGACGTTTTTTGAAGCCTAAGGTTTATGCCAACAAGCCCACGACCACCCACGCCTTGAAGAAGAAAATGGAGCGTTGTATCAACGAAATTCAGCCACATTTATGCAAAACGGTCATGGAAAATTTCGACAAAAGAGTGCGTATGTGCTAGCAAAGCCGTGGAGGCCATTTACCCGATATGCTATTCCATGCATAACCCTATACTGTATACTTTATGAATCAGTTAGAAATTACGATTTTTAATTAAAAACCTGTGTTTTCTATCAAAATTACTTCTTGCGTGAATTTTGGGACACCCTTTATAATTACAAGTGAATCCGACCTACACAGCTTACCAATATAAAACACTAATACTTCACATCCTTAAGAAGAAGACTAGAAATCGCTTAAAAACTGTATAATGGAGATCTCAAACATGGGCGAACATATCCAGTCAGACAATATAAACTTCAAGGTCTTTGACTCTTTGAGGAAATGGTTAGACAACATTTCCACCAATACCGACTTTACTATCGTACACACAAACATAAGAAGTATAAAAAACACTGGCTTACATTGATAACACTGCTCCACTTCGAAGTGAAGTAGGTAGGATTAAATACGTCTCACTCACCTACACGTAATCCTCATAATCAAAGACTGAAGATTATGTAACAATAATGAAGATATTGATATTAAAAAAATTGTGTATATTGTGTAAGAATTGTGTAAATAGGCTGTATAATAATAAGCTATGATATTGATATTGCAAAAACATTATGTACATTTATATTTAAAAAAAATCACTGCACCTCTACATTTTGTACTGAACAGAAAATGTAATAGTATACTTTATTTTTTGAAGCAGAAGCAATTCCTTAGTAACATTATGTAGTTTTTCAGATTTTTAATGCACTGGATTCTGTGCATCGCCATAAGCGGTTCGGTTATTCGCTATTATAATGAGGCCTCCAAATCACTGTTGAAACAATTTTCCTACTTAACGTTATAATTTAATTAGATGGCTGTTTGACGTGTTTGCGTCGACTATTACAACATACTTGATTAGAGCTTCGCAAATACCTTCATATAGGATGTTTTTACATTATATGGAATCATGTCTTTTACTTGGTGGAGTTTTGCTGTAATGATATGGAGTTTAGCATGTAGGTATTCGATATGTTTTTTTTTTCCCATTTGCAGTGCCATTTTATGTAAAGGCAAAGGTATCCTTCATGTATTACGGGTGTGATTTTGACATTGACAGCAGCTTTATATTGTTAATGCATCGGTATGTAAGACAGTGTAGCGATAGTGGTGCGGGGTGCATGATTCTGAGATTATGTATAATTAACATTGCGTTTTAGTGCTGTTCATTATAATTCAGTTTTGTTAGAAGTAAGTTTGATTTCGTTTAGGTCTTGTGCTTTGGTGAGAGCGCTGTTCATGTCTGTGAGGATCGCTGATAGCGCGGTGTGGTCTTTGTACTGATATATTTGATTCTTGTGGCTAGGTTGCGAGCATCTTTAATGTATATGTTCAAAGTAGGTAATAATATGGCGCCTTGTGGGACTTCTTGTTTTATTTACATGGCCCGCATGTAATGTGTGTCTATTTTTATTACTTGTGTTCTGTTAGAGATAGTTCCTGAACCAGCTATGCAGTGTTCCTCTTATTCCGATTGAATGTAGTTTGGTCAGCAGTATGTCATATTCAAGTGTATCAAAAGGCTTGGTTGTCAAGAGGTATATAAGGACAGGGGTACTTGTTTTTATCGGGCTTTTTTTATGACGTCGGCGATATCTTCTAATAAGGTGATGGTGCTTTTTGTTTGCTGGAAGTCGTATTGGTTTTTTGAGGTAATAATGTAATTCTGTATAGTTCTGTAGTCTAATGCGAGTTATTTTTTTCAAGAATTTTGGAGATGACTGGTATGTTAGATATTGGTCTGAAATAATTGATAATTTTTTTATCATATTTGAGTAAATTGCGCAGTTTTTAGTTGTTTTGGAATAATACCAGTGTCAAATATTATGCCCACGAGTCTCAGTGGATTTATTTTTTCAAAGTGTGTTAAGAGGTCCTAGAATCTTATTTACTTATTCCTAGAGTGGTTTTTAGGTTTATCTGTAAGAACCGTTCCTTCAGTTCCTGTTATGTTACAGGTGAAAAATTGGAAAGTACATGGTTTCCTGTTGATTTTATGCTGTTAAATTTTGTTTATCATTGGTAGATTATCATTTTTAGTTGTGTGATATTGTTTACAAAGGTGTGGGTGAATAAATCTGCTAGATCCTCTTGGTTCATATTCTGACCGACACTTTTGTTCACCAACGTCCCAGTGGATGAAGTCACCAACGTTTTAGACGAGCTATATCCTCAAGATATTACTTCTCTTTTCAGACATTGTTTAAAATCAAAATTCTTCAAATGGAATGGAACGATATACAAACAATTAGCCGGTCTTGCTATGGGTAGACCTGTATCCCCCCCCCTCCTTGTGCAGACATATTTAAAAAGACTCACTTTCACAATTATACCCAAAACCAGTTGTTTGGTGGAGATACGTTGACGACATTTTCTTCATATGAAGAATCAGAGAAGGAGCACTTTTTTGATTTCTTAACTAAGATAAACTCTTTCTATAAAAAAATAAATTTCACCTTAGAAATTGAGAGATATAGAAAATTACGAGTTTAGATACCTTAATTGCAAAACAAGTAGGTTGGACAGTTAGGTTAATATGGTTTACCTCAAGCCGACTCACACTGGTCGGTATCAGCACTTTTCCTCTTCACACTATACAACACTATCTCAAAAGTTGATATCATACATATGCTCAAAAATAGAGCTACTCGCATTATAACAGAAGAGAAAACTCTCAAGGATGAATTAACTCACATATCAGAAACCCTGAAAGACAACGGCTATCCAAAAATTTTAATTAAAAAGATACTTTTTTCAAACCCCTCCCAACAGCAACTCAAAGAAACTCAATAGATATCTTCCATTGCCATATTTTACTGGGACAGTTTCACAGAAGACTGCAACACTTCTCAAACCATATGAAATAAGAGTAACGTTCAAACCATTTAAGACAGTCCGTCGCTTGTTAAGATCACCAAAGGTTAACAATGATTTCTTCAAACCTCCTAGCGTTTACAACATTCCTTGTTCATATGGTTTAAATTACGTAGGACAAACTTCCAGAAGTTTCGAAATAAGAAAAATAAGAACACATCGGAAACGTTAATAATATTTAGAGGAAGACTTTCGTAACCGAAACTTCAAAGAAGCTACTATGGTAATGCATTCAAATGACAGTAGGAACCAAGGGATAATTCTTGCTGACATATGGAAGACCATCATAAGGTCGCTCAGCACACCAGAATTCAACTTCGCTGCAAATTAGAGAATGCACTTGAATAACACCACACACCCTCCATTAGTTTGATGTAACGCGTCTTTTGAATTTGTATAACGTTTAGTACTCGTTTATGTTTCTTTACTGACCTGTTGTAATCTGTTTTTATCACTTTTCCTCTGCCTAGAAAAAGCCAACAGTCAGGTTGGCGAAACTAGTCGGCTTAATTTGTCATTAAAATCTTCGGCCAATATATCCCAGTTTAATGTTATTATTGAAATAAAATAAAGTATAAAGATAAGCAGAGGACCTATTATTAAAGATAATAAGGATGTCCGTCAAAACCCAGTTAATGAATTGAATACAATAGGTCAACAATATGATGTAGGGCGTATTCAAATTAAGGGGATATTAAATCCCACATTGTTTTAAAACCGAATCAGAAACTCAAAGATTGGAATCTAAGAGTTTCTTATTCGGTTATAAAACAATGTGGGATTTAATATCCCCTTAATTTGAATAATGTTTATATCGCCGAAATGAAGCCTATTGGCTCTTTATAGTTAAGTAACTTAATGATGTAGAGCTTTCGCAAAAGAAAACAAAAATCCTGGCATTTACAGACCAAGATCATATGATCATATTAATATAAAAATCGTCGTAGTAGATAAATAATATAAGAGATGACACAACTTAATTTTCTGTGTTGCATACGAACACGGATAACTAATAAAATATTAATAAGAAACTCCAAATTAAATTGACGATTGAAAGTAAAGACCACGTCTTAGTCTTTGGTTTATAAATTTGAATTTGAAATTCGAAGTTGTTAAAAAAGGACTAAAGTAAAATGCATGGAATATAATTAATCTTCGTAATTAGGCAGTATAAAATTTAGAGATTCGAACAGTGGGAGAGAGAGAAAGAGAAAGTTGAGTATTTATATTTCAAGTGAAAAAATCAAGGAATATATAGAGAAGTGGGAAAAGCAATTATGTAAGGTGAAAAGATATTGAGGATCAAAAGAAGTGTGCAAAAAACCGCAGAGAAAAGAGAGACAAAATGGATGATCAACTACAAGATGAAAACACCAGTGAACCCAGAAAAAGAACAAGAAAATGCTTAATAGTTGTGGTGTGTGTGTGTTGAATAGCCACATCACGAGGACAAAGGTAACAAATTTCCCACACGAAAAATCATACATTAAAATGACTTTTTTATTTACTTTTTATTTTATTTTAGGAAGTGAGTAGTCCATTTTTCACAAACATTGACTTGTCGCTCAGATATATTTTAGTATGTTCAGGACATGAACATATATGAACAGGATATATGTTCAAATATATCCTATTTCTCCCCCCCTCCCCCCTTCTCTCTCTCTCTCTCTCAGGATGAAATATTTTCATGCCACAACCATGAAACAAACAACTATTAAAGAAATAAAGAGCATTATTTATATTCGATAACTGTAAGTGATATGTATATTTATTTCAATTAAAACTCTCTTCCTGTTTCTTTTCTCCCAACACTTTCATAATAAACACTTTCCTTTAGATAACATGAAAACGATTGTTGAATTTATTATGACACTACATAGTATTTCGTCACTATATAAAGTCTTTATACTTCAGTGTAAAGATTTTCCTTATTGGTAAATTTATTAAGGAACAAGAAGAAAAATCGATGGCATATTGACACAGTAAAATCAATGATCATTATAAAATAAAAATCAACAAAAAATAAAGTATTTCAAACGAGTGAAGTGCGATGATTTTCACGATTTAAATCACTGCTGTTTAGATGGAAAGATCTTAGTTCGCATCCAATCTACGTTGCTTGGAAAGCAGTCAACGGACACCCACATTGGCACAATGCATCGTGCCATGTAACGAGTCATGTAGTTGTAGCAGATATATATCGAAGGAAAATGATGCTCCCAAGTTAGTAGTATTGCGTCTTGGTGAAATACCTGCGAGAAGGGAACTGATCGAGTTTGAAATAGGCGTTGTGATAGATGTTGCAGGCCTATTTGTTCGGAAAATTGTTGACAAATTGGGCTCTACCAGGCCAACAATCAGTGATACCATACTAAGATGAAAGCGAAGACTGTCAACTGTAAGCGTTGCCTCTCAATGGACGATTTACCACACTCAGCGAATGTGACCGCAGGCTGCTAAAAAGAATAATATGTAAAAGCAGTCGTTCATCGGAGCGTTGAATGCGGAGTTCTGAGAATTGATTTGAATATGAATCTGCACAAAAAACATTCAGATACCCTCAAATGGGTTTCCATGGTAGGAACGCAATGTGCAAGCCCCACAGTACCAGAACCAACATGCAGCAACGAATTTCTTTTTGAACCGAAATAAAATTTAAGTCTCTAACGAAAACCAGATTATGGAACTCTGAAAAAAAATTACGCAAAGGCAACCAGTGCTTCGGAATCGGTTATTTATTTGCTATTACTGCACAATTCAAGAGTATAGAATCTTACTCTCTTATATATACTGTGTCCCTTTCAAAATATTCAGGTTTCTAAATACAAAAGAACTATTTATTAACCCTACAAATAATCTTACAATACAACTATTTGATTTGGAGATTAAGTTTCATAGATTATACGTGCTACTTATTATATTGTCTCTTTTAGTTCTTCACTCTTACTGTTCCTGTTTATTTTCTTTACCTTTTCCATTCTGTCTTTCTCTCCAGATATATTTGAAATGTTCCGGCCCTCGAGACATGCTTTAAGCAGAGGTGTTTATCACACAAAGTGTTCACATTTCCCACGTAGCGCAAACATTCCTGTTCAACACAATTGACACTCAATATTGACAGAACGCACCGAATAGAACATTGCGGCTACTGTTTATGAACCTTCTGGTAGTGACAACAACAACTGGCGTCAGTGTTATAATTAGATGTTTCCGAAACGTTGGTTTATATATATATATATATATATATATATATATATATATATATATATTGGTTTTATGTGTGTGTATATATATATATATATATATATATATATATATAAAACCAATCTTACTTTATATACAGAATAAATATAATAAATACAACATACATTATAATCCGGAAAGTCTATCTCCATTATTTTAACCACCAGAGTAATAGAACTTTATTTGAACTTGATGAAAGTTTTCAAATTCTAAGGTACTGCGATGCTTTTCTTCAAATAATGAATCAATGTAGGAATGAGACAAAAAAGCACTAAGAACGAACACCATGATTCTTCGTAGTGCGTATTTGTTTAGCATTAATTAATTTATCTTGGTGATTGCTGCCTTAGACGATAGAAAGAAAAGTGCCTTAGACGATAGAAAGAAAAGTGCCTTAGACGATAGACATATAAGATCTGATAATGTTGGAGTCTTGACAAGTAACAGACTGATTTGGAGGAAAATTGTAGATAGGAAGTTAGTAATGATGTAATTTTTTCATGTAGTACTGTCATATCCTGTACACCCCTTGAGGGTACATGGCAGGAATTTGATGATGATGATGATGATGATGATGGTGATTGCTGATTTTATTCATTATGATGAACATAGTGATTTTCATTGTTATGCCATAGAATAGCAGTTATAAAATATGAATATATTAATTTTTAAATTAATTTCATGTATGCTAGGTTTCTAGATGATTAGAGGACTGAGAAATAAATAAAATGAACCTAAATCTAAAATCTAAATCTAAGCTATAATCTAAACACAAAAGAAAGGAATACAAAGCGATATCAATAATTTGCTAGATTGTTCTCTGTACTTTAAAGCGCAATTCAATAAACTGAAACAGTGTTGATTTATTTACTGTGAAAAGACAATGTGGCTTTAGGTGAGTTGTGATATTACGAATAAATATCTCTTATTCGTCTTGAAATTGTATATCATAGCAATCTGAAGGAATACATATTCGATACAATTTGGTAGTTGGAAGTTTATTTTTGGAGAAGTTAAAGTCCGATATGTGAAGAGATTTCATTCACGATTAGCAAACATCGTGCAGGATAGACTTCGTTTCACTTAAAGAGCCATCTGAGTGAATTACTGCGACAGATCATGCTGTTGACTGTACACAGTCAACAGCATGATTTGTAGTCGAAGTAAAGTTTGATAATCTTGCTCCGATTTTTTTTTTTTCATTTTATGCTCCACATTGCCGACTTTTTTGTTTCGTTCTTTCTTTCTTTATCATCTCAAAATTTCAGCTTGTCTGCCTGTATAAGCAAGGCCTCAGTAAAACGTCGTATCCTCTAAACACTTGGATGTGAAGAGAATACTGTCGTCAGAGATCTGAGGATGTTAGAAATGATTTCGAATGGTTTCGAAAGTTGTGTAAATCTTCATGGATAAATTACCATATATCTTAAGGAAATCGAATATGTTTCTACCGAATATTCCGGTTTTGAAGTGGACGATTATATTGAATGAAATTGGGTTACCTGTTAAGAACTAAAAACTTGGAAAGGGTTTCAAGTTCATATTTAACTTTTTAGAGTAGTAAAATACGATTCATATGATATTGCTTTAATCATTCACTATTGCAATTTTAATCACGTTTGAAGGAAAGAAATTGTTGTGGAATAAAAATCATTTTATTCTGACACTTGGTTTCAAAACAGTTTCACAAATAAAGTTAAGGGCATAATAAATCCCGTATTATTTTACAACCGGGTACGAAACTCGGAGATCGAAATCCATCGAAATCTAAGAGTTTCATGCGAAGAACTATCGGAGAGTCCAAGTGTAAGTCATCACTTGGCTAGTACAACACCATGGAACTCGTTTCAAAAGTGGAGCAAGCGCCGAAGATTTCGATGGATTTCGATCTCCGAGTTTCGTACCCGGCTGTAAAATAATACGGGATTTAATATCCCCTTAACTTAATTTATGTCGCCGGAAAAATAGCCTCTTGGCTCTTTATTGTAGTATTAATAATATATGGGTACACCAGTCTGGCAATTCGTTAGTAGGGGTATATGTAAGTTCGGTTCACTTAAACCTTGATATTCCAGGTCTACCTACTTACTGATGAGACCTCAATAAAGATCGAAACCGGTGCGGGTGAGACTTGGGTTCTGAGAGGCCCTGCTTGGGAACAGGTTTTTGCCTGTCTCTGAGTGGGGCCACCGCTGAGAATATGGCTCTGCTTGGTAGTGGGGTGAGCCTGCCACTAGGTTGAGCCAATGCTGAGAAGTTCTTCTCGGTGACGGGGTGAGCCTGTCATTGAGTGGAACAACGCGTAGTTGGGCGATCTCTCGAGATCGTCTTATTTTTAGAGCCTGTTTCACTTATTCATAAGATCGAAACCGGTGTGGGTAGTGATCTCTCCTCATAATGTAAAACAGTACTACATCTCCTAGGAGCTGCGTTTTACATTAGGAGAAAATATTAAGGATAGTGACCGAGCTTGGACCACTTTTGACACGAGTTGCCATGGGGTCGTACTACCCAAGTGATGACTTACGCTTAGACTCGCCGATAGTTCTTCGGCATGAAACTCTTAGATTTCGATCTTCGAGTTTCGTGCCCGGCTGTAAAATAATACGGGATTTATTATCCCCTGAACTTAATTTATTTCGCCGGAAAAATAGCCTCTTAATTCTTTATTGTAGTTTCACAAATAGTTGTGAAACTGTTTTGAAACCAAATGTCAGATGCACAGAAGTCAAATGTTGACTTTTGTTGTGAAATGTACAAAAGTCATCACAGTTGCCGCAGTAATCTAGTGTCATGACAGAACACAATACCATGGAAATCGATTATGAAAAGTAACGTTTTTTTTTTTTTTAATTTTCAGAATAACTGAAGCAGCTTTCAAAACAAAATCATCTAACGATCCCGGATAATATTTTTCACATTTTCCACAAAATATGCGACCACATGCGAATTTTGCTTAGTTAAGTATTCTAAGGAAAATTCTTCAGTATTTTCAGTTGGTCTTGTTTGGCTAATTAAGAGAAACTTTCCCAAGGTTGAACATGAAATGACACCAGAACAAGCTTAACGAATCGTACCGAATTGTCTTCAGAGAATTAAAGATCAGTTCTCTACGAAAACAGGTTGCCAGTCTTTGGAATCAATATTTCATTAAACAAACTGTTATTTATTCATTTGAAGCGAAAACTCGCTCTGCCTTTGTAATTTAACCACACACACACATACACCCCCACACAAACACAAAACTGCAAATCAAAAATTCATCAAAAGTAGCATATGTCCTCCTTACAGGTCAGATTGAGACTAGTGAATTTTCATCTAGTTCCATAAAGGCATGCCACCTGTCGACTTCTAATCTGAGAGAGTGGTGTCATTTGTTTTTTGCGAGCCTATTCCATGACTGGTCATTGAAAATTGGCTACTACTCCAACAAGACAACACTAGACTATACATAGCAAGTCACGAATGAAGAGGAAATCAAAAATGCTGCTGAGAATGCAACTGTCTATTTAAGGTTTTTGCATTATGCAGCGCCTTATTCTTTGCGTCAGCAACTTTTCGAATTGAATGCTTTTCACAGAATCCTTGTTCACATGTTTTGATTAGTCTCGCTATCAAATTTGGTTAGATTCCAGATGTTAGATCCTGTTACATATGTCTCTGAGTAGGGGAAGTTTAATTATAGCCACCATGTATAAGAGATTCCGTTGCTCAGTCAGTACAGACGAAGCCTTTTGGTCGGAAGGACGTGGGTTCTATTCCCGTCAGTGACGTGAGGTTTATCTGATCTGTTTCGACTAAAGGTGAGTTAGCCAGTCTCATACGGAGGTAGGGGCTATTTTCATCCGAAAACTCGGGTTTTTGTTCCCCCAGAACAGGCAAACTGGCCCCGTAAACACACATGGATTACAATCATGAATACGTCCCAGCCATACGCCGGTCCCGAGCCTGGATAAAATTGGGGGATTAGGGAAAGCAATATGAACTATCCTGTAAAACATTTCACCATCTCACCCGGAATACTTTCTAGGGAATGCCTACAAAGTCACCTACAGTCGGAAATGACTGAAAAGGGAAAATCAGACAATAAGACCACGTATATGATTTGGAATAGATTTTGAACCTCTGTGCACATTTTGATCTCAAGTAAATTATAATTATTCGTGTTTTCTGTAATACGCTATTTAATTATAATTAAATTTAAAAAAATGAAATTTATAGAAATTATTTTTGTAATTTCTATAATAATGATGATGATCCACCATTATAGTTCTTATATAAAATAATAAAATAAATATTTAAGAGATATTCTGCTGTTGATTTAACGACATATTAAGACTTCTAGCTGCTGCTGTCACTGTGTCTGCGGTATCGACTTTGATTCTATGTCACACAGATAACGGCTTACCGGTGATAGCAGCAATAAATATACATGTCTCCTTTGTAACTCCTGGAAGAATTTCTTTTAAGTTTTATATAGTTAACCTGTTACCACGTTAATCGATCTTCGGCTTGGGCAAGTGGTTTAACCCTTTCAGAAAGTCAGAGTTTTAATCATTTACGCAAAAATGAGTCGAACTTAACGCAACATATAACTAAGGAACTAGTTATATCAATTACAAATATAAATAAGTAGAGGCGTTTCCGCATCATTTACTTTTTTTTTTTTACTTTGACAAGTGAGAAATTTAAAGTGTGGACGACTCTAAATGTCGTTTCAATAACTAAAGTGTGTATCATAATTGTTTTGACGGTATTTCGCTTAGCGATTATAATTAGGTGACTGATTATGTTATACTGAAAGGATAAAATGTTTACTGTAATTTTATCTTAAATATTGATTCTGTGATTACCTTTCAGGTGTAATAATCTTCATTTCTGATCAGGAGGTAGCTAGACTGATGAGGACAATTCATCGCAACAAAGCTACAGGGATGTTTTCGTGAATCGGAAGGGACGGGTGGAATGGAAGATCCCTAGTGTTGTTCAGTGATAATGACAAACAAGTGGAGGAGACCTTTTCTGTTCAACCTCAGGCTAATTCCAAAAAAGGGGCTGACGAATATTTTCTTAAACTGCCTGATAACAGGCGTAACTCTTTGTTCACCGAATTCTAGGAACACTACTTTAGCTATTTGTGGGTCAACAGCAGTGTCACCCCGCACAACCAGCACTATACTGGCTACCAACCCGAAAAACAACTGCAGTTCATTAGCGTTGCTGCTAGAGATTGTGTATGCGTTCTGTAGATAGGACGAATTACTGAAGTATGTGCTAAGTCGAAAGCACTGGTTATTGCAGAAACGATTAGCTCAAGATCACTTAAATTAATTAAGATCGGTAAATGCATCTAACACAATTACCGCAGACGTGTGAAAATTTTCCAGGTATATCTTATGTTATTCAAAGCACAGACAAGCACCCGGTACGAAGTTATAACACATAGCATGAAGCAGTCATCGAAAACGTATGCAGTTACATTAGCCTTTGCGTTGGGAAGAAGATCGGAAGATTTACTACACCAGGATACAAAGAAGATTTCACTTCTTTGTATCCTGAGTAGTAAACAATTACAGTTATTTTATATGAATATCGATTCATGGCTATCTAATTAGAAGGATTCATTAGAGTTAACCTTTATTATGAAATTAAATTCATATCCAGCAATAAATGTCTGTTATCAAGGAAATTATTTTGATTAAATTAAAATACTTTTGATTTAAATTATATTAAATAACACTTTCAGTAATTCTGATAATATTAATGAATAGTGTTGAAAAAATGACGGAACAAATTTCATATTTATAATTAGGCAAGTCAAAGCCTGGCTACTTTATTCATTTTCTGGTTGACTAAGAATTCTCCATATAATTCCATTTTGTTATATGTTATTATGTTTCAAAAACAAATGATTCGTTAACTTGCCAAAGTCGCATTATTTTCATTAAGAGTATATCCTATCCTATCTTTTTTCATCCGTCGGGACGGTTTGAGTCCCCTCCTAATGAGGGGTTACGCGCGTATTAATGCAGCTGGTTCGCCACTCCTCTGCTGCGTCCCTTAGGGAATGCAGTCTGTATTCATGACTGTATCCGCGTCTGTTCACGGGGCCGGTTTGCCTTGCAAACCTTGCGGGATGAAAAACCCCAGATAAACTGGTGGGAAAAAACCCTGCTGTCCACGCCCAAGACCGGCTAACTTGGCTATGGCGGAGGAAGATCCTCACATCGGCGACGGGAATCGAACCCAGGACATTACTTCCCCAGGCATATGGTTGCGAAGCGCATAGCCACAAGGCTAACCGCGCGGACTCAGAGTATATGTAATGGAATAATTTGAAAACCTTTGTAATATTTTTATTTAATATATATGTAATATATATTAAATAAATGTAATATATATATATATATATATATATATATATATATATATATATTCTGAACATTCATTTTTACTCGGTAAAAATATTATAAATTATTTTAAATGACTGATGCCGAGAGATAAAGAGATGACATTGTTTATTTAAAAAGATTTCGTTGATCCATTCAACGAAACTAGTTTACTCGTTATCGCCGAAATGAAGCCTATTCGCTCTTTATATTTAAGTAACTTAATGGTTGCACCTTTTTGACAACTCGTATAGCAGAGTATATAAGTTCTTTTCGCTATACCCTTTGGTATTAATTTGGTCTAGCTACTCACTGATGAAGCCTCAAAAAAGGCTGAAACCGCTCTGGGTAGTGACCTCCCACCATAATGTAATAACAGCATCATTTCCTAGGGAATGTATTTTTACATTATGGAAAATACCAAGAATAACGATCACACTTTACCACCTTTGCTTCGAGTTGCCCGAGATTGCACTACGTACTAGGACTACTTGTATTAGCTCACGCTAGTAATCGCCGATACTTTTATAGTTTACTATATTCGGCATGAAACTCTCTGATTCCAATCTTTGAGTTTCTTATTCGGTTTTAAAACAATTTGGGATTTAATACCCCCTTAATTTAAATAATGGTTTTATCACCGAAATGAAGCCTATTGCTCTTTATATTTAAGTAACTGGTTTACTAGTTTCGTTGAATGGATCAACTTCTTCAGTTATCACAATCAAAGAAATATACAAAATATAACAGACTTAAAAATTGTATTAACAGTACTAGTCCAAAAAAAAAAACTAGTACATTTTGAAGACAGTAATGCGAGCTGAAGTTCCAAATAAAAGTTGACTACGTGCTGTCACGAGTGCGCCAATATTGAACAGAGGCAATGTGTGAGTCAGAAAGATTGAAACTTAGGGAGTTATTGATATGGGAAGAATCTAAGGCAATTTCTATAGACTCGAGAATCTTTCTTATTAGAAGTTTGTGTCCAGTCCACAATGTGTTGGCGGCCTTCATCTGAGTTAATGGAGAAAGAACCTGGCTAGAGAGAGCGCTGGCTATAGTCTTGCTGTAGGAAATATCTCTGTGGTGTTCTTCCAGACGAAGAAGGATGGATTTAGAAGTTTGGCCGTAGTTTGGCTTTTCACAATCACATAAGATCTTTTGGACTCCTGGAAACTGATTTGGATGATGTTTCTCTTTAGGTTATCGAAGTATGTATCGAAGTTTTGGGAACGTAGTGAAGCAAGTTCTGAAGTTAAATTTCTTGAGAATTATAGCTAGTTTTGGTGAAAGAGAGCTGATAAAAGGCAAAGAAATAAAGGCTCTGGGAGAAGAGGGATTTTCGGAAGCAGTTGAGTGACAGAGAGAAAGAAAATGTTTAATCTTATTAGGAGAGAAACCATTATTGATAAAAGTCTTTTTAAGAAAAAGGTGTTCATTTTCAATTTCTGTTTCTTCTGTTAGTAAAGATTTGGCCCGGTGTGCTAAGGTAGAAATAATGCCAATTTTTTGCGGAGGGTAGTGATGGGAAGAAGCATGAAGGTATCTGTCAGTACGAGTAGGTTTTCTAAAAATTGAGATTTTAATGCTTTCAGAACATCTGGTAAGCTTCAGATCTAGAAAGGGGAGGCAGTCGTCGGATTTCAGTTCGAAGGTAAAAGTGATTTTTTTATGAAACTTATTTAGGTGGTCCAAAAATAAAATGAGGTTGTTGACACCGTCTTCCAAGATGAGGAATATATTGTCTATATAAAGATACCAAAGTTTTAGTTTAAGGGGAGGGCGTTAATAGCTTTTTCTTCAAAATTGTTAAGAAATATATCTGCGAGAATTGGAGAGAGTGGGCTGCCCATGGCTAGTCCTGAGTTTTGTAAATCTTATTGTCAAATTTAAGTATCTGACTTTATGCAATGGGAGAGAAAAGCAAAGAGTTTTTTGGATAATTTGTTCTTAAGAAGATTGAGGACTTCTTGAGCAGGATCATTTGTGAAGAGAGGGACAATATGGAAACTAGCCATTAAATCTGTTTTTTTTTTTTAAGTTTGATGTCCTTGATTTTTGATACAAAGTAAGCAGAGTTTTTAATATGAGAAGAGGAAATTCCAGAAAGATTTCTTAAAAAAGTTGCGAGGTATTTAGAAAGGTTGTAGGTAGGTAAGTGTATCCCTTCAACTCTTGGTCTGAGCGGGACGTTTGCCTTGTGTATCTTGGGGAGACCATATAATCGAGGGATTAAAGGATGAAGTGATCTAAGTGAAAGACGGATGTTTCTTGGTAACTCCAAGGTACTTTTTAATAAATTATTAGTCCTATTTTGTAATTCAATTGTATGATCGCTGTTAAGTTCAGAGTAAGTATCACAGTTTAAAAGTTCCAAAATTTTATTATGGTAATCAGACTTGTCTAAGATGACAGTCGCCTTCCCTTTGTCAGCAGGTAGAATCACGATGTCATTATTATTTTTTAAAAACTTAATAGCTCCTCTTTCAGAGTAAGAGATGCTGTCTGGAGGTGGTCTAGCATGATTTATGGTGAAAATGGCTTCTATACGAAGGAGGTTAACTTCTTTGATTGGCAATAAAGATGCCGCCTTTTCTATCTTCGTTAAGAGGTGTTCTTTAGGTATGGACGTAGGAACAGTGACAAAATTAAGATCTTTAGCAAGAATACTTTCTTCTGCTGAAGACAGTTGGTGGGAAGAATTATTGATAACAACGTTTTTCAAAAAGGTAGAATAAAAATGAGAAGTTTGGCGGTCTTGCATATATTTAAGAGAATCAAATTTTCAAATTAGGTTACTTTTATTAGAATTCTGAATTTTAGAAGCTTTAAGAGTGCTAATTTCTTTTAAATGGTTCCATTATGAACTGTCTAGAGAATGAGATAAACGGGTTTCAAAATATTATTTATTTGAGAAATAAGTGGCAAGACAACGTTTGGTTTCAAAAATCCGTTCCGATAAAAGTTCCAGTATGGCTCTGCAATAAATTCTTTCAGCTTTAGCTGTTTTTATGGATTCTTTAAAGTTAACGAAGCGTTAACTTTAAAGTCACTTGGATTATTTGAAAAAAGAACATGACTGGATAACGCAGTTGCATGAGATCTTTTGTAAGAGATGTCTCTCTTATGCTCTTCTATCCGTTGTTCAATAGATTTGTTTGTTTGTCCAAAGTATGGGATATTGCAATCGCACCATAATTTACATACTCCAGGGTACTTAAGGTTGTGATGAGTAGGTTTTGGATGGCTGATTAGAGAACGGATTTTAGGAAGTGTGGTGAAGAAGGTCCTGATATTATATTTTTTAAGGACTTTAGCTATTTTTTTGGAGACTGTGCTAATGTATGGAATGGAGATGCTACCTTTAAAATTAATAGTCTCTGTTGTGCACTGCCTAGGAGGATCCAGAAGAAATTTCTTAATTGTTTTTTTTCAGAGTATCCATTTTGTTTAAAAATAAGAGTGAGGTGATTCATTTCTTTTTGTAGTTCATCTTGATCATTTAAGAGAGAACGTGCTCTGTGTCCTAAGGTAGATATAGTTCCAAGTTTTTGTGGTGGAAAATGATGAGAAAGATTATGCAGATATCTATTGGTATGCGTAGGTTTTCTGTACATAGAGATTTTTAATCTTTCAGAGCATCGTGTAAGCATATATATATATATATATATATATATATATATATATATATATATATATATAATTTTTATTTATTTATTTATTTTTTTTTTTTTGCATATTTTATATAAAGAAGAGTTGCATTATGCTGCCTGTCGTATATCCAACAGTATTAGCTGACATCTACAGTGATTTCTTAGATTAGGCTTAACTCAATTTCGAGATTTCTTCTTCTTGCCGAAAATTTATTTGGCGATATGTGTACACATTATCGCTTCTTACTGATTCATTAGATGGTATCCATTTTTTTACTTTATAATTTTTAAATAGTGTCCACGGTAATAGATATCGTAAAGGAGGCACTTAGTATAGAAAATCGTACCGAGGTGTATTATTACTAACTGGGAAGAAGTCCAGTTTCTGAATATTACCAAAAAAAAAAAAAAAAAGAAAAGACATTCAGAGCTGTACTGTGAAGTACTGTTTTGCGCATCTCGCTTTCTTGAAGTAACGCTCTCTTGAGGGAAATGAAGGGAATAGAGGGGAAGTTTACTTGTTTCGCAAAGTCCATTTTCCTTTCACTGAAGTAATAAGAGAATCGATGGTAAATATATCTATCCTAGTGGAATTTATTAGACCTTCTCTTCAGGAAAGTGAAACGTTCGGTATTACACTGTTCTTAAATTTTGAAAGCACATGAAAAAAAGTCTGCTTACCATGCAGAAATAAGCTGTTATTGATTTGGAATTTGTTAACTGGTTTCTTTCCATATTACTTGGCTACTCTGATTAGTTCAGTGGAGAGCAATGAAAGAAAATTACTATGATTCGCGAGAAATAGAATCTTTCGAATATGAAAAAAAAATCTAAGCGATTTTTAGTAGTGGAGAATATTTGAATTTCCAACATATTAAGACAAAATTTCTTCACGATGACGTCATGAGCATTTGCAGCTGCTACTACGGAATTATTGGTAAGTGGGTCTTTAATTGTAATGCAGATTACACTTTTAGTGAGAAATTCTTACAACATAATAAATGCCTAGAAGATATTAAAAAATGTGATAGTGCTGCAATTCTATCAAATCTAGGAAAAGTAGACAAATGCTGAAGATTGGAATAATTTAAGGTGAACATATGATATGAAAACCACGATGATCGTGAAATTATGTTAATTAGATTTCCGCTATATTTTAACGTTTTCTCAGTTAAAGATTATAAACTAAAGAAGAACTCATAAATAAAATACACAAATAAACATAAATCCTCTAAGTCGGAGTTAAAATCTCGAGTTTCTGAGGTGGAAAATGTTACCTCGTACTAGAGATCGATTAATTTTGAAACGGGCCGAAGAAAAGTCTAGAAAAAAGTTCCTCTAAGCTGGGATTAAATCTAAACAAAATCTAAATATATATATATATATATATATATATATATATATATTTTTTTTAATTTTTTAAATTATATTTTCAAAATTCATATTTATTTCTGTTTCTATCCACAGACATCAGAATCATAAACATATTAAAATAAGAAAAATTTTAAATATATATATATATATATATATATATATATTTAAAATTTTTCTTATTTTAATATGTTTATGATTCTGATGTCTGTGGATAGAAACAGAAATAAATATGAATTTTGAAAATATAATTTAAAAAATTAAAAAAAAAAAATATATATATATATATTTAGATTTTGTTTAGATTTAATTGATCCATTCTTATACTTCCGATGTGAATAGAAACAGTAAATGAATATGAAATTTGAAAATTTAAAAAATTAAAATATGAGTGTTTTCTTTAGCAACAGGAAATTCGGGAAATAAGAATAATCGAACTAATAAACTTAATACTGTCTCTTGGATAGAAATTATTTTCTCAAGAACATTTGTGGTATTTTACAATAATTATTCCTTAAAATCATCACTGAGAAATTAATTTGTAAAAAAGATGATTATCAAAACAAAACAAACAAACAAAAAAACCTTAAACTCTGTGGTTGATGATTTGAAATTATGATTGTCAGATTAATCCTGATGTCAGCTGAATGTCCGTCTGTTGCATATAGTTAATTTTGTGGTGTGGATTTTCCCGAGAGGAAAAAGTCTACTCTATTTTCTGGTAATGATTTCATCCCAGACTTAAACAAAAATCTTTAAAAAGGCCAACAATTGTTCTGTTGTTCTTGATGCAATTCAAACGTAACTGACTTAATTAAGATCGATTATTAGTAAACCTTTATATATAATATCAGCAGGTGTTGAAAGGAAATATTCCAGATAGTAACTCAATGTTCTTACATCCAAAGCAGCTAAACCTATTGGGTGGGTATTATACTTGCAAATGCATGTGTTCTATGGATGATTTGCATGATGAGAAACCTACCACGAGACCAGCTAACTTACATTCAACTGAAAAGCACTTATAGGTTTCTATACTTTCCTATATGGGCGCGAATCGGGTCTTTTTGTCAAGACATCGCAGAAACTGAACGAGTTACAAAAATTAGAGCAGTTTTTTTTTATTAATGGGGATGGATATTCATACTGAAAGAAGTTCATAATATACTTCGTACTCTTTTGTGGGCGTCACAACATTGACGGCATAGGTAGGGGATACTTTGTACACTGTCGATTTTAGCTTCAATTTTTCAGGAAAAATTGAATGCGCTGCAGCAGATGCAGCGCATGATGCACCTGATGAAAAAAGTCAATAACTCAAAAACAACTGAATAGACCTGAGTCATAAGTTATAGATATCTGTATACGTATCTGTAGAAAATATACTGTACCAAACTATTATACACTTACCGAAGTGGAACACAAGACAAGAAAAGATAGCTAATATTCATTTTCATGCAAGAATTCAAAGTATCAAAACCATCGGCTAAACTTGCAATAGTATTTATATAATGAAAAAGTTAGATATTTTAATGAAAACTTCGCTAAATGGGGAAACAAATATTTACTTACCAAATAGGAACAGCATGTTTTCATTTGCAGAAGATCAAGAAGAGGAAAAAAAAGAAGGAAAAATGATAAATACTTAAATAAAGTCAACCTACACCATGAGAGAAGCTACAGCTCAATTGTTATCAGTGGAATATCTATTTGTGTAAGGAGAACACGAATACAAAACCAGTCACGTATCTCTTACATTATGTTGTTCCTAAGCGAAGGCACAAAGCCATTTCTTTAGGTTGTAAAGAACTTATAGACTCGCATTCTTCCTTAAAAAATAATTAAAAATGGGTCCTGAATATCAGTATAACTTGAGCCATTCTTTTCATTCGCACCTCAATATTTGGATATGTTAAATAGTGACAACTTCTTTTATCCTATAATGGATGTAGCCCTAGAGGAAGTTATGTAAAACTGTGTAGTTAATGCACTACATTAATGTCATCATTCAAGAAAATATGCATGCCGTCGCAGGAAAATTCGATGATCATTACTTCACAGTATGAAGCCTAAAGAAAAATTTTACTCTTAACGTTTGAACCAAATATGCAACCATCTTACAACACCTCCTTAGAATCACTGAAGGTAATATTAAAAAAAAAGACACGAAAAGGAGTTACTTATTTTATAATTACGAGAAAAATATGATACTCTAGCCTAGGGTACACTTTTTTCCTTTGCAGCTGACTAAGTACTACATATTTCATGGAGCATCACCAACAACAGCGAAAAATTAAAACATAGCCAATCCAATTATTCCAGCTGATCCGAATAAATTTTCACAGAAAGTGATTTAGATAGAGTCCTCCCTGTCACAAACACTAATATAGAAAACTAGATTCGATGAAATTAGCTCTGCTGATGTAATGGATAATTTTAGCATTTGAAGGTAGTATAAATAATCTCATTAATATACTGTTTAAAACAGTTAGTATTCCTGCTCAATAAAAAATAATAATAATAATAATCAGCATGACTACATTTCCAGTCTATCTGCACTGGAAACAATAATGGAAATACTCGTTAACAAAAGACAACAAAATATTTTAAACAAAATATTAGAAAATGTAATACGAAAAGAAATCAATAAACGGGCACACACTTAATAATTAAGTCCAAAAGTTAAGGGAATTGAATATCACTTGATGAACAATTTCCTAGACTGAGAAGACTTCCCATCTCAGGCTCCAGTTTCGTTTCTTTACAGCAACCTAAACCCTACTGCTTGTTCATCGTATTTCGTAAATCGCAATCATCGTAATACGAGCGTCAGCAGTTTTCAGGAAATTCCCAACTCGACGATCATTCTCACGGAGGTTTTAGTAGGATTTTATTTAGCAACAGAAATCAACTCAAACAAGTCTGAAGGGATGAAAGTATTAATTGCTCTTAAATTGGAAGAGAATCTTCTAAAAAGAGAAAAAAAAAACTCGATACCTGTTAACAAACTAATCATTTAAAAGAAACTAATAGTTTTTGTTTGCTTTCCCTGTTACTTGTTCAAAAGCAGCAACCATAACTGGTACGAGAGTATAAAGCGGTCTGAAAACATGTAATTACGAACTGGTATAGGCAACTAGAATCAACGTCTAATGCAGTATATAAACTTTATTTCGATTGTGATTTAAAGTTATAATTTTAGTTAAATTTGTATATATATATATACTGTCTAGCAATGAAAACACAAAGTATTTTTAGTACTATGATACATTTCTTGAAAAATTAGGCACAAATTGAAGAATTTAATTAGTTATTGATTTAAGTGACCACTTATGAAACAACCATCCTTTTTAATGGCGTTCTGATGAAGTAAACATCATCCCTTGATGCTGAAATGCTAAATTCGTATAGAATCTATTTTTTCCGTTTTGCTAATCAATAACATAATTGCATCTTCTTGTCATTATTTTCTATTCTATCTATTAACACCATATTCAAATTTCGAATCTTAAATATCAGTATGATACCATAGTTTTGATAGTCCCTATAGTATCTAGATTCATACTATTGATTGCTTCTCCTGTTTGAAACTCTTTATAAGATTTTCAAAAACTACTTTGAATATTCAAGAAGTATTGTCCAATGATTTAGAAGAACTGATGTTTTTGTTCAAATAAAATTACTAGACCAGCCGACGACATAACTAGTAAGTTTTTGAACAGCCGAATTTCATCTACTGGTGTCCCTTGAGATCTATCCCATAGTGTCCTAATATTTGACATCAATTTTACTGTTCCCATTTTAGTTTAATAATATTAATCTTTACTAGCGCCTTCCATATGCATTAGTTCCAGACGCATTCACCACGCTTGCTAATCCTCTTAACTTTTTTGTATATTCAAATGAAGTATATTGTAACGAAAGAATTCCCTTATTTTATTTTTTTATTTTTGGTAAATATGGTAAATTTACCATATTTACCAAAAGTTTGGTTTATATGGTAAAATAAGGGAATTCTTTGGAATTCCCTTATTTTACCATATAAACGAAGAGAACTCGTATTTCTGCTTCTATTACTAGTCACATAGAACAAACTGTATTACAAGGGTTCAATGAAACACTTAAACAAACTTTTAAGCAAACAAAAATAAAATAATTAAAAGCAAATATTTATTAGCTACAGTCTTGCTATGCTGTGTACAACCTGATAACACCCTGAACTGATTTTTTCTTTCTTTCCTTTTTAATTAGCAGTAACACGGGTGATCGCTCAAGACAAACAGACGATGATTACTCTCTCTCTCTCTCTCTCTCTCTCTCATATTTTGGTGCTTATACAGTCCTCTGTGCAATCTGTTGCGACTGTTATCGAAAGAAAATTAATCCCGTTTTTCACGCAAGAATAAGAATGTGCTGCACAGATAATTACAAGAATCAAACGACCTTTAATGATTATCGGATTCGTATTACAGTTTTTACTGTTCCTGCAAAACTTCTAGTTGCATCATTAAAAAAAAATCAGCTGTGCTGATGAATTTCCGTACTGTGTAGATAGATCTAAAGTACGACATTTCCACAAAACTGAGCCATCCACAGATGCATCAATGAACAAATGAACAATAATCAGTCTATCACAGATGGTACACATTATTTACAATGTAACTAAACGCCATTTTTCATCTGCTTTTGTTTTGGATTTTAAATTGAAAATAAATGCACTTTGTTCTTTCATTTAACAGCATATAGCTTATCTGAAACTAAAAGTAAAGATTAGGAGTCAAAACGTAACTTTTTTTTTTGACATTTATCATCACAGCTACAGTTGATTGTTTGTTCAAAAGTACTTTGCTTATAGAGAAGTCTATTGTCATTTTGGCTTTATTGAAAACCACTGTTATGGTATACTTCGCATATAAAGTAGCAAGGCCCGATTACAAAGTCGTCATTAAACTGACCTTATAATTAACGTGCTAATGAGACTGTCTAGGATTATAGATAAGTCTGCAGGGAATAGCAAATGTGTCGATATTAAGCGAAACTAATGCACTAATCTTTAATTCTTTTATAGGCATGACGAATTATCCTTTCCGCTCTCTAACCAAAACTCGGAAGGTGTTTTGAATATCAGCGTGGCAGAGATGTTTATGGATGTCTTTAAACAGCAGATTATTTTTATCTCATGCGATTAAAATCACCATGCAACTTATCGGAGACCTGAAAATTGCATTTAAAAGTTCAGTTTGATCACTATAGTAGCGCATCTTACGATAAGACTCAGGCTTCTTAAACAAGAAATAACGATTCTTTTTTCAACGATTAAACACCTGATTAGACGATTAAACTAGTCAGCCGTGCTGTTTTAAAAATCCTGGAACCAGCAACACGGAAACGCATAATAAGCCCTTTATCGAACTCCGAAAGATCCTTTGTTTTTTTCCCCATTGTAATCAACTGTTTGACGATTACCGACCAGCAGCATTCTTAAATAGTTGCCTAGACATGTGGTAATGAACATGACCAAGTATTTTCAAAGTATTTTACATATATGCTACACAAGTGATGTTTATGCACATCTGCAGAAAAGTTTCTAAAATATTATTTAGATATTTTCAGATTAAAGTTCTATAAAATAGCGTGCTCCTCCAATAATTTCAAGTTCAACTGAATAAATAAATAAATGAATAAAACAAAACAAAACCTAGTGAGCAGTAGAACAATATCGGCTTGTGGTCGAGCATTAGCAGTTCATAGCAATATCACAGCAAACCAAAATAGTTTGCAATCGCATTGTTACCACCAAGGAAATATATAGATTTCAAAAGGTAAAAGTAAACGATCTGGAGGTTAAAAAAAGCAGCGTGTAAAGTTGCAATTTAAAGAATAGTGAGAGAGATAACAATGGTAATAATAGACTCTAACTGAATCGTTTCATTCCTTTAAATTCTAGTATTTATTTTGATGACTGAGGATATGAAGTTATCTAAGTGACAAAGGAATGTATTCATAAAATAGCTGATATTCGTAAAGAACTTTTTCAAGATTCTTGTATAAATCTTATCCTAGTACAATAAACAAAGTTATCCTTGACCTATCGAAACCAGAATGTCGATATTTCAGCGTCTAATTTTAACCAATAGCGTTGTTTATAACAACTGATGTTCTCTCTTTCAAAAATACGTCAGAATCTCAAAGGGATGACAAAAAGAGCGGTTTTTCGTAAACCGCTCTAAAGCGATTTACGAATAGAAAAACCGCTCTTTTTAGACTAGAGCGGTTTTTCGTTTACGAAACCTAAGTTTAGAATGATGATGATTAGCAGCTTTATGACTTTATGAAATTACACACATTAATTTCGTGTGTAAATTGCGCGTGTTCTCTGGCTCGTTTGCGGGATATAAAAAAAAAAACAGTTTCCGGACAAAGAAAAATCCTTCCTTCTCCCTATGAGACCAGCTAACTGGTCTCCGAATGAAAAACTTCGATAAACGTTCTTCGAGTGTTACACGGATCCAAAATCAGTCTGAACCACATGGTTTTCGTTTAACCTACGGACTGATCTACGGACGCTCGTTGGGAGAAGGTACCATAAAAATAAGATTAATTAATGAAGTGAAAATAATGTCGGTTCTAAGGATGAAAATGAAAATGGAATATCCACAAGTGATCTCTTTGCGTCCGCGGGGTTAGCCGAGTGGCTTTGCTATTCGTAACCATGTACCTGGGGAAGGAGGGTCCTAGATTCGATTCCCGTCGATGACGTGAGGAGCTTAAGAATCTTCCTCAGCAAGACCCAAAAACACGTAATGATAGGGAAACCAATTACACAATTGATTTCCATGTCACTTCTTAGGTTTACCTAAAAACCAATTCCTTTGGAAAAAATATGGCTGTTGTGTGTAACAAATTTCCATCGCGTTTATGAAATATTTTAGCTATTCAAAATATGGGATCTCGACCTATAATTGTCTTTTTCTTAATTTTTCTCCTGCAATTGATCCAGTTAAAAGCAGCATTTAAACTCATTGACTAAACAGAATGTCCATGTTACGTTATGTAATTTACACTGTCGGTCTTGTCCTTCTGGGTCCTGGAAAATGATAGGATGTGTCGAGAGTACTTAAACATAGTAACAGCTATTTGTTATTTTTAAAATCTTAAAATGTTTCCCTACATAATTATCAAAGATGGCAAAGTCATTTTGTCATAAAGTCCTACATAGAAAGAAGAGATCAGTGTCGTTTACATAACTATATAACCTGATAATAGTTGCAATTCTGATAGGTGGGCTTTTGATATTTTTAAAATAAAGCACTGCAAATCTATATTGAAATTTTATATTTAATACTTAAGAAAAAAAAACAGAATTTTGAAAAGATGAACTGGATAAAAATAGAATACAAACAACTATCTTAATCGTTCTTGATTACGTCCCATAATAATGAAAGTGTTATATTTTTTTGATGAAGGACAGGAACAGAAGTTACACAGACTTTTTTTGTTTTTTCAGTAGGGAAGTAGTAACATTATGCTATTGAGGAATGAGTATTGCTAAGTATGTTATAAAATTAAACAACAACGAATGAATTATTCAGTCACCGCCTGATGGTAATGAAATCTCTAGTCGAATACTAATAGTTAGAGATCAATAGATGTGTAGTATATCCCTTATGTTATTATTGTGACGACTCCGTTCAGCAGTGTTGATAGTGCAATAGCTTTCGTCCATTTGGTAGAAACTAAAGATGAATAAAAGTAAATTCAAAGTATATTAAACTTATAATAAAATACACAACTAAAAAATCAATAAAATAATGCAATATTTAGTTTACAATAAAATATTACATGAAATAAAATATTTTGAATTATTTAAATTAAGAGGATATTAAATCCCACATTGTTTTAAAACCGAATAGGAAACTCAAAGATTGGAATCAGAGAGTTCCATGCTGAATATAGTATAATAAACTATAAAAGTATCGGCGACTACTAGCGTGAGCTAATGCAAGTGGTCCAAGTACGTAGTACAATCTCGGGCAACTCGCAGCAAAGGTGGTAAAGTTTTGATCGCTATTCTTGGTATTTTCCATAATGTAAAAACACATTTCTTAGGAAATGTATACTGTTATTACATTATGGTGGGAGGTCACTACCCAGACCGGTTTCAGCCTTATGAAAAAGTAAAGCCGTCTCTAAAAATTCGGACGATCCCTAAGCTACTCAATTGTGGGCGAAAGACCGTCCATCTCAGCGTTGGCTCCACTCAGTGATGGCCTTCCACCCACCACCGCCACCGAGCAGAACTGCTCATATTCTGAAGAAAACCATTCACCGACAGAGCCCCTCACCAGGCCGTGCCGGAAAACACTTTCCCTAGAGACTCAAATTGCTCCCTTATGGCAAAAACCTTAAGAGAGCGAACTCATAATAGCCCCCGCCGGTTTCAGCCTTTTTTGAATGTAAAAGTGAAACGGGCTCTAAAAATAAGACGATCCCGAAAGATCACCCAACTCTGCGTTGTTCCACTCAATGACAAGCTCACCCCGTCACCGAGAAGAACTTCTCAGTATTGGCTCTACCCAGTGGCAGGCTCACCCCACCACCAAGTAGAGCCATAATCTCGACAGTGGCCCCACTCAGAGACAGGCAAAAACCTATCCCCCAAGCAGAGCCTCACGGAGCCGCCCACCGGTTTCAACTTTTTTGAGGCCTCATCAGTGAGTAGCTAGACCAAATTAATACCAAAGGATATAGCGAAAAGAACTTATATACTCTGCTATACGAGTTGTCAAAAAGGTGCACCCATTAAGTTACTTCAATATAAAGAGCCAAATAGGCTTCATTTCGGCGATATAAACATTATTTAAATTAAGGGGATATTAAATCCTGCATTGTTTTAAAACCGAATAGGAAACTCAAAGATTGGAATGAGAGAATTTCATGCCTAATATAGTATAATAAACTATAAAAGTATCGGCGACTACTAGCGTGAGCTAATGCAAGTGGTCCAAGTATGTAGTACAAACTCGGGCGACTCGCAGCAAATAATAAAGTCTCAATAAAGGCTAAAACCGGTCTGGGTAGTGACCTCCTACCATAATGTAATAACAGTATACATTTTCTAGGAAATGTGTTTTACATTATGGAAAATACCAAGAATAGCGATCAGAGCTTTACCACCTTTGCTGCGAGTTGCCCGCGATTGTACTACATACTTGGAACACTTGCATTAGCTCACGCTAGTAGTCGCCGATACTTTTATAGTTTATTATACTATATTCAGCATGAAACTCTCTGATTCCAATCTTTGAGTTTCCTATTCGGTTTTAAAATAATGTGGGATTTAATATCCCCTTAATTTAAATGATGTTTATATCGCCGAAATGAAGCCTATTTGGCTATTTATATTTAAGTAAAAGCATGTCATATTTTCCTGTGATCTTCAATATGAATAACACTTGAATAACATCCGATATTTGAAAAGTTCTTAATGTTAAATTACTGAGATATATTGCATAATTATTATCACTATTACAAAATAAAGGATTCAGGTTGAACAAGCCTCTTGCATAAAAAAATGCAGTTTTGCTATCAAAGGACTTTGTGTTTTAAGGAATGCCATGCTTATTTGTATTCATAGTCGAGACCGGTATTTAGTTACCTGGCTCGTCTTAACAGCTATTTTACACAACCGATCACTGAACCTTTATGAAGATATACAGAAATTACTTGGTCACGTGTGTCACCACGTGTTTTAGGCAACTACTTCAGAATGATGAAGATCAGTAATCGCCAATAGTGTTGATCACAATGGGAAAAACAGAGGATCTTTCAGAAATCGACAAAGTGTTTATTGTGGGTGCCCGTCTGGCGGGAGACACTGAAAACAGCAGAGCTGATAGGTTTCTCAGGTGAGATATCTCCAGTGTTTAATCAGTGGATAATAACCAACATTTTCTTCTAAGAGGCGTAACTGTGGTCCTAAGGCATTCAGTCAGAAACGAGATCGGTGTCGTCTGAGGAGGATTGTACGAACAAATAGAACTTCCTGTGTACAGCAATTAACCGAATCATTTGAGATAGGCTGTTCCCGGCCGATTTCTCATCCAACTATGCGTCGAAAATTCAAGTGCATCTGGGCATGATATGGCATTCACAGTGATTGTACAGAAACAACTGATTTCTGCGAAGCGCAGAAAATTTCGTCTACAGTTGTGTCAGTAACATCGTCAGTGTAAACAATGTGTTTACACCTTGTAAACACAGTTGTGTTACAAGGCAAGCTGGTATCGATGCTGCATGGTGCAACCGTCAAACTCTCTTCCTCTGTCGGTTCAGAACAAAATGTGCAGTTTGACGTTATCACCATGCAGCAGCGAACCCAACTTACTTTGTAAACACAACTCAAGGTTCTGGAGGTGGTGTCATGGTGTGGAGCATCTTCTGTTGGTATGAAACGGGTCCCCTGATAAATAAATTAGGAGGATGAAAATCCAGCTGTAACATCCTGTTACCTCAGCAAGAAAATGAAAAAAACATCTTCGCTTGTCAACGCTTTTCATTTCAAATAAATTTTCCTTACTTTCTGCGATAATAATCAAAATAAGGAAATTGGGCCTGTCACGAGATCCTTCCAAACTGCATTAAAGTGTATCCATTGCAATCATAGCACACCTTTAGCATTATTTGATAATCTAATATCTCAGCATAACACGTCAGAAATATTCGAAAACGAAAAAAATGTCATTTAAATTGCCATAGAACCCACACTATTTCAGAAAATAACACATTGCTTCATGATATGGCGACAGGTGTCTGACCTACTCTCTTCACTGATGCTGTTTAATGTCACCGAGAATTTGGACCAGCTATCTCTGATAAGCCAAGGGTGGAGATTGACTGTCCATCAGTCTCCAAAAGTCAGATAGGGCGAAAAGGTCTCTCATGCTTCCTTTGGGAAATAAAATACTTTAGCGGATGATTTGATAATATGATGCGAATATTCATTTTAGTGATAGAACACTTAATAGTAGTATGCATAACGTCCCTTCATATGAAATATTTTTTTATTCACACTAGAGACTAAAGAAACTAGTAGAAGAGAAATCTTTAAGTTTGCTTTCATCGTCATCATCATCATCATAATCAAATTCCTGATATGTACCGTCAAGGGGTGTACAAGATACAATAGTACCGCATGAAAATTTTACTTCAGTGACTAACCTCCTATCTGCAATTTTCTTCCAAATCATTCCGTTACCTGCCAAGAATCTAACATTATCAGATCTTCTGTCTCATGTATTTCTATATTCTAAGGCACTTTGTACCGTATCAATCCACCTATATCTTCCTCTGGGTAGTTTCCTGAGAACACTTGTTTTGCTAATTTTTCCTCTCCCATTCTGTTTAAGTGACTATACCACCATCTGATATTAGTATACTCCTTGTGTAAACATTTCTGTAGGAATTGGTAACGATCACTGTTTTCGCTAACTTTGATCCATCTTAGCTATGCCTTCCAAAATACTCTTGTACTGAAAAAATGAATGATGATTTTTTGTATTGTAGAAGTCGTCAAACTGGTGGTTCTAGTCATGCAAAGACTGAGGCAGAGTTAATAAAACAGTTCGTCACGAACTAAACGTACAGCTGAAAAAGACAATTTCCGTAATAACAAGATTCGCTGGGTGATAATAATACCATTTCGGCTTATGTATTATTCAAGAACCATTCATGGCCTAACACCCTCAGAAAGAGAAAGAAGGATATAATGTATTAATTTCCATAATACGAACGAAAATTCCGAATAAATCGCATGTATTGTACTTTAATAATTCATCTTAATTCATTTGCATTTCATCCATTAACCATCTGATAACTGCGCCCATAAATCGCAGCTAATAATCACAAAAGGACAGCACCGTTTATTTATTTGTGAAAAAGTACAATTTAACAAGAGAATTTTTGAACAGTTGGATAGTTATTTGTCACGCTATGGTTTGTGCTTATTTCGTAGTTTGGAATCTCTGTAATGTAAAACATCTTTGTCATAAAACATTGATACACTTTACACTGCAACAAATTATAAACGATATCGTTTTTAAAGAAAATGAATATGAATCCACGTTTTATTCATTGTCATTTTCTCTTTTAAACAGCAGTTTAAAAGAGAAAATGATTCAAGAAAATGTGTTTGATCGAGTGAAAATTATTTCACTCGATCAAATACATTTTTAGTTGTCAGCGCATGAGTCCAATATAAGGCTAACAATCATAAATTTAGCTACGGTATACTTAAAGATAATATTTCAGATAATAATAGTTTTTTTTAAAAACATTACAGATTGTGTCGTCCTTTTTTTTTAACTAATCTGTTTGTTTCACTATGTAGGTTGAAAAATAGCTTTCCATTAAACATAATGCCTCCCTATACAATGAGCCAGCAGCCCCATATCTATCCCATTCAAGAACATTCTCGCGATGGTAAGCAGTACCACTTTCAGGATAGGTCAGGTGTCGTCCAGAATTGATGAAAATGCTCAAATGACTCTCATCTGTAAAGGGTGCATTATCTCATTGGTGTGTTGTCCAATATTTCTATATACAACACCATGAAATCGTGCTGTACCATGAGCTGTGGACAAAGAGACATAGACTTCAGGTCTGCAGGCATATAGCCGTACTTGTCGCAGATGTCATTCACATGTACGCACGCACGCACACACACGTGTGTGTGTGTGTGTGTGTGTGTGTGTGTGTGTGTGTGTGTGTGTGTGTGTGTGTGTGTGTGTGTGTGTGTGTGTGTGTGTGTGCGTGCGCGCGCGCGCGCGTGGGCGAATTTCTCAATCATAGATTTCGTAGCTTCCCAACACAGCAAAAAAAAATAATAATAATAACTAACTGGTGTCATCCTCAGATAAGCTTACATATAAGCTTCGAGGATGAAAGCAGAGAAATTAGTTCTCATCCAAGATGTATCACTAAACCAAAGTATGTAATGTATTATATGTAAACAAATATAAGTAATGTATCATATGTAATCAAATGTATATAATAACTGTAACAAAAGTATGCAATATAGAGTGATTATATCCATTGATATTGTATATATATATATAGAGTGTAAAATTGCAGATAAACATCTTTAATAATCATCATTATGAATATTATAATAATATATGGTGTAAACAGTTATTGTTATTATTATTATTTTTAAAAAAAAACTTTATGTACGAGAAAGTATTTCTTATGCATAATTGTCTTCATATAATGTGTGTAATTTATCTGAGAAATAATAAAAAAAAATAAATTATTATTATTATTATTATTATTATTATTATTATTATTATTATTATTATTATTATTATTATAAGAGACCTTCAGGGAGTCAAGGATTCATTGTGCTGGGAGGCCAAAAACGAATCGCACCAGCTATCATACTTATTCTTGAATTTATTCACACTGCTTGCACTCACAACAACCAATGGCAATCCATTCCAATCATGCACTACCTTATAAGAGAAAAATGTAGCCCTCACCCCACCCCTTTCTTAGCGACATTCAATCTCAGCTTCCAAGGTTGTCGTCTTTTGTCCCTTCCCCATCCTCCAGAAATTAAAAAAAAATCCATTAACTGAAATCCTTCATGACCTTTTCAGAAGTTTGATGTGTCAATCTTATCACCCCTAATTCTACTATTTGCTAGTGTCCAAAGTCAACAAATGCTCAATCTGTTTTCATAATAAGTATTCCAGAATCCTGATATCATTGTAACACTATCCTTTGCACTCTCTCTCTCCACTATATCAGAATCACAAGGGAAACCAGGAGACCAAACCTTCGCACAATAGTCGAAGTGTGGTCGTATCAAGGTTTCTAAAGAGAAAAAATGGCATCCTTTTCTTTACATGTGAACGTTCGCTTCACTATTAAAATTACCTTTTGAGATGTATTTGCAGTCTTTTGCTACATGGCCCCTGAACGTTAACGTCCTATCTACTAACACTCCAAGATTCCTAGTCTCATCAGTTTCTTCTAGGATAATACGACATCTAATATAATATCCACCAATATAATACGACATTTAATCACTTCATAGTGAATGACTCTACATTTACTGACATTGAACTAATATCTATTTTCCCATGCCTACAATTACATCCTATTCAAATTATGCAAGTACTGCATACCAGCAGCAGCAGCAGCAGCAGCATTCCTGATTATCGTATTTATTTTACTTCATCACGAAATACCTGTATGTCGCTGGTCAATTCCTTCCCAATATCATTAATGTACAGAATGAATAACAGTGTACCAAGCACTGATCTTTGTGGTACAACAACACTAGTTACCTTAAAATGGTGCAGACCCACATCCCCAGTATACCACTTTTTGATATCTGTCAGTCAGCCATCCTCTTATCTATGCTAATATTATGTAATCCAAACCAATATTCTCCGGTATATGCAAACGTCTACTTACCATACCGTATTCTGTCAAGAGCCTTAGCAAAATCCAAATTTATCATGGTGTATCATTTCCCCTTGTCTATTTCAATGGTACTATTGTTACAGAATGTGAGCAAGATGCTAAAACATGACCTTCTCTTAGTAAACCGATGTTGCTCATTGCAAAATTCGTCAATCCATTTCTGAGAACCCTGACCAATTTTTGTTCAAAATTTTCATTAGCATTCCTGAGATACTAATTGGTCGATAGTTGGATATATGGGTCTTTGCACCACCCTTGTGCAATGGAATTACCAGACATTCTTTCCATTCCTTTCCTGCGGAATATTGCCTGTTCTAAGGCTCATATTAAACAGTCTGGTCATGGGAACATTAGTTCAGCTGAACACGTTAAGCACAAGTTCTGATATCCCTTTAGTCCCTGTTTCTGAATTCTTATTCAGTTTGTGAAACAGCTCTAACTGCTTACACCAGGTTGATAGCTTTCAACAAAATGGGCAATCATTAGGTGAACAAACTCTTCTGCATCTGTTACCTTCACACCATCTGCATTTAGAATAGTTATTCTTTCATATTCATTCTTTATTTTACTTGCAGCATATCGATAGAATTCTTGTGGGTTGTTTTTAGCACGAGCAGAGCTAGTTTATTTTCATACTCGGTCTTTGCTTTCCGTACAACAGCTGTGACAATTATAGTCTGCTGCTTATAATTTTCACAACGGACATTATCCTTATGCACACGGTATTCCTTCCACATCATCCTTTTATACGAATATCTTTCTTATTAAGATTACACATCCATTTGACTCTTACCCTATTTATTCTTCAAATTCTCGGGACACATTCTGATATCGCGTCATTTAAGTATTGTTTAAATGCTTCCCATGTACTGTCGATATTCTTTTCATCCAACAATCGATCCCTTTCCACTGATCTTAGTATACTCCTCAGGTGGTCATAAATTCCTGCTTTGTAGTTCAGCATGTAACCTTTACTCAATGGAATATTCATAAACTTAGTCACTTCCCAAGTGAGCAGTACCGGATGATTACTGTCACAAACCGGAGGCAGAATAGCTACGTCGCTAACTCAAGCGCCCTCTGACACTATAATAAATCTAACACTCATTGATCTCGAGTTCCTTCTATCACATGCTGCTTGAATTAGTTGTCCCGCAACAGCTCATTAAACACAGTAAATCTTTTAATGACAGTGTATCTAAAGATCGACTAAGCGCTTTGCCGATTGCAAAGTTAAAATATGAGCTATGAGAATATGCCATGTCTGAATGATGCAACATGCATCTATAATGAACCAATTTGCTATGTGATGTAAAGTACGTTAATTTTCTAATGTATTTAATCCGATGCCAGTTTCCGTCTCTTTTAATTATATATTATATTAGAATATATTTGTATTTCAAGCCAACTGACTGCAGCTTCTCCACTTGCCGGGGTTATAGATATGTTTAATTGTGTTTAGCCAGAATTTTATCGCGCAGTGTGCGACCACTGACAATAATTAGAGGCCTAAAATGCTTGAAAAAGTTCCAATTTATAGATTGTGTTTCACGACAATGTAAAAAATAAACAAGATATTTTTAAAATTTTTAAAGAAAACACAACATTACTGCCAACTGACAGTACTAATCTTTATAGGTTCCCACTATTTCGTGGGTGGGAATCTTAAACTATTTATCTTATGTTTAATAATATGACATTTATGTTATTACGCCTAAGATAAATAGTTTGAATCAGAGCTGTAATGTAATGCGCCACACCAGTAAGTATACCATAGCTTAGGGAGCATACTGGCCAATGATAAAGGAACTTTTATCCCTTCATCATTGGCAGTACTTAAAAAACATTTGTTTGAATAATATAAGATAAAATAAAAATAAAATAAAATAAAAACATGCCATGCTTCTGTAAAATTTTTTATGAATATTTTCTTTAGGTTTCTATCCTAAATTTTACTTCTATATATATATATATATATATATATATATATATATATATGATAATCGGCTTTTACTCGGTTGTTGTGATACATTTTAAAAACATAGATTTAATGACAAAAAACCGAGATAAGTTATCTCGGTGTTTAGTCATTAAAATTCCTATGTTTTTAAATATATATATATATATATATATATATATTTTTTTTTTTTTATGAACTGTCTCCTATCCTTCAAGTTATATTTCAAACGTAGTATACCATACAGAAATAATTTTGATATCTTATTTCTATAAGTATGAGAATTTCATTTATATTTAAATTAAATAATTAGGTAATATGAATTTTTTACTTAATATTTTGGGCATCTATAAAACAGTAAAGCAAATAGAAACCTTTCTATGCTCATAGAAGGGAGGCATTTACTTTTAATGTATATCTTCTTTTTCTTGAGTATTCTGCAATTGAGCAGGTTTTTCTCTTAGAAGCAAAAATTTTCCTTCCACTCTGTTCTGTTCTGAGCCTTCTCTTTCAAGGTTCAGTGCCTGTCTCCATTCAGCATGTCATCTAAGATTGTTTTCCTTTCTCTTCCTCTGGGTGTTTTTCCGTCTATTATTCCTTCGATGGCAGATCTGATGATTCCATTCCCTCTCAGAATATGTCCGATCCAGTTTCCCTTTCTTCTTTATATCCTCCTTAACGGACTTCTTTCTTCTTCTACTCTTTTAAGACCTCTTAATTAATTATTTTATCTCTCCATTTGATTTTTACATCCTTTTCCAAATCAAAACTTTTCAAAATCTTAATTTCTTCTTTCTTCAATGTGCAAGTTTCACCTGCATAGGGACAACACTCCACATATAACATTTTATTAGTCTTTTCTTTAGGTGTCTATCCTAAATTTTACTTCTGAATGAATTCCATTTTCTATTAAAGGCATCTCTTCCCATCGCTATTCTTGCTTTTATACCACTTTTACATCTTCCATCACTGCTCTTCCTAGATATTTAAATGTCTTTACTTGATTCACTTTTTTCCTATTTATTATGATATCCATATTCGCCTCTTTCCTTGCTATTTTCATCACCTTTGTTTTTCTGATGTTAATTTTCATTCCATAATTGATAGAGGATTCCAGTAATCTGTTCAACAGACATTGTAGTCCTGTTTCAGTATTTGATAACAATGCCTTGTCATCTGCGTATCTTATTGCAAATATTTGTCTACCTCCAATCTTTATTCCTTCTTCCGAATTAACCAGTACCTCTTTTAACATTGCTTCGGAATACATGTTAAACAAAATTGGTGACAGATAAATGTGAATCTATAGTACAATAATACCGTGCGTAGATATGATTTACCATCAGTGTAGGATGTATTCTCCGATGCATTATCAAAACATTTGAAAACCACATTTAAACGGAATACTTATTTTCACAAGTACTGATATGTTCATCATTAGACTCAATATTCATCTTTGTTCAAGAGAAATTTATAATAGGCAGTTGTTAATCGCTATTATTGAGTAATCTATATTACTCCAGGAATTTTCCTTATAAAAATTGTTCTAAACAACGAGATAGCACGAGCATAATTTATTAATGGATGGTTAACTTGGGGATGATTTTATTGTAGTAGTAATGTGTGCGTGTCGAATATAAATGTGCATAAAAAGAGCACACTTTTTTTCATAATCCTCATGGTTTGTATGGTTTTAAGATTTTATTAATACCTTACAACCTAATGTCTACACTTAACTGTGGCAATTCTTAAAATAGGATAATATTATGTGTACTACGCATGAGCGCAGAACGTAATATGAAAAGTCAGAAGTTGTCTATTCGCCTTGATTTTCTCAAAACTGCGCTCGAATAGTCTATACAGTTTCTTGTATTTTATGGTTATTCTACTAAAATATGGTCACGATCACTCCACCACAATAAATAATTCCACAATAATTCTATTAATTAAGAAAGTATTTTATTGAAGCTTATGAAGCAGTTTCAAAGGAAGTGTGATGGGAAATTCTGAGTATATGTAGACGCCTGTTATTTAAAAGATTATGCGAAATTAGCATGGGAATATATAGGTATTATTTATGGAAAAATTTCCATGTTACTCCTCTAAGTACATCTTATTTTTATGGCTATTTAGCATATTTTTCTTTAGGGAGTACCCCTGTTTTATAATGTCATTGGCTTTATACTCAATTTTAGGATATTACTGATGTTTTAAAGACAGATTTATGAAGAATATATATATATAGGAATAATAATTCGGACATACCTTTGTAGGATATTGCTGTTGTCTTCTTATTCAGCAGCATCCGGCGTATGGCGATATACATGGCGATATCTACTGTTAAAGTATGACTAAAAGGAGGGGGGTTGGAAATGCGAGGAGAGAGAGAGAGAGAGAGAGAGAGAGAGAGAGAGAGAGAGAGAGAGAGAGAGATGTGGGAGAATTATCGGTGAAGCAAGAGTGTGTGAATTTTAAACCTGATTTATTTTATAAAAGTGTGCAGAGAAATCTTTGGGAGGAAGGTGAAAGATAGAAAATTTGGGAAAGGAGAATAATATGATGGGATAAGTTTAGGAGATCGATGATTAACATGGGAAATATTTTAACAGACAGATCGCAAATTTGCGGATGAATGGCAATATTACTTTTATTTTTCGGTGGATGAACATAAAGTTGTTGCCACTTAGAAATCGGAGAAATCTGAAATAGAAAACGTATTCTTATTGCCTTTGATCTTTATTATAGATTTCAACATCATTTCGTAATGATTATGCTGTTTGGGAATTGAGTGGTACAAGTAATATAGTTTTTTTAAAAAAGTATATAGGATTTGCTTTAAAAATCGCCATTTTCACAACTTTCACCCATCTTAACTATGGCATCCAAAATATTCTTGTATAGAAAAATCCGTAGCAATATTTTCTATTCTAGGACGCTTGTAACTTTGTCTCATGTTGTACAATGGCTGAGACGGAGTTAATATAAGTCACGCACTAATTACTGCTGAGAAAGACGCACTGTAATATCTACAATGGTAATGTGGTAATACATACTATTTCGACTAACGTATTATTTAAAGCCAATTCATGGCTTACCACCTACAGAAAGAGCGAAGAAAATAATATAAGCATTCCATAAGAGTTAATGATTGAAATTTTCGAATATATTGTATTTGTTTTACTCTAATAATTCAGATTTATTGAACTTCGTTTCATCATCAAACCGGGTTTTTTGTGCCACTGAACAGCAGTGAATACTTGCAAAAAGACAGCGTTGCTTATTTATTTATTAATAAAGACAATCTAATAACATAATAATCTCAAGCATTAATCTGTTGGGTTAACATTTAATTCTTGTTTTGAGATAAGGAATCTTTATAATGTAAAATGTTATTAAGATAAAAAAAAATACATTGATATATTTTCACTACAATAAATTAGAAAAAAAATATTTTTAAAAAATATGAATCCACCTCTTTATCCCTTGATATTTTCCATCTTAAACGATCTTAGTAATTCCGACAGACACAGTTGTTAGCGCATAATTCCAAAACAAAATTAATATACATATTTGTGCTATATGTAACTGTCATCCACGAAAGTTTGGGACAGTGATAATGTGGGTAGGCTTACTTTTTTCGTATTTGTATTAATTTCATAATTATATTATTTTCATGTATATTATTTCTGGGAAACAAGACGGCAAAAAACCGCCAAAACAACCCAAGTACCAAAACGAACTTCCCTACACAAAAAATTATCAAACTACCATACACCCAAAACACATACAAAGCCTATAAATACATCTTCAAACATACTGACTACAAACTGGTATTCACCACAAGCCAAAAACTGGCAAACCTCCTAAAATCCACCAAACCTCACACACAAAAAGAAATATTTGAACAGCACAATGTAGTCTATAAATTTCCCTGCCAAAAAGACTGTGACATCACCTACACAGGTTCCATCATCAGGTCTTTATGGGCAAGACTACAAGAACACTTCCGTGACTGTAACATCCCTATTCCAGAACATTTAAACACTAAAAAACGCAACATCAAAAAGAAAAATCGTATACAAAACACAGGAAAAACGGAAATAGCGGTTCACGCCCTTGAACAAAAACACACCCCGCAGATAGACAAGGCCATCATAATAGACAGACAAGACAATGAAACAATGCTCAGAATATCGGAAACAATAGCTATAAAGTGTGACGCGAACTCCATCAACGTACACAGGCCCTACATAATCTCCGAGGTTTGGAAGCTTCACAACATAAAATTGAGGTCACAACCCCGACCAATAGGAGACAACACAAACACCTCTAAAGCAGAAGCACTCACTCGACCTGACATAGCTTCCACTTTCCCAATGTGTTCAGATGACGACCACGAATAGTCGAAACGGTCCACACCCCGTCAACCACCTTTCCCCTTCCCCCTCCCTATTTTAAAAAAATTAACCCTTTCACTTTTTTCCCCACCCTATATAAAAGTATATGTTTCTATATATTACGAAAAAAACCCGGGTTTTTCTAACTTATTCTACCAAACTGCCTACCCCCCCCTCCACACACACACTCTGCAGTTTTCGACATCGCAGACTGAGGAAAAGCCACAACACCCAGAAAAAGGTATGTGCAATTTTCTATTCCTTAGGCTACATATACTTTTTAGTACATCTACACTCATAATGCCCTAAGAATCCATGAGTAAATAGCCAATGACATTTAAACAGGGGTACTCCTAAACTGAAGCAGGCAAAATAGCTGTAATTATAATAATATTATTTTCATGTTTTTCTTCCATTTTACCTAATGCCAATCACAAGCATCTATTACATATGGCAGAATACGAATCGAAGCCACGTTAGGCACAATACATTAAATACTAGGACATCAGGTAAACAGATGTGTAACTAATTCTATAATTATCACTATTATTTTCATCAAGTTTTCGACTGTTTCCTCAGTGAGCAGATCGGTTGAAAACGATAACAGCGAAATTGCAAGGAATCGAAGGAAAAAAATAAAAGATTCGGAATGTGTCGTCCAGTTTTATCAATTAAATTTCTCTGTGTAAGATGCAGAATAGTTTTACCTCTCTGATAAATGATATTAAATGAAATGGGTATATATCGAAATCACCAGTTTCCATAATTTAAGGAGCAAAGAGAAAAATCGCTATAACTCAAGAGCTTTATAATAATTTTTATGCAATTTGGTGAAAAGCAGTATGATAGAAGATGTGAAAGAAACACCAAAAATTGTAAATAAAGAGTTTTATTCGGTAAGAATGAGTATATGATATCAATAACAACAAATCAAAATGTGATTGTTCAAGTTTCTCAATAATGAATGTGTCGCCTCTCACAGCAATACATCGCTCACGACGATTTCTCATACTGTTTATAGTGTCGTCCAGATATGTAATAAACTTAGTAATAACAACCATTGCTCCTCTTCTAAGGTTTTGGAGATGCAGTCGAATGTAGCAACTCGTAATTCTGATGTATATACACTAACCGGTGGTCTGGTTGGCCGAGCGGTTAATGTATCTGCTCTCCAGCCAAAAGGCTGGGGGTTCGAATTGCCCCGTGGGCATGGATATTTGTGATTGTTTGTGGAAATACTAGTGTTGTGGCTTGCGGTAGATGGCACTGGTGTAGATAATTGTAGTTCGTGGAGATAGAGAGATGTAGAGTGGATGTCCTCCCTCGATGAGTCATTGGACTCCCTGGAGGTGTTGTGTAATAATAATAATAATAATAATAATAATAATAATAATAATAATAATAATATGAGAAGTGCATGAGGAGTAATATATTTCATCTACATAGACGTCGATCAGGTTTTAAATAGAAATCATCATCGCATCTTATCTCAAATCAACATGATAATTTCATAGATCAACATCTATTTCATAGATGATGATCGATGAAAATCTTATCATCATCGCATCTTATCTCAACGTTTGACAGTTTAGTCCCAATATTTTATCACAGAGAAGTGTTTTCGCCCTCCATTCGATTTATGTAAACTATTGTGTTTTTTCTGGAGAGGAAAACTTGAGTTAATAACTTCTGCACAAAAGAAAAGAACTCGAGCGGTTAATTAATGTTACATGTTTTAAGACAGAATAAGTCATTGGAAAAATTGCAAATCTTCGTCACTGCGACATACCGTTCTTTTTATTGTTGTTGTTGCTTTGTATTCGTATTGCTATAATCCTATAGGAATGAGAATACCAAAATGTAAGGAATTCAATAGTAAATATCTTATTTTAGAATTAGAAGAATAAAATTCTTCACTTTCTTTAAAAATTTAATTTTTAGTAAAAAAAAAGGTATGTTTCGTACCACGTGCAATTCAATTAGTAAGCAATCTGAACTAATCTTGAACTAAATTTGAACTAATCTGTTCAAACGACTTGGCCCTAAACACTGAACTAAATCACATCCTCAACACTTTCTCAGCCAATGGCTACCCCCCCAAAAAAAAATCCAAATAAAAATATTAGAACCTACAAACCACAGATCCCCTCCCCCCCGCAACAAGGATTACTCTAAATCCATCACCATTCCCTACATCCGAGGCACCTCTGAAAAGATTACCAAAATCTTAAAAAAACATGACCTGACCTCCTGTTACAAACCTTACAGAAAATTGGAATCCCTTATCCGCTCCACTAAAGACCAACCACTTCCCCTACACCTACCTGGTGTTTACCAGGTCCCTTGCAGTTGTAAACTGTCTTACTTTGGCCAAACAGGCAGGACAGCGAATATCAGAATTTCGGAACACAAGGACTACATCCGTTTTCACAACTACAGTCATTCTGGGCTTGCGGACCATGCTCTGGATACACGCCACAGAATACGGTGGAAGAAAGCTACAGTGAAACACCGTAGCAAATACAAATTTGAAAGACTCTTTATGGAATAGGCCTCAGCCCTCAGAAATTCTCCAAACCTCAACAAATTTCGTTGTATGCGACTGCCCCAAATTTGGGAAGCCTACATCTGTAGACCTTCAGCCCAACGGCCAAGAACACCTACTTAGCCCGCTAGAGGGCACCATCAGGAGTGTTATTGAGAACAATAGCTTCATCTCTTCATTTCCAGTTTCTGTGTTGTAGTGCCTACGTGCACGTAATTTTTTTGTAAGTTCCTTTAGAAAATGGCAACGTGACGTTGCCGAAATATCGGAAAATATTTATTAAAGTTTAATTTAATTTATATCCTAACTACGTTGTTCTATTCCTTAAGTGTTTTAATAATGCATAACCAACGTATAAGCCTGTCTACGAGAATCAATTAGTAAGCAGTTCTACCTCATTATATTACATAAAACATTCAACTGCAACTATTAAGGCTAATGTAAACTCTGAATATGTTCATATGAGAGATTAGAAAAAGAGCACAATGTATTAATAGTAAAATACAAACATGTCTCAGTAGCAGTAAGTAATTATGATGTCGTGCTTCCGTTAATCGTTGTTTAGTCGAGTGCTGGTTAAATTGTTCATTTTAGCTGTCATGTGCTTCATCAACTGAAATGAAAGTAAGTTTTAAAACCTCTCAAAGGAGAGAAGTTTAACAGAATTGAAAATGTAGCGTATTTCCAAGCGATCGGCATTTTGTACTGATCAGCGATTGCAGATAACTAGTCATTTAGCAGTCATACTCCTTTGCTATATGTATTGTTAGTATAACCAGTGTGATCACTGACTTAAAGTCCGCGCGGTTAGCCTAGTGGCTATGCGCTTTGCAACCATATGCCCTGGGGAAGGAATGTCCTGGGTTCGATTCCCGTCGCCGATGTAAGCAGCTTAAGGATCTGCCATAGCCAAGTTAGCTAGTCTTGGGCGTGGATAGCAGGGTTTTTACCCCCAGTTTATTGGGGTTTTTCATCCCGCAAGCATGGGATTCAAAGAAATTCAAGAATTAAAATCCAAAAACTCAGAACTGGAAAATTCCAATTTAAAACAAGTTAAAATTCCCGCGCAATTTCAACTAATTCGCCAAACTTTAATGTTGTTATTTAATAGGAAATCACCAGAAATTTGGAAGTTGCTGATATCCATCATGAGTGATATGAAATGTCTTTAAGATAATTAAAAATATTTATAATATAAGTTGAATTTAAGGAGAACGACTTTGATACTGTGCGTCGACTCCGATATCCTCAAAAAAAAAATTAGCCAAAACATATGAACTATTCGTTATATTTAGAGTGTAAGGCGACAAGAAACAATGCACAGAAGATTCATAAGAATAAAAGATATATGACAGAGATATTGACGATCATACTAATGTATGGTCGTTATGTATGACTCCATGTCATGTTGTGTAGATATGCCATGTTTTGAAATACTTCTCTTTGAGATCTGAAGTGAGCGGAGAATTGCATTGTTTGCTCTGCTCGGCAAAGAATTCCTAATCTCTCATAATTGGGTGCTTTAGTGCATTTTCGTTATGCAGAAATCAGATACTAGAAGGTCATTTCCATCATATCCAATACGTTCTGCGAACAGAAAGTATTGGAAGAGATTTCTGTAAACTGATCGTTGCTCGGTGTTGAGGGAAAAATTATCGATGTATTAGACTTTCTGCTTAATGAAAGAGTTCAGCATTGCCTTCACATTTGACTGGACTTCCCTTTGACTTGACTTGATTTAACTGGTCACGTTGAAAACGACATCTTCCATCGTGCCAATATCTTTTTTTTTGTCCCCTTTTTTCGTGTAGTAGGGAATCAGGACTTTTCAAGTTTGCAGCAAAATTCATACATACAGGCAATCTGTGTCTATGAAGAAGCAATTTCTTCATTACATCCATTTCACATTACGCAAGAAAAATGTGATCGCACTTAAGAGATTATCATTGAAGAATGGGTCAAGTAGTAAATTCTGAAGATGTTGACACTGCCCTGTAGGCTGGGTTTCATTAATCTAATTACTACTTTAATAAGACTCTTAATTACACTTAAATAGCCTGCCAATTCCTGTGTTTTTTCCTGAGGTTTCTTTGTTTTAATGGAGCGAAAGGGGCGGACAGTTAACTCGCATTCAGTTGGAAAGCCCTTATCAAAATGTTTTAGTGCCCTAGACTAGATTCGATCTCCGAATATTTTCTGATTGAAAGATGTTATCGCTACCAGGTGACAGAAGCACCTTGAAAAATAACATCGCTTAAATTTCGAGATTTCCTTTTCTTTTTTTTTTTTTGCATGCAATATCAGATAATTTTTGATTTCAAAAATATTATATAAGATATTCTAAATATTATCCTGAAATTAAAATTAAATAAGTCATTTGTGTGTCTACGTGAATGTATATTTTTCATATTTTGAATAAAAAAAAGTGAAATGAATAAAGTATTTAATTTTATTTTCTTTCTTGATCGTATTAAATAGTGCATTTATTCTGTAAATCTATGTTTACAAAATAAAATTGAATTCATTGTGGAATCCTGAACAGCCTCAGCAAATTGGAAACTTGTATCGATGTTATATTAGACGCTGCTCCAAGAATTCGGGCTCTCCTTCATATTTCAGGTGTGGAAACATTTCGTGACATGTAAATGCTATCGTCAATATTACTTATCAATCCTACAGAGGAAACAAAAATATGTCAAATCTGTATCTCAAATATTATTTTATCTAGGATAAGTACATTTAGAGGTAGCTTCTACAATTAGCTAACATTTCATGAAAATAACGGTGTTTCTATTTAAAAGTGCAATATATGAAAAATATACGAAATAAGTTTCAGCCCGGTTAACATATCAATTAATTTTAATTTTCTTACATTAACTAAGAGCCGTTGTCTTTTACATTACTTTTCTTTGTTTCTTTCAAGTGAGTGACCGAGATGGAATTATGTAATCCACATTCTCGCCTTTGAGTCCAGGCAAAGTCAGGATTTTTCTTTATGTTTTCCTGGAATTTAGTGCGGATATGAGCAAATTTACTAGAATACTAGGATAAGTAGCGAAGGTCAGAACAGTGACTTCCCTTTGTTCTGGTTAATGTTTTTAAACAAAAACTGTGTCGTTTATTCAGCATTTTCTAATATTTTAAAGCTCTGAAAAAAATTTTAAGTTTCAATAAGAAATGCAAATCCATACAAAAAGGTGGTTTTAAAAGATATTTTCGATATTTGCAAAAACGCAAACTTTTTTCCCGTTCTAAAATAGAGATTTCAGCGAAACAGAGAGACGTCAGCTTTCAGAAAAACCAATCTCTGTCGTTCCCGTTTTCTCTAGTCCAATATCCACGTGCTTTAAGTGCATTTCAAGATTATTCAACGGCCTTTTCTTCGTTTCTTTGGATGAAATATGTACTGCTCCCTGTTCCGTTTTTGCTTTCCATCATCCGCGAGTTTTGCAAGTCTCTCACTAGACCGAAAAAAAAACTCACTTGTTCTCTTTGTACTTGCGATGAATTCACATCAATTTCGAAGATCGGTTGTTGATTTCTTATTTTGGTATTGAAGGCAGCGCACACTTTCCTAACTTCGAACTTAACATACTTTCGAAATGTGAATATTTCGAAGATATTGTTTGACATGTCATGTTACTTTGTTGCAGTCGTTTTGTAGATAAAAAAGTTACAAAAAATATTTTTGAAATAAAAAAAAAATCAGAAACCTCTCTCTAGATTTGTTTTCAAAACAAAAATATCAAAGGTCTTTATAATACGTATTCATTTCATACATTTCTCTTGATCAACGTAAGGTAAGGCAAGTGTAGATATCCTGATTATTGGATACATAATAAGAGTGTTTCAAATATTTTTAAACTATGATGAATTAAGCACTGACGAGTGGCAACTACATATTGAACGTAATCTATTACTCGTGAAAAACTGATTTAAACTATGGACGAATTTCAGAAAATTCATGACAGATAGAAGCAGTATTTGTAGAGATAAGCCGCTGTCTATTTAGTATTTTCTGTCAGTGCTTAGTTGTGAGTCACCGAGTTAGTATTGAACAATCTGCCAACTACGATTTTTATTAAAATGTCAGAAGAAGAGTTTATATCCTCTTCTATTCAAGATAGGTTCCAATTTCTCCATTCCATTCAGCTTTTATTGCTGGTTTCAATTCAAAACTAGACAAATTAGACCCCATTAATTAAATCATTACAAATTTATTCTACATACTTTCAACTAACAGTTGTGAAGGTTCAGCTTTCTCCCCACATTATAATTAGAGAAATATGTTGCTTTGTAGTAAAGGAATTAGTTTTTTTTATGATTTTTATATTAGGGAAAAATAACTTAATACGCTGAAGAAATTGACATAACTTTTACAAACATGCAATTTAGACTAAGATGGGAAGTAACTATTCATTACCAAGAACACATTAACAAAATTAAATAAATCAGGACTAAAATTATTCAGAAAACGTAGAACTCAAATACTACGTTAAAGACAACATTAATGGGAATGTAAGGATAAAACAACAAAACAGTAAATCATTGTACAAATTACTATGATATCACTTCTACTTAAACTAGTACCCCCAGTAAAATTAGCTTTTATAACATTCCGTAGCATCAATCATACTAGACTGATATTTTATATTTCAAAAAAAAAAAATAATAATAATAATAAATAGCGCAAGATGCCATCCGCAGTGACTGTGTATTTTAAAATCTATATTAATGTTGAAATCAAATAGATTATTTACAGATTCTCTTGTGTCTATTTATCCAACATGTTAATCAAAATTTCCAATGCTTTATGATTCACTTTGAAATATCCTTAAATAGAATTTATTCTTTTAGCATGATTTGTTTTTGTATTTTTGTGCCAATATGATCCACGAAAAGGGTATTCCCATGGCTTGTAGTATTAATAATTTTGAAATTAATATTTAAAAAAACCACATGAAAAAGTAAACCAACTTAATAAATCAATGCCTAATTTTTCGTACAACAGTATTGTGTACCTCTTAAGTTTCATACAATAAAACATAAATATAAAGAGGTATTAATATGGAGATTTCTAAATAACATACCGTCATTATATTAAGGTATTCACCACGTGACAGACATTGAATTTAGAATTAGATTACATGAGCATGTTTATGGTTATACGATAAAACATATTCTGTCTCACAGCCTAACCTGATTCATCATTATGTAAATCTCTTGTTGATACTACCCAGAGTTGGTTTTTATTATACTGGATAAGATATCCTATCAACTAACTGGCCTCTAAATCCGAGAACATAAGTATGGTGTACATGTTTTCGGAACAATCAGCTAGTAGACGATGAAAACATCGTCTACTAGCCGATAGTTCAAACATTTCCATGTATATGTTCTCTAGGTGCGAAGAAATTGCTGCACCAGCTGGTAAGCCTTTGGATTGTATAAAATAGCGATCTTGGAATTTGAAGAAAGTGTCCTCTTGGCAATGTTTAAAAGGTTTAACAGTCAGGTGAGAAAATGTGTTCTAAAATTTAGACTGTTTCATCTTTTGGAACATTGGGGAATAAGATTTTTACTTCCAAAGTAGCAAGAATATCTGCGGGATTAATTTTCATGTTTCTTATTTTGTTTATGAAATCCTCAGAGTTTGTATTATACGATGACGTTTTTCCTATAAGTAGTGTTAGTTGGTTGGACAGATATTTACAAAGATAATATGTTGACGAATATGTTGCATCCAGTGTGGATCAAATGGAATGTACGTCCCATTGTGGATTTTTGAATCACCATAAATACGTGAAATAATCAGTTGTTTTGAAGTAATTCGTTCTTTGATAATTTCGAGCCAGTTACAAAAATTTCTTATTAAATCTTTTGTATTATTATGAATCTCCAAAGATGCTCAATATTTAATTGCATGTTTGCGTAGGTATCGTTTAGTACCCTTGATTTGTTTATATAGTTATTTGAATCCACAATAACAATGGCATTTATTTCCTATGTCAACTTATAAAATTAAATGCTCTAATTTTTAAAGGTCTTTCAAAGTATCCGCAATGACAATACTTCTAAATTATGTTTTGGAATGGATTGAAATTGCCGTCGTTCTTATGCGTATGATGTATTCTGAAAGTTTTGAATTCTATATATATATTTTCCCCCCACCTCCTATATCTGCTATAATGCGAATTTTGGGACTGTGTTTAGGAGAATCCGTTGGCTAATAAATACTCTGCTGCGTATGTGATAAAATATACGAAGAATTATTAACTACTAGTTTTTCTACTGGAAGAATGGCGTGTTAATAACATTTACATTTTTAAGAGATTAATGATTTTTTTAATGTGATATTCTGTTTATTAGTTAGATATTCCCTAAGCACGTTGGCAACAAGGATGGACTAAGGGTTAGTAATCTGGAAAGTTTACTCTAGATATCAAACACACAGAGATTTTTCAAACCACTTAAAGCGTCCAGTTATACGGGTAGAGATTAATGATATCCCAATGACGAAAATCATCCACCACCCCTAAAGACATTTAAAAAGCATCTGTGTCCATAGTAGAATTCGAAAGCATAATCTGTTAGATGGAGATCAGGAACGCTATACCAATCTAGATTCGGTTTAATTCTCTCTTCTTTCTCTCGCCCGTCTATCGATGGTCTGTAAATTGTTTAATCTCAGCTCTACATTCATAGAGTATTTTCCCTCATAAATTATTTTGGAAAACGAAAGCTAAATTAAAACATCTTAAAAGTATGGAATTATTGATATGAATTTAAAACCCAGAGTGCTAGGAAAGGCGTAGTCGAAAATTTACCTTAACCTGTAGTATAGTGCAGTCACATGTAATAATGTTTACATAAATAGCTTAAAAAGAGACTTTAGAAAACAAAAATATTATTGGCAAGTCATAAATCAAAATAGGATTTTTTTATAGATGCAACTGGGAAGGCATCTGTTTGTGCATGATATATGAATATTTTAACCAGTTTTATTTTTTTAATATTTTCCAATGTTTTGTTTTTGTCATACTTTCTTTCTAGAGACTATCATCAAATTTGAAAATAGTTCGAAGTGAATTAGTACTTCCACAGTTTCTAGTGGAATACCCACTAATTTCACAACAGCATACTCATTCATATTCGAACGTGTAAATTAAAGCATACTGAAACAAAAGGAACTATCACTAGTTGCCCCACAGATTAATTTTTAAAAGATTTTTTATGGTGTGAGTTTTATTCCGAAATGTGTATTTTCATAAACTACCTATTAGTTTGAGCTGAAAAAGAATCAGAAGTAGCCTTATCTGCTTACCAGTGAAACAAATGGAAAATTTCTTTAAGTGCATATAACGTAATGGTGAAGTTTTGTATCGGATTTAAATATCCTTTTCTACAAATGAGAAAATCTAAAAAACTCAAAAAATAATATTGAAAATTAAGTTAAGGGAATAATAAATCCCTCATTATTTCAAAGACGAATACGAAACTCGAAGATCGAAATCTAAGAGTTTCATGCCGAAGCACTTCCGGCGAGTCCAAGCGTAAGTCAATACTGGAAGTTCTTCGGCATGAAACTCTTTAGATTTCGATCTTCGCGTTTCGTAATTATGCTTTGAAATAATAAGGGATTTATTATCCCCTTAACTTAATTTACATCGCAGAAAAAAATAGCCTCTTGGCTCTTTATTATAACATTGAAAATGCTAAGTTACAAAATGACCTCATTTTCAGTATTTCTACAAGGCATCTTATATTCTGAGCATATTTTAAACGTCCAAATTCCATTCGTAAATGTGTTTGGAAATATAACAATCTGTAAGTTGGTATTTGGTATAAATTTGTTTTCATACTGTGAATGCAGTAATTTAGTCTTATTCACCAGTTCCTTCAGGTAATTTTGGTTTGGCTTTGTCTCAACAAGATCATAATTCTCGATATCTGTAAGTGGAAATTATTTTAATTTGTGAAAAGTTAATTTGGATGCCTTTTCAAGACGATTCATGATCCAGTTTAATTAATGTAGCAAACGTAACGTAGAGTAGATTTAAGCTATGTAATGTAAGTTGACGCATCACATCAACTGAAGTGAGAAAGAGAGAAATGCGACTTTGATGAGTGTCGACAGACATTGATTAAAATCATATTTATCAAATTATTCTGTTGAGTAAAGTGTCTAATATCTAATCACTAATCTTAACTTAATAAGAAGTTTATAACTCCTCCTGATGAATTAAATATATCATAACCATATGCATTTCTGTAATCTGATATGTATTATCTTCCCTGTCTAATATTACTATCAGGTTTGCCAATTTGTCCTTAAGATCTATCATTTGTTGAAACGAAATTGTATGGCTGTCGGTAGTATCTGCTTGTCTAATACAAATTATATATTAATCACGCACTGCATTTCTAATACATCTCCATAACGTCAGATTGATGAAGACATGTTACACGATTACCTTATGGTTACATTTAAATCCAACTGAGCATCTGCTGGATAAATTCAATAATCTGCTGTTATAGAGAGACCTTCGTTCTCTGGTTTATATATGCCATACAAAATGAAACGTTTAACAGTTCGATGCCCATATAGCCACAGGCATTTTATCTGTTTGATGCATATTCTCTTATTGAGCCTAGCACCCATTTTCCTATGCGTGTTAGGCTCAATTGCCCTGCAGGGCTAATTAACAAGGAAATTTGAAACCCTATTAATGTATAGAATTGTTAATCTTATATGCGTGGTGTATTATGGCTGTCAATTGCCTGTGTTCTTTTTGACGAGTCTGTCTGTGGCAAAGTCAATAAACAAGTATTCATGGCGCTGTATATGTTGAAGTTATATCGGCATGTAGCTTACATGCTTTCAGTAATTAGGACGGTAGTCAGACACCGTCCTAATTACTGATAAATCATTAGATAATGATAAAGTCATTAGATAGTAGAAAAAGATGAAATTTATCTACCATCTAATGACATTCACCACCATTCATGCCCATAGTTCTGTTTAGACATCCATCTTCTGTGAACGGATTGGTATCCATTCGTTCCATCAGGTCGGTACATGTATCCAAAAAGGTGGTGCATTGCTGTGGCAAATGAATAAATATTTTCAGCTACTTTGTAAAACGTGATGTTCACCAAAATCTACTTATATGTCATACAAGCATTTATATCAATAAGTCTTTCGCATAACTTACCTAATTTATTAGAACAGCGTCGTATATGCCAGCCTAGTTAGTCGGTGGGTCAATATTTTACTGTTTGGAAAGTCTGTGGATTCGAGTACCTCTGTTGTCTGGATGATGGTGAAAATCTTTTAAGCGGTAGATAAATGATTTTTGTGCTATGGTGTGTGATCATCGTCACATATTCCTCTGCTAACTATAGGCCTGAAGTGGCTTGGAAAAATTCTGAGCTTGGTCTCTGGAGGTGAGTTTCTGGTTTATCTAGTCCTTAGTCTACCAAGATACTAAACTGTACGACAGGTTTATAACCTTGCGGATAAAAATTGAGTAAGTGTTGTTTTTAATGTAATAAGCCAATTTGTGTTTATTCTTAAATTTTAAGTTAAATTAATTATAAGTGATATTTAAATTATTTACTTCAAGTTCTTCACTAATGTTATATGTGTTGATAATTTTGGCTTTCTATTGAATTTAAATAATGGGATAATCAAATTAATGAATTTAATTATTTGTGTTTAATTATTTACTAATAGTTTATTTAATTTAATTGTTTTATTTAATTGTCATTATGCCTATAAGATGAATTTCTTTATCTTTAGCATTTCGCCACAAGTACCAAAAACTGTCCTAATTAAGTAGCTATTTTATTAAAATTACTTACGTTCAGTTGCTTTGAGTTTTACACAAAGTATATTATCATTACTACCATTTCTAGTCCTATCTTTTCAAGTGAAAATTAATTCAAATGTAAGTGTAATTTAGATATAGCAACAGACGTCCTCCACAATGAATTATTCTATCTCTGAGAGAGTAGCAAAGGAGATTTGCTTATGATAATATCACATAACTGATCTAATTTTACATTCATAACAGAGACAAATTTATTCGTAACACATTTTTTCCCCCGTTGTGCTGAGAGAAGTACTCAAAATATCTGTACTTTATTGCCACGCTATGTGCCTCTCGTTCCCTGTCCTTAATTTGTAGAATTAACTCTATTTTATCCTGACAGCTGGTTGGCTCAAATTTAGCATGAATAAAGCAATTATAAATTTTGACGTGTAATAAATATTTTGAGTGGGGATGATTTATAGCTATTGCTACAAAATATTCAAATGACAGGAATCTATAAGTAATCTCTCTCTCTCTCTCTCTCTCTCTCTATATATATATATATATATATATATATATATATATATCAATGACATTCATCACCATTCATGCCCATAGTTCTGTTTAGACATCCATCTTCTGTGAACGGATTGGTATCCATTCGTTCCATCAGGTCGGTACATGTATCCAAAAAGGTGGTGCATTGCTGTGGCAAATGAATAAATATTTTCAGCTACTTTGTAAAACGTGATGTTCACCAAAATCTACTTATATGTCATATACTGTAAGTAGTCAGATAAGTAGCACACAATAATCCAGACCACATCTGGATTATTGTGTGCAGATTTGGTCTCCCGTGTCCTAAGGGGATAAAGAAGCTGTGAAAAGGGTGCAAAGAAGAGTTACAAAGATTATATCCGGATTATGGGATTTATATTATGTGGATTGCAGACTCTAGTTAACAGGAGGAAAGAGGGGATGATATGATAGAGGTCTATAAACTTTTTTGAATGGGTGTTATAGCATTTCAAATGATGAAAGTTTTCGTTATATGGAAGGCGGGTAGAGAAAACACGGGGATATCCATGGAAGTTAAGGTTGTTGTCAGTCAAGAAAGGGGTAAGAGCGCAAGGCGTTTTCCGTTGCCTTCCTTGCCATAAGTATTTATGACTGCTGTAGCCGAGTGTCGTAAGGGATCGGTTTTCCTGTTTTGAGGTGTGAAAAACCATAGTTTCATGGAGAAAAAACCCCGATCTCCATACGAGACCGGTTAACTCACCTTTATTTGAAAGAGCCCAGATAAAGGTTCCTCACATCATATACAGATATACTTATTTATTTATTTATTCACATAGCGCTATCTAATTTCGTTAGGAATAATGATGTCAAAAATGGAAATCAATTGTCGCATTCAAATGTAGCCTATCACAATATATAATGAGAATGAAAAAAAAACTGTAAATAATCACCATCGTGCTTCCTGGAGGACTGAAGTGGCTTGACTAACTTCCATATTTCGTTTTTAAAACTAGGCTTTTCGATCAAGCAAGCTTCAGTTGATCCAAAGTACAGTACTAATAATTACATACTGTACGTTTAAAGTTTTCCATAAATAAAATTCACAAAAAAATATATAAAATATGCAGTCTTTGATTCTAATCTTGTACTCTGAATTTTAATACTAATATAAAATGAGCAGAATGAATGGCAGGATGAAAATTTTCTAGAATGTCAAATTTCTCCAAAAGAGAAATATTTTTATGTTCACTCCCTTTAAGAACCTCAAACATACTTAATTTATGTTTGATCATTTTACTCTTTTACGAGTATATGAGTGATTTTCCCTCACTAATATGGAAGCCAATCCAGTTTTAGTGGTGGAAAACCTTCATTTCTCCTTCTTTTGAATTCTCAATATTTCAATTCTCTGTTGAATTAGCAATTCAACCTACTATTTGCATATTATCAGATAAAATAATTTTATTTATTAATAGAAAGATCCACTGGTACTGAAAAGCAAACGAACTCCAAGTAATTTATATATTTGTCTTTTATTAGTATATTTCATTTAATGGATTCTCTCTTCCCACACTACTCTTCTGAATTATCCATTTTCTTCAGAGGCCCGGTAGGAACTCAACCCGAAGCAGCTCATGTTCGTAATTGTGTTTTACGTTAGTGAACTACCTGTGAACAAGTTAAAAATAACAAACTCTGAAAGAAATTTAAGTTATGTTTTAATGTACTCCTTCGCGATCCAAGAATTACATGAAAATGTAATCGCCTAGAAAATAAACATAACTTGGTAAATGAACTAAAGCATGACCTATGCAAGCTTTTCTTTGCCCTAGTGCATTACTCTTCATACATTTAAGCGATATTCCAGTTCCTTTCATATTTTTATAGCTTGGCGATCACGTTCGTGGTTGCTCTGGCTTATTTCCTACATTTTCGCAATTCTCGCTGGGAATAGAAACACTGAATGGTCGTAAATATACACGAAGAAATTCAGCAGGATAATAACGGCGTATAGCGGAGGAACTTGAAAGAACTTCATGATCCATCCAACAAACAAGCAACATTTTATTTAAGAATGTATGACAGCATCAAGGAAATGTGTAATATTTGTTGAAGAACAACAGCTGAAGAACAAATACCTATACCAGAAACTGCTTACATTTAGAAATGAAAGAAAAATATTGCTTATGTTTAATTCGGTGTTTTCAAAGAGACAAAAATATTCACCTTGAGTTTGTGTATATTTAATGAATGTTTACAGATATCTCCAGGATACAATGTTAATAAAGATTCTTTCTCTCCACTCCAAGGTCTCAATATATGTTAGAATGTTTCTGAGCTAGTTTCTGAGGAAACTAGCTCAGAAACATCGATTTAGAAACTGTATTTGAAGGGAAAAAGCCTTTCAGGTCATTCCGTGCTTTTCGTCCTATTAATAGTCAGTTTGTCCCTTCAGTAGTTATTTTAATAAACAGTTAGCTGTTTAAATAATTCGACATAACAAAGAAAGGAATACTCCAAAGAAATCCTTGCATACCTTAATCATACGATATTTTAGATGTTCTTTAAACTTAATGTTTAGAGGGACAGGGCAGGTAACCCACTTTTGGTATGCAGCCAGTTGTTAGGTTTACTAAGAAAAATCTCTCTACTTGTATACGACGTATTAATCTGGCTTCATCTGTTAAAACGTTCCTTCTGATAAATGTTTGCTCGCATTTTCATGAGATTCGAACTCATTATTTCAATCAAGCGGTATATATTCTTCATTTCGAACCCAGCTACAAAAGACCTTAAATAAAAATAGTTTTATAGAATTTCCGAATTCTTGCGATTAAAGCACAATATCGCTGTTGGTGTGGGCTGAGCTACAGTTTATTGCCCGTAAATAAATATTACACTCTCTGAATGTTTTATGCTGTCTTGAAATTAAAAAAAAAATCAGTTCTTGTTCTGTGCAAGCATCTAATCGTTTTCTAGTAATCTTAAGGAATATAAAAATCGTCGATGCAGACATCGTAAGCAGATTCGTTTTGTACTCAGTTCTGATTTGTCCCATAGAACCTACTTTCTTTCTTAAAAGATTCCATGTCAAACATGAGTAATAACATTTATTAAGTCTTTTCAGCTGCAATAGTTAGCCTGTTTTATACAGTGATGTCGATTTTTCTGGTCTGAATCTCGTATTTTTCATACTAAAACAAAACGTGTAAGCTCTCTACAGAAGGTGCGCGATACACAGATATAATATACTGGATTAGGATCTTTACATTAGCTGACTTAACGAACATCCAATGCAACAAAATTCAGTATCTCATAATATCTAAAGTAATGGCTGAAATTTTCAAAACGTCCAGGAGAGCTACTCCCATAGAAAAATGTGTGTAGTAAATTCAACAGTTCTTAGCTTTATTTCATATGATTACTTCTCTCTCACACGTGCGTTGGTATTGTTATGCTACACCATTTATTTTTTACTTATTTATTTATTCAACCATTTATTTTCTTATTCAATAATTAAGCCTTCTATGTACACTAATTAATTATTACAAATAATAGCGCATATCTGTGTATATTTATAGAATATAGTTCAGTAATAATTCCTTCAAGAAAATGGACAATGGAATAGTCGTTCTTTACGTACTCCCCATCATTAAAAGGGCAAGCTTCTTGCCCTTAAAATGGCAAGCAGCCTTGAACTTTTAAGGCTGCTTGCCTTAAAAGTTCAAGTCATTCTTAGATACCCCTTAGATAGTTAATAAAATAATTATAACTGAAATGAAAGGAATACCACAAAGAAAAAAATAATAATAAGCACAGGTTAAATTAGAATAAATAAAATGACTTCAGGCTGAATGAAGTAATTTCAATTGAATGACTTTCAAGTGAATGACTTGAAAAATGCTTCAAAAGGTTATATTTTCAAAACGCATTGTGTTATCCTACTTTCTTTATTTTGTAAGAGTTCAATTGTTTCAAGAAACAATAATAGCGTTCTTCGCTATCCTTTCTATATCCTGACACTACGTTTCAAGATAGGGAAAATACAACACCTTTTTAGAATCTCCATGCAAAATGCGATTCTAGAGTGGACTGGATTAAAATCAGATAATTTGACTAATTGGACTGCGAAGATATATGATTGATGAAAATGCACGTAATTGCTGTCCTTCTTCCTAAAGTCTTTCTTGGTCGTTTGTTTTGATTTAGGAAGAGCCATGTAAGTTATTCAGTAATGTAAAGAGAGCTAAATTGCAGCTCAGAGAAAGTCTCTTGGGATGTTTCAAAATAAGGTATTACTGTAAACAAAGAATGGATGGATAGATGATAAAATCATTCAGTAGCATCATTATTAAATTCTAAATAAAAAACAAAGCTATTACAGCATTATTGTGTACGTGAGTGAAAGATAGTCATAGAAGAATCTCTAAAGGTAGTCATAGAAACTTTTTTAATTTGGTTAAGATATCTGCTGCAACAATACTTTATCCAAAATTACTGAAATTATTAATGTGTAAATAGTTTTATGTGAATTCAATTTGGCTCCTGAGGGTGTTTTGTATTGTTGGTATGCTATATTATCAGCATTTGTTGTTAGAGGTATGGCTTGATAGGAAAGTTTCGGACTTGATGCACTAAGCAAAATGTTTTCTGTGTGCAGAAACTGCTCTGTGACGATTGCGTAAAGGGGTCCCGAATGTGGACAGCCTTAGATGCTCCTGCTATATGTTATAGATATCCTGAGCCTGCTGTTTATTTTCATGCAAACGTGGTTAGTGCCTATTAACACAAACCTCCTGGTTGGTTGACAAACGTGGTACGAATTTAATAGCATTTATTTTTAGATCAGCATACACCTGATATTTAGCATACACTACACGAAGGAACGGAAAGTGAAATCAGTGGAACTTTAATAGCCTGGAAAGGGGAAATTTCTTGAAGAGCTTAAAAACCATTTGATTTTCTCTAATGTACAGATAGCGTATGTATATTGAAGTTTCTTAACAAACAGAATCGATCCCAGCAGTTCTGCATCAACGTACTCTCCATGACTGAAATCATCTGAGTGAAATTATTTGTCTTTTCATTATAAATAACGGCAATGATTTCAATCAAATATCTTATAAAAGAAGCTGTGCTAAAGTTTTAGTCCATTCAACTCAACCGCGGATGCTTAAGATCACAGAATGTTAATAATGTTGTTATAAGATTTAAAAGAAGAGCGAATTTGAAGATATAATTCTCTGTTCAATTTTATAATTATTCATAATTTAGAATACACTTTAATTTAACTGATACTGATGCGAAATGTCTTCTTCATGTAGAAAGCCAGAGATTTTATTTGAGATTTATAGCAGTTTGCTATCAAGCATTATGCAAAAAGCACTCAAGTAAGAAGCTTCAAAGAGATTTCTTTTCCTACGATTGATTATAGGATTTTCAATGAGGAAAAATAAATAAAATATCTCTCGTATAAGGAAACCTATGTTATAAGGCTAATAATTTTCCAGGGAATAAGAAATAATTTGTATCGATTATTAGGCACATATCGGAAAATATGTATCATCTGATTTTATTTATTTATATAACTTTCGTATTCTTTTCTTTCTTTTCCATTTTTAAGTTGGAAACTTTCCGGCTAGAAATGATGTAGTTAGCAATGATTCCGATGTATTATGTGGTTCAGTGATGCAAATAGTTTCTTATTTCTAACCGCATGCGAGCATAGACACGAGTAACATTTATAATGAATGTTACACGCACTACAGTATTCAAAATATTTAGTGCAAGTGACATATTTTGTTGGATTAGTATTCGTAGCTAAACCAAGAGAAAGCTTCATAATATTTAAGAAATTCTTGACCTCCGTGGAGCGTAATCAAACAAATGGGATATAGCCAATGAAGGAAAGCCAGTAAGCTGATTTCTCTCTTTTCATTTAAAATATATTAGAGGCATTTCTGGCGAAAAACGCTTATTGCAGTGTTTCCATAGTTACAGTTCATTTGTTACGTACTTCTATCCATCCAGTCATGATTAACTTTGTGGAATTTGTAAACAATATTCCCAGAGATCGGTTTTATACAACGCATGGTCTCCGAAGAGAGAAAAAAAAACTGATTAAAAGCGTTTCATTCCACAGTTGCACACGATAGTCAGAAATTAACAACTGAAATAAAGCTGCTTTCTTGAAGTCGTAAACGAAAGAGGCCTGAAGAATGCTGGGAGGTTACGCTCCTTACATTCTTGTGGCAAATTACTAAAACTCTTGGATGGAGAAAAGAAGAAATAAAAGGACTCTGCGCACATAGATAATTGGATTACGTCATTAAATTACCAGAATTTATAATTTACCATAATTATAAAATATAAAACCGAACGTTAAAAAATAAAAATAAAAAACTGAAATATTGTTGTGAACAAACGGAACATTTTTCAGCTTCACTTGGAAAGAAGATTTCTATTGCTTTCAAAGTAATAGTGGTTTATCAACAGCAAAATTTGTGTGTGTGTGTGTGTGTGTGTGTGTGTGTGTGTGTGTGTGTGTGTGTGTGGTCTCTTGAAGGTGTACTTGAATTAGTTCCGTAAAAATTTTAACTGTTCGTTACATCTAAAAAATGAGAAACTGAAATTTTTATTATATATATATATATATATATATATATATATATATATATATATATATATAATAAAAATTTCAGTTTCTCATATATATATATATATACTTCAAGATCTCTGCATATATCAGTTGCCAAACATAAGAGAGACATATTCAAGATTCCTGGAATCCAGTAACATGCAATTCATTTTTCAAGTGCCGCCAATAAACTGGTAATAGATTGATAAATAATTCGACCAGAGCAAGATAGAAAGAACCAGATAAGTTAGTTATTAGAAACCCTCCTTGGAATGATGTGTGAAACTGTTCCTGGTATTCCGATAATGCTGTGAAAAACTGCTAAACAAATTCGTTCACATCATGCAGAACTCGTTACTTATTTTTAAAGGAATTAACAACACTAAACAATTTTATCAAAATATGGTTTATTAACTGCTTATATTTCACTGAATTTCAAATCACCTTCATCAGAGCACAACATAGCTAGTATACGCTACAGTGAGTAAAGTAAACAATACAACTGTAATGGATAAAAGAACTAAAGTCCTATTTTGGCGCTCTCTAATGTTGATTAAAAAAAACATTACATCTATGTGGAAGTTGTTCATAAATAACAGTCTCCCAAATTTTTGGCAAATTAATGCAACCATATTTGTTTAGGTTATGAGAAGTCTTCAAAGCCATCGCTGACTCAAAAAATAATCTTTCAGATCTATAACGGCTTCAATAGCACATTCGTTTTCTTCCATCTAATCCTGTGTGGAGGGGTATCCAACGCGTAGTTTGCTTGTCCTAACTTGCCATAGTAATAGAAGCGAATATAATTTTTATTTTCTTCAAGGCGGATGTCAAATGATCTTCCCTTTTGTGCATAGTAGGACAAGTCACAGGGAACTTCATGCATTTCAGGTTGTGCTAAAGGGGAAGTTTATCCTTAGGTGAACGGATCAGAGTTGTTAGTTTAACATGAAATTTGAATGTGGTGAGAAGGCCATGTTACTTCAGTACTTTGGTTATCTTTTCTGATATACCTCTCACATAGCGAATAAAAATGGTAATGTTCTGTTTTATATTATAGGGATTATAGCCGTTGGCCAAGAACGTACACCGCAGATATTTGAATTCTATGGACAGAGCTGTATCGTTATAACAAATGGCTCTGGCTCTGTGTGTGTGTTTTTAAATGATGCTGATTCAAAACTCAGCGAAATTTAAGCAGTTAATAAAACATCTTTTGATAAAATTGTTTGGTGTTGTTAATACCGTTAAAATAAGTAATGAATAACCGTCAACACCTAAGCTTATCTGTTAAGTAATGCAGACCTAATCAACGAGAGACGTATACGATGGAATAATGGGATCATCAAGTCTAGTAGGTGGGATACAATACTCAAAAAGAAAAGCCTGCGTATACAAAACAGATAAAAAGATCCAAATAGTATTGTAATAATCGATTTCTGAGGTGTTTCATGCAGTGGATCGTTGTGCTGAGAAACTGATCAAATATATCCAATCATCCAATTTTTTATCCAGCTAGTTAAGAATACTCCCAACAGGATAATGAGTACGTGGTGAACAGGAATGATTACAGAAATATAATAGTAATTTCTCTTTAACGGACTAATCTTCTCAGTCAGCGATTCGCAAGTTGCATTTTCTTTGCATGTGGAGGAAGGAATTACAAGAAAGCAATCTTTGATATTGTGTACTGTAATAAGTCTAAAAAGTACAGTATGTTTTAACTGTGTAGATGGAATACGTCCCGTCCTCCAAGAATAGAATAATGTGGAATGTTTCCAAAACCAGCTTGAAGCAATACCCCATCCTGTGGAGTTGAGAAATACTAATAAACTGGCCACTTGGTATACACACGAGTAGTAGGGGTGACGGTACTGACCAAATGCTTCCGGTGGGCGTGGCTTTTCCCTGAGGGTATATGTGTCAATGGCTTCACTTTGGAGGTTCTGACCAAATGCTTCCGGTGGGCGTGGCTTCCTGACGTCATTGTGAGTGACGTCATGAGTTTGGAATGTTAGGAATTTCCATGTGGGCAAGTGTGTGAATGGCTTCAGTTCTTGTGTTTTGGTTCGCGTATGGGATTATGGGTGATTTTTTTTGTTCGTGAATGGAATTGTGGGTGATTTTTTTTGTTCGCGTATGGCATTGTGGGTGATGGTAGAGATAAGGAATCGTGTTGTGATTGGTGGGACAGTTTAAACCAAATGCTTCCGGTGTGCGTGGCTTCATGAGTTTGGAATGTTTGGAATTTCCATGTGGGCAAGTGTATGAATGGCTTCAGTTCTTGTGTTTTGGTTCGCGTTTGGAATTATAGGTGATGGTAGAGATAAGGATTCGTGTTGTGGGTGTGTGTTGTTTTCAGATGTAGATACGTGATGTCATTTGTTATTTGTAAATAAATGTCGTCATTTGTTATTTGTAAATAAGTGACGTTGTTGTTTTGAATGGAAAGGATGATATTAGTGGATGAGAAATCGTGTCGTGATTGGTGGGACACTTTAAACCAGATCAAGATCAAGATAAGATAAGGAATCATGCCGTGAATGTTTGTTGTTAGTTGTAAATAAGTGACGTTATTGTTTTGAATGGGAAGGATGATTTTTGTGGTTAAGTAATCGTGTCGTGATTGGTGGGACACTTCTGACAAGATCAAGATCAAGATAACATTAGGATTCGTGACGTGAATGTTTGTTGTTATTGAGTTTGGAATGATAATTTAATTTAATTATATTCTATGTCACATAAACATACAGTTTTATTTTTTCTTCTATAGATGGTTGTACTAATTTTACAATACATTTTGGGTATTTCTTTCCTGTTAAAGTGTGGGAATTCTTAGAGAAAGTCGTGATGGCTCTCGTGTTTCGATCTTTTCTGAATAATTAATTATATACTTAAGGTACCTGTCCTTAAACACACACACACACACACACACACACACACACACACACACATACACATTAGACATAAAAAATCGCTGTGTCCATGTTGATACTCTAATATATAACCTGATTATTCTTATGGAAAAAAAAAACTATTCAGTATTAGAATTATGCTTACCAAACAACATGCGATCAGTTATGTTTAAGTTAAAAAAGTACTTACAGCTTTCCAGATGACTCTTCGAAATTCGAATATTCCAAAATAGTTCAATTTTATATCCACAACACAACACAAACACAAAAACCATGAAGAATGAAATTTCTGTAAATACTGTAACCTGAACTAGTTACTTTGTCCTTAAATTACGGAGCGTAGATGGTGAGGTTTCGTCATTGCAAGATCCCCCAACGAGCGCTTTTCTTCAAAGGGGATAACATGAGTCACATCCGTAAAGTGGGGTATTGTTCAAAATGCAGCATTTCCTCAAGTTTGGATATTTCTCAAATACTTACATATGACTAAGGGATTAGTATCCACATGTTTGAATGAAAATTATTCATTCTTCGTTACCGTCGGCATTCATTGGTGTAGTAAATTAATGCTTACATTTAATGTTAATTTAGATTGCTGTTAGAGTATGGAATTCAGACAAGTGAAATTATTATTTTTTTTTTCAAATTGATTGGTTATTTTCTGTATTTTACTTTTAAAAGTCATATTCTAACAGAATAACTGAGTAGAATTAATAAATATATAAAGTATATGTGAATTTATTTTCCAACACTGAATATTTCTCATTAAGTCTTTTACAGAAGGTTTTCTGAATATTCCAATTGTTGATTAACATGTATTCACAGAACACAAACACAAATCTGAACAGAACATTTCAATTTTTCATTATAGCTTACTGTGGCTAACATATATTCACACCACAAAACACACAAAACATAGGAGTTGATAGATATTTCTGTAAATAACCAGAAAATCTAGCGGACTACTTAATTTACTTTAGTATCCGTTTGGTTCTCTGTATTAATTCTTTCCCACGGGTGTCCATCCTCGGTAGGAAGCTCTATGCGCTGTTTTGTTTAGGGTAAGTGTTATTTCCGGTTTCGAATTCCGATTGCTGTTAGAGCATGGAATTCAGACAAGTGAAATTATTATTTTTTTTTCTGATTGGTTATTTTCTGTATTTTACTTTTAAAAGTCATATTCTAACAGAATAACTGAGTAGAATTAATAAATATATAAAGTATATGTGAATTTATTTTCCAACACTGAATATTTCTCATTAAGTTTTTTCTTAAAGTTCCCCAAGCTTAGTGGGAAAGTCTATGCACCGTTTTGTTTAGGGTAAGTGTTATTTCCGTTTTCGAATTCCGATTGCTGTTAGAGTATGGAATTCAGACAAGTGAAATTTTTATTTATTTTTTTTTTTTTTCAAATTGATTGGTTATTTTCTGTATTTTACTTTTACAGATCATATTCTAACAGAATAACTGAGCAGAATTAATAAATATATAAAGTATATGAGAATTTAATTCTGTGCTTTTAATAATTCTCTGAAGTATACGTATTGGATTCGAAAATATAAATATGCAACCCTTAATTTTACTACTACAGTAATAAATTCCCAACAAACAAACAAACACCAAATGAAAATTAACTTTCAGATGAGAATCACATTGTCAAAACCATACGATGGCAATTCCACAACCATGGAAGAACCTTTGATGTATTTTTCAATTTATTTATTTTCTGAATTGTTAGATTCAGTAAATACAATTTGTAAATAATATTTCGTTCAATAAAATGTGTAAATTAAATGAACAAATTGGGTGTCGTAGATGTGTTATACAAATTTAAGAAGGAAGATAACATTTTTTTTTTTTTTTTTTTTTTCCTTGTGAAATTTCATGCCACAAAGTAACCAGAGAATTTTTTTTTTTTTTTGATTCATTGAATTAAAAGTCTTATTTGTTCGTTATCTACAAACAAGATTAATGAATGAAAACTAACAGTGTGGGAAAATAATTCATAAATAAATTCTACTTACAGAAATAGGTTAAGAGCACAAGGAATCGAAGGTAAAATTAATAGTTATATTGGTAATTTTCCAGCGGAAACCAAAAGTTCGAAACAAAACACACGCTTTCTCACCTACGTACAACAAAAGGCGACCGGATAAGGCTTAATGAGAAATATACAGTGTTGGAAAATAAATTCTCATATACTTTATATATTTATTAACTCTGCTCAGTTATTCTGTTAGAATATGACCTGTAAAAGTAAATACAGAAAATAACAGAAAAATTCAAAACAACAACGTCACTTATTTACAAATAACAAATGATGACATTTATTTACAAATAACAAATGACGACATTTATTTACAAATAACAAATGACGTCACGTATCTACATCTGAAAACAACACACACCCACAACACGAATCCTTATCTCTACCATCACCCATAATTCCATACGCGAACCAAAGGTTACCGGCAAATTCATCGAAAAACAGTTAATCGAAAGACAATTCACCGAATGCAATTCATCGAACAGCAATTCATCGAAAAAGCAATTCGCCGAATAAACAATTCGCCGAACGGCAATTTAACGAATGGCAATTCGTCGAAAAGGCAATTCATCGAATGACCAATTCCTCGAATGACAATTCATCGAACGACAATTCGTCGAAAATGCAATTCATCGAAAAAACTATTCACCGAAAAATTTTCGATGAATTATGAAAGAATTCATCGAAAAGTCATTTTTCTTGCAAACTATTGTTTAGAAAATGTTCAGTAACAATGTGGAACGTTACTCATGATACAGACATCATATGGAAGCGGTCATTGAAACGTAATAATTATTTTCTTGCATTCTAGAGCATTTAATGTAAGTGTACATCCTGCTTCATTGTACAGTTAGCGATTTATCTGTAGGGAAGACAGGAGTACCGCATGCACTTATCTCCCGAATAACCTCGAAAACATGTAATTGCAGTTAATAAGGGGAGGAATAGGCTAAGAAATTCGTTCTACCAAATTTTGCACTTGACATCCTTGATAAACGTAGGATGCTGAAGTCCTTTTCAGCAATTTCATTAAATGAGCTGTAGAATTTTTCTCTTCTCGGTTTCTGCAGTTTTGATGAAAATAAGTTTAGGATGGAGAACTTTTTTTTATACATTCACGCCAAGTTTTTTTGTGGTCTTCCATTTTCCAGAGATGAGATGTTTCTTAAAGTTGAGTTTTCTGATTTGGAATTTTCGAGTTGGTTCGAAAAAATGGCTCAACAATGCGATCATGCATGATCGCATTGTTGAGCCATTTTTTCCATGAGGAGACGATTACGAGAGTGGCATACCTAAATATGCTAGAGAAATTTGTGTTTCCCCAGATTGAGAATGTGTAGGGCCTCATTTTCCAACATGATGGAGCAACTCCACATTATGGTGACTGCGCGTATCCCACTGCTTGTGGCCACCGCGCAGTCCCGATTTGATTCCGATGGATTTCTTCTTTTGCGTATATTTATATTTGTGTATAAATAATTAAGTAAAAGAGTTATTTTCCCAAATGATTACTTTTTCCGATTTTTACATATGGCTATGTTCGTGTCCGAACAATTCATCGCGAGGAAAAATCAGAAAAATTCATCTCGCGAACTATTGATTGCAGAAAAAATTCGCTGAAAATGTTATTCGCTAGAAAATTGAAATGATATTGCATTGATACCGATATGAAAAGTAAATGCAGTGAAGATAAATTTCGTAAAGGCGTAAACTTTTACTAACGCATAAACTGAACAAACTTATTTGCCATCGCAATACATAAATGTCTTTTTACCGTATTCAGTGTTAAACAAAGCCACCTGTTTTCTGGCTTCTGCATTATAGCATCTGTTGAAGTGAAAGTTTCTTTAATGGTACATGGACATTTTCATCGGACAAAACAGAAGTAGTAAAAATTTATCAATTCCTGAGTAAAAATGAATACTTCTCTGTGTTATAAGAAGTTGATTTACAACAAAATATTAGCATTTTTTTATTTTTGAGATCTTCTATTATTGATAAGACATAAGCGCTGCTGACAGTAAAAAAATAAATAAATAAAATAAAAAAAACCTAATGTATTGAGATTAACAAATTGTTCAATGCTAGCAATGTTGAGTTCTTTCCTCATATCATTGTTTTTAATATGATATTGCCATTGATGCCCTCTATTCACGCTTCTAATCTTTCTCTCTAATATCTGCGGTCTCTAGACTGATAGTGTTTTTTTTTTCTAAACCAGCTTTCAGATCCATAATTTTTTAAAACTGGTTCGAACACTGTCTTGTATACAGCTAGTTTTAGTGTTTTGAATAATTTCTCTAATTCCATGAAACTTTGTTCTTTTTCCTTCCTACCATACCAGTTTTGCTAATTCTGTTGTCTATTTCCATATTTAAAATTTTAAATTTGCCAACTTTACTAAAAATTGTGCCTGAATAGCTGAAATATTATGCTTCTTCTGTAAGTTCTCCATTCAGGATGCAGTTCACATTTCGTCTTTTTATTGTTGATTGTTATACCAAATTTAATACAGCATTTATTCAGTTTATTTAGGCAAGCAGACTTATACTGGATTTATATGAGAGTATATATATATATATATATATTTTTTTTTTCTTGTAGGATGCATATTACGATAATATCCAGTGCGTAACCATTGTAGATATGTTAAAAATATAATATGAAGGATATCATATACAGAATGATTCAAAATGTATGCTTATTTTGAAGAATTTCTAATGCTTACGCCCCTCTCCCCTCCTTATTCTCTCCTGCAATTCGATTACATAACCACTCTAAATTTCTACAGGTTTGAAAAGTTTCCAGATAGTATTCAAAATCTCTTACTTCATTTTACCATTTTGACAAAAGAAATAAGAGAATAATATTGTTGTACCGTGCAGATTCTAATTCTGTACTCTTTCTTTGCCATCTAAAATCAGCTGTTCTACTGTCTGCTGAAATTATTTGAAATTTTAGAAACACTATGCTATTTTTTCAACGTGTAAAACTGCTTATATGCATACCACAAAAGAAAGTTCAGTAGAAAGTTCAGATTTTTGTTTCTTTTTCTTAAAATAATCTAAATATTTTTACTTCTACTTCAGATGCTGGTTGCTATTTCTGAAGTAAAATACGTCTTAGAAATACTACGTCTTAGAAATATTTGATAGTAATCCTCTTAGCTGGAGGAAAAGGGTAAAGGCTTAGATTACTCTGGGTGCTACTGAGAAAGAAAAGAGAGGACACTTAGCCAGAAGGGACACTAAAGTGCCTCAAGCTGTAGTGCGAATTACATCAAGAATGTCGTGTTTTGTTTTCAATTGTTGATTAGTAGACATCCTAACATAGAAATAAATATAGACATTTCTTTCACAGGCTGATACAGTATTTATCTAAAATAAGTTCTTAATTTATAATGATCAGTTTCATTTTTATTATCGAAAAATTATAAATTATTTCTTTCAATTATCTTGAAAAAGAAGATTTGAATTGTTTTTGAAAGAAAAGGAACATATGCATAATCTTATTTTTTGGTGGGGCGGGGGGTTATAGACTTATTCAATCTGCAGATATTTCAGAGAATTTATTTTATAAATCGTTCGCAAAACAACTGTTACAAACGTAAATCACTTGGGGAAACATGTCCAATCATTTTAATGTAAATACAACAATGCCATGTATCTAAACTGGAAGAAAAAAATATTTATACAAGAGTAATAACGTCTAATAAATCTGCTGATGCTAGAACTCTTTCATAAATAATTTTTTTCTGACATATCTCTATTAGTTATAATGTAATCAATCTACAGATTTTTGCCCTCTTGTATTCTACCATCTTATGGGCAGTAATTTCTTCTTTGTACTACAAAAAAAAAAAAAAAAACCAGTCAACAAGAAAAATATGTAATATTTTCTTTTTCATTGGGTGAATTTACAATGTCCTTTCTTTGTGTTTTGGAAGGAAAGTGTAAATGATTATTTTCTTACTATTTTTGCCATTATAACATCTGATACAATTAGTATATCTGAACTAGCAGAAAATACATACATATCAATTTAAATCATAACCTTTAATTTCATTTTGTAATGACCAATTATACAGGGAAACCAAAAAGATCACAATATAAAGAAAAAAATTAGTGATATGATTAAAGAATTTCATTTTATTCTCTATAAAGCAGAGTCGCTCAAGCACGTCCTTCAGGAAATCTTCGAAACATGATTTTGAACAAAAATATAACATAATCTTGAACCTCCGCAGCCTGTTTTTTTCAAAAATAATTCAAATATATCAAATAACTATAGTGAATTATTTTTTTTCGAGAACAAAGAAAATGTTTTGTGGAGTAAGCGATTAGAAAAAAATTAGCAAAAAAATAAAAATAAATAAAAATGAAATTAGTGTTCCAAGGTAAGGCAATATTTAAATGAAGAAACTATGCAAGAACCTTTATTTTGTCCAGGCATTAAAATTGCTTTGTACAAGAAAAAGAGAAAATAAAAATAATTTCTATATTTTTAGTTTATCCAATATAACTAGGATTCAGTTACCCAGCATAGAACGAGGAACTGCATTCCTTGTTATAGACAACTGAGATGCAGCTATGAGCGTGAGATAATCCCATTAACTGTTCTCTTCAGCGGGAGGGTTTATCACACCTTCTAATGAACATGCTGGCCGAATTGCACTTCTTATAACTTCAACAGATAGCATTCATCGTATCCAGATTTATCTGGACGTCTATAGACGTCCTGACCGGTTGAGGGGGGGGGGGTTAAACGAGGAGGAACTGGTACAATTAATAGATGACGTTGAAAGTTCTGCCAAAGATTATGATTGTGATGAGTCCGTTAAAGAATTCAGTTTAAAGAAATTAGCAATAGGATTAGACTTGGCAAGAAAGTTATTTTATGGATAATGATCTCTCAATGGAGCTTTCCAGAAAATTTACGAGACAATTGGACATTTGTTTAGTTCCGTATTATGAACTTAATAAAAAATTGTAGCATAGTGGTAAGCAAGGTCTTATTACTGACTTCTTGAATTCATAACTAAACCAGCCGAAGTATGCAATAAGAACTATTGCATATATAAATAAAGAACATCTATGAAGTATACATACAATTTATAATTTTTATAATTTTTTACTATGTATTTGTTGCATAGTTTATGTTTTCTTAACTTACATGAATTACCTGAATATGTCATTGTTTATAATCTTAAAAAAAAAGAAAAAAACGATTTGGGAACCTAAACCTACTTTTTCTATGTGATTTGAGTCTCGCATAACGCGATTTATACAGCGCGGTATTTTTGTGGAACCTAACATCCGCGTTATACGAGAGTTACCTGTACTTCAATTTGTATCTTACCTTCCAAGTCAGCAGACTTCATTCCTGCCCAATGTGGAAGTTTAAACTATTTAAGAATATGCAAAAAAAAAAAAAGAAAAAAAAATTGACCTCTACTGTAAGCCGAAATTGTTCTATTTTTTTTTTTTTTTCATTTTTATGCAATTTACATAACTGTTTACTATTAATTTACAAGTATACATACACATATCATTTGTAGAAAATTAGCCAAGAACTAAAATTAGACAAGATATTTGCATGCGCATCTTAAATATTTTTTATATTATTTAAATATTTTAGTTATCATCTTTATGCTAAGATCAATATTGTAGATAAAAATTCCTATTACCAACAAATTTATCATTTTTGTCAACAAATTTATTTACCAAGTATTGAAACTAATCGATTTTCAGTAATAATAATAATCGTATGATGATACACGGCCGTGAGTCCCCTTTATGAGGAGGTACGGTACCATCTCATTCCCCCCAAAATTTTATCCGGGCTCCGGAACAGATGAGGAATCAGACCTATGGCTGGGTCAGTATTCCTGACTGTAATCCGTGTATGTTCACTGGACCGGTTTGCCTGCTTGCGGGATGAAAACTACCAGATAAACTGGTGGAAAAAACCCTGCTGTCCACGCCCAAGATCCCTCAATGGAGCTTTCCAGAAAATTTACTAGACAATTCGATATTTCCTTAAGCTCCTCACGTCATTGACGAGAATCGAACCTAGGACACTCCTTCCCCAGGAGTACGGTTGCGAAGCGCATAGCCACTAGGCTAACCGCGCGGATTGATTTTCAGTGATATGATATTACACTGTAAATGAATCATATAGTTTATATGTATGTTATCTGATTTTGCTGAACTTTTTTTTTCCAAATAACTTTTCCATTTTCATTCAGTTTAAGTGACTTATTTACACTTAGGCTGGTAGTGATGCATTTTCTCTTGCTTTTATAATATGTATAATGTAATAAACTTGCCCTACTTTTATATTCCCGTTATTTTCCATATGTAATTGCAATTACCAGCAACTTTCGTATACTGTTAATAAATTAATCATATGAGAATTAGTAAGGAAATACAATTATTCAGTGACATATATTATATATATTATTATACGTATTATATTATACATTATGTTACATTTCAATTTTTGCAATAATGTGCATTTATTTTAGAATACTATTCAAAACATAACACCGCAAGTTTCTTAAGCAGTATTACTCTACATTGTAAACTGAAGACAGTCGTTTTTGTTGTTTTCTATACTTCTTTTTATTATCTATTTTTCTGAAATCTAGTCTTCTAGTTCCCGATAATCTTTGTTAGTGCATCCTTATTTATTTATTCATTTTAATTTACTCATTTTAAACAATGCATTTGTATACCAATTCTCTTTCCTGTTTTGGATTATTACATGTGATCATTAGAGGATTATTATCATTAAGGGAGATACTAAGGGAAAGTGATCAGAGCTTACTTCACCTTTACGACGAGCTGCCTCAAACCTGAAAATACCTCAGGCGCAAACTTCACTAATCTGTCTGTATGCTTACTTGCGAAAAAGGATTAAAACCCAGTTTAGAAAATTGCTTGGTATCTTTAACATAGTATATACCCAAGTTAAAAAAACTTTTTACATATATATTATTATATTATATTACATATAATTATACTATATTATATATATTATATTATAAGCTGTTGATTATCCGCCATGACAACTGGAAAGTGTAGTTCACAAGTTGAAAGTGTAGTTTTAATAATTTTACAAATTATTAAAAATAAAATCAAGCTATAAGAAACAAACGGGCGTGAAATCCGTCGCATTAAATTAAACATTCAAGATTTCTGTTTGTATTAATTATTTTGAGTTTTTGTCTGCAGCTTCGTGATGCGACTTTTTTTGGTTTCTTGTTTTGTTTGTGGTTGATCGCTCTCAAACTGCTATCTTAGGGTATATTCCTAAACAATTAAATGTTTTCGTGGATGCCATATGTGTAGTTTCTTCATTTGAATTTTATGGGTTTCACACTAATGTCTTTCCATATGCAAACATATGCGGCATAAATATGCTTCGGCCGAATGGACTAAGCCTTCGATGACTGTGTAATGTCTAAGTGAATATTAAATATGTTCTTCTGACCTGCTTGCTTTTAATATAATAAATAAATAAATAAATAAATATATGGGCCACACTATGGAATCTGTGATGCTTGTAGCTTTCTAGTGAAAGCTCTAAGTGTATTCTACAAAAATTCTGAATTCTGAAGGAACTTCGACAATGGAAATAACTTCAACCCTAATACCCCATTAGGAGATGGAAATGAAATTAAATGTTAAATATATTAAATATCTGTGATAACTTCAGCGTTCTCCTTACGATTCCTTTTAACTGCACAGAATAGGATATGTAGTTGTATCTCATTAAAATCTCAATCTGAGCTAATTTCATAATTTTTGATTACATTTCTTTCTTAATTGCGAAAAGGCGGCATGCCCTAGGTTTCCCATTGCTATTGACACTATGGAAAACTGTGATGCTTGGAGCTATCTAGTAAAAGTTCTAAGTGCGTTCTACAAAAATTCTTTAAATTCTTCGTTTACGATGCAACTTTATATTCAATGGTGAAACTGTTGATTTCAGCCATTGATTTCAAAAATGTGATAATATAAGAACTTTTAAAAGATAAACCAGAAAGAAACACAAATAACAGTTTATGAATAATATATTATCTATTATCTACCTTTTCCGCAACATGAATAATTATTCACTTTTAAGTGAATAATTATTCATATATAAACAATTATTCATAAATAAACAATTAAGCTGACCGTCAATTATAATTGACGGTCAGCTTAACAGCACAATGCAACTTATATCTGAGACTTCTCAACAAAACTAACGGCTCCGGGGGCCGCGCCCACAGTTTGGGAAGCGCTGGACTAAAATACTCCACATCTGTCTCAAATAATCAAAACAACCCATAACGGTCTTTCCAAAGGTCGAAGTTCTCGAGGTAGCCAGTCAGCTAAAATACCTAGGATAACAAGAGATTGAAAATTGAGATTGAGGGATTAGGCCAATGAGCCCTGAAAACAATATATACAGGAGCTATACTACCATTGATAATTGACGGTCAGCTTAACAGCACCATGCGACTTATATCTGGAACCATTAAAACAACTCCTATTTATTGGCTTACAATGCTAAGCAACATAATACCACCAAATCTAAGAAGTGATGCTTGTTCACGAGAACATGACAAAGTACTCAGAAATACTGTATTGCCTATACATAATGACATATCAGAACTATAGCTTAACAGATTGAAATCAAGAAAGCTCACTCTTCGTGAAGATAAACATCTGAGAATGATTAATTAAAATACTAAAAATTAATGGAAACGAGTGTGGAGCATAAATACTAATGCTCAACTCAAAATTTAGTTTGATAGTTGCTGCCTCAACATCCCGGCAGGGGCGCGCCAGTAGTGTCTGGCGCCTGTGTGCAAAACTTTAATTGGCGCTCCTATCCTCCCCTCCAATAAAAAAATCACTTAAAAAAAACGTTTTTTTTTAAAGTATTTCCTCCTCTTTGGCGCCTTTACTATCCTGGCGCCTGTGTGCGTGGCACACATTGCACATATGGCCGGCGTGCCCCTGTATCCCGGGTGTGGAATTGGAAAGACATGGATAACACTGAACATGATTCGTACGCAATAGAAGATGTGCAAGCTTTCTGTACAAGTGGAGGAAAATTCCCTCACCGGAGTGTGACTATGGACACCCGAACCAATCAATCCATCATATTTGCATTGAGTGCAGTCTTCGCGCATATACAGGTCAAAGGAGCGACTTCCTAGAGGCGACACCGCCTTCTATAGACTGGATCAGAGAACATGATCTTAACTTATAAGTGGGTTGTCCGTCAAACGTGTAACTGCCTGTTTTATTGTAATTATTTATCATTTACACTTTTTTTTTATTTTACTTTTTACATATCTGTACCCATTTTTGTAAATGCACTTTTATAACTTTATGTAGATTGTCATACGATAAACAATAAATAACCTCCGGTAGGGTTACTGTTGGGAAGAAAACGAAAACACCACACACACTTAATAATCTACAGTTTATTCGACATCTGAAACAACTATCGTTCAAAGATTTGAACCATAGGTCAGATGTCCACAGAAACTGCACTTTCTCGTGATAGTTGAGGGCTCCTGTGCAGTCATTCGAAATTATCAATTTATTGTTTTTTCCCTTAACACTAGATATCACTCCTTCTAGACATGTAGAATGATGCTAAGCTGCAAACATAACTTTAACTAGGCAAAATAGCTGAAAATATCACAACATTTTCTGCAAAAATGGTATGGCGCCGTAAATGAATTCATTTTTTATATTTAGAAAGACATCCCAACTAATGTAATTCTGATTTTTATGTGTGGTATCTTTGAGTTTACTTAGATAGGGCGATATCGATGTTTATTCTTCTTTCCGTCAATTTACTATTTCATAGCGAACACTCTCTCTCGTTTCGTTTTGGTTGCCTAAGAAATATCGATGTTTATTTTAATTTTTTAAATTTAGTAAAAAAAAAAAAAGATTACAAGCATTTATACGTCCAGTCTATTTTTGACATCCGTGCATCATGGTACGTGAAGAAATTTCATAGTGAATGCTTTGCTTTCTCTATGTAAAAAAATGTGGCTAATATTCCTTTCTTAATTAAGTTCATGTATTTCAGTAATGTAAACTTGCGTACTACAGAACTATATATATATAACGTTTTTTAACTTGGGTATATTATGTATTCAAGATACCAAATAATTTTATATAAACTTAGTTTTAATCCTATTTCCCAAGTAAGCAAACGGACAAGAAAGTCAAGTTTGCGCCTGCAAGTAGTGCAAGTCCAAGACAACTCTTGGTAGTGCCAGTCGAGGCAACTCTTGGTAAAGGTGGATAAAGTTCTGATCACTTTTCTTAGTGTGTATAATACTAATAACTAATTAACTAATATATATATATATTATGCCTCGACTGGCACTACCAAGAGTTGCCTTGGACTTGCACTACTTACAGGCGCAAACTTGACTTTCTTGTCTGTTTGCTTACTTGGGAAATAGGATTAAAACAAAGTTAATATAAAATTACTTGGTATCTTGAATATATATATATATATATATCTTCTTTCTTAGCATAAACGTTCATTTCCTGATAACATGATCATGGCTTTTAAGACGTCATTAAAATAGTTTTTTTTAAGGGGAAGGGGCGGAAAAATATGCTACTGCACGTGGCGACAAAATTTCTAGGGTTGGCCCTGGGGCCAGTCCTGGTGAATATGGTGTTTGAGGTAGATATTGAAATCCCAAGTCGTATATTGTCTGTTGGATTTCATAAGCAGGTGCATTATCCTGCAAAAGCAACACGCCTCTGCTTAGTTTCTCGAACCGATTTTCCTTCAGTACCTCCTTCAATTCCTTCAGAGCTGCTGTAACAGTTTCACCTTTCTTGAGGTAAGGTAAGGATTACACCATCCATATCCTAAAAGACAATGGCAAGAACTTTCCATGCTGACTGTTTGGTTCGAAACTTCTTTGGCCATGGAGAACCTTTGTTCTCCATTCCATTGACAACAGTCAATGGAGTGGAGAACCTCCACTCCATTGACTGTTGTTTGTTCTCTGGGTCATAGTGACGAAGCCATGTTTCATCAACGGTTAGAATATGAGCTAAAAAATTTCACGAAGATGAAATCCCTTTATGAAATGTTCTTTTAACATCTCAACTATACCCGCCTCAGTGGATATCATTCACTGCAACCAGTATGCCCCGCCAAAAATTCGCTTTCCGAACGAAGTAGGATAAATAATAGTTATAAATAGTAGGATAATAAAAAGATATATATACCTCTCAAATAATATAAAATACCTCTCAAAATAATCCAAAACAAAAAAAAAAAAAAAAAAAATTGCACACACATCTTTGCCCCCACACGCCTTATAATTCATTTTTCGGTGAACTGTATATTCGATGAATTGTGATTTTTCGATGAATTATTGTTTTTCGATCAATTGCATTTCGATGAATTGTCTTTTCGATTAACTGCTCATCGGTGAATTGCTTTTTTGGGGAATTGTCTTTCGATGAATTGCTTTTTCGATTAATTGTTGTTCGATAAACTGATTTTCGATGAATTGTTTATTCGGTGAATTGCTTTTTCGATGAATTGTTGTTCGATGAATTGGCTTCGATGAATTGTCTTTCGGTAAACTGTTTTTCGATGAACTCTCCGGATACCGAACCAAAACACAAGAACTGAAGCCATTCACACACTTGCCCACATGGAAATTCCAAACAGTCCAAACTCATGAAGCCACGCACACCGGAAGCATTTGGTTTAAACTGTCCCACCAATCACAACACGAATCCTTATCTCTACCATCACCCATAATGCCATACGCGAACAAAAAAAATCACCCACAATTCCATTCACGAACAAAAAAAATCACCCATAATCCCATACGCGAACCAAAACACAAGAACTGAAGCCATTCACACACTTGCCCACATGGAAATTCCTAACATTCCAAACTCATGACGTCACTCACAATGACGTCAGGAAGCCGCGCCCACCGGAAGCATTTGGTCAGAACCTCCAAACTGAAGCCATTGACACATATACCCTCAGGGAAAAGCCACGCCCACCGGAAGCATTTGGTCAGTACCGTCACCCCTACTACTCACACGTTAGTGTAAATTCTTCAAAATCATAGATATAAGGATAGAATATTCTGTAATGGCAAGGCTATAGCTCCTTCCCTTGCGATGTCATATCAGTTTCGATGGCTCGAAACTCCACATATTCTAAACAATTTAATCACGAATTTTGTCTATTTAGAGTGCTCAAATGAAAGACTTCACGTTTTGGATTTATTATTTTTTCATAAAACTAAATTCAAAGAGAACTGTAATTTAATCTACAATTATGGGAGAATGAAGGAAAATCGTCATGCCCATAATAGCGGACTTTTTTGTAATTCGAATATTTTAGAATTCTGAGATGATATGTTACACTTCTGTAATAATTGCTTGAAGAGAATTTAATTAATTTCAGATGAACGAATAAAATTTCCAATAACTTAATGAGAATATAAAATTGTCGTCGGTTTTCATAGCACTAAGATAATTCTAACATCAGATAATTGACATAGACCGAGAAATATGATCAAAACTCGACTGCGGATATCAATTATGCATCAGAAAGGAAACTTTAGTTTCCATTTTGATGACAAATGACAAAATTTAATTAGTATTCAGATAAAATGCTTCATTGTTATATAACTACTTACCTTATTTCACATTACATAATGAACATAAAGACCGGGAAATATGATCAAAAGTCGACTGGGGATATCAATTACATCAAAAATGACAAAATTTAATTAGTATTCAGATAAAATGCTTCATTGTTATATAACTACTTACCTTATTTCACATTACATAATGAACAATGAGAGAGGCTACGAAAACGAAAAAAGTATTTAGGTGTTAACGCATGGAGGACTATCGATTTTATGAAGTGGTTTCTTTGTAAACAACATTCAAATAAAAATAAACATCTATCGTTTTATGCTTCCAATATTACATTGAAAGACGTATTGACTATCATTAACGCAAGCCCAATTACAGTATCATTAATATAAAATATTTACAATCTGTATGCATATCTATACTTCTTGTAAAGAAGTCAATAGACACCCCCATGGGCAAGGTGTATCATGCCATGTAACAAGTGACGTGTTTGTAGCTGGTTTAAACTGGACAAATATGACACTCCCAAGTCAGTGCAAGTATGTCCGAGTGAAATGGTACGAAAAGGGAACTGACAGAGTTCGAAAAATGCGTTGTGATAGGATGTCATGTGGTAGACCTGTCTGTTCGTCAAATTGCTGACAGATTGGGCCATCTGAGCTCAACAATCAGTAATACCATACTGAGATGGAAGCGCAGAAGGATAACTCCACGTTCTATCCCCAGTTAATGACTCGCCACACTCACCACACTCACGTAAAAAGTATAATATGTAAAAACCGCCATTCGTCGGCTGACACTTTGAATATGGAGTTCTGGGCGTCGGCTAGAATGAATCTGCCAGAAACATTCAGAGGCTCACAACTTGGGTTTTCATGGTAGGACTGAAACATGCAAGTTCCACATTACCCGAAACAACATGCTTGTCGTCTTGAATGGTGCCAAAGAGCGTGTACAGTGGGACATGCAAGCTTGGAAACCTGTGTTATGGACCGACGAATCACGCTACAGCCTCTACCAAGCAGATGCCCGGTGAACGTCTCTTGCCAGAGTTCGTAACCCCAACTATGAAATTCGGACGTGGTGATGTGAGAGTATGATCCTGTTTTTCCTGGTTTGGCCTCAAACCTCTGTTAATGGTGCAACGAACATTGAACGGCGAGAGGTATCTGAACATTCTTGACAATGCAATGCTTCCTGCATTGTGGTATTCTACGGAACATTGTTTCTTTTAGTAAGTCAATGTGCTGTGTCATACGGCTGCTGCTGTAACTGCTGTAACATGAACGTCACCACACTTGACTGGCTTCCACAGAACCCTAATCTCAATCCTATTGAACATCTGTGGGATGATCGGGAGCGTCTGATGAGGTCAAAGGACATCCGCCACACAACAGTCCACGACCTCATCACATGCTTATAGGAAGAATAGTCTAAAATTCTCATTGATCGCCATTACGCTTGTGGAAAATATGCCCCATATTGCTGCAGTCATCGCAGCGAAAGCAGGTGTTATATCTTATTAAGGTCGTCGCCACTGTTTGTTCCTAATACTATGGTGTCCGTTGACTTCTTTTCAAGCAGTGTATATATATATCATGTAATTATTATAGGGAAAAATTGTATTTAAATAGATATCATTATAATTATCAAAAGCAATGATAGAGGATCATTTGTTCTCATTAAAAATAATAAATAAAATACAAATATAAACCGTATAAACGCTTACTTTTAAAATGTATACTCTATTAATAATAAGTTGTCAATTTTGCCTGAAACTAGCGAAATTTACCTTAAAACTGAGTGAACGCGAGACAGTCTTCTCACTAACCCACGTATAGAAAAGCATGATTTGGTTGGGCACGCTGAACCTTGTTCTCAATGCATAAAATATAAGCTGCATTATTTTATTATAAAATAGAGTTTTCACTATATCAAATTGAATATGCGTTATTTTATTTTATTTTATTTTTTTTGCAAAAATAATTTTAAAGACCAGGACGGCAATACACTTAGCTTGGATTTTAATGGTAATCCTGGACAGTCATCTATCGATCCAAACTTGGCCAACTGACAATACTATTAGACCTGAGATTACTTCACACTTGGTGTATCCATCACAATGTCATCCGTGTCTGCAAGCGTTTCGACATATGTCAGTAGGTATTCCTGGTTGACGGCTTAGTCTTAATACCGTTGCGATGTCCATTTTTACGAAATCATTCGTCCTTGGAACTTTTTATTACATGATGATATACAATAAAGATGTAAATTGTATTCCGTCTGATCTTTCCTCTTTTTCTTACAACTGACACATTTTCTACTTCATTACGAACTGGTGCATAAAGATCCCCCCCCCCCCCACAAAATATGCACTCTTCGAGCGAAGGTAAGCATTAGAATTTCCAAATAAGACCAACATTATTTTTTTCTAATATTTCACCTATTTAAGTGGTATTTTTCTACAGGAAAATAACACTTAAGTCGGCGAGTTTTTTTTTTTTGTTTTCTATCCTGATTTACTAAGAAAATAATATTTTCCACGTACATTAATTTCCTCGAGGGTTTAATAATCACCAGACCTCAAGCCGTTCACAGGATAAGGTAGTCAGCCCTACGCCCCGGTCCATATCCTATGTCCTGTAGTGTTGAGTTCTCAAGGCGGGTTTGCCTGCTTTGTGGGATGAAAAACCCCAGGATAAACTGGGGAATACTCTATTGTCCAAACCCAAGACCAGCTAACTTGGCTATGGCAGAGGAAGATCCTTCAGCTCCTCACGTCACCGACGGGAATCGAACCTAGGACACTCATTCCGCAGGCATATGGTTACGAAGCGCACAGCCACTGCAGGGTAAAAAGAAGATGAAATGAGATTAATTTCTTCATCATCTTTTCAGGAATTTAGGCCTGGTGGCCAGTTCCGGTCTCCTTCCAACTTTTATATCCTCCAACTGAGTGGTATCGGAGTATTTTTTGAGTAGCCTTGAACTTTCCGTCGAAACATTTTGGACAACACAAGGAATTTAATGCTTTCATACGGACTTTTTTTTTTTTTAAGAATGATAGTTCTTCTTTGACTTGCGCAACATTTCAGGGGAATCGAAGATTAACCATTGGCTGCAACAGTGGTTACATTTCTTAACTACTCGTAAACACCAATGACGCTTGTGTATATGCGTGTGTCATTTCTCTTTCTGAAAAGATTACGATCGTTTTCAAGGAAAACAGCAATCATTTGCTTTGAAAGTATGTCATATATTTTATATATTTTGCTTCGTCTCATAGAAATCTTCATTAAATCTCTCTGATTTTGTCTGAATATGATTTTGTCTTCAAAAAGTATAACTAAATCTTCCCTATATCTAGCTGGATTGTCCCTGTAAATTTTTTTTAATGTTTGATGATTTTAAATATAAATTTTAAACTGTAGTCTTAATAATTTTACATCAAGGGCTCACTGTAATGAGTACAGGCATGGCAAACCCGAGGTACCAGATGCTGGACCATGCCTTACTTCATGGAATATACATCTCTTATATTATTCTGTAGACTGGTCCCTCCCTTCTTTCTTTGCTTCTTTCTCCTCTCTTGCTCCTTCCCCCCTGATGCTATTAGAGTATTCTAGGGCTAGGGGTGAATCTTTTTTATCTTGCTAAGTCATTTCGTCTTATGCAGCCACCAAAGGAGGCAAGCTAGCCTCAATAGGTGCCGGTCCCAAGCCCGGATAAATGGCGACGGTTGATGTCAGGAAGGGCATCCGGTCGTAAAACTTCACTTCCAGCTCTTACTATGATATGAGTCAAAGAGAAAATGATATAAGGGCTAGGACGTACCCCTTAAGCGACGCGCAGCCACGTCATCCTACAGCTTCGAGAAGTGGATGAGGGCTACCGCATCAAGGGCGGGTGCGGTTAAAGAAGCGAGCCCAGCAGGTGGAGAGGATGTTGCGAGTGGGAACACTGAATGTTCGAAGCATGACTGGAAGGAGAAGAGTGGTGGCAGACATGATGAGGAAGATGAATTTGGACATTTTATGTATGCAGGAGACAAGGTGGAAAGGGGGGGGGAAAGGCAAAGGAACTGGGAGATGGATATAAATTGTTCTACTCTGGAGCGAATAACCAGGGAAGAAATGGTGTAGAAATTGTGGTGTGTGGCAGAATGAAGGGCGAAGTACTGGAAGTGGGTAGAAGGAACGACAGGATCTTGCGAATGAAAGTGGGTCATGGAGAAGAGCGGGGTGGTCGTATTATGTGTATATGCCCCGCAAGTTGGCTGTACAGCAGAGGAGAAAGATGAGTTCTGGAACATGTTAGATGAAGAAATGAGGGAACTGGAAGAAAACGAGATGATTGTCGGAGGAGACTTAAACGGACACATAGGGAGACAGAATAGAGACTGTGAAAGGGTGCATGGTGGCCACGGAGTGGGAATGATGAATCAAGAAGGAGAGAGGGTTGTGGACTTTGCAGTAGCGTTTGATCTCGCAATTGTGAACTCGTTTTTCTACAAGAGGGAATAACATTTGATAACATTTAGGAGTCGTAACAACAGTTTACAAATTCACTACATTTTGACTAGAAGAAAACATCTTAAGGTTGTGACAAATTATAAAGTAATTCCAACACATCAAGTGGCACATCAATACCGACTGATGTGCGCAGACTTTAAGATAAGATTGAAGATAAGAACCTCTGGAAGCCATGCGATGAAGACAATTAAGTGGTTTCGCTTAAAAGAAGAGAATGCGAGGAATCGTTTTAGGGAGAGGGTGTTAGAGAGGATTTCGGATGGACTGGAAAGTGTACAAGATTGGTGGAAACATAATTCAAAAGTAATCCTGAGCTGTGAAATCGAGGTGCTTGATGTGACATCTGGAAAGATTAGAGAGCAGAAGGAGGGTTGATGGCGGAATAATAATGTACAAGTAGCAGTGACAGCTAAGAGGATGGCAAAACAGAAGTGGGATGAGTCAAGAGTGGAAGAGGACAGAGAGTTGTGGAACAGCCGAAGGCCATGGCATATCAAGATCTGTATGATTAATTAGAAACAAAGGAAGGACAGAGAAAATTTTACCAACTAGCAAAATGTAGAAATAAAGCAGCAAAGGACATCTTACCTGTGAGGCAGATCAAAGACGCTGAAGGAAGAGTATTATGGAGGGATTTGGACATAAGAAACAGATAGAGAATATACTTTGAGGGACTTTTGAATGAGGAAAATGCAAGGACTCACAGAGAAGATGGACAGCCTTCTGAGGGGATGGTGCAGAATATCAGTAGAGTGGAAGTGACGGAGGCCATAAAGAGAATGAGGAATGGAAAATCGGTGTGCCCGACAGGATTCCAGTTGAGGCATGGAAGGCACTGGGGGAAGAGGGAATTGACCTGCTGTGGGACCTGTTCATGAAAGTTTGCCAACAGGATAATATATCCGAAGAATGGAGGGAGAGTACCCTTGTCCCCCTCTAGAAGGGTATAGGGGATGCACAAGACTGTATAAATTACAGAGGAATAAAGTTGATGTCCCACACAATGAAAATACTAGAAAGGGTTCTTGATGGAAGATTGAGAAAGGAGGTAGAGATTGCAAAGGAACAATTTGGCTTCATGCCTGGTAGATCAACAACAGATGCCTTCTTTGGGTTACGGCAGATGATGGAAAAGTTTCGAAAGAAACAACGAGAGCTACATCTGGCATTGGCACTCTATCACATGCTTTCTTCAGACACCTCCAGACTTCTTGCCTTGGCACTCTATCGTATGCTTTCTTCAGATGTCTGAGGGAGAAGAAGGTTCCAGAGAAATATGTCAGGTTGGTGAGAGAGATGTACAGAAATGTGAGGACAAGTGTTCGGACCTGTCTGGGACAGACAGAAAGTTTTAAAGTAACAGTTGGCTTGCATCAAGGGTCAGCATTAAGTTCGTTTCTGTTTAATAGTGATGGAGGTGGTGAGAGAAGATGCACCTTGGAGAATGTTGTATGCAGATGACATCTTGCTGTGTGAAGATTCAAGAGAAGTGGGAACTAAACTGGAAAGATGGAGAGAAGTACTGGAAGAGAGAGGTATGAGACTGAGCAGAAGTAAGAAGTATATGTGTTGCACAGTGCGCGGCGGCCAGGAGCCAAATCTGGAGCTGGAAGGAAATGTCATCAGGAAGGTGAGGGACTTGAGATACCTAGGATCGACAGTGCAAGAAGAAGTTGGAGGAGATGAGAAGGAAGTGGGATGCAGGATAAAGCAGGTTAGAGGAACTGGAGGGAGAAGGTTGGAGTGTTATGCGATAAGAGGGTGCCGATCAATCTGAAAGGCAAAATCTATAGGACAGTAGTGAGGCCAGCCATGACGTATGCTATAGTAATCGTGGCCCTGAGGAAAAATAACATCCTCAGGATGGAAGTAGCAGAGATGAAAATGCTTAGGTGGATGTACGGTGTGACCAGAAAGGATCGTCTGAGAAATGACTATGTGAGGGGAACAGTGAAAGTTACGAACTTAAGAGCGAAAATACAGGAGGCAAGGTTGAGATGGTTTGGTCATGTGATGAGGAGGGAGGACGAATATTTGGGAAGAAGGAGGAAGCGTGGGCGGCCAAAGAAGAGATGGAGGGAGCTGGTAGAAGAGGGCTTGAGGATGAAGAACTTGGATGTGGTGACAGCCCAAGACAAGATAATGTGGAGGAGACTCATCATCAGCAGTGACCCCACTAAAGTGGGAGAAGCTGCAGAAGAAGAAGAAGAAGAAGAGATCTTAATAATTCGATGACTTTGGTGATTTGATTTAACTCTATATTGAAAGACGGCTTTAATCTAATTAAAATGTAATCAGTTTTGTCACCATTTCTTGATTATTTGCTGTTCCCCTAAAAGAATACACGGAATACTCTGATTGTACTACATGAATGGGTTTCAGCTAATGTTGGCTTCCAATCAACATCTTCTTTTCCGAATAAATCTGTAAGTCGTTAGATATCCAATAATGTCGATTCATATTTTTTGGTGTCATACCGTAAAGCATTACGGATTACATCAATCTAGAGAGACTTTTTTTTTTTTCTCTAGTTCTCTTTTTCTAGCCATCCTATTACGAGATACTTACCTTACCTAAACACGAGATTGTTTTACTTACCTTTCCTTTCTTCTCTCATACTATGTAAGTGATCACACCATATTACATCAGCCTCTACTTATACATTGGTGAATATGATTGAAATAAAGTTACTATCTAATATCTCTAGTTTGTTATTATTCTGCCATTGATGCTGCGGGTTCATTCTCCTGATTTTTCTGATAGAGAGAAAATGCAAAATTATTTCTAATTCATTTATATCTGTTCTTGGTTGGTTGGCTGAGTTCTTTATCATGGCTGTTCTTTAACCAACAGGCTAGCAGCAGGATTGAATCCCGTTCTTATATATATATGTCTGTTAATAAAAGCGGGAGATAAAATTCAACGGCCAGTTGAATTTCATTGAATTTTATATGGCTTGTAAAAACCTCTGTTCTTGGTTTCGAGAGCAGTATTTACGGATTCGAGTAGTGATGAGAGAGAAACCGCTTAAATGTTTCATTAATGGGTCGATTTACTTCAGCCAAGCAGGCTAATAAGTAAAGCAGAGTGTGTACCTGTTTGTGATTCTCTGAATTTATTTCCATCTTTTTTTGATCCTTCGTGATGCTCTAACGCACGATATTTGATCGATCGATATTTGACTTTAATAATACGAAGAAACCTTGATTATCTGATATGCTGATTGACTGGAACACATGGGTTCGAATAATATCATTAATAGGGGATAAACATGATGAGTCTTTAAGCCTAGTTTTTTTTTATCTTCTGCAGAACAGACAAACAGAATCAATGCACCCAGATGACAGATATATGTGACAATTTAGATAGTATTAATGACTGTATCATGTCAGGTGTATATAGAAACGAAGATACCTGATGCGTGATGAGAAAATACTTTAAGATGAAATAAGAAGAAGATTGGAAGGAAAGAAGAGAAAATATCAAAGGCAGAACGAAACATTTCTTTGACTGCAAACTTCAAGGCTGTTTTTGATAGCATATATTTATATCCGACTGTTTATTAAAACACTTATAATAAATGTGGACTAATTAGTTAAACAAGTAAAATAAAATTACTTAAGAAAATTATATTAAGAGTAAGAAATTAAAATGTAATATATAATATCGTACAACGTCTACGTATTCCTGTGGCGTTAGGACACCCGAAGAAAGACCATTATAAGTTCGTTTCTAGTTGTCGAATAGATGATCTTTTTTCAAACACCTTCTTCGACCAGTTCAAGTGTTAGTTTTTGACATCGAAAAGATTCCCAATCTTTGGCAATGAAAAGTAGAGCCCCCCTCCCTTTCTGAGAAACTAGTTTTTTAATTGTGTAACTCAAGAAAATGCACTGTAGAAGTCACACTGTTTCACACGAAACGTATAGCGGAATTTGGACCACGAAATAGTGACAGTTGCCTACCACTCTTCTCCCTGTATGCTGCTTAATAAAATTATTTATATCCTTGAGGTAGGCTAGCTATCTTTATGGATCGAGACTGGCTGGTGTACAAGTCTCCAAAGGTTAGGGTAAACGACCTTTATTATTCTCTTTGGGGAACAAAAAGCGTTATATATATATAGGTTTCGGAGTATCTAACTCTTGGTATGTTACTTTGGTAAGCTGGAGATCTTACTTTAGATCTTATTTTAGTGAACTAAGTATTATATACCCCTTTAACTCCTCCCATAATACCAAACGTGTACCGCAAACAAGTTTTTAGAGCGTGGACAAGGGGAGACACTTCCTTTGTAGATTCTACTTCATTCGAAAATATCTCCTTTCTTTGATAATTACTGAATATGTCATTTAGAGTATTAAGTACCTTACCTAAATTTATTCTAATCTTAATTGTTTATATATTTTCAATTAAAGGGAATATCTTGTTGATGAGAATACTTGCTTTTATATCTCGGTGTTAATGTTTGTTTGCCGTTAAACAGTGATTTTGAGAGCTATATGCCTTATATCCTGCTGTATATGTGCTACACTATATCCTGCTGTATGTCCTGCTCACGTTACTATTTCTAATAGTTTATTGCATTTTGGTCAGCTTCTCTTACTGAAGGAGAGTAAAGCCGGGCCTTGGTGATTTTTTTTTCAAAACGGTATGAGAGGAGTCTGCACCAATATGAATGCCTTTAATTCGTGAAAGAATCAACGTCGACGACGGAATTGGTCCATATTTTGAATAAAATTAAATGAACCTGTTTGACTTTAAATGAAGTGTATGACTACAAATACACAGCACGTACGTATATAGTAAGTAAGTAAGATGCAAGTGTGCACTGCATAGGCTGTCTATAGACCTCGAACTGAGTACAATTGCAGTCAGATGGCGTGCGAGTAACGTATACGCAGGGCAAAATTTTTATGACTCGATTTTTTTTTCATAGCTCTTTCAGGATAATTTGCGTAAATCCAAATTTATGTATGCGGTGCACTGCGTATGGTTAGCTGAATTTATTCGAATCGAATTAATCTAATCCTTACCAAAAAGAGCAAATAAAAGTTGATTTCCATACTTATGTAATAATAATCATAATAATCTGTGGTGCTTAGAAAGCCCTTAAAGTCCCAAGATCTCTCGAGATTGGGTTTCATAAACATAATTTTTGGATAAGGGGTTACTCGTTTGCCTAAATGTATGTATTTAGTGAATTTTCTCAGGACAGTTTATGAAATTAAAAACCAAAGTTTCTTCCAGAAACTCCGGTTTTTTTATTTCATAACATTTATCAGTACTGAAAAGTACTGATAAATGTTTATTGTGTCCTAGAAGGGATTCGATCTGAGCTCTCCCAAAAGGACAGGATTCGCCGAGAACTACTGAACTACGGACTTTGTATACTTGTGCAACTTGCTCCTAACAGAAAAGCAGATTCTCAAATAAAGGATGCCTCAAAATTTGCTGAGTAGAGCGATTATATATCCGAATGACACAACAAAATGTTCTTTTCATGGTTCGCCAGATATTAAAAATAAATAGAATACAAGAAAATAAATAAAAGTATCTGATCCAAATCTGAGCATTTCCTAATAATGGCTGGTCCAATTAATATTCAGGAAACAGAAAGAAACAGAAATGTAGATAACATTTATATCAAATAATTTGCAACCGGAGAAACAGGGTATAGGACCAACTAATGATAGGAAACATTCATGCATGTATCTTCACTTAAAAATGAAGGATTTTTGGTAATACTGGATCATATAGGATTTAGTAAGAAGACGATCCAAGATCATCTTCTATTATAAAATAATTAGTGTACTTAATGAAAATGGCTAAATTACAATGAAAACGCTTAGAGCTATGGCGTACACAGTATCACTAATTGGATTGAAGCATCGTTGGTGTCCCTTTTTTGTTTCCTTAATAAAAACACTGTGTGTGTGTGTGTGTGTGTGTGTGTGTGTGTGTGAAGATGCTCCTAACACATTATTACTTCTTATCTTTTTGGCGCAGCTTGATTTGTTTGTGCTCTTTGAATACAGTTTTCATTATAATGAAGGTATGGTTCACAAACTCACCCCGAATAGTGAAGAGGAAGAAACTACCTTCACTGTTGACGGTAATCTTAACAAACCTGACCCTTACTTTGCTCCAATTACTACGATATCAATATATTTTTCTACCCTTATTTAAGTTTATCAAAGACGCAAAGACGCAATGTGTGAGAAGGATGCAAAATAAGTTTTCATATGTCGCCTCTTCAAATATACATTGAAATTTGCTGTATTTATATGCATATTGCTTTAAGATTTCCTTATCACGCTGTTAAAAGATGTGATAATATTCATGAGAGATATGTTTGTGAAGTTACGTTTGAAAGAGGTGTTTGAAAAATGTGATGTTTTTCGTGAAAGAAGAAGCTTTTATATCAAAATCATATATTCAGAACCATACAAAGTTACAAAGAGCTGAGAATATATTAGGAAATTTAGTATTTAATTATCAGATAATACAAGCAGAGTTTTAAAGAACATGAAAGTTATAAATATTATTATTTCAAAAAAATAAGAGTAAAAATCGTACATAATCGAATACATGCAGTGATTTTTCTCACAATTTCAAAATGCAGTAGTATGCGAGGGTGTGTGCTGAAAATTTGTGATAATCACCATCAAAGAATTGAATTAGAATCATGTAACTTACACATTATTCTACACGTCCCCCTCCCCCCGAATTGTTACACCCTTCTTACAATGCTGGTGCATCACTTGCAATCCTCTGAGAAAAAAGTCTTTCCCTTGTTGCACGAATCACTCCTTAGATGCAGATATGACTTCATTATCTGCGATACAATTCTTTACTTTCGAGTGTTTCTTTAATGGGAATAGGAAATCGTCAGATGGGGCCAGCTCTGCCGAATAGGATGAGTGAGGCAGATATTGAAAACCCAAGTTGTGTATTATCTGTGTCAGGTTTCATGAACAGCGTAAGCAGGTGCGTTGTCCTGCAAAAAGAACCACGCCAGTGTTCAGTTTTTCTCCTTCAGTACCTCCTTCAATTCCTTCAGAGCTGCTGAATAAACTGATGCTGTAATGGTTTCACCTTTTTTGACGTACGTGGTAAGGATTACATCATCCATATCCCAAATGACAGGGGCAAGAACCTTCCTTGTTGATTTTTGGGATTGGAACTTTGGCCATGGAGAATCTTTGTGTTTCTACTCCATTGACTGTTGTTTGATCTTCGGGTCGTAGTGATGAAGCCATGTTTCATCAACAATCACAATCCAAGTAAAGGAATTTGCGCCTTATTTCTGAAAATGATACAAAATCCCTTGAGATGACAGTAGACGTCCTCTCTTTTGATTGGCATTCAAACATTTGGGTGCCCCGCTTCGCTGAGAGATTCTGCATATCAAGATGATGGCGGATACTGACTTCGAACTCTAACGTCTTCTTATTTTTCCTAAAATAAAAAGAACAATTATTACAATTTGATGAAACATGTGGGTCAAAGAGTTTTACGATATGTTTCTTCTTGTGGTTATATCAATTGATTTAATATCATTTTTGTTCTAGATGTTTATCATAACTTTTCAGTCCCCCCCCCTCGTAAATGTCATTATCTGTAATAATAAAATCAAAGTTGAATAAAATTCTCTGCTTGTGAAATTGACGAACACAGCAATAACTTTAACTGGAAATTTTATGAGAACGACACATGCATTGTAAAATTTTTCTTTTATAATAATATCATATTTTTCACAAAATCTCAAAATTTCACAAAATCATAATATCACATTATCACAAAAGAATAGCAGCAGTATATCGCATTGGTGGAACTGTACTCCAGGAGATTGATGAGGCCAGGGATTTGGGAGTGCTTGTGGATAGGGAGTTGAAGTTTAGGGGGCACATTGCAAAAGTGACTAAAACAGCTCACCAAATCACTTGGCTTATGAAAAATACTTTAACATGCAGAGACAAACAAGTTGTTGTTCCTCTGTATCGAGCCTTGATAAGACCCCATCTGGACTTCTGTGCCCAGTTATGGGCACCAGGGTTTCTTCGTGATGGGGAGGAAGTGGAGAGGGTCCAGAGACGAGTGACCAAGATGATAGCAGGTCTGTGGAATGAACCTTATGAGAATAGGTTGAGGATTTGTGGGTTGCAGAAATTGGACGATAGGCGAAGGAGGGGTGATATGATTGAGACATTCAAATTATTGAAGGGTTTTTATAAGATTGATCCAGAAGATATTTTTGAAAATATGACTGGTGGTGGGAGGACTAGGGGCCATGCATGGAAGCTGGGCAAGAGCGTGGTTGACAAGGGTGTTAGAGCTAGGTTTTTTACTTGGAGAGTGGTGAATGAGTGGAATAAGCTTCCAGAGTCTGTTGTGGGTGCTACGACCGTGAATGAGTTCAAGGCAAGATATGATAGATACTGTGTGAATGTTGAATAGTTGTTCCAGACATGATGTTAGGGCCTCCCTCGATGAGTCTATCGACTCCTTGGAGTTTCCCGGAACAATAATAATAATAATAATAATAATAATAATAATAATTTTTGATATTACGTGGTAGAGAAGCTCACAAAAATGACGAGGATGGTCCTTAAGTTTGTCGTTTTTTATATTAATCCACACGATCGTTCTATATCTATAGTATATTTGGTACCTCAGGGGAACTAAAGGATAGAGAAATTGGAAATTCTATTTCGGACATCAAGCATGGAACTTATTCAAGCCATTTCAGTCCTCCAGTAAGCATGGTAGTGATATTATAGGAATGAAATTTACTTACCTATCTGAGGACATTCATAAACATATATGTGTGCAATGGAATTCGAATCCACAAAAATGTTTTTCGGATTCGAAAAAAAATATTATAATCAATATAATAAAAAAGTATAATAAATCAATATAATAAAAAAGTATAATAAATCAATGAAAAAAAAATCTCTGTCCTCTTCTAGAGGGTGGAGATGCCTTTCATTTGACTATTGGCCGAACTGTCAATCTAATTTCGAGATAGGTAATTAGTATTATCCATTTAATATTCATTTGCAACAAGATTTCTATTTCTATAAAATATTAATACTGAAAAAAAAAGAATTTTTTCACTTCAAATTGAATTTGAATAATCTGTAATGAAATAATCTACTAAAAAGAAAGCTCTTCTTTATCCACCGGGTTGATTGTGAGGTCGTCATAATCAGTACATTGACTCATAACATCCAGTTAAGCAAGGCTGAAGAGTTAACTTAATTGACTTCTTATATAAATGCTGCAAACTGCTGTTTCGCAAAGTTACCTTAAAAGTGCTTAACAATTAGCATGATTAGTAAGTAAGCCGTTGTGTTTTCTCCCTAATCGAAATTTGGACTATTTTTCCTTCTTACCAAAAATTAGTACTCATGTAAAATAATAGTACTAATAAAAAATCTCTGTTTTCGTATAATATTCCAAAGTATATATCGCTTAAGCGGAAGTCTTATCAGAAGAGTTGAATTTTATAGCTCAAAACACTTAACATAATGCAACTTCATGAGATGACGTAACTGTAATTTTCTTGCTCTGTAGATAAGTGAAATGGAAGAATATTTTTGGACGTGAGAGTAGTTTTAACCTTCTGCACGGAAAAGAAAATTTATGAAGATTCCATGACGAAGAATTTTGGACTAAATGCAGTTCTACTTCTAAAAACGTTTTCTTTAAATTGATATTCTCCTCAGTTTTCGAGTACAAATAACATTCGATTTCAGACTGCTCACATAATTTATTTAAGCTTGTCTTGTGAACGCCTCGTATTGTTCATAAAGATATAGCTGCAGAAACTCTCTGGTTACATTCAGGATAATGGAACAGCTTGAACATTGAGAATGTATCATTGAAGCTCTCTCTCTCTCTCTCTCTCTCTCTCTCTCTGAAACGAAACCAAGATTTGATTAACTGGAAGCAAAAAAGGGGTTGCATTTTTTTTTCAGGTAAATATGACATGTTTATTGTAATATCTAAAACACAATACAAAATTCATACACTCAATTATGCTCAATACTAAATAAAACTCGAACTAAGAGATTAACACATTCTAAACTAATTAAATCTTATAAGGCATGATAAACACAGTAACTGCACATCGGGATATAGATAGCAAATGATATGAAGTTAAGCTAAATTCCTTTCAGTAGTATTACTCGTAAGAGAAAACTAACAAACATTCTAATGTCAATGAGATGCTAAATTCTACTATTCTAATCGCATTAAATTAATCTTATCACATACAAAATTTACAAAAGATCTCTTTCAAACAATTCTTCTTACTCTCAAAGGAGGTCAAATTTCTAAACAGAAACTGTCCACAGAGTTCTTTAGAATACAGTTCTTAATTTCATATTCGTAAACAATCTATCTTCTAATGAACTTTCACACAAAATAAGAGTAATTGCACCTTACCGAGCTTTTTTCGCGTCGTTCTGCACCACGTGTACGTCGGGATACTTTTCATCTATTGGCTGTCCACACGCCAACGTAGGGTTACGCTATCTTAATTATTTCTGCCAAAAACGGACCCAATCTCTGCATTTTAGGAACATTTCGATGGGACTTTTCAGCGACGGTTTGATTCTGCTAGGACTGAAAATTTTACCTTCAGCTTTGCATAGAATCCTATTTCATTTTAAGAACGCTCACAGTCCGACATCTTATCACAGACTTCACCCCCCCCCCCTTACGCGAAACTGCCCGCTAACTTCCGAACCACCAAAACAGGAAAACGATACGACCATATTGAAAATAATTAAAATAATCTTCTAAATAGGCTTTTGATATATTTTTTTACTTTGATCTATTTTAACCGTCATAATTGTTATCATTATTATTAACCTTTTTATTATTCATTATTCCCAAGCTTTCTTTCGCTTTTTTTACATATGTCACGATTATTTATTTAAATGAATTCATTTTATATATATTTTATATCGTATGGTTTTAATTCCATTTAGAATAAATCTTTGTCAAATCCGGCATTCCCTTTCCTAGAAAATCGTCTGCTCCATGAGTAAAAAATCCATGAGAAAAAAAGAAAATGTACAATGCAACAGCGTATTAAAGCGTAAGCTTATTTCCTTAACTTGGTTAAGTGGGAGAAGTGGAATGTGATATTTCCATGCTTGCAGCTATTCTTCGCACGCGCTTGTCAATTAGCACACGTTTTCGGTTACGTGTCAAATATCTCATTCATTTAATCTCCATGCGTGGATTATTATTTCTTTCTTTATTGTTTAAAAGTGATATGAATAAAATCAGATTTTATTCGCATTTTAGTTTATTCTTGAAAACTAAAAATGCTTCTTGTGTAAGGCATGTTTTATTATGTTGATAAAACTACAGATCACAATATGACTTCGGAATATTCATGAAGAAATCGATTTAATCCACACCTACATTAAACTATACATAGGCTGTACTTTGATACCATGATTGTGAAGATTACAGCCTAAATAAACAAATGTATCCAATCTTAAATAGCACAAGGCTGTAGTGATATATCCCAATTGTAAAGTAAGCCTGCATTGGAGAGATAAGAAATATAAACCAAATGTTGTCATATTATAATAAAGGGATGTATAATATATGTACTCAAAAACGGATGTCGAGAATGTCAGCGCTTATTATAACGTCAGTGACTCACAGAAGATTATTTTGTGTTGCAAACAGTGGCGGGGGGACAGTATGATAAACGCAGTTTATAAAACTATTCATAAATATCCACTACTCATTTTCATTTTTCCATAGAAAGTAATAAGCAAGTTTGTACCCCTAACTTTATTTATTTTTTAATTATAAATAAATGCATTTTATTTATTTATTGTTATTATTATTATTATTATTTTTATTATTATTTTATTATATATTTTTATTAAGATATTTTAATATTTGAAATATTTGGGTCGGCCAATTTAGTGCTCCTGTAAAGTTAGTGATTGTTGTCTGTTTTTATTGTGTTTCTTTTAGAAAATTAGTGTTTTTAGTATACTAGGGGTAGAGTTTAGTATTTTATAGTGTATTTCGTATTTTATCACATATTTTTATTAAGACATTTTAATATTTAGTATACGTTTAAAATGGCGCCAAAAAAAGGGCAAAACAAAAATTGCTAAAAAAAAAGCACCGCAGGCGAGAACAAGAAGGTTAGCCCTGCGAACGAGATTATTGTGCACATGGAGGAGATTAATTAACCGTTAAAATAGCGAAGTTGAAGCAGATCATCAGAGAGCCAAAGCGAGAATTGCAAAAAGTTGAGAGATGTTTAAATGAGCACAGGGAGAAAAAGTAAAATTAACAGAAAAATAAGAAACAACAAAGCAAGGAAATAGGTAAATCAAAAAATAACGAAAATCAGGTAACTGACGTTGTTAGTAAAAAGAAAGAAATTATTAGGTATGGTGACTATAATAAAACATGCTATAGATGAGAGAGCTATACCAACGAGTTTTCCTGGAGCGAAAATTAAAAATATAACTCAAGTAATTGAAAAACAGAAAAGAAAAGTAAATGAAATGGTAGTTGAAGTAGGTACGAACGCTTTAACTGGTGGTAAGTTCAGTAAAAGAGAGGACGATTGAAAGGATTCCTGGAAGAGGAGAGAGTGAAGAGTGAGAAAGTGAAAATCATTAGTATTTTACCTAGCTATGGCAAAAATGAAACAAAAAATAAGGGCTATGATGGCAAACGATTCAATGCGTAGGCTATGTAGAAGGAACGGATGCGAGTTTTTGGATGTGTGGAGTGAGTTTGAGGGAAGATTGGATTTGTATAAGAGGGATGGCCTACACCTGAATTCGTTTGGTATCAGGAGTCTGGAAAAACTAATAACTGGTATGGGACCTAACACAGAGAGTCAGGGAAACTAAATTATAAAGGGAGGAATGATGTGAATGTGAGTGTAAGAGCGAAAATGGTACATAACTGTGTTATTGATGGGAATGGGATTTGTAATGGGAATGTTGACGAGGTGAGAACGATTCCGGGTTTGTGTTCGTCCGGTTCGGACCAATCATATGTGTGCAAAGATGTCTACATCTGTGAAGCATTAGAGAAGAATAGAGATCTGTAAGTTGTCCAATTGGGTCAGGCATACTGCACACAAGGGTATACTAAAGAACATGAAGGTAGATTATTATATCTGTACACAAATGCTAGGAGTATCAGAGACAAAGGGGTAGATTTTGTTGCCTTATTCAATATGTTGCGACCTCAGATTGTTAGAATTAGTGAGACCTGGATATCAGAATCAGACCTATTAACTGGTATCGAGTGTCATTGGTACAGTATTTTTAGGAAGGATAGAGTGGATAGGAGAGGAGGGGGCGTGCTGCTAATGATATTGGATGACTTAAATCCAGTTAGATTTGAGACCTCTGAATGTAGTAATACTACTAAAATATTTCACGAAGCAGTGCGTTTAAAGCCATTTAGTGTGAGGTGGAATCTAATAAGACAAATTACACAGTGGGGTGTTGTTACAGACCTGGTGGATCAGCTGCTGGTGATGAAGAAATGCATCACCGAATAGAAAAGTTGAGCGCGAAAAAAGTAATCTTAATTATACAAATATTGATTGGGTAGCAGTAGAATCTCATGAGAAGAATGAAAATGCATTTATTGAGCTGCTGCGGGACAACTTCCTCATGTAGCATGTGACAGAAGGAACTCGAGGTCAAAGAGTGCTAGATTTGATTATAGTGTCAGAAGAGATGTCTGACACTATAATCAAATGACAGATCACTGTCACCAACTGGAGTTGGTGATAGTGATCATGCAGTATTCACTTGGGAAGTGACTAAGTTTATGAATTTTCCATTCAGAAAAGGTTATATGTTGAACTACAAAGCATGAAATTATGACCATCTGAGGAGTATACTGAGTTCAGTGGAATGGGATCGGTTGCTGGATGGAAAGGATATCGACAGTGTATGGGAAGCATTTAAACAATATTTAAATGATGGGATATCAGAATGTGTCCCGAGAGTTCGAAGAATAAGTAGCGTAGGAGGATGTGTAATCTTATTATGCAAGAGATTCGTAAGAAAAGGACGATGTGGAAGGCATACCGTTTGCATAGGGATGACGTCCGTTTTGAACGTTATAAGCAGCAGGTTAGAATAGTCACAACAGTTGTACAGAAAGCAAAGTCTGATTATGAAAAGAAACTGACTCTGCTTACTAAAGACAACCCACAAGAATTCCATCATTATGCTGCAAGTAAAAGAAAGAATGAATATGAAAAAATAACTGTTTTAAAAATCCAGATGGAGTCAGGGTTACTGATGCAGAAGAGGCTGTTCAGTTAATGAGTGCCCATTTTGTTAAAAGCTATCAACCTAGTGAACGCAACATTGAGCCCAATGTTACCTCTTCACTATATGAAGAAACGCAGGTGTGTGAAGCCGAGGTATTAAAGCTGTTGCACAAACTGAATAACAATTCAGCAGTAGGGACTAATGGAATATCAGCATGTGTGCTAAAAGTGTGTTCAGCTGAATAGATCATTCTTTGGACCAGGATGTTTAATGTGAGTCTCAGAACAGGGAAGATTCCGCAGGAATGGAAGGAATGTATGGTAATTCCATTGCATAAGGGTGGTGCAAAGACCGATATATCAAACTATCGACTCGACCAATTAGTATCTCAGGAGTGGTGGTGAAGATTTTAGAAAAATTAGTTAGGCCCCGCATTCAGAAATGGGTTGACAGTGAATCTCTACTTTACAATGAACAACATGGGTGTTACTAAGGGAAGTTGCTGTTTTAGCAACTTGCTCACATTCTATGACAATGTTACCATTGAACTAGAAAAGGGGAATGGATGCATCATGATACTTTTGGATTTTGCTAAGGCTTTTGACAGAATACAACATGACAGACTGCTGCATAAATTGGAGAAAATGGGTTTGGGTTATACAACATTAGCATGGATAAGAGGATGGCTGCTGACAGATATCAAAAAATGGTATACGGGGGATCTGAGTCTGCAAGGTTTAAGGTAACAAGTGGTGTACCACAAGGATCAGTGCTTAGTCCACTGTTATTCAATCTCTACATTAATGATATTGGGAAGGATTTGGCAAGCGACATACAGTTATTTGCTGATGATGCAAAGATAGGCAGGATAATCCTGAATGCTGTTGATATGCAGTCCTTGCAGAATGATTTGAATAAGCTGGAATTGTGGGCATGGGAAAATGGGTATCAGTTCAATGTTAGTAAATGTAAAGGCATTCACTTCGGCATGATTACCTATCCGATGTCGTATTATATTGGTGGGATTAGCCTAGAAGAAACTGATGAGGCTACGGATCGTGGAGTGTTAATAGACAGGAAGTTGAAGTTCAAGGGGTCATGGGCAAAGATTGCAAATACAACTCAAAAGTTAATTGCAATGCTCAAACGAACGTTCACATGTAATAAGATAAGGATGTTATTTTGCCTCTTTACAAGGCCTTGATAAGACCCTTGGACTATTGCGCGCAGGTCTGGTCTTCTGGTTTCCGACGGATTCTGATATATTGGAGAGAGTAAAAAGGAGTTAAAATGATATCTGGATTGTGGAATACTGTTTATGAAAACAGGTTGAGAATTTGTAGATTGCAGACACTAGCAAACAAGAGAAAGAGAGGTGATATGATTGAGACTTACGAACTGCTAAAAGGGTCATACAGGATTTCAATTGGAAATCATCCTTGGAAGCTGAGAATGAAGGCTACCAAGAAGGGTGTATGGGATAGATTTATCTCTCAGTGGGTGGTGCGTGATTGGAATGGATTACCATTGGATGTTGTGAGTGCAAGCAGTGTGAATGAATTCAAGAATAAATATGATAGCTGGTGTGTGTAGTATACGGCCTCCCTCGATGAGTCTCTGACTCCCTGGAGCTCTCTCTTAATAATAATAATAATTATTCATTATTATTATTTTATGAAAATCGTTATGATTTTCATAAAACGGATAAGAGGTAAATCACCCAACTGTGATTTACCTCTTATCCGTGGTTTAGTGTGTTTCTACGGAGTGCTAGAGGAGATACAAAACTCCCAATTCTAACTACTACTCCTCTGTGTTATTCTGTGTATCGATATCGACATGCACTGTCTACATCAAATCTATAATTTTTCATCTGCAGATTATCTCTTTATCTCAGTGCCCTTGTTTTGGATTCATAGAAAGTAGCAGGAGTGTTCAGGTTCAGGCCTTTTAAAATATTTATACATGAACTAAATAAATCGGAAATAAAAAAAAATCGGAAAAGAATAGAGGAATCCATACTTTTTGGAGGGTTTAGTATATTGTCATCTTACATCTTTCGATGACAACGTATTGAGTACGGAGAGCGAATAGTTAACGCATTTTCATAAATTAAAAGGTTACCAGTATAGTACGCGCTTTATTCTTTTCTTCATAATCTCATACATCGGTCAACAGCTTGTGTTCATTGCTAGTGTACAGTTATTTGGATTATGGAATCTTATTGAAAAATACTTTATAAAAGTTCCTGTTTCTTTCAAGAAATTCGAGCCGTGGTCTTCTTGACAAAAGTACACGATCGTTTTTAAATATGCATAACGGAGGCAGTATTTGTTCATGCAGTTGTTTTAATTTACTGATAAATTTCGACTTTTTTTTTTAAGTAAAAGGGTCTTCAGAAATAAGCTTTTAGAGTGAGTAAAAAGATCCGTTTCATTTCAATTTAGTGCTTATAATGTTGTAATCATATGGAATTATTTTGAATTTTATTCAAGATAATTTCTTAGCTTACTTAAAAAATGAATAAATAAATCCATTAAAGAAGACTCAAAAAGTTACATTAGAAGAAAAGTATGAATGTTAAACAAATGGCAGGAATATTTAATTAAAGTGATTCCGAATAAGTCTACTATTAGACGCACGAAACTATAGGACTTGCGTCCTTATCGATAAGCTACGGAGCATCATGGAAGTTGCTTTAAGGTTTGCCTTAAAGTTAATTTTCGCTCCTATTAGTGCATTTTCCATTTTATGCGATGGCAATTAAAAAGTTCTAAGGATTTGTTGTTTTTTTAAGAAAACCATTACATTATGATGCATTTTCTCAAAAACGTAAATAATTGCGTTGATGAAAAGCACATCTTCGACACCCCCCCCAAAAATAATAATAAATTAAATAATTGATTCGCACTAAAAAATCAAATTGAATATAGACGTCCAATATTTGAAGGATGAATGCTATTCATTTTTTCTTTTTGTAAAACTACGTTAACAAGATAATATTTTCCTCTTTTTTTTAGCAATTAGTTAAATTAATTGCTAGAAAGGGCTGTAAAAGAAAGATAAATCTGCCAGCGAAAATGGGTTATTATTCAACAGATTATAGGAAACTAAAATGAAATAACGCGGTTAATTCACTTTTTGTGATATTCACCTTTAATTTACTTCGATTGATGAACCCAAGCCTCGCACGAGCTATTTAGTTGGAAGATAAAATAAAAGAATACACTTAATTGATTGTTAATTCCTCTGCTAAAATATTTAATCAAATATTCTTTATTCTAAAAAAGAAAGCAGATCGTGAATATATCTTTCCTTAAAGAAGACAGAGGGTATTATTCTTCTACAAAGAAAGCTCTGTATCTTAACTTTCGTGTCCCGCTTCTACCTATAGAACGATATTTTTAATCATTGTATATTTCGACAAACCACCTATTGCACGGGGCTCGCTACAAAATTATCAATTTCTAATGGAAAATCTACTTTTTCTACTGAATTTTCATGGCAACCGCCCCTATTAATATACATTTTTTTCATTCAGATTTTAGGTTGATAATCGAATCAAAGAAAAGTCTGACTTTGAAACCTTTCAAGGAATTCAGAGAATGCTGCATATCGGCAACATCTTGAAACACATGTTATTTTCAAATATTAAGAAATATTAAAAATTTTAAGACTATTTTATTATCAAAGTAGCTGTTCCTGCCATCGTAATGATGGCTATTATGTTGATTTGGAGGTTAGCTACTATAATGTATTAAGAAATTTAAACTGCATGGAGCACTATTATATAACAATTAATATTCTAGTTTCGTTTACTTTATTAAAATAAGGCTGCTCCAGAACACAGATTAAGTAAATATGAGAGAATACAAGAAGTTGGCACTCTATTTTTCATCTGGGGAGCGAATGAATGTTAACTAGCAACTACTAATATGTTTATAGAATTGAGAGAATGTTAATGAATGGCGTTTGCCAGTTCAGTGGAAGAGCGCCCATAAAAATATCTGTAGAAAATCATAAATTGAAAAGTTTATGTCAATGAGATAGTGAATGCGGGACTATGTAAGAGATGGATTCGCAATAATAACGAAGTTCAGGAGTAGGAGCATGAGTGAGCGAAGGACTCTCTCAGGCACATCTACTACGCAAAAAGAACAGCCATTCCGGTTTATTAAGTGGCTCCCGACAGTTTCCTCCTGCACCATCGCTATACTCGGATTCCCCCCCCCCCCCCCCGAAGACACAACCTCAATAAATGAAGGATTGCACACAGCAGCCGTTTTTCTTGATATATCTAAGGCGTTCGACTGTGTTCATCATGATCTATTGCTACTGAAAATCTCCAAACACTGCATTAGAGGAATTACTAATGACTGGTTCAGATCCTATCTGAATAATAGAAAACAATATGCCAGCTATGATATATTTAAAAGCGCAATAAACATAATAAAATACGGAGTCCCTCAAGGGTCGGTATTAGAACTCATCTCGTTTATAATATATGTTAATGATGTATGTAAGTACAAACTCTGTTTGGCAAAATGAAATTCTTTGCTGACGATACTGTATTAGTATACACCGAAACAACCCTTGAATATCTAAAAAATCGGATTAATAGTGATATAATTAACATTAAGTATATGGTTTAGCAATAATCAGCTTCACATTAATACAGATAAAACGAGATATATGTACTTCACATTAACAGAAAAGTTAGACCACAATATAACTATAAAATGGCATGAAAGAAAATGTAGTAACATTCTAAATTGTAAATGTAGCTTCATCAAAAAAAAAAAAAAAAAAAATCCGTCAGGTATTTGGGCCTCCATATCGATAGCAATTTGAAGTGGAACTCCCACACCGCTTTCTTAACAAATAAATTCAGGTTCATAATTAACAGAATATATTACGTTACAAAATTTGTAAATGCAGCATTCTTAAGATGTTTATACTATTCTTGGGTAAATTCCTCACTGCAGTATGGCATTACCTGTTGGGGCGGAGACTATTATAATAATCTGATTCCATTAATAAGAATATAAAACAGAATAATTAGAGCCATAACTACTACCGACTTCGCACATTCAACAAATCATCTGTATGTCGTTCATAATATACTATCACTTCAGAAACTATATCTCTATGGTTGTCTGTTATATGTAAAAAGAAACATTAAAAGTTTCTTGGTATATAATGTAGATTATAGATTACGCTGTGGCCAAAACATGCTGGTAGTACCCAAGGCAAACAAAGAAATTTTTCATAAACCCTTCGAGTACCTAGCGACAAGCAGCTATAATAAACTTCAAAATGAAATTAAATCTATAACCTCAGAATATACATTCAAAAAAAGGTTTGAGAGACTACCTCATGGGATTAAACAACGTTGACGTTTACTTTAAACGTATAGTATAAGAGATCATTATAACTCATATATCATAACCAGTTAAGGTATTGATATACTAATTAGTTCATTCAATTAGATATTAATATGTACATCATTATAACCGGTAAGTAGCCCTCATAGATGCTTTCCCTGGACCCTCAGTGACTGTTTTTGAGCTAATTACTTCTCTAGTAACCAGTAGGGCTACTGTCCTTGGTTACACATAAATGCATAAACTAACTTACATTATCACTAAAACCAGTAACTTATTATAAACTACAAAACCATTCGAAGTATATTGCACTCTGCTTGCATACGAGAAAACTTTTTATTAACTATAATAAGATAATGGCCAATAATAAGTGTTAGTGCCAGTAGAATATGATAGTAATACTTGAATTTTTATTCTATAATACTGTACTTTGAATTGTATTGTGAAATATTGTTCATTGAATTATGCAAGTTGAATAGTATAATATGTATATCTTGTATATGTGATGTGAATAAACTGTTAAACTGTTAAAAAATAGCAAAAAAAAAGAAAAAAAAAGACAAAGCAACATCCACTTCTTCTAGGAAGGCAGAGTATGCTGACTCCAGATTAGGTGCATAACCTTGCACTACAGCCAAGTTGTGGTTTTTCATCTGGAGCCTCAACACACATATCCGTCCTCCAACGGGATCCACTCAGCAACACATTCTGGAAGCCGGGGACTTGTGAATATCGCCACACCCGCCTGAGCAGATATCTTCGAGCCTCTAACCAGAGTAGTAGAGCCTCCACTCCTTGTTCAGGTCGACAGTTCCAGCGCCTCTCATCTCGGTCGACGAAAGCCAGACTAAATCTAGTTGGTAGCGCTTGGCTTCCTCGACCAGTTCCTTCTTCTTCCCTGTCAGAGAAAATATGTTCCAGTTGCCTAAATCCATAGTCTGGTGCCGTTGTTGGTGCCATTTCTATCCTTTTGCAGAACCATTTCTTTGCGCTGCCCCTGAACACCTTCCCAGACAGGTATCGGGCCCATTGATGGAGTTTCCTCTAGCAGAGTGCTGAAGAAATGGTGTCTAAGGGAGACTGCAACATATATTTCGAACGGGTCCTCTACCTAAAACCCGAACGCCTCCCTTAGTAGCCCGCGCGACGGACGATGCGGTATGACCATTGCATGATGACTTGACCATGTTGCAGTGGTTGGTAATGCCCAATTAGCACTACCTCCTCGGTTCGGGGGGGGCTGCTCAGGTTTCCCCCTCGTTGCAACTAGCTTACATATATGCAAGCCGTTCCGCTATCACCACCTGCGGACCTGCCCAGTAGCTGAGGCTCCTCACCCTGGGAAAAATCATTAAAATGAAATAAATAAATAAATAAATGCATTATAAACAAGAATGCAATGTCATGCGTTAACTATCATTAAATAAAAAAATTAAATGATTATTAAAACGGAATTTTAAAAGCTTTAATAAGAAATTTCCACATGTCCTTTAATATAAGTCCACGGTTTATACTTAGAGAATCATGTGAATGAATAACTGTTATCGATTCTTTTAAAAAGAGTAAAAGTTTTCTTCTGAATATAGTGTGATCCGAAAATATTCCTGTTCGTCGTATTGCTAGTAGTTGAAGTATGGTTAACATGTTTCTTCTACACATGTCTGTCCTGTGGAGGTATCCAACAGACTCCAAGGTGTTTGTTTCCCATCAGCATCATTCAATAAATTAGGTTTTCTCTTTTATGCAATATTGTTACTTCAATGTTGATTAACCTATATCTGTTTACAAAAAAATCACAGATATCTCCAATCATTGCTTATGTCCATAAATTTCGGTTAGGGGACCTTGGGATCTCCCTAAAAATGCTTTGATTCAGTACAAGAGAACGCAGTTTCAATTATAATTTCCTGTGACCAGTGAACTGGTGAGAGGAAATCACTGATGAGAGGAAATCCTCTTTAACACAAATAATGTATCTACGAAATAAAACCAGCAATCATTCATTGCTGGTTTATTTGTAGATATTTTCACGATGATTGTTATTCATAATTGGCGTCGATTTTGTAATCTCCTCATATTTGGTTGAAACACGGGCAGCGTCCCTTCCCGCCTTATGTATTTCTTAAAGAGTAAAATCTGGACGTCTTCATACCAAATGCTAACAAAAAAATAGCATCTTTCTCCTCAACTTTCTGCGCATCCAGGATATCGACGTAGCAGAGATATAATAGCTTGAAATAATTAGGTAATCGTTTTAATATATTCCGCCTAATTATGAACTTGAAGAATTTTGAATGAAAAGGCCTATTTGGCAGATATTATAATAAGACCCAAAGAACAGAACAACAACAAGCTTTTCACTTTCCTATAAAGCAAAATTCAATTCAATTTCACGCGGAATAAACACGAACACAAAAGCATGTCATCTTTTGCAGTCCGAAGGGAAAATATTCATGAATTCTTCAGTGTTCTACACAAAACATCTAAAGATCTGGTACAAAAATAATTTATTTGTGAATACTGAAGATTTCAAAAGAAAGGGGGGTGGGGACAGCGTTCTTTTTCACACTACTACTATACCCTTATTCGCCATAACAGATTAAGCCGAGAAAATATCCGCTACAGCTAGCAGAAGGCAAACAAAATGTTATCTGCACTCGCTCTGTTTACGAAAATGTGACACTAAACAGAAAGCTCTGTGCCTATTTTCAGTGATGGTACCGACAATCAATATGGCAACTAGAAACAGGACCTTACATGCTAAGTACACAATAGTGCTTCTCTCAAATTCTGTACCAGGAAAGTACCAATTATAATAAAAACTGTTTATAATTTTCATATTATATTTTATCACCTTTAATCTTTAATTGCTATTCTATATAAAATAATATTATTACTATGACACGACACCTCGAGGGAGTAGTGCACTCACTGCAAAGTGTCAAAACACAACTTAAAATGCAAGCATCCTTGTGCAGGCCTCTCTGAATTGAGGACATATTAGAACCGATTTTGCTGGTATTCTTCCACATGAATTCGAGTATTTAGTTCCAGGCTTATTTGGCAGAGTATATAGCATAGTTACTGTGTAATGGACTGTCTACATGCCGCAATATCAGCCTGGGTATATTTGGGAGTAGGGGAGATGAATATTACCCGTTTTGTGGTACAGGAACTCGAAGTGATTTAAATAAGTTTTATGTTGGATTTCTAGAGCAGGTTTCCGGATTAAGTAAAAAATAAATAAAAAGATCGAAAAATTGTCATAGTTTAATAATGGTAATAATGTACTGTATTTTTACAACTTTCGTACGTAGGAGTCTTATAAAAATCTACCTATTTTAATAGAAGAAATATGCCATACCTCCAGTACAACATTTACTTACTCTCTTTTTCCCCCCACATAAATACAAAGTGGCTTAAGCAAAACGTATGTATATTACTTCATAAAGCACTCCTTTTTTCTATCTTCTCTACAAAAGGTTCAGTTTGCCTAATTTGATCATTTTAAACAGACATTCATTAATTATGCATATTTACAACAATTATCGTATATGCAATTCTGTGGAAAATTCGCAGCGAACAATTTCGCCTTACGACATTTTCACGTACTACATGTAATTCACGACCTTGAAATAATCCATTCTTTCTCTTATATGTGTTATAAATTCATCTATGCTTTCCAATTGGGGGAATAAACAAAAATGAAACAATTCATTCAAAGTTGTATGGGAAATCATAAATATACTTCGTTCTGCTAAAATGTCAGGTGAAACGTTTAGAAATAAAGTAAACTCAGAAACCAGAGGGGTGGGGGAAATAAACGCTACTACAAATGCTTATTTAAAAAATTCACCAAAAATGCATTTTTGATTTCTTATTAAGAAAACGCTGAGTTAAAAACAAAATTCAAAATTGCCAACATCATTTATTATAAGCACCACAAACCAAAACACAAGTTTTGCAGCTAATATGAACTGATAACATGTTGTTAACCAAACTGAACTCAATTAATATCCTGTCAGCCAAGAAAACTCGCATGCAATTATTTCTTCCATTAATTATTTCAAATAAAAGTATTGCAGCGAGACTACTTTTTAAATTTATGTTCAAGAATACAAAAATATAATTCTTTCAAAGTATATAATATCTGGATTCCAAAACCATACTTCAGCGTGAGATACGATTTTGGCATTCATTACGCCTATCTAGTTTGCAGGATACCAAAATAATGCTTTTTAAAATTTATATTAATCTGCCCCACTATATCATCTGATGGTGGATTGACTACTCAGTCTAATATCTTTCTTTTTTTCCCGGCTGATAGTTGATTTGAATCAACTTTACCGAATATTAGACGCATCATTACGCAACAGAAACTGAAATGCTATAATAAGAATCTAATCGAACGATGTGAACTGTTCAAGATTCATGAATTATTACGTATACTTTAAACTTCTTCAGGTACCAGTTTAGATAATTTACTACATTTATAGTGAAATGAATGCAAATAAATATGTACAGACTGTGTTCGTTTAACTTTCATGTTATATAAAATATGTAGCATAGATGACAAATAATAAAAATAATAAATTTTTACGTTGATTAAAATAGCTTTCATGGCTTACACATTGAAATAAATTATATAGCATTTATTGAAAACTCCAATACATTTCATAAAACGTTACTTGAACATCATCAGGAAGATGGACCATTAACTACATTCAAAAGATAAATCAAAATAATGAGTCATAAATCATGCGTATGTCATCTCATGTCTTGGTCGAAGCTGAAGTACATGATATTACCCTATTACAGTTCAAAGGCACAATTTTAGTAAGCTTCGCAAATAAAATTACCAATTTAAAAAACTTATGATTAACAAATATTGATCGCTTGTCAAAACTTGAGGAAACCACGATCGAATTTGAAGTTGCTGGAGTGAAGACCCTTTGTCTTGTTCAAAAGAAATCTGTGCCTAGTGTCAACAGCTTAAGAAGCAAGGTAAGACTTTACAGATTCCAAAAATGTAATATATTCTTAATGTTCTTCAATTCTAATCAAGGCAAAACTTTTCTAAAATAGGAAAGATCACATGAACTGAGTGCTTGAGAGACACCCGGTAAGAAAAGAGGTGTTGATTGATGGTAAGAAGGAAGATAGTTTCCGAGCTGGTTTGAATAAAGCGTATAGATAGAATTTACGAAGAATCCTTCCTATTTGTTCCGAGATTCCTTTATAGTAGGGAATTAAAATTCTTTTCACCTCGGATTTTTTGAATTGTTGTTTGTTGTATCCCTTACATATCAGATTGCTTTTAATTTTGTTCACTTCATCTAAAACAGTGGATCAGAAAAGCAGATCGTATGAGCTATATGTACAAGACTCTTGATAATACCCATTTTTTGTAATGAATAATGATTGATGGAGGAGTGAGTGAACGTGCTAGTAAAGATTGGCATCCGATAAATTGAAAATTCAACATAACCTCTGGGATTAGTTCAAATTAGATTGTCTTTTCCTTGAAACTTGTGAAGCTACTAAATCACCCGAACCTGAACCGATCAGACTGTATATCAATATTCAAGTTTTAGGAAGTGATCACTATCAATTTTGTCATAAGTTTTTTTAATTAATAATTATTTTTAACCATTTTGATTTACGCTACTTACTACAATTGTTCCTTTGAAATCTAAACGTGTAATATTATATACTTCAGCTGCATCCGATACACAAGGTTAATAAATGCATGATTTATTACTCCTTCTTTTGATTCATCTTTTGAATGTAGTTAAGGGCCTATTTCCCTGAAAATTTCCAAGTAAATTGGATGAAATATATTCGAGTTTTTGATGGAATTATATATAATTTTTGTTTCATGTTTAAGCATAGAAAGTTATTTTAATATGTCTAGTGCACATGTTCTATTGAAGCTATTGCATTTCACATTTAAGATTAATAAAAACTACTTTGAATTGCATTTGTGTTTAGGTAAGTGCGCGCAATTTTCAAGCGTCATTTATGTGCCCAAGGAATTGTTCTTACTCTCTTCACGTTTACTTCAAATCTCTCATTTCTGAGCTCTCGCTGGTGCCAGGAAAGTTAAATGATGCACAGGATACTTGTTTCGTGAAGTTCTGTGCCATTAGTCTATCTTACCTGAGGATAAAGTGTGGTCATCGAGACTAATAAAATGTTTATTTCGATGTCAGAAGATAAGTATATTATAAATGTACACTATTTGAAGATGAGAAGGAATAATTTAGAGGTGTTAGTTGCAGTATGATTATAATTGAAGATTTTCTTTAATATTCTTGTGTAGATTGTACAATTTAACAGGAATATTATTGTATATTCCCCCCGCTACAAATTCTATACCGAATTCTTAAGGATACCGCCTGCATAATATTGAGTGTGCAAAATTTATTAGATATAATGCATTTAATTTTATACATTCTGTATAATGTGTACCTTAGTTGTTTATAACTAGCTGGATCCATTTAAGATCATGATCCACGTGTATGCTCAGAAATTGGTAGGTGTAGATCCTCTGAATATTATCGATTTGGAGTAGAACTGCATTAATTAGAGAGACGGTATCTCAACAGTTCAAATAGGATATATTTAGTCCTGAATGTTCATTTTGTTACGAGATTCATCTATTCAGGCTTAGTAAATCAACTGTAAAATACAACTCTTGCCAATATAAAATGACAGATTATGTTTTCTCACAATTCCATTGAACAGAAATCATTTATGCAAATCAGAAATAAGATAGGTTTCAGAATTGAGTTTTCAAGAACAGTGGTTTTCATGAGGTGGTATTCGTTAAAGGTGCACTTATTTATTGGCAAGAATATTTTTATCTTTCTGAATATAAATCAAAGATATACATCATATCTTTCATAGAAATATCTTTCTGAATATTTCTATGAAATTCATAGAAATATTCAGAAAGAAATTTATAACTTTTATAGAACTATTTACGCGATTGTGTGATGGAATTAATGGCAAACAAGTTGTATCAGAATTCTTTTATTATTCATTCGTAATTCCATCAGAAATTCTAGGGCGGAAAAAAACTCTTCTGAACTAGTGAATACAGGAGATGGCTGACATAAAGTATTCTTTAATGCAAGTTATATCTTATGGACTGATGAAATCTTGACGTCGAATGCCTGGGGAATTACTGAACCAATTTATGGATATATAAATTAATTAAGATTAAACTGATGTCCTAAAGTAAAAAAAAAGATTGAAAAATAAATTAATGAGATAAAATTAAATAATTATAATTAAATTAATGAGCGAAATACGAAGATAATTAACTCTGAGTTAAACTAACAGTTGACTTAAATCCGTATCTAACTGTCAGGAAAAATGATAACAAATTAGATAAAAATACTATCCAATACTTAAGTTAGTACGATATGTTTTGTTGACTGAAAGGCTAGAGCTAAAGAAGTATTATTTTTTATAGTTTGATTACTTCAAGAGTCCGGGAAGAAAGCTAGTAGTAATTACAGTGATTAAGTAAAATGTCCAAGTTATTTAATTTCAATCATCAGTGTATTTCTTCAAATATTTACATCAAAATGAATCAAAATAGCAGTTTTAATGAAAATTTATAGGAAAGTGTTTTTTATGAAATACAGTACTTTCACAAAAGAGGAACCTGCTGTTAACTTTTACAACCAAGGACTTCACTAGAATGTGCACACCGCTGGGCTAAGGCTCAATAAATCATAAGATTAATAAGAAAACAGTTAATGTAAAAACCTATCATTACTTCCGAAATGGGATGGAAGAGTTTTCTGAAAAAATGTTTAGTTTATTTATTAGTTTCGTAGTTTAGTTTATTATAGTTATTTATTTCTCATTACGTTCAATGACTTTTACATTTTGTAAAAGAAATATTCGAAATTACTATGTAATTCTCATCCGCTATAAGAGGGAGTAAGGAATTGTTAACTTAAAGTGCAATTGTGAAGATGCCCGAGTTCTTCGCTCCTACTTTAATGTATCAAAAGATTCATCCTTTACCTGGCTTAGTCCAAATGCTGTTTCTTCAGATTGAAGTGCAGCTCTAATTGAATGAAAGAGTAATAGGAAATTGCATACGACCAGTTGCATTCGTAAGCAGTGAGTTGAAAGATAATGACGAGCAATGTTGTTATTCTACTACTGGGAACAAGGTTCTATTCATAATCACCTGTTATATGGATGGAAATCATCCACTCAGAAGTATTTATCGGAGGTGAATAAATTCTGTTTTCAGAGAAAATGGATGTCTTTAGTTATTTTCTGATTTGCTCAAGTGCTCTTGACGGAATCAGATAATACGTTGCATCAAAAAAAAAAAAATCTTTACCTAGACTCGTTTTATGAAAATAGTGCTTAATAATAACGGATGCTATTTTTTAATGTACAAAGAGATTTTTACATCTTTTGTTTAATACGATACAAACAGTAGATTAGTTACTCAAAATATAAGATGTAATATGTACGAAAATTGAAAACCAGCATCGTTTTCATAATAGCATCTTTCTATTATTTATAATACCGAGTGCTATGTAGAGAAACCCTTGCTTAATATGAGCGAGGTTCACAGACAATGAAGTGTAGCTGTCAAATTCGCGAAAGTATTTTTGAACCTAATTCGCTATATAACAGCTAATTAATTAATTAACTGAATTAATTTAATTAAAGCAATTTTATAAGGAATCCGTGTTCGATGGATGCTAATTACATTTAGAAAAAGCCAAGCGAAAGGACTCCCCTGGTTCTAAATATTCTGCATGGAGAGCTCATTAAATGCGTCTAAATAATTGCTAGTTAACCGTCCATTAGCCCTCGGTATAGCTTCCTTTCGGAGAATTTCACAAGATAATGGGCTTCACAGGGAGCATCTGTTGGTATACAGACTAACTGACATTCGGAGCTAACTCATATTGGTTTGTAATCTGAGTGTGCCCTATGTTGCGAACAGCTCGAATCATCTCATTCCACAAATGCGACTTAATTGGGATGAGCGAGATACGATAACTGAATAAGTTATTGAAGTGAACATCTCTGTCTTCATACATAACTGATTATCGTATTGGGATTTTTCTCTTAGAAATATATGTTTTACATAATATAAAACAGCGAAACCATCAGAGAACATGCGCATTCAGCAAACATGATATATCTGCCTTATACGAGGATGGTCAGAAAGGTTCTCGGCCTCGACCATAGATGGCAACACTATCGGCGAGATTTTCTTTCTAAGTTCGTACATCTGTCATAAGCGTCGGGGTGAAATTGCAAATCATTCTAGCAAGTTGTTCGCTTTATACAGCTGTCTGAAGCAAGTCGTATCCCTTGAAATGGATAAAAGTGAGTATGGTGTGGTTATAAAATTCTTTGTAAAGTTTAATGCCAAAAGAAATTCATTCGAAGGTCATGAACGTTTATGAGCACACTTCTATTTCGTTTCCGATAATTAAGAAATGGGGGTTCCGAGTTTAAACGCGGCCGTACCAGGCTTGACGATGATCCATGTGAAAGATGTCCAAAAAGTGTAACAACACCAGAAATCATTGATCAAGTGCACGATATGTTATTGGATGACGGGCAAGTCAAAGGGCGAAATTGCTGAGACTATAGGCATTTCAAAAGAACGTGTAGGATATATTTTGCATGAAGAATTGCAAATGAAAAAGCTTTGCGCAAGATGGGTGCCGCTTGCTCACAGCAGATGAAAAACGCATTTGCATGAAAAAAAACTCTGTACAGTGCTAGGAGTGTTTTAACAAGAATAAAACTGATTTTATGACTCGATTTATTACTATTGATGAGAATTGGATTTAGCATTACATACCAGAATCCAAACAGCATCAAAACAGTGGATATAAGTCGGATGTTCAGCGCCAAACAAGTCAAAGTCGGTTCCATCTACAGGAAAGGTCATGGCATCAGTGTTTTGGGATGCTAAAGTTTGTTTATTAATTATCTTGAAAAGGGTAAAACGATAACAGGCAAATATTATTCCTATCTTTTAACCAGAACAAACTAAAAATTTCATGAGAAAAGACTCGGATTGCATAAAAAAATCATATTTCATCAGCACAATGCACCTGCTCACAAAGCTGTTTTGGAAATGGGAAAATTAAGAGATCTGCACTATGAATTGTTGGAACATCCACTCTATTCCCCAGATTTGGCTCCCACTGATGACTTCTGTTTCTTCCAAAAACTAAAACTCTTCCTCGCTGGTCAGCGTTTTTGTTCGAATCAAGAGGTGATTGCAGCTGTAGAGGGGTATTTTGTAGATCTTACTGAGAACCACTACAGAGACGATAACCGCTTTGGAGCATCGCTTGAATAAATGTATTAGTCTTAAGGGAGATTATGTTGAAAAGTAAAATTAATTTTCAAATTATAAATTCGTTCTTTCATTGTTAGGCCGAGAACCTCTCAGACCACCCTCGTATAATCTCCTTGCTTCTGCCATAATTCTAGCCAATCCAGTCAAACTAAACATTACACATGCTTGACAGTAGAGAGTGCAGTATGCACATGGTTTGCAGCAATGTTTAAAATAAGTTTTGGTATTCAGTTCCTGTCATGCAAGACTTAGAACATCTAATTTATTATAATATATGTTCTCCATATATATTTTGTCACACTGCAACTAGACGGAAATACGTCACTATATGGCATAAGAAATTTCAAATGAAAAAAGTAATGTGAAAATGAATGTGAAAATATTTAATCAAAAACGATTTGAATTCATAATTATTTGCTTAATTTATTCATTTATACAGTTGAAGTTGGCCATACCAGAGTCTTTCCATTCATAGGAACGACTGAAACTGGATTCACGAAACGATTTCTCATTTCTTCCGATAATTCAGCATCATTCTATTTGTATCCGTACCCTCTTCTACAAAGTTGAGATAAATCGAATGGAACTTAATTTGGGAATCCATTGCTATATTTCATACGCGACAAGATCCGACACTTTGCATGTTTGATTATTATTCTGTATATGAAGTGCTATTTGCATCCTACTTTTGGACCATTATCGAAGTCCAATATTTTTAACATGTACTTTATAAAACTGCATCGGAGTTTGTGTATCTGGGCGGTATCTAACCAAAAAGCTGCTTTTTTCGATTGCGGATCCGTCGTGAGACATACTGATAGATTAGTGTTCGATAAAGAGCCAAGAGGCTATTTTTCCGGGGGCATAAATTAAGTTAAGGGGATAATAAATCCCTCATTATTTTAAAGCCGAATACGAAACTCGGAGATCGAGAGCTATCGAAATCTAAGAGTTTCATGCCGAATAACTATCGGCGAGTCCAAACGTAAGTCATCACTTGGGTAGTACAACACTATGGCAACTCGTATCAAAGATGGAGCAAGCTCCGTTACTATCCTTACTATTTCACTCATAATGTAAAACACAGCTCCTAGGAGATGTATTACTGTTTTACATTATGAGGAGAGGTCACTAGTTCTTCGGCATGAAACTCTTAGATATAGTTCTCCGAGTTTCGTATCCGACTTTAAAATAATGAGGGATTTATTATCCCCTTAACTTAGATTAGTGTTCCTTAGAATAATCACAAATCCTTAAATCTGAGTAGAAGTGCAATTCACTCATTGCATTTCCTCTTATATACTAGGGTAGTAGTAGTTGGGGCACTTCTGACCAGATCAAGATCAAAATAAGATAAGGAATTGTGAAGTGTAGGTTGTTCATTTGATGACGTCATTGTGTGTGACGTCATGAGTTTGGAATGTTCGGAATTTTCCTGTGGGCATTTGTGTCAATGGCTTCAGTTCTTGTGTTTTGGTTCGCGTATGGAATTATGGGTGATGACAGAGATAAGATTCGTGTTGTGATTGGTGGGACACTTCTGACCAGATCAAGATCAAGATAAGATAAGATAAGGAATTGTGTCGTGGGTGTGCGTTATTATCAGATGAAGATAAGTGACATAATTTGTTAGTTGTAAATAAATGACGTTATTGTTTTAAATGGAAAGGAAGATATATTAGTGGATAAGGAATTGTATCGTGATTGGTCGGACACTTCTGACCAGATCAAGATAAGATAAGGAATCATGACGAAATTGTTAGTTGTAAATAAGTGACATATTTGTTTTGAATGGAAAAGGGAGATATATTAATGGATAAGCATTCGTGTCGTGATTCGTGGGACACCATGAACCAAATACGGGTAGGGTGAAAATGGAAAGTGATGTCAGTGTCCTGGATGTGTGTTGCTATGAGTTGTAGATAAGTAAATGGTTTGCGTATGGAATTATGGGTGATGGATAATGATAAGATAAATTTTGGAATGTTTGGAGTTTTGCTCGGCCCCTCCTTTTGTCAGGGACATCACGTGGTGTGTTGGGTTTGCATAAAGCATTGTGGGTGTAACTTACAGATAAGAAATCGTGAAGTTATGTGTTTGGAAATTTCTACGGAACTTATGTCTCTCTGTGATATCACATGGTGTTTTGGTTTGCCTATGTGTGGGCGATGTTTTTGAGATAAGGTATCTTGGAATTTTCCCAGGATGACACACATCAGTCACTGTCATCAAGTTTTGTGCTTGGTTGTCTATAGATGGGTGTACTAATTTTCCAATACAGTTTGGGGTATTTCTTTCCTATTAAAGGGTGGAAATTCTTAGAGTAGAGTCCTGATGGCAGCACTGATTAGGCTTTTCTGAATAATTTAATTACATGCTGGTGTTCCTCAAACACACACACACACATTAGACATGAAAAGTCACTAATGTATCCATGTTGATACTCTAATGTGTAAACTATGATTATTCTTATGAAAAAAAAACTATTCAGTATTAGAATTACGCTTACCAAAACATACGAGCACTTATTATTGAAATTACAATTATCAATTGTTATGTTTAAGTTAAAAAAAAACTAACTTACATTTCTTTCCAGAATGGGAACATCTTGGTACTATCTAGGTTTTCTGAATATTCCAAATTGTGGATTTGTAACATATATTTACAGCACAGAACACAAACACAAGTCTGAAAATGCAGTTTAGTTTTTCATTATAGGTTACTGGGGCTAATATATATTCACAGCACAAAACATAAGAGTTGAAAAATATTTCTGTAAATAACCAGAAAGGCTAGATAACTACTTAATTTAGATCACTATCCGATTGGTTTTCTGTATTAATTCTTTCCCACAGTTACTCATGCTATGTTTTTCCAAGCTTGGTGGGAAAGTCTATGTGCCTTTCTGTTTAGGGTAAGTATTATTTCTGGTTTTTCGAATTCAGAGTGCTGTTAGAGTATGGAATTCTGACAAGTTAAATGATTTTTTTTCCAAATTGATTGGTTATTTTCTTCCATTCTACTTTTAAAATTCAGTTTAACTACATATTCTAACAGAATAACTGAGAAAAATTAATTAATAAATAAAATTTATGTGAATTTATTTTCCAACACTGTAGATTTCTTATTAAGTCTTATCTTAAAGATATCTCTCTTATCAGGTCGCCAATTTTTTGTACGTAGGTGAGAAATCGTGTGTTTAGGTTGGAACTCTTTGTTCCCACGAGAAATTATTGCTGTAGTAAATTAATGCTTACATTTATTTTTTTTAAAACCAATATGACTATTAATTTTATGTTCGATTCATTGTACTCTTAACCTATTTCTGTAACTGAAATTTATTTATTTATTTATTTTTTTATTTAGCATTAGTAATTTTAAGTAACGGATATGAGACAAACAATGTTTTGAACTCGCTGTAGCGTTTTCTTTTAGAAATTCTTTTGCCGGCACAAACAAATAAATAGTTATTTTTTATTATTTTAAATGAATATTAGCTCTGTACTATACAGTTTGTTAATTTCTATGTTACCTTTTATTTGCCTGTAATATTATTAACAAATTGTATTTAATGAATCTAACATAAAGAAATTAAATAAAGTGAAAAAGACAGTCTTTTTTTTCTTATTCTTCTGTTTTAACATATGCGCTGATGTTCATAGTGTATGATTTGCCACTAGTGCTTACATATAATTTATGTGATTTTTCTCCATGTGACATTTCAAAACAAGTTGAACTATGGTTTTTACATAGTTCACCTATGTAAAACTCATTTCAGGTCATCCCAATTGATTGTTGTCCTCTCAGTCCGACATTTATTTCACAGTAGTTTTATATATATATATATATATATTTTTTTTTTTTTTGACACAATTATTAGATATTCTTTCCAATGCAAATAAATAATTATTTATTTTTATTTCAAATGAAAATTAGATCAGAAAGAAAGAATGAAATAAGGAAAAATTGTAAAGAAAAAACATTTACCCTCAAATAAATATATATGATCACAACGAACAAGAATTTCATCAGCTTTTTCAAAGTTTTGAAATTCATGCACATATTGTTTTTATCATTTGGTATCATTTAAATGAAGAACAGGTCTGGCTATTAAGTTCGTTAATGTTTTCTGATTTTTCTCTTCCAATGGCAAGTATTTTTTGATATATGCATGTTGATTCACTTGTTATCTGCATGCTACGATACCTTTTTATTTTTTTTATAAATTTTCCGATGAAATATTCTCCACTAAATTTCTGCCTATTAATTTAATACCCATTTCCTTTTGCTTCCAAGAGTTGACACAGTTTCACTGAGTGGATTTTCAAAAAAAAAACGAAGTCTCTGGTTAGTTTGTGGCATGAAATTTCACAAGGAAAAAATGTTATGGGCTTACTTAAATTTGATTAACACATCAACGACACCCAATTTGTTCATTTAAATTTACACATTTTATTTGAATGAAATATTATTTACAAATTGTATTTACTGAATCTAACATACAGAAATTAAATAAAGTGAAAAATACAGTATTTTGTTTCTTATTCTTCTGATTTAACATTTGCGCTGATGTTCATAGTGTATGATTTGCTAGTGGCGCTTATGTGTAATTCATGTGTTTTTTCTCCATGTAACATTTCAAAACAAGTTGAGCTATGGTTTTTATATAGTTAAACTATGTAAAACTCATTTCTGTTAGTCCCAATTGACTGTTGTCCTCTCAGCCTGACATTTATTTCACAGTAGGGATATTTATATATATATTTTAACACAATTATTATATTATATATTCTTTCCAATACAAATAAATAATTATTTATTCTTATTTCAAATAAAAATTAGCTCAGAAAGAAAGAAATAAAGAAAAATTGTAAAGAAAAAAATGTTTACCCTCAAATAAATATTTATGATTACAGCAAAAAAGAAATTCATCAGCTTCTTCAAAGTCAACACAAAACAGCAGCTGCAGTGGATGAACGATTACCTTAAGTCCAAAGTCACTCGACTCTCTGGTTTTTTCTTATAGTACTGTTTACCCTTGCTATGCCCTACCCTGACCGTTCCTTCAAAAATGAACCTTTTGCACAGATAACTCAAGGACATGTTTTCGCATACTGTTGGATATACTGTTGGTGTGATTTTATCTTTCTTTGTGTGGGGAAAGGTAAAATTTGTATATGTGTTATCTGAGGAGTATAAATATTTTTTCTATACCAAACTTTAAGAGTTTAAGTCACGTTTTGGGGTTAATTATCTGCTGTATCTCTGTAAAACAACCAAATTCTAAGAGTAGGATTTTCGATCTTGTGAACGAATTGTTTCAGATAACTCAAACAATGTCAATAAGTAGCATTAGACAATTTCTAAAATAACCAATTCATGGATATCAGTTTTCAACACTTCCCCCCATTCCTGGCATTAATTTCAGAGTAGTGATTTTTTACAATAATTAAACATAATGCATTAAGGTATAAAGTTATAGATTTAAATATCAAATTCTAATCACAATAACTGAGTAAAAAATTCACTGTGGAAACACACAACAACAAAAACACACATCTTTGTTCATTTAAGTTTACAAATGCATATTTTATTTTGCTGAAATACTATTCACAAGTATATTCACTGAGAAAAATTTGAAAATGTAATTACCTAAAAATATTTCACAATATTTAGTTTACACTCTTAACATTTTCCAAAGAGTTCAACGAATAAAATTTTTGTTACTCACTGTTTCTTGGTTACATTACATCAAAATAGCTGGTCACACAAAAGAGTTTTTAAATCAGATACCACGGTAATCACAGATCCAAACATTTGATATTGTGTCAGTCTGGAAATGACACCATGCCTTCCTAAACATTCTGTGTATTCTTTTGTCACCAATATACACAAACGGTTTTCATAAAATGTTGTAAATGTCCAAAAATAAAGAATCTTTATCGAATTGGATAAAATCTTGAAAGTCTAATTTTATGATTGATGAATTTAAATGATTAAAGATAATTTTCCCCATGATACGGACAGATGGTAATTCAGTTTCCAAAAATAGTAAATGGTTATGAATGTCATACGTTGTTGGTGAAAATCTCTCAGCTTCTTCACAACTAATAGAAAAACTTTACTTCAATCAGCTCCTGTATCATCAAGTATTAGTTCCCCATCTTGGCATATCAGAATATAACACTCACTGAGGTCCATTTCATAGTCAACTCTTCTTTGCAAGTAGCCGAGGATATCAGACCACTTCCTGTGTATCTTTTCCCAAGTGGTCCTGGATAAATACATCACAATGTACATATCTTCTAAAATAATTATCGTTTTTTTTCATCCTTTTAGAGCTATGGGAAGAGTTTTGTCTCATGGTATTTCCCTGAAGAAAGATAGAAAAAATAACCAATCAATTTGAAAAAAAAAATCATTTCATTTGTCAGATTCTATACCCTAACAGTACTCCGAATTTGAAACTGGAAATAATACTTACCCTAAACAAAAAGGCGATTGACTTTTCCACCAAGCTTGGGAAAACGTAGCATGAGTAACTGTGGGAAAGAATTAATACAGAGAACCAATCGGATAGTAATCTAAATTAAGTAGTCAACTAGCCTTTCTGGTTATTTACAGAAATATCTTTCAACTCCAATGTTTTGTGTGTTTTTGTGCTGTGAATATATGTTAGCCCCAGTTACCTATAATCAAAAACTCAACTGCATTTTCTGACTTGTGTTTGTGTTCTGTGCTGTGAATATATGTTAAAAATCAACAATTTGGAATATTCAGAAAACCTAGATAGTACCAAGATGTTCCCATTCTGGAAAGAAATGTAAGTTAGTTTTTTTTAACTTAAATGTAACAATTGTATATGTAATTTCAATAATCACTGCTCATTGTTTTGGTAAGTGTAATTCTAATACTGAATAGTTTTTTTTCATAAGAATAATCATAGCGTATATATCAGGGTATCAACATGGATGCATTAGCGACTTTTCATGTCTAATGTGTGTGTATGTGTGTGTGTTTGAGGGACACCAACATATAATTAAATTATTCAGAAAAGCCAAATCACTGCTGCCATCAGGGCTCTACTCCAAGAATTCCCACCCTTTAACAGGAAAGAAATACCCCAAACTGTATTGGAAAATTAGTACACCCATATATAGACAACCAAGCACAATATCTTATCTCAAAAACATCGCCCACAATTCCATGGCAAACCAAAACACCATGTGATATCACAGAGAGACATATGTTCCCCAGAAATTTCCAAACTCCAAACGTCTCTATAATGAAACCCACAATGCTTTAAGTGAACCAAACACACCATGTGATGTCAATGACAGATGAGGGCCCCCAGCGAAATTCCAAACATTTCCAAACTTAATTTTATCACTATCTATCATCTATAATGCTGTATGCAAACTCTTTACTTATCTACAACTCGTAACAACACAAATCTAGGACACTGACATTGCTTTCCCTTTCACCAGACCCCTATTTGGTTCATAATGTCCCACCGTCACGACACGAATGCTTATCCACTAATATATCTCCCTTTTCCATTCAACACAATAACGTTGCTTATTTACAACTAACAATTATGTCACAATTCCTTATCTTATCTTGATCTTGATCTGGTCAGAAGTGTCCCTCCAATCACGACACGATTCCTCATCTACTAATATATCTTCCTTTCCATCCAAAACAATAATGTCACTTATTTACAACTAACAAATGACATCACTTATCTTCATCTGATAATAACACACACCCACGACACGATTCCTTATGTTAATCTGATCTTGATCTGGTCAGAAATGTCCCACCAATCACAACACAAATCTTATCTCTGCCATCACACATAATCCCATAAGTGAACTAAAACACAAGAACTGAAGCCATTGACACAAATGCCCACAAGGAAATTCCGAACATTCCAAACTCATGACCTCACACACAATGACGTCATCAAATGAACAACCTACACGTCACACTTCCTTATTTTATCTTGATCTTGATCTGGTCTGAAGTGCTCCTACTACTGAGGGTGTGATGAAAAGTTGTGCATTTCTTCGAATTTCTTCAAATTCTCTAATGTCTTCTTAGATATATCAAAAGAAAACAAAAACAAATGATTACAATTTGTTGAACCATGGATGAAAGGATTTTAAGAGATGTTGTTTCTTGTGGTTATCTCAGTTATTCTAATATCATTTTTGTTCTAGATGTTTATCAGAACTTTTCAGCCCCATCTTCATAGGTGTTCAGCTGTATAATTTTATGCAAAGAGTAATTTGTACCGGAAACCTATAGTACATTTGTAATGAAGGTGGGATAATTTTTTCCCTATTTTTAATAATTTTATTTTTTTATTTATTATTTTTTCTATTTTTATTTGCGAATGTAGTTGCTTGAGTGCTCAAGCAACTACATTCACATGTATAAACGTACCTTGAATATATTATCTGTTAACAGTTTAAGATAAAATAAATGATATACTGTATATATAATTTACAAATTATGTGTAAATTAAGAAGAATGGTTAGAACTTGGTTGTAATTACATCGGAAGCAACGAAGGCATCGAAGTCATTATGTTACTTTATATTTCGTTATATTTGAATCAAAGTCGAAAACAATACATTCAGTTTACATTCACTTTGAGAAAGTGAATATAAACTGTCTGACCATGTTTTTGCACCACTAACAATGTGTCCAAATGTTCCATTAATTTATTAAGAGTAATATTGCACTCTTCTTTAATTAAAACATTTATATTTAGCACAATTTTTCTTTAAACAGCTAACTCATCTTCGGTTGTAAAACCAGTGTAAAATGTCTTTGTTTCTTAGACAGGATTCAAACCTGAGTCTTTTGCATCCAAAGAGCACCATTAATACCTACTGAGATACAGAAACTCCAAATCAGGAGCTAACATACTTAAAGACACTTACAAACATTAATCTTCACAGTTGGATTCGAAGTCACATCCTGTTGGTTAAATAGCGACGACTTCCAATCAACGAACCAAGTCAGAAAATTAAATAAGAATGCGATTACAATAAGTGAAGAGATTTCTAACCTTTCAAGGACTTAATCATTCGACAGCTTCCAAACAAAAATCACTACTGATATTCCAATGTTACATGTAGTTCATAAAGTGAACTGGTGGAAAGAAGAACTGCCTGAATTCTAATGATTTGTGTTTCAATTTCTAATTATTCTTAAAAATTAGTTCCATCAGTTTACAAGGAAGCAGCCTGGAGTTAATACTGTGTGTCTGTATGTCGTGTCTTCTGTGTAAATATATTTAATTCTAAACCGAAATATTGGTATAAAGATTGTCATTTGTAATCAAGTTCCCCTGATTATAAAGTTTAGTAGTTAACTGTTCATTTTATTTAGTAACAGAGCTTTCGTTATTTGTAGTTCTGTTTTGAAAGTTTAGTGTGCTTCACAATCACCAAGTAATCAAATTCAGTATTTGAATTTAAAATAATTAGATGCGATTTTCTGATTGTCCTGACGTATTCAAAAGGTGGAACCAAAGGGTGAAATAGATTGCATAGGTTTCTTTGACGAGCAGACATTATTTTCTTTTTAATGACTGTAAAAGGCTGTATTTATCCAACATTAAGTTTGTCGTTTGGTGATAAATAGGTTACCACTTTATTCATTTTTATTTAAGAAATTTATATTTCTTAAATTAAAAACAGGTTTCAGATATAATTACTTAGATAACTGACATAAATGTATCTCCCCAAATGTGCTTCATAAAAATCACAGGAACCATACATTACTAATTATCAAGAACAATATTTATCAAGCTGTAATAATTTAATTACAAAGCTAACTTATTCGGAACAAACTCACGTTAATGTGCATTGTTCCATGAGATATAAAATTATCATTCAAATAATTCTTAAAAATTAAGGCATTTGGATTTAAATTTGTTAAATTTAAAGCAGAATATAAAACTTTGCAGAAATATTCCTAGTGGTCTAATAGATGGATCTAGTTTCAAAATAGTTCACATGAAAGAGGAAGTAGCGTAGATAATAAAATAATCGAAGTCTTGTTCAGGACTTATTATTTTACCTTGAAAATAAGCTGTTTTCAAATTGTATATTGCCAATCATTTTAGCATTGTGACTCCTTAGAGCCACCCTCCTAGTAACATGCAAGAATAGTTAGTGTTCATTCCGGAGGCTGTTACCACGGTAAAGAACTGCTTTGATATGTTTCATCAGAGGTTGCATTCTCGTGAACTGACAATTATTTAAAAATTATTTGATTTGTTATCTTGCTGAAGAATTTATACATTGTCAACAACGGACCGATGAATAGAAATTCATCGATCCATTAAGTATAAGAATGCAGAAAGGTTGCCTTGCTAGTAATGCGAGGATAGTATGGTTACTAAGGCGCTACTAGAGAAAGAAATTACTGTTTCTCAAAAAAAGAGCAAAAAGTCAAACACTATAAGGAATATTAAAAGGAAGGAAAACAAAACTATCTCTTAAAAAGAAAATCCTACATTTATCACAAATCAGAGATCATGTCTTCGTTAATATAAGCATTAAAATTTCAATTTTGCCATGACTTACCAAAATTAGACTGTCATTAAGATATAAGAATGCTGTACGTTATCTGCTATTGCATAAAACAGCATAGCAACTGAAAGCAGACAACGGATCACATGAAAGATTATTAGTTTATTATACTGCGTAAAAAAAAAAAAAGAAAACGTTTCTTGGTTAACGAATATAGAGATTTGTCTGAATATCCAATTGGACACAAAATTAGTAAATTAATTGAAACTATCGAGGAGTGAAAACATGATAGTGTTAAGTTATCCCCTAACATCCTACGTAACAAAGCACCTGTTGAGAACTTCTTCAAGTAACAATAGTTGTACGGTTTTGATTGCCTTGGACAGGGCCGATGCTACCCCATGGGCAAACTAAGCATTTGCCCAGGACGACAAATGGCAAGGGGGCTGCAAATTTTCATATATTTATACAAAATTTTCAGGCATATCATTTGTTTAATATTTTTTATTAATATTACACAGCGCGAGTTTATATTATATAAATTTATATTTATATAAAATATTTATATATTTTAACTATTTATATTTATAGTTTATATTTATATTACGTGGCACGCAGTGGAGTGGCGTGACTAACTTCATAGGGAGGCATTTGACAAATCTCGTTAATTATGTCGGGATACGGAAGAAAAGTTATCGGGGGACTCAATACCGTAAACGAAAAGCGGAAAAAGACGCAAATAAAAAAAAAACCGTCGATGTGTGAACAACGACTTGGTGATTTGGCAGCTATTTCCATCGAACAAAAGCTTAGCACAAATTTAGATTTCAAGGAAATTGTTAAAGAATTTGCAGCCCAGAAAGTACATTTTAAACATTTTTTAGCAGTGCCTTTTCGTTTTCATGAGTGAAAATAACGAACAGTGAAACTATTGTAGTAATGTAAGTGAAATTAAAATATTTCCAATAAAATTAAAATTTTAAAACGTTGGAAAATTTCTTCCCACTTCCAATAGGTAAGGCATTTCAAAAAAAAAAAAATATTTTTTTTTTCATTTTATGTAGGAGGGGGGATAAGGGGCGTCAAATGCATGTCTTGCCTCTTGCGGCATAAACTCTAGCGCCGGATCTGGCCTTGTCCAATTATGAAATTATTTCATGAGTTAGAACAGCGAATAATTCTCGCTACTGTAACCAAAGCAATTATAATGGATGCATTTTTTTTTTGGCGATGTTTTAATTGTTCGTGTGTGTTTCCGTCAATTGAAACATTCCTCAATACACTAGAAAAATTAAAAATCTTGTCTACCCGCTTACACTGTAAGCGGGTAGACAAGCATACTTTTTGTTTTGTTAATCAATCAGCTAATTAATTGCCATTATTAATCGACAAGTCAATCATTCAATATTCCGACATGTGTAATAAATATTTTTCATATAGAATATGAAGGACAGTGTTATGGTTAGTTTTATTTCGTTCAGTTTAATTATTTTTACTGACTTTGTTGGGTGAGCAGTAATGTACCATTCTGCAGCTAACAGACTTGAGGTTCTAATACTGTCATAGGGCGTGGATGTGATAGATGAATTTCATCACCCGATATCAGAGTGCCGCTCCAATTATTAAATGCTTGAACTGGCTTGTTTCAAGTTGAGTCTCTAGAGCAGGGTTTCCTGACAATGCAAAAATAAAATAATAAAATGATGATAAACAATTTCTTAGTTTTATCTTGATGAGAGAGACATGAGCATATTTAATGAAAAATATAATTAAAACTGGTTGAATGGTTTTGTAATGCCTCTTTTTTATTATTTTGCATTTGATTATTTTATTTTATTTTCCTTTGTTTATATTTTATTTTATTTTCCTTTGTTTATATTTTAATTTAAGTATAATTTACTAATATTTTACTGTCTAATTTATTATTATTTTCTGAATTCCATTTATGAAAAGCTGTAAATGTAAATCTATGGTATATTAAAATAAATTCCCTCGGAGAACTAACAGGTAGCTCACTGACGAAACTAATTCAGGTTTCAATAAATAAAATAGTACGCTGACATCAGATGATGGAATTAATCTATCACTTCAGGTAGAATGAGGTAGGCTGACCCTATTTGAAAATATAAAATCGAAGTATTTTGTAATAAAGAAATTAGAAGACAACAGAATTATCAGAATATTTAAGTTACTAGAGTCTATGTCTGTAAGAGGTATTTCTAAAATTTCATAAGCTCATGTATGTAAATCCCATGAATATTCTTTCGCCCACTTCCCAATTTATTTCATAAACCTATTTGTTTATGAATAAAATAGGTTTATTTTCTAAACCTATTTGTGCAGCTTTCTAAATATATATCGGATACTTCAGTAGAAAATTCTATTTTTCACTTCTCAGTCATCTCGGATATTTAATTAGAATATCTGAGATGACTGAGAATATTCAATATTCAATGAGAAATCTATCACGGCTTTATAATAAAAGGAATGAAGAAGAAGAAAGCGCTTCTAATAACTTTAGAAATGTTCCAATGAAACAAGAACAAAACTATTTGCCTTTCATAGGAGATATCTTAGAATAATGTGTAAATAATATATCTACGGGAAATTAAGAATACCGTTAACAGTTAAAAATGCAAGGAAATTATTATGCATAAACAAAAGCTTGTGTCGCACTTTTCACATCACTTTTACTTTTAATAAAGGTAAGAATAATTTTAATAGATGGCCTATCCTAAACCATAGGTATCCTTGTCACAGTCATCTGATATGTAAGCACCAATAGAAAATGGAAGGAAATCTTTTTGATTATTTATCCAATTAATGGTAAACAACATGCACTCCAAAGCATGTATTCCACCTTGTGGCATGATAGGACCACAAGTCAGTTTGTCTTCTCTTTCATGGACCATCATTAAACCACCAAGAATAATGTCACCATCGATTTCTGCTACTCTCTTAATAGGCCATGTGTAACTTATATTCTCTCTCTCTCTCTCTCTCTCTCTGTGTTTTCTTAAAACAAAAATCAATGCTGTTGTTCCTGATATGATTACCCTTTTAACGTTTCTAGAAAAGTGTGAAAATCCACAGATATTAAGCCACCCGTGAAGTGTTTTTATCACAAATTCTGTGTGGACTGTGTGCTATTTTGATAATGTACGTAAGTCATATGACACCAAAACACATTTCCAAAGGTCAATAGAAACGCTAAAAAAAACGTGAAGTCATACATTGTAAGTATCACAGTTCTTAATATAACAACAAACATTTTCCACGCTCTCCATTATAAACTCTGCATCATCATTTAATGCAGCGTTTCTCAACCTTTCTAAGCCCAAGCACCAGTAAAATACCTAAAACAATTCTGCGGACCACTAAGCTACAGAGGCGTAGCTGAGGGGGGGGGGATATCCTCCCCTGGAGGCACTTTTTTTGATATTTATGAAATCTTGCCTTACTGTCTATAAAACAGCAACTGAGTGTTGAAATATACTTCGACAATGTGATCGAGGATTTTGTGAACAGAAAAGCAAGAAAAATAACATTTTAGAATGTTAGAATTAAAGTTGTACTGCAAAAATAAACATAGTGTTTTTAATTTATTTCCCTATACGTCATTTTGACTTTTGTACTTAAAAAAAAAAACTGTGTAGAAATTACCAACATGTCTGAAAAACTGTGCCATTTATAACATAATAAACCTAAAATTATGTTTTGAAAGATATGGCAACATAATTAATTAAATTAGAAGTAAACGATTAAAAGTGTATTATCACTGAACAAAGTTTTAATTTTTTATTAAACAAATAATAAGATGATATAATTATGTTCTTACTTACTTCTAATCAGATGGTGGAGCTTCTCGGCCCTTGCAGAGTTGCTAGATATCTGGCTCAATATTGGTCAACTTCAGTCGAAGATCGGCACACACACCAAGACGATTTCTGTATTTTGTTTTTATTTGAAGGAGCGATGAAAATCCTTTCTCACACAGACAGATTGTAGAAAACTGCATCACGATTTTCAATGCTTCTTCGAATAATTCCGGAAATTCACTTCTCGTTGAAGACGAGATCCAAAATCGAGCAAAACCAAGATCACGGAATACCGTTTCAAGCCGACTGTCACTTGAAAGCTCAATTAACTGTTCCTTTTTCGATAATGAAATGTCCTTCTCGTGACTGGAAGCCTGAAATGGATCGCGAATCCACAGAAATTTCTTATAAAAGTTATTCGGAAAATATGTTTCAAAATTCCGTTTCAGATTTTTGAGATGGTCAACAAACCCTTTCCAGAAACTCAGAATGAACAAAAATATAATTTTCCACTAAAAAGGATTCCAATGTCGGAAAAGGTGCAAATTGTCTGTCTTTTACATAATTAATCCATAAAACCAGTTTTTTCTCGAATGCCTTTATTTTGTCGTAGGCATCAAGAACAGTTATAGAATTTTCCTGAAGGGAGAGATTTAGTTCATTTAATTTCGAAAAAATGTCTGAAAGATACGAAAATGTTGATAATCATGCTTCACCAACAAGGAGTGATGCAAAATCAGAATTAAGTTCATTTACAAATAATAAAACTTCGTGCCTTAATTGAAATGACCTTGTTAGTACTTTTCCCCTGGAAAGCCAGCGAATTTGAGAATGAAGCAAAGTTGCGTATATTCACTGCCCATTTCATCGCAGAGTACTGAAAATAACCTGTTATTTAACGGTCGAGCTTTAATAAAATTAACTAGCTCGACAGCATTGTATAGCAATTTTAAATTTCGGTGGCATTCCTTTTGAGGCTAACGCTTCTCTATGTATATGGAACAATGCACCCAATTCATATCCGAAGCTACTTCTTTGACCTTATAAACAACCCCACTATGCTTGCCTGTAAGAGAACGAGCTCCATCCGAAGAGAAGCCTATACATTTTCCCACTGGAGCCCTCTGTGTATTATGTAATTATTGAGAGTGTGAAATATTTCTTCTTCAGTTATTCGGAATGACAAAGTTCTACAAAACAGAATATCATCATGAATGTTGTTATCATGCGCATATCTTACGTAACATATTAACTGCGCATCATTTGTAACATCAGTAGTCTCGTCTATTTGTAACGCATAATAAGGGCTCTTTTTAACTCTTTCGATTAACTGAGATTCTACGTCAGCTGCCATATCATTAATTCTGCGACCGACATTGTTATTTGAAAGAGGAATCAAATCAACATCTTTTAGTAACTTGTTGCCAAATATAGTTTTTACCACATCTTTTATAGCTGGAAGTAGTAACTTTTCCCCGATAAATGATGGTTTCCCTGTTTTCGCTATGCGCAAACTTAAGAGATAGGATGCTTCCAGTGCTTTGCTATTAATGGAACCCATGGCTTAAATTATATCTTTCCCATGATTTAATGTCCCTAAGCATCGCTAAAAATTCGATTGGTTTATTGTTCACATGACAATGTTTAGTTTCTAAATGTCGTCGGAGTTTCGCAGGTTTCATGCACTCGTTCGACAACACTTCATAATACAAAACACATTGAGGTTTCTGTTCACTTTCATTTCCAAGTAAACCCGAATTCCAAATATGAACTGTTATATTTTCTACTGTAATTTTTCTTTGAACTGCTTGTTTCTTCTACTTTAATAGTATCAGATTTACTGGCCGTTACAACACGTGTATCACAATCAGGGTTGGCATCACCTGTTTCATTTGCTCTTCTTTTCAAAGTTCTAGTTCTGAGCCACTTTTTCATTATTAAAAAACGTTTCCGAAAAATATATAAATACTGGGGTTAACTTACGACACACTCTGTTCAAGTATCATTTAACACTTCAGAAGATATACTGAGCCTTGGTTGAAGGAAACATTCAATAATAAAAATCAATAAACAACAGCAATTGGTTGAAATGTGGATAACACATGTTTACTTCAAATCTGACAAAACAGCAAGGGAAGGCGGAAGCAATAAAACTATATTGTTTTTCACTTTATCCCTCTTTTATTATTTCTCGTTCTGCAGCTGTAAATTTAGCGGTAGAATGACGAATAATAAAAGAAGGGTGAAGTGAAAAACAATATAGTTTTATTGCTTCCGCCTTTGAACATTTTGACGCTATTTGTTTTTTTTTTTTTAAGGCTCCATTTGATTTCAATAATTTTTAATACTTATTCAATTTTAATTTGTTTTGTTTGGATAATTAAGAAATACATATTTATTTAATTAATTTAAGTCTGCCTGCGGACCACCTGTCCCATCGTCGCGGACCACAGGTTGAGAAACACTGATCTAATGCATTTGACCTTGTTAATGCTACTTCTCTGCTCAGGAAACATGTTTTACAGCGTTGCTACTTATTTGTGCTTACTTCATGCTCTGATTATTCAAACACCTGTACCGTTGACACATAGACGGTAGCAATGTTGATTTCTGCGCAAATCAGCTACCAACTTCGGAAATATCGATCCGCACATTCGGAGACTCGCTCATTTTAGGCCTGCTAATGGTAGTTTCATATACTAGTGAGGCAATGAGAATGCGGATAAGAGATATATTCTCATATTACGTCCAGTGTATATTGGTCATTTATGAATTAGTTGAAACATAACACAGATTTTCTTTTTCTGTGAAGTAGTTTTCAAGTAATACAGAAAAATTGAATTAATTGAACATAAACAGTACTCTAGGATATTAATATCGTAGGTTCGGTGAAGGACAGAAAGGAGAAAATACTGAAATAATACTAGATTTCAGTAACTCCACTGTACTGTATGTTGGGACATAGATGAAGAAAATCACGAGAAAAGCTTTTTAATGTCGCTTCGATATATATAAACTGTGCATTCTTCCCTCATGCTGTACTCAAAACTAGCATATAAAGGCCTCGTTTCGGCTTGGTTTGATTGGAACTACGGAAGAAGCAACCAAGTTCATGCAACAGGTATAGTACCTTTACGGTGCTTAGGTTTTAATAACAATCTGAATTTATTATTTTTTTATTTTTGCGGGGAGAATTACATTGAGTTTCTCGAAGAAAAATATCTATACTTCTTTAGGAGACCGGCTAACTCTCTTTTTGTTAAAACGTCGTTATAATCTTCGCATCATCAGCTATTATTAATTAAACATTTTCAGTGGACGAAAAGAGGTTGCATCCGCCTTTTAAATCCACAATGATGGCGCTTCCAACTAAAAATATTTATCGCCAATAAAAACCATATGAAACATCAAAATAACCTCGCATCTAACAACAAAAGCAGTAGATGTAGATGATAACACGTCCGTTAACTGTTCCCATTTATCATTTTATTTTCTATATTGGCAAACATCCTATCATCCATAAAGTGAACGTCGAAGCCTGTTCGCCATTTATATTCTGAAGAAAATCCATCAGAAAACCGCTAGAAATCAGTCGAATATGAGAGATTGTCATCTTTTTATGCATAAATTTTACATTTTAAGGAATTATACACCAAAATATACAAGAGTTCAAGGCATTGAGAGGTATGCTTTGTGTGTGTGTGTGTGTGTGTGTGTGTGTGTGCGCGCGCGTGTGTGTGTGTGTGTGTGTGTGTGTGTGTGTGTGTGTGTGTGTGTGTGTGTGTGTGTGTGTGTGTGTGTGTGTGTGTGTGTGTGTGTGTGTGTGTGTGTTTGGTGTCTGTTAACTTCGCGTGTATTAACATCGATGTGTCTCGTTCACCTGAGATAATAAATCCAGTTCAGGAGCAAAAGTCTGTCTTCTCCGTATGAAACTGTCTTTGCTTAAATGTCAGACTGGATTTTAATAAAGGAATTTCTAATGGATCAATACCCTGAGGTATTCTAGAAATAAAAAAATAATAATTAATAAATATAAAAATAAGGAATAAATTAAATAAATGAATATGAAAAATAAGCAGTAAAATAAACAAATAAATAAATATAAAAAAAAGGAATAAAATAAAATCGACTGACGAAAAGATTACTAATATTTAAAATCCGCCCTTGAGAATGAAGAATTTTAGTCTCTAATTTCTTCAGATCATAGTTGTTGATAACTCAGTATCATTATCTGCTAATTTGAGTTATATTGTCTAGTCTAAAATAAAGAGATAGTATATAATATCCTGAATATTATTGGACTAACAGTTTTGATGGAGGAGAAGGAAACCAAACATACTTGAAATATTACAAGAATAGCCAAACAACTAGAAGTAAATGAAAGAACGCAATGCTTTCTGATGTCTCAAATAATTAACAGAACGTAACTATCAGAAACGAAAAAAATATATTTTGGTATGGTTTTCGTATATGACATACTCTTCAGTGCTATTAAATAAGAGGTGTCAAGCATTTCTCTTCTGGTTTCAAGATTTTACATCTGATAAAATGGGAATATATATGTACATATATATAAATTGCTTTTAGTCTTAAAGGGAGATTTGGCTATCCTTATACAGAGACTATTTGCTTTTTCTCCTGTGTACAATTAACAAACGTAGATATAGCACCTTTTACATCTGCTGTAATGAGCATGTTACTTGAATGATACATACAGGATATAATTTGATTTTTATTACATTTCATTTGCTTTGGTTTCTTAATTAATACCATATTCAAAAATATTTTAAAAGAAACTATCCCCTTTTGTGGCGACTGTGTAGTATAATTTATGCAGTTTATGCATAAATTTATTATGCAGTTGTATAATTTATTATACAACTGCATAATAAATTTATGCAGTTGGATAATATGCAGTTGTATAAATTTATGCATAATAATATATTATGCAGTTGAATAATTTATTATACAACTGCACCGGATAGTTCCTCATTATAAATTTCATTAAGCATAAATTTTAATTATTTCGAACACCACGTCAAAACAACGAGTAAGTTCAATTGCAAAATTAATTGTTATGAATAATTCTCATATTACTCCGTACTGAAGAGACGATGTGATTATCTAGTTGTATTTCCAATCAGTATGTTTGCAGTAAATGAGAAATTATTAATTTAAATTCATGTCATAAATTTAGTTTAATCCTTTATCCAAGTGTGAGCAAACAAAGTTTGCACCTTGCTATTGCTTCTGCCTGGTATCTCCACGTCTGGGCTAGGCTCCCACTGAAGAGACCACAATAACGGTCGAAACTAGTCTGGGTAGTGGCCCTTCCCTTAATGCATACCATTATACATATCCGCAAGGAGTTGTGTTTTGCATTATGGGAGATACTGAAATAGGAGTGTTGTTAACTTGCTCCACCTTTGCATCGAATTTCCCGTTGTTGTACTACCTTACCCCAGTCCTGAAGATACTCTCAGGTGAAAACGTTGTTTGCTCACACTTGGATAAAGGATTAAACTAAATTTATTATAGTCTAACCCACTGAAAAATAAACTTTCAACATTAAATTTATGTCCTTTAAACAGTAACTGGTTGGCTGAGTGGAAAAAACCTGCACTGCTCACACAAAAGAGTGAATACACTTTCGGTTCCATGCCCGAAGCCTTGATTTGGGTTCATATCCTAATGTACGCATTGGTGTTTGTGAAGGTGCTTAGCTGAGTCATTATGAGAGCTTATGAAAGATCTGAAATTGCTTTAAAAAGTTTCAAGTTCTTTCTGTTTTGTCATAGATAGGAAAATTAGAAAGTAAGATGTATTATTGATAAATTTACATGAATCGGCAAAGAGAAAGAAAGAGAGAGAGAGAGAAAGAGAGAGAGAGAGAGAGAGAGAGAGAGAGAGAGAGAGAGAGAGAGAGAGAGAGAGAGAGAGAGAGAGAGAGAGAGAGAGAGAGAGAGATAAATTCGTATTTGAGCAAAATCGTTTATTACTGTGCTGGCAATTCATTCTCAACACTTTTTTGTTTTGCATTCTGTACCTTATTTTTAATCTTTTGTGAAGAATTCAGAAAGAGTTATTCTATCTCATTAATTGATGTGTAACTGCAAATTGCTAGAACTTCGTTTAACGTCTCAAATCAACAGATCCTGCATCAATAAGAATAAAGTTTGCATTTGAATTTCATGCCTGGACTTACCTCGTCTTTGAATATCAGAGTTATTTTTTTCTGAAGCATGTAAACTACTTATATAATAGGAACCTATATAGATTCTAAATATATGTATAATCTATTATACATGTACAATTGATTCCTATTATACATGTATAGTAGGAAATCTGTATAATAAGAATCTATTGTACATGTATATACAATATACATGTACAATAGATGTGGGTTCATTAGCACCAAGGAAATTGCATTTTTCTTTAGTGATTTCTTTAATGTTTTTACTCGTACTGCATAAAACTGTAAGCGAATGTAAGAAGTAGAGTTATCTGATGCCTTCGTAACTATATAAAGATGATGCCAGTCAGTACGAAATATCCGCGTTCATTTCTCATTTAAGGCAGCCAAGAACACTTGATATTTATTCATCTGAAGGTGAGTTAACCAGCCTTACTCAGAGGTGATAATGTTCTTATGCAGGACACTTTGTTTTACTAATTAATTTAATGAGCAATGTCTAGGTAGAACTTTTTTACGATTGAACTCCTTAACAATTCCAAAGTCCTTATTTCAGAGAGAGAGAGAGAGAGAGAGAGAGAAAAGAGGAATCAAATTCCTTTCTGCAATATTTCCCGGAAACTACGATGCACAGTTAGAACTACGGCTTTTAACAATTAAGGTCTGAGACTAGTGTACGATATGAATTCCGTGTGTTCTCCAGTATATATATGTCTGTTTTGCAGCAAGAAAAACCAAGTATCTAGAAAGCAAAAGTCGACATTACCGTTTGCATTTGAGCAACACCTTCCTTTGAAAAATACCGTTATGAAGATTCCTCGCATCCTAGACGGGGTTCTAATCTTACATTACGGAGATTCTCTCGAATACACGGAGGCCCCTCTTTGTGCTAATGCTTTGATAGTACCAATTCTATTAGTACTGATACTTAGGAAATGTCACAACTGTGAGTGTGAGAAAAATAGCAAATGAGTTTAAATCGCTCTGCGTCATAAATACTTTGAATGTTTTATGTGGTATTCTGTTTTTCAGTTCTCAGTAATTGAAACAGCTGGCTTGCTGATCGAAGGTGCGAATGACATGAAAGAGAATAATTTTCGTTTCTTTTCATGACAACGGAGTAATATCTAATCGATATTATTGTTCAGCACAGAGGCAACGTAGAATCTCTTCAATCTTGGGACAAATGGTTTAGAATCTGTGAAATTTTTATCTATTCCACACGATGAGTGAGCTTCTCTCTGATATGGTCTCTTGATGATTAAGTGGAATTAATCAGCTGATGTCGCCCATCTTCTTGAAAGAATTTGTTAAGATATTTATCGAATGGCAAAATGACCAGAAAAAAATGTGATTTCGCTTCTTTTCATTCATCCTGCTTTAAAAAAAAATCTCAACTATGTTAGACTTATGCAGGCCATACATGGAATAACACAAAGCATTTGGAAAACATTTGGAAACAACATTTAGTTAGTACTGGTCCGTGTTATCACTTCTGCAATGTTTTGGTAACTACATTTTGTAAGATCATTCAATGCAAGTGTTAGTGTACGGATTTTTTTTCTCTCGTTCCCATTGTTGTAACATCATTCTTTGAGTGTTAATTTGAGTTTGAGAAAAATGCACCAAACATTTATCAAGGAATATGACATGAATTATACAGAAGAGGAAATTCTACCCCCAGAAAATTGGAACATCTGAACACCGCATATTTTATCAGTGTGAGATAGGCTTATCTTCAGCTCAGCATACTACTAAAATTACTAAATATGTTCATAACAGACACTACACATTTAAATAAGTATTCTAATACACGAACAAGAGCGACCAAGATTTAACGCTAATAATTACCTACCTATATCAGCATGATTAAAACTCTCGTAAATTATTAAAATTACAGTAATAAAAGTAAATGTTTCAAATTAGCAGCTCATACAACTGACTACAATAAACTCGATGTAGTATAAATTTATCATCACACACACACACACACACACACACACACACACACACACACACACACACACACACACACACACACACACACACACACACACACACACACACACACACACACACACACACACACACACACACACACACACACACACACACCACACACACACACACACACACACACACGAGGACTGAAAATGTCTGATAAACACCTGGAATAAAAATGATATTTAAGTAATTGATATAACTAAAATGTGGAACATATTTTAAAACTCTTTGAACAAATTGTAGTAATTTGTTCAAAATTACTACAATTGGAAAATTGTAGTAATTTTGAATAAAAACACCCTCGTATATATATATATATATATATATATATATATATATATATATAGTACAAGATCCCAATCAACCGTGTATTAGGGCAAGGCTCAATTCTTGTAACTCACTTCATTTACTACGTATGACAATTAACTCTATATATGTTAGCTACTCATACAACGAAGTCGATATACATAATAAATGTGTTCATGCAGTAAACGTATGTAAATTTCTCTGGATTGAATTTTAACGAACGAAGCTAATTCAAATCCGCTGAATGGGACGGCATGGATGTTCTGGAATTGCATGGCAGATGAATTTCATCAGTCAGTTTGAGACATATACCCCGATTACGGGAGGCTTGAAGCGGCTGGTAATTCCATGTTTAGTAATTCCGTGTAGTTCCATGCTTGTTCTCTAGCATTGGTTTCCTGATTACTTAACTCCTAACCTTCTCGGAGTACTGAATGACATTCGCATAAAATGGCATTTACAGTCCCTTTCTGAAATCCAAACGCATTCCATACTCACAGGAAATCAAATGCAGAAAAACAAACTCCACTTAAAGTAATAATTGATCAGGTTAATTATACAAATCGGAACCAAAATCAGTATTCTAAAATAAGTGATGGAGAAAAAATGCTTAACAAAATGATAAATAATTAAGGAAATTATCATAAAAAGTTTATAAAGACCGCGCGGTTAGCCTAGTGGCTTTGCGCTTCGCAACCATATGCTTGGGGAAGGAGTGTCCCAGGTTCGATTCCCGTTGTAGATGTGAGGAATTTGACGATCTTCTTCAGGCATAGCCAAGTTAGCTGGTCTTGGGCGCGGTCAGTAGGGTTTTTTCCGCCAGTTCATCTGGCGTTTTTCATCACGCAAACAGGCAAACCTGCCCGTGAACATACGTCTCTACAGTCAAAAATATATCCCCCCAGCGGCAGACCAAGCGACGGGTCGGTTGAGAGTAGTACTAACAAAGAAGTCGCATCTAAAGTAACACGCGGACCCTGCATGGGAAGCGGGAATAATGCGAAGAAGAAGAAGAAGATCATAAAAGATTATAAAAAACGTGTGTGTGTGTTTCATAATCGTATTTTGTATGATGACTCCATTCGTTTCATAATAATCGATCCAGGCTTGAGGATTCGTTATTTTGCCATTAACTTGGTGCATTACTTTAATAGCTATCATAAATACTAAATTCGTGGAATTTTTCCAGACCAGAGTTGAATAACGTCGTATAATTTCAGTAAAAATTCCTACTTACATCAATACTGAGATTGACCCGACACATATGTTGTTCAAAATCCTCACAAAAATTCATTAAAGTTGGTATCTGTACATATATTATTATGTACAGATAATGATAATAATAATAATATATGAATACATATATTATTATTATTATTATTATTATTATTATTATTCGTGACACCTCCAAGGAATACGAAGACTCATCGCGGGAGGACACTTATTGTACAACTCTCCGTCTCCACCACTATCACCACTATACCGATCCTCTACTACCAATGATCTACATCAGCGCCATCTACAGCCCACCACCACCACCACCACCAGAGCTAGTATTTTGTGTCAGTAAATTGCGTGTGTTCTGAAGGGCCGATTTGTCTGTATGCAGGATGAAAACCCTCGTTTCCAAGAGGAAAAAACCCTGCTACCACCGTATGCGATCGGCTAACTCAGCTTCGAATAAAACAGTCCTCATAAAGATTCTTCCTGTCATGACAAGAATCGAACTTAGGCCTTTTCCAATCGAATGGCGCCCACGTACCGTCGTTCTTCCAATTGCGGTACGGAGGCGCTTACCCAGGTTATATAACAAGGTTAACTATGGAATGAAGATTACTAATTCCCACTAAACCAACACAATGCTTTTCTCCTGCAATGCATTTCTGAAAATAAAGCAGTCTCTTACTTGCTTTACCTCGGTAGTAAAATTTCGAATAATGACTTTCTTTCATCTAAATTATTCCACCCCAGAATACTTACGCTTTAGTACTGTGAATCGGCTAAAGGTTAGATGCAGTAACCCGTCTCTAGAGACCTAATATGGAATTTTGCAAGTCACTCAAGGCTTCACTAAGAAGGTGGTCTCTTACCTAGTGATGATAACAGTCTGTTATATAAAGCACTCATAAACATTCGTGCCACAGTAGCATTCGAATCCAAATTTCTAGGGTATAAAATATTTACAAGAGGCTTTTCTTGTGAAGATATTCGGTCACAGAGGGAAGTTGCAAAGTTTTTCCTCCAAAAAGATCAGATTTTCTATTCCATGAAACAGGCAACTTGACCCGAAATGAAATCTCATTTCATATGTTTAGTTTCTTCGTTTGTTGATATATAATTTAGACTACGGATTACTCTGCGGCCGGAACATGCTGGTAGTACCCACGGCAAACAAGGATATTTTTCATAAATCCTTCGAATACCTAGTGACAAGTAACAATAAACTCCCAAGTGAAATCAAATCCATAACCTCAGTATATACATTCAAAAAAGAGATTGAGAGTCTACCTCATGGGACTAAACAATGTTGACAATTACTTTAAACGTATAGTATAAGTGATCATTATAACTCACATATCATATCCAATCAAGGAACCAATATACTGACTAGTTCATTCACTTAGGAGACTAAGAGGTGTCAAGCATTTCTCTTCTGGTTTCAAGATTTTACATCTGATAAAATGGGAATATATATGTACATATATATAAATTGCTTTTAGTCTTAAAGGGAGATTTGGCTATCCTTATACAGAGACTATTTGCTTTTTCTCCTGTGTACAATTAACAAACGTAGATATAGCACCTTTTACATCTGCTGTAATGAGCATGTTACTTGAATGATACATACAGGATATAATTTGATTTTTATTACACTTCATTTGCTTTGGTTTCTTAATTAATACCATATTCAAAAATATTTTAAAAGAAACTATCCCCTTTTGTGGCGACTGTGTAGTATAATTTATGCAGTTTATGCATAAATTTATTATGCAGTTGTATAATTTATTATACAACTGCATAATAAATTATGCAGTTGTATAATTTATGCATAATAATATAAATTTATATTATTATGCATAAATTTATGCATAATAATATATTATGCAGTTGAATAATTTATTATACAACTGCACCGGATAGTTCCTCATTATAAATTTCATTAACCATAAATTTTAATTATTTCGAACACTACGTCAAAACAACGAGTAAGTTCAATTGCAAAATTAATTGTTATGAATAATTCTCATATTACTCCGTACTGAAGAGACGATGTGATTATCTAGTTATATTTCCAATCAGTATGTTTGCAGTAAATGAGAAATTATTAATTTAAATTCATGTCATAAATTTAGTTTAATCCTTTATCCAAGTGTGAGCAAACAAAGTTTGCACCTTGCTATTGCTTCTGCCTGGTATCTCCACCTCTGGGCTTGGCTCCCACTGAAGAGACCACAATAACGGTCGAAACTAGTCTGGGTAGTGGCCCTTCCCTTAATGCATACCATTATACATATCCGCAAGGAGTTGTGTTTTGCATTATGGGAGATACTGAAATAGGAGTTTTGTTAACTTGCTCCACCTTTGCATCGAATTTCCCGTTGTTGTACTACCTTACCCCAGTCCTGAAGATACTCTCAGGTGAAAACGTTGTTTGCTCACACTTGGATAAAGGATTAAACTAAATTTATTATAGTCTAACCCAGTGAAAAATAAACTTTCAACATTAAATTTATGTCCTTTAAACAGTAACTGGTTGGCTGAGTGGAAAAAACCTGCACTGCTCACACAAAAGAGTGAATACACTTTCGGTTCCATGCCCGAAGCCTTGATTTGGGTTCATATCCTAATGTACGCATTGGTGTTTGTGAAGGTGCTTAGGTGAGTCATTATGAGAGCTTATGAAAGATCTGAAATTGCTTTAAAAAGTTTCAAGTTCTTTCTGTTTTGTCATAGATAGGAAAATTAGCAAGTAAGATGTATTATTGATAAATTTACATGAATCGGCAAAGAGAAAGAAAGAGAGAGAGAGAGAGAGAGAGAGAGAGAGTTAAATTCGTATTTGAGCAAAATCGTTTATTACTGTGCTGGCAATTCATTCTCAACACTTTTTTGTTTTGCATTCTGTACCTTATTTTTAATCTTTTGTGAAGAATTCAGAAAGAGTTATTCTATCTCATTAATTGATGTGTAACTGCAAATTGCTAGAACTTCGTTTAACCTCTCAACTCAACAGATCCTGCATCAATAAGAATAAAGTTTGCATTTGAATTTCATGCCTGGACTTACCTCGTCTTTGAATATCAGAGTTATTTTTTTCTGAAGCATGTAAACTACTTATATAATAGGAACCTATATAGATTCTAAATATATGTATAATCTATTATACATGTACAATTGATTCCTATTATACATGTATGATAGGAAATCTGTATAATAGGAATCTATTGTACATGTATATACAATATACATGTACAATAGATGTGGGTTCATTAGCACCAAGGAAATTGCATTTTTCTTTAGTGATTTCTTTAATGTTTTTACTCGTACTGCATAAGACTGTAAGCGAATGTAAGAAGTAGAGTTATTCTGATGCCTTCGTAACTATATAAAGATGATGCCTGTCAGTACGAAATATCCGCGTTCATTTCTCATTTAAGGTAGCCAAGAACACTTAATATTTATTCATCTGAAGGTGAGTTAACCAGCCTTACTCAGAGGTGATAATGTTCTTATGCAGGACACTTTGTTTTACTAATTAATTTAATGAGCGATGTCAAGGTAGAACTTTTTTACGATTGAACTCCATAACAATTCCAAAGTCCTTATTTCAGAGAGAGAGAGAGAGAGAGAGAGAGAGAAAAGAGGAAACAAATTCCTTTCTGCAATATTTCCCGGAAACTACGATGCACAGTTAGAACTACGGCTTTTAACAATTAAGGTCTGAGACTAGTGTACGATATGAATTCCGTGTGTTCTCCAGTATATATATGTCTGTTTTGCAGCAAGAAAAACCAAGTATCTAGAAAGCAAAAGTCGACATTACCGTTTGCATTTGAGCAACACCTTCCGTTGAAAAATACCGTTATGAAGATTCCTCGCATCCTAGACGGGGTTCTAATCTAACGTTACGGAGATTCTCTCGAATACACGGAGGCCCCTCTTTCTGCTAATGCTTTGATAGTACCAATTCTATTAGTACTGATACTTAGGGAATGTCACAACTGTGAGTGTGAGACAAATAGCAAATGAGTTTAAATCGCTCTGCGTCATGAATAATTTGAATGTTTTATGTGGTATTCTGTTTTTCAGTTCTCAGTAATTGAAACAGCTGGCTTGCTGATCGAAGGTGCGAATGACATGAAAGAGAATAATTTTCTTTTCTTTTCATGACAACGAGTAATATCTAATGGATATTATTGTTCAGCACAGAGGCAACGTAGAATCTCCTCAATCTTGGGACATATGGTTTAGAATCTGTGAAATTTTTATCTGTTCCACACGATGAGTGAGCTTCTCTCTGATATGGTCTGTTGATGATTAAGTGGAATTAATCAGCTGATGTCGCCCATCTTCTTGAAAGAATTTGTTAAGATATTTATCGAATAGCAAAATGACCAGAAAAAAATGTGATTTCGCTTCTTTTCATTCATACTGCTTTAAAAAAAAATCTCAACTATGTTAGACTTATGCAGGCCATACATGGAATAACACAAAGCATTTGGAAAACATTTGGAAACAACATTTAGTTAGTATTGGTCCGTGTTATCACTTCTGCAATGTTTTGGTAACTACATTTTGTAAGATCATTCAATGCAAGTGTCAGTGTACGGATTTTTTTTTCTCTCGTTCCCATTGTTGTAACATCATTCTTTGAGTGTTAATTTGAGTTTGAGAAAAATGCACCAAACATTTATCAAGGAATATGACATGAATTATACAGAAGAGGAAATTCTACCCCCAGAAAATTGGAACATCTGAAAACCGCATATTTTATCAGTGTGAGATAGGCTTATCTTCAGCTCAGCATACTACTAAAATTACTAAATATGTTCATAACAGACACTACACATTTAAATAAGTATTCTAATACACGAACAAGAGCGACCAAGATTTGACGCTAATAATTACCTACCTATATCAGCATGATTAAAACTCTCGTGAATTATTAAAATTACACTAATAAAAGTAAATGTTTCAAATTAGCAGCTCATACAACTGACTACAATAAACTCGATGTAGTATAAATTTATCATTATATATATATATATATATATATATATATATATATATATATACATGTACACACACACACACACACACACACACACACACACACACACACACACACACACACACACACACACACACACACACACACACACACACACACACACGAGGACTGAAAATGTCTGATAAACACCTGGAATAAAAATAATATTTAAGTAATTGATATAACTAAAATATGGAACATATTTTAAAAATCTTTGAACAAATTGTAGTAATTTGTTCAAAATTACTACAATTGGAAAATTGTAGTAATTTTGAATAAAAACACCCTCGTATATATATATATATATATATATATAGTACAAGATTCCAATCAACCGTGTATTAGGGCATGGCTCAATTCTTGTAACTCACTTCATTTACTACGTATGAAAATTAACTCTATATATGTTTGCTACTCATACAACGAAGTTGATATACATAATAAATGTGTTTATGCAGTAAACGTATGTAAATTTGCTCTGGATTGAATTTTAACGAACGAAGCTAATTCAAATCCGCTGAATGGGATGGCATGGATGTTCTGGAATTGCATGGCAGATGAATTTCATCAGTCAGTTTGAGACATATACCCCGATTACGGGAGGCTTGAAGCGGCTGGTAATTCCATGTTTAGTAATTCCGTGTAGTTCCATGCTTGTTCTCTAGCATTGGTTTCCTGATTACTTAACTCCTAACCTTCTCGGAGTACTGAATGACATTCGCATAAAATGGCATTTACAGTCCCTTTCTGAAATCCAAACGCATTCCATACTCACAGGAAATCAAATGCAGAAAAACAAACTCCACTTAAAGTAATAATTGATCAAGTTAATTATACAAATCGGAACCAAAATCAGTATTCTAAAATAAGTGATGGAGAAAAAATGCTTAACAAAATGATAAATAATTAAGGAAATTATCATAAAAAGTTTATAAAGACCGCGCGGGTAGCCTAGTGGCTTTGCGCTTCGCAACCATATGCTTGGGGAAGGAGTGTCCCAGGTTCGATTCCCGTTGTAGATGTGAGGAATTTGACGATCTTCCTCAGGCATAGCCAAGTTAGCTGGTCTTGGGCGCGGTCAGTAGGGTTTTTTCCGCCAGTTCATCTGGCGTTTTTCATCACGCAAACAGGCAAACCTGCCCGTGAACATACGTCTCTACAGTCAAAAATATATCCCCCCAGCGGCAGACCAAGCGACGGGTCGGTTGAGAGTAGTACTAACAAAGAAGTCGCATCTAAAGAAACACGCGGACCCTGCATGGGAAGTGGGAATAACGCGAAGAAGAAGAAGAAGATCATAAAAGATTATAAAAAACGTGTGTGTGTGTTTCATAATCGTATTTTGTATGATGACTCCATTCGTTTCATAATAATCGATCCAGGCTTGAGGATTCGTTATTTTGCCATTAACTCGGTGCATTACTTTAATAGCTATCATAAATACTAAATTCATGGAATTTTTCCAGACCAGAGTTGAATAACGTCGTATAATTTCGGTAAAAATTCCTACTTACATCAATACTGAGATTGACTCGACACATATGTTGTTCAAAATCCTCACAAAAATTCATTAAAGTTGGTATCTGTACATATATTATTATGTACAGATAATGATAATAATAATAATATATGAATACATATATTATTATTATTATTATTATTATTATTATTCGTGACTCCTCCAAGGAATACGAAGACTCATCGCTGGAGGACACTTATTGTACAACTCTCCGTCTCCACCACTATCACCACTATACCGATCCTCTACTACCAATCATCTACATCAGCGCTATCTACAGCCCACCACCACCACCACCACCACCACCAGAGCTAGTATTTTGTGTCAGTAAATTGCGTGTGTTCTGAAGGGCCGATTTGTCTGTATGCAGGATGAAAAACCCTCGTTTCCAAGAGGAAAAAACCCTGCTACCACCGTATGCGATCGGCTAACTCAGCTTCGAATAAAACAGTCCTCATAAAGATTCCTCCGGCCATGACAAGAATCGAACTTAGGCCTTTTCCAATCGAATGGCGCCCACGTACCGTCGTTCTTCCAATTGCGGTACGGAGGCGCTTACCCAGGTTATATAACAAGGTTAACTATGGAATGAAGATTACTAATTCCCACTAAACCAACACAATGATGCTTTTCTCCTGCATTGCATTTCTGAAAATAAAGCAGTCTCTTACTTGCTTTACCTCGGTAGTAAAATTTCGAATAATGACTTTCTTTCATCTAAATTATTCCACCCCAGAATACTTACGCTTTAGTACTGTGAATCGGCTAAAGGTTAGATGCAGTAACCCGTCTCTAGAGACCTAATATGGAATTTTGCAAGTCACTCAAGGCTTCACTAAGAAGGTGGTCTCTTACCTAGTGATGATAACAGTCTGTCATATAAAGCACTCATAAACATTCGTGCCACAGTAGCATTCGAATCCAAATTTCTAGGGTATAAAATATTTACAAGAGGCTTTTCTTGTGAAGATATTCGGTCACAGAGGGAAGTTGCAAAGTTTTTCCTCCAAAAAGATCAGATTTTCTATTCCATGAAACAGGCAACTTGACCCGAAATGAAATCTCATTTCATATGTTTAGTTTCTTCGTTTGTTGATATATAATTTAGACTACGGATTACTCTGCGGCCGGAACATGCTGGTAGTACCCACGGCAAACAAGGATATTTTTCATAAATTCTTCGAATACCTAGTGACAGGCAGCAATAAACTCCCAAGTGAAATCAAATCCATAACCTCAGTATATGCATTCAAAAAAGAGATTGAGAGACTACCTCATGGGACTAAACAATGTTGACAATTACTTTAAACGTATAGTATAAGTGATCATTATAACTCATATCATATCCAATCAAGGAACCAATATACTGACTAGTTCATTCACTTAGGAGACTAATATCGTAACATGTAGATCAAATCAAGCCGTGTAAAGTGAGCGCTCATAGATACGGTCACTGGAATCGTGTGACTGTTTCGAACTAATTTATTTCTTTAGTAACCAGTATGGCTCCTGCCCTTGGTTATACATAAAAAATAAACTAATTTACTTTATCAATAAAACCAGTAACTTATTATAAACTACGAAAACTATCCGAAATGTATTTTACTCTACTTGTATATATAAGAAAATGTTTATTAACTATAACAAAATGATTAGCCTAAAATAAATGTAAACACCAACAGAAACTGAGAGTAATACTTGAATGGTGTCGTATAAAGTTGTACATTGAATTGTAAAACCTTAATTGTATTGTATAATATTATACTCTGAATTGTGCAACTTGAATTGTATTGTATAATATTGTACATTGTTTTGTACAACCAGAATTATAATAAAAATATCTTGTATACGTGATGGGAACGATAAACTGATAATGCCAGTGGCTCTTTTATTTCAACTAAGTTTAAATTATGTATTCGGTTTAAACTACCAAAGTTTAGTTTTCTTTATCTTGTCATACGGTACTGTGTTCGCTGCCCTGCGATCACCAAGCCAGCTCAAATATATTTATCAATTACTAACAATTCCAGCATACATATTAACGGTAACAAAGAAAGGTACCATCTTTCTTTACGCATTATATCTCTACAAAAATATTTTCTATTTACTCTCGTGATTATTGATTCAAAATTATGTTTTTACTTTAATGATCACGATCTATGGGGATCCGTTGCGGACTATAAATTCAAAATACAGCTTGTATTTGAAAGACAGAGACTTTTTATATCAATGGTGGAGAGAAATGTACCTACTTGTCTTACCAACTAATCTGCGAATCTGCTATGTAAATCTTTAAATCGTAAAGATTTACGTTACAAACACAGAGCGAAGGTTACCGTGTGGAGGATTTGTTTTGGATTTTGTCAACATACTAAGCTCTATCTTTAATCCAGGGAAATGTACATGACAATCACGGATATTTTTTTATTTCTCTCTTTTTCTCTCTCTCTCTCTCCTCGCTTGATCGCTCGTAGCGATGCCCATACTAGAGTATTTTGAATAAATTTTCTATAAATAGTAAATTTATTCGCAGCTTGGCTGCGAATTACTACACCGGGTGGCAATTGTTAATGAATAATTACAAATCGATTAACCTTTTTATAGGAACAAGGTAGAAGGAGCATAGAACTACTGTTGGTAATTGGGAACTATTAAGAGCAGTGTTTGTCTTGTATTTGAAGGTTTTATGAGGAATAATGGAATTTTCACGAAAATATAGAAGAAATAACATGCATAAATAGCACTCCAGATTGTTCCACATTTTCAGTTATTGATTATACGACAGATAAATCTATAAGAGAAGATAATGTTTCGTAGTCTGCAAGCAGAATGTATAGGATGTAATAGATTAAAGAGAAAGTGGAGCTTGTTGCTATTCCATGGATCGAAAGCCCTTCTTATGTGAAGATCTAGTTTATCAATGATAATAATTGGGTGTTTCATCCCATTTAAACGCGAGTATCCATTTCACGAAATAGAGAGAGAGAGAGAGAGAGAGAAGCTAAATTTTCGAAACAGTCCATATATTTGTGGTTAGGTGTTCTTGTGCACTGATTGCCTGGTGAAACGAAGAATGCAGTGCATTGTCCACAACTCTGTGAAATTTCCTGGAGACTCAGTAATATTCAGAAGGAATAAAGTGGCAAAAATAATATTATCTTTATGTTCTACAGCGTTGAAAAATCAGGAAAAAACGACCTATCATTTAGAATCTGATGTTAGGTTGTCAAAGTAGTTCATCCCAACTAAAAACTGAACAGGAACATTAAATGGTGTTAGTTTTCAAATCCGCTGAAAGTTTTTGAAAATGTTCAACTTAACAGCTTAAGTTTTTTTTTTAGTTTCTGAGTATTGCTGAGTGATTAACAAGAATAGTATCATAAAATAAGATCTTCTTGCTCTGGTTTTTCTTCAGTTAGGCGTAGTGATTAAATTCAATATGAACGAAGCAATATAAAATTTGGCAATTAATAAAAATTCTCAGTTGCTTTTTCTTCTTTTGGAATAAACTAGATGTAGGATAACTCTTAAATTCCATTGAAAACCCCGAGGTCTCAGGAAGTGTGTAGAAATTGGAGAGCCTGTGGGAAAATTGCAACTTAATTTATATTTCATGGAAATGAATTTTGTACTAGCTGTGGTTATGAATTGCTTATCTGGAAGTAACAGAAGAGGCAATATGGAAATTATTATTTGTGGGTTAAAAGCGAAAGCGAGTAAAATTTGTTGGATTTAGTTTGATTGAATTACAGTCTAGGAACTAAGGCTATGAGGCCCGCATATTATATCTATTGTCTGCTTGATGGTTTACTAAATGGAAAATCTAAACCTAAATCTTGAAAATATGGGAATAATCCCATATTTTCAAATTATTTGCGTTTTTCGTATATGCGTTTTGTGGAATTTTTAGCATTTCTTCTATTTTTGAGATGGCCCAGAAGGGAGTTCCTTCAAAGGCAACATATATTGTCGGATAGCAGAATATGGTTGTTTCTTGTTCTGACTGCAGCCACTTTCTGTGGGGAAGGTGCCAATTCAGTGTGGGAAAAGTCGAGATTGGGTATTGGGAAGATTTTTTTGTTTTTAACCCCTTAACAAACAAAGACGTCTGTAAGACGTCTTTTGTTTATTGCACCAAAACTGATTTTGAATTTGACTTTCACATATAAATACAACCGCATATAGACACTAGACAATCTTGTGCCTATTTCCTTTCTGCCGAGAAAAGTTGCCAACGGCGTGTATCGGCTATTTCGTTTGCGTCTGCACAAATTCATCATTATTTTTCAAATAATGATGAATTTGATCCAGCAAATCACGATCGCCCAAACCTCGCCGAAACAATTGGCAGAAAAACGACCGCTTTCTGATTTTTAATTGGTACGCTAAGGGCTTAATGTTGTGAGTAGTGATCCTAGTATTGCATGTGAATAGAATCACTTACTGAGAGCTGGATTTAGATAACAGAACATAATGACATATTTTTTGAAATACTTTTCCATTGTCATTTTATGAAATATTAAAGTGAAAATGTCAAAATTTCGAAACGTTTGTGTTACCCTTCTATATTGTTTAATTTCGTGAATTTAAATTCTTCTGAACAAGAATATTTTATTTTCTGAGATTTCCGGCTATTAGTGGCAAAAGTATACTTTATTACTATTCTACACAATTAAGTTGCTTTATCATTTACAAAATCAACTTAGTTAATGTCTTCAGTGATAATAACAAATAAATAATAGCAAAAAAGAAATAAATCTGCTACTCCCTTTTATTCAACAAAGGATGCAGCCCTACTTCACCCTTTGCTAAAGGACCAACCTATCATTGATATTAAACGATTCCTCCAATTTCATACAAAAAAAATTGTCGTTTGATTACGAATACTTTAAAGCATTTAATAGAGTAAGTTAATGAACATATGATGAAGGCTAGAGCGTATATTCTTGGGACTTTTCTGCATTTGCCAAGTGCAAATTCCGATGCAGCAAACTTCAATGTTACACGTTTGATTACCTGTTAGTGTAACTCAATGTGTGCACCACTTACAGCCCTACAGACATCAACTCGGAATTCTACCTCAGACCTCATGCGGGCAAACATATCCATAGGAATTGCTTCTATAGCTGCTGTTATTCTATGGCACAGGTGGGCAAGGGAGTGGATTTTTTCTTGACACACAATGACTTTTACGTAGCTCCAAAAGGAGAAATCCATTGTAGACTGCGCGATCACCTAGCAATGGAACTTTCTCGGTCTATCCATTTTCCTGGGAGTCAGTTGTTGAGCCAGTCCTCACAATCACTGCATAATGTGGCGGAGGTTCCATCCTGTTGGAAAATGGGGGAAACTCAAAGTTCTCTAGCATATCCAGGTATGTCACACGCGTAATCTTCTCCTCATGGAAAAAAATGGCTCAACAGTGGGATCATACATGCTTCCTCTCCAGATATTGACTTCGGGTTGTTACGGAAGAACTCCACCACTTTTCTGACCCCCCCCCAAGGAAAATTATGATGATTCACAACTCCATGCACATGAAAAATGACGACTCATGCTACGAAACGAATGGTTCGGGATTAGCTGGAAAGACAGTCGAATTTGTTCAAATTTTTACAAACTTGGTGTAGTGTGAAAAAACTTGGGCTTCCTGGTGGGTGAATCCTTTTAAAACACTTCCTTTCCCGGAACTGTTGATGCCACTTACAGATGCTTTTGTCACTCGGAGCATTCCTACTTCTGCCTGTAATTCATTGAACAATTTTAATTATGTACGGATAACAGCTATCATAGAAGCAATTCCCACGGATATGTTTGCCCGAGTGTGGTCTGAGATGGAATTTCATTTTCATGTCTGTAAGGCTGTAAATGGGGCATACATTGAGTTACACTAACTGATTACCAAACTTTTGACATTATACTTTGATAATATATGCTTCATACATTTCTGCTTCCAAATGTCTTGATATATATTTCATTGAAAACCCCGGTGTTCTTTTTAGGACAAATTGTAATAAACACAGTGAAAAAGAACCCGGAGATATATCTGATATTCCCATTTTAGTTTTATTGTTATTTAGCTTGATTGATATAATTAGCACAGCAATAATATTAGTTTCTGTTTAAGTTTTTATCACATTAAGCAATCATTAAAAATTTGAGGCTACGGTTTGTTTCCCTCTCAGCGTTTTTTTTATTTTTTTTTTCATTTGTTCCTTTTAAGAAATCCATTCGTTGGTCAGGATGTAATTGGAAAAATAAGAAAGAACGATTTCGCTTGGATTTCTTAACTATAGTTAATAAGTCCATGTACTGCTGGCGATTAACTTTTTGCGGCTAGTTCCAATTAATGATCGAAAATTTCTGAGAAAAAAGAATGCTTCCGAAAAAAAAATCTCCAACAGAGTTTCTGAAGTTTTAATAGAAAACACGTTCATATTTGAAGAACGGTTGTTCCTAACATTAAAAAAAAATCATTTGCTCGACTGGTCAATTTCCACACTTTATTTCTTTCCCAATCTAGTTTGCTATTCTTTATAAGAGATACAAACTTTGTAGAGATGGTAGTTTTTAAGATAATTTCTGATCACAATTCACAACCTTTAAGGAGAAACGTTTTGAATTGGTTATAAATCCATTAATAATGCAGAGTGATTTTTTCTTCTTCTCTTCCTCTGCGCGTTTATTCCACTTGTTACATTTGATGCGACTTTTGTTAGGGGAAAATGTATCTTTGGCTGTAGCAGCGTGTGTTCACCGGGGCTGGTTTGTCTGTTCTAAGGGAGGAAAAACCCGATTTCCCGGGAGAAAAATCCTCTACCTAAATAAGAGACCGACTATTTCACCTTTATTCGAAAGAGACCTGATAAAGGATCCTCACGTCATGGACGGGAATCGATCCCAGGTTTTTCCGATCAAAGGGCTTCGTCCATACGGACTGCGCTACGGGGGCGCTAATAACTCAGATTGATTTATTTGTTTATATATGTGTTCTACAATCAGCCACCAATAAATGACTCCTTGGATGTCCAGTGAACATATGATGATCTCCTCAAGGACTCATCATCATCATCATCATATTTACTCCGTACTTTAGTGAGTAGGGCGTGGCAAACCCGGGGTACCTGATGCTGGACCATGCCTTAATTCATATAACATACATCTGTTATATTATCTATAGATTGGTCTTTACCCATTTTATTTTTCCTTCTTTCTTTCTTCTTGCTCCTTGCTGCCAATGCTATTAGAGTATTTGAGGGCTAGGGGTGAATCCTTCCTATTTTGCTATTTCATTTCATCTTATGTGGAAAGGCCCTGTGCAACCCGATCACTTTCTTCTTGCAGTGATTTCACTTCACAATGCTAATATGGTTGTGCCTTATAATACATTTCATGCTGCATCGGTTGTCGCTCAGAATAATCACAACCGTATTCAGGGCTTAAACAGAGGGTCCTGGTCGAGAGGTATATTGCAGTCCTCAGCAAAAGTCAGTGGTATTGTGAATGAGGAACACCCAAGGTATAGGATTAATCTTAGAAGGGAATTTTACATAGGCAGATGGAATGTTCGGGATCTACAGATAGGTTCTCTTGATATTGTCTGTAAAGAGATGGATAGGTATAAAATTGACATTCTAGAAATTACAGAGACCAGATGGAATGGAAAAGGTCACTTCAAAACAAAGGATGGTAAACTAGTGGTTTACTCAAAGCATCATGAGGTAGCTGTAATACTGAAGACATCTCACCCAAGAAACCTTCTTGGCTATAACCCCTTCAATGATAGTATACATTCTATAGACTTAAGGTTCAGCCTACCAATGTCTCAGTCGTGGTTAGTTTATGCACCTCCACACGTATAAGCCAGATGAAGAAAGTGAGGAATTCTATATGAAAATGGATAGAATTTGGACTGCCTACCAAGGAGAGACATAGTTTACATCTTAGGGTACTTAAATGTAAAAGGGAGAAAAAGTATGAGAGTTCGGCCAGAGAGTTCACCCAGACCAACATGCCACATGTTGGTATGGGTGAACGTAACACCCGTGGTGAGAGGCTGTTGGAATTTGCCCATGCTAACAGATTAGTTATTCCCAATATCTGGTTCCAGAAAAACCCACGACGGATCTATATTTCAATGTCTAACATTGATAGGTAAAGACACAAGAATGATTACATCCTGGCTCTTCAGCGGTGGAAGAAAAGTATCTGTGATGTGCATACTTGTCCTGGAGAAAACTGTGGTAGAGATCATTAGCTAGTAAGAATCAAAGTAAGACTAAGACTTCGAAAACTTTCAAGTCAGGCACATCCCACTAGACTGGATGTTAGAGTAATTCCTAGTGGATTCACAGAAGAAACATCAATGCTAACATCCCGTCTAGCGGGATGTGCCTGACTTGAAAGTTTTCAGTCTTAGTCTTACTTTGGCTCTTACTGTCTGATGATCTCTACCACAGTCTGCTCCAGAACAAGGTGATAATACAGTATACAGCCAAGAAATATTTCGGCATAATAAGAAAACCAAGAGACACATGGATATCAGATTCAACATGGGAGCTAATCAAAAGAAGACGGTTGGAAAAGAAAAGAGACACATAGAATATAAGAGATTACATAGAGAAGTCAGAAGAACCATAAAGCAGGACAAGGAAATGTTTTATTCTAATAAACGTTAATAAATAGAGTTCCAAATGAGGCACAATTATAAAAGGATGTTTTACTTAGAACGTGACCTCAGGTACAAATGTAAGCCAAAATCGAATGCCATCAATGACAGTTAGTAATGGAGCATTACTAACTGAAGAATTGGAAATAAAAAAAAACAGAAGGAAAGAATACTGTGAGGAACTGTACAATATCGTGCATAAAGAAAAATTGGAGGAGCTCTCTCACCAGGAAAATTACAATTTGGAATCTCCATCACTTAGACATGAAGCTGAAAGAGCAGTTAAGCAGCTTAACAGCAATAAGGCGCCAGGTGCGGATGCAATCGCAGTGGGTTAATTAATGCCACAGGAGATGAAGGGATAATAGCGTTTCATAGATTGATTAGATGGATTGATTTGGGAAACAGGATCGTGACCTAGAGGCTGGAAGAAGTTGGTTTTCATACCACTACAGAAGACGAAGCGAGATATGAAGCTTTGCAAAAAGTATACAACAATTAGTTTAATATCTTATGCTAGCAAACTTTTATTGAAGATCATGCTAAACAGGATTGTGGCAAAAGTTGCTGCAGAGCTGCCCGAAGAACAAGCACGTTTTAGGAAAGTGGCAACAGAAATCAGATCGTTTGCTTTAGACAGATCATAGAAAAATATAAAAAACAAGCGCCTGGGTCCTTATTGCTGTTAAGCTGCTTAACTGCTCTTTCAGCTTCATGACTAACTCGAGGAGGTTCCAAATCGGACTTTTACTGGTGAGTGGGCTCCTCCAATTTTAAAGAATTTAGAATCTCTCTGGTAATGTGTTTCTTAGACTGCTCTAAAGTTTTGAATGTGTTCAGCATGTGAAACTGTAGGAAGCAATGAAAATAATGGGTTTTTCCAACACACTATCATGTTGATAGCCAACTTGTACAGGGAGCAAAAAGCCACGCTAAGAACAGGTGTTGGATTGAGTGATTGCCTTCAGGTTGGCAGAAGAAAGTTAAAATATTTTGGACACATTGAAAGGATGGAAGGAAGACTTCTCAGAACAGCAATAGAAGAAAAAATTCCTGGTAAAAGTGGAATGGGTAGACCGTCAGTAAAATGGATCGATGGTGTGTGAAGTGACTGATCTTTAAAGAGTTGAATCCTCCAGAAAAGCATATGACAGGACTACATGGCAAGCTCTGGTGTGGCGCAACACCGATAATCGGAGTGCCAATACGGCATCTGTGGATGCCTAGTGAACATATGATGATTATTGTAATCCCTAACTGAACGTTGGAGCATGACTATATGAAACAGAGGTAACGATATGTAATAATTTGATATTAGAAGGTGCGTTGTCTGGATATCGTGTGGTGACATGTTGCTTTTAATGAAAGTGTCCTAAATAAATGTTTTTCCTTCAAAATTTGATCCTGTCGTTGTTGTTGTTGTTGTTGTTGTTATCACCTTGCTGCAAACACAACTGGACCAAAGCATCTGGTAATTTTCACATGGTACCCTCATCCACTTCTAGTACTATGAACATGTTTTTCTCCACCTCATTTTCCGTTTTCCTCTGGATTTCTTGCTCTCTCTCTCTCTCTCTCTCTCTCTCTCTCTCTCTCTCGCTCGCTCGCTCGTTCGCTCGCTTGCTGGTAATCCAAACTGTAATAAGAACTGTACATCTGCCAATTTTACATGGCAGTCAGGTTCCAATTCAAATATTTGGTTTTGTGAACAGCATCAGAAATTTTTGTAATCTATCTAATATCGAAACTTTTACCTATATATATATATATATATATACAGGGTGTTCGGGATAAATTTGACATATTTATAATTAATTATATTTTTCCGTAAGTTACATGTATTAACACACACTTCTCTTCATTTAAAAGTTTGGACCCTTCTTCATTCATATACAAGATGTCAGAAAGGATGGATAGCTGGAACCCACCTGAATCATGGAAGAGAATAACTTGTATCATGATGATTCGTGCCCGCCATCAAAATAAGGATATTACGACTGCTGCCCAATGCTCCCTGAATACAGTAAAAACAATCAGGCATGAACTAGAGACTTGCAATGGTGACTAAGAGGATGTAGCAAGAAGAAAGATCCCTAGCAGACGATCTGATTGCGTTCGTACAGCAGAATTCCTCGCAAATCTGCAGGAACAGGTGTTGAAGAACCCTGGCATTGGAATTCGGGCTTTGTTCGTGGAGTTGCTAACTGTAGTCAAGCCCTGGATAACAAGGGTAGCCAATGGTAGGCCGTATGTATGGCAGCAGGATTCGGCCCCTTGCCACACCTCTGGGAAAAGTCAAAAATGGTTGTCTGAAAATTTCTACGACTTCACCAGTCCAAATGTTTGGCCTCCAAACTCCCCAGACCTTAACCCCATGGATTATTTTGTATGGGGCGCAGTTGAAAAAGACACCAATCGCACTTCCAGTAATACAAAAGCCCAGTTAATGGATAAAATTAAAACAGTTTTTGCGGCCCTTCCCAGGGAGACTGTAGCATCAGCTTGTTCGAGGTTCCGAAGCAGAATTGAAGCTGTGATCGATGCTAATGGTGGTTATTTTGAGTAAATCTTGTTGATAGTATTGTAATTAACTCTGCCTGTAATGTTTTTTTGTCAATTCATTAAATTTAATAGATACAAAGAAGATTTTCTTTTTCCTTACGAAACTGTCAAATTTATCCCGAACACCCTGTATATATATATATATTAAGCACTGACAGGACTATATTGTCAATGTAGATAATATAATGGAATCTTCACCTTGCTTTTCAAAAAAAAAAAAAAATTAAAAAAAGGAAATTATTCCTTCGCCTACTAACCCAATATCCTGTGTTTATTCCTTTCTCTTTCGGTTAATCTGACTCTGTTTTAGGTTTTATCTAATGTTGAAGGATATTATTTATCCCAGATAGGCATATTCGGCCACATCTTCAAGTATGTTACCATTCAGCAAGACAGGAACTTTTCAGGTACTAGTTATATAGCTGAGTGATGTGAAGTTATATGAACTTCATTTCAAGGCGAATCTGTTTGCTTGTGTTGTTTATTTCATTTATCATGTATATCATTTCAGTGGGCTATCTGTGAAGATTACAATCTCATCAACACCCGAAGTTTTATAGTTCGCTTCCTAATGCACTGACACACGTATATTATCCAATCAACTTTTGTGATGACATTTCTGATGAAATGTTTCTTGCAAAATACATTTATGCAATGAATAGCAGCATTTAAAGTAAACTGATGAGTCTATATGAGACTCATTAGGTGAACTTAAATGACCTTTTAATATTAATAATTGACTGAAAGAAATGAATACTAATCAATTCTTTAGCGAAATATTTTATTAAATTCAAACAAAATTGCTAAATGAATTAGTTAACTTTACCAGATGCACACTGGATTTGGGCAATGAACGACGTATGTTCTAGTTTCCCTGTTAGAATAATAAGCAAGATCCCAGTATTAGCTGAAATACATCCAATGGAGTTTATATACAATCTAATCCATATTTTATGTATATAAATTATGTTTGAAATTAAAATGATCATTAACATAACTAAACCTGATCTAATTTTCTTAACTTCGTAACTTTCTTAATTAACTTTCGTAACTTCCTTAATTGACGTTCTTGATCTAACTTTCATTTCGATTATAGATTTATATCATACAACGAGTAATCAACTGTGAGATTATTAAATTTCTGTAATAATCTGTGCTCTGGCTCGACAGATTATGTAGAAATGCTTTAGCTGAAATATTCAGAAACACATCTCGAGAAATCTAGATCTCAGTTTTCGTTTCAATCAGATCATGCATAAGGACAAATATCCCCATCTTGTCCCGGTGGGAATAAATGTAATTTTAAATTTACATCGTATAATAATATCGAATTACTTCAATCCTGATCCATAAGAAATATTAATTGGTAACAATTGTATGAAAGGATTTGTCAAATAAAATGTATCTAAATGAAATTATAGTATAGCTTTTTCTGGATACAATTTAATTAAAGACTTCATTTGATATCTCAATTAAATTTTGTCAAAACGTCACAATTTTGATTTCAATTGGAATACTTTAGTAAAGCAGTTAGTGAAATGAAATTCATGCTAGAGCATTAATCCAAATACAATTCTAGGGTAAATGATATGTTAATAAATGATATAATAACTGTACAATAATGCGATTATGAAGGTTTTTTCATCTTTGGCATACATACATATATTTCTTTACTTGCTTTTAACGAAAGCTGAAATGGGAATATAGAGAAATCTACAATAGTACAGAAAGAAAAACTGAATATATGGAGGAAAATCTAAACGAAACTCTAAGATGCAGTTCGAATTCAAGATATATAATATATGAATTAACTGCAAATTGGGAAAACAGTGAAAAGAGCACGTTATTCGTATTCGAACTTTTCGTGAATAACGTGCTCTTTTCTTTTAAATTTGTTTTTCTACTCTGCTTTGTCGAACGAGAGTGTGCCGCGATTCACTTTTCTATGGATATGCAAGGGATTTCCGAACAGTAATGTAACACATTTTTTTCTAGAGGATGATTAATAATAGAAGTTCAAATTATACACCAACAATTACGTGAACATGCACCACTTCTCCGCAAAATCTGCAAATTTATTCATCCGCTTGTCTCAACGATAGATCAGTTTATCAATATCAGTACCGAAGAAGTCCGTACTCAACCTCAGTAACCAACATCGTACCGCCTGATGAACTTCTTCATCCGTAGTGAAATGCCTTCCCGAAAGGTATTTATTGTGGGAGCCGACAAGTGGAAGTCTGAAGGCGCTAAGTCCGAGATGTAAGGGAAGGAAGGGGATTTGTCAGAGTTTCCCAACGATTGCGCAACCACTGACGATTGATGTGCGTTATGTGTGGAGTAGCGTTGTCATGCCCCTAAATAACATCGCTTGTCAGAAGTTCTGGTCGTTTTTTGGCTTTCAGTTTGTCCACCGTCGCACAGTAAAGCTCTGGCATTGATTATTCCACTTTTTAGAAAAAGTCGACCAGAAGAACGCTTTGGCGATCCCAGAACACTGTGGCCATGACCTTGCAGACACCGGGAACAGTTTTGGATTTTTGGCTCACAGGAGATTATGGATGCTCCCCCGTCATTGAGTCTTGTTTGTTCTCTGGAGTTAAGTGATGAAGCCACGTTTCATCTTGTGGTAACTGGGCGAGGGAAGGGAGAAAATCCTCGTCTTTTTCGCTGTATCGCAACAGATTCTCCAGACACATCCCCGTGCGTGTTGCCTTGTGCTCCTCAATTCATTTACAGGGCACCCAGATGGAGAATACCTTTCAAAAGCGAAGGATATCGTGAACAATTTCGTAAACATTGAACTTACTCAAGTTCATCACTTGTGCAATTTCATGCAGATTCACTTGCCGGTCTTCAGGATCGATGTCACCCTTAATATCCCCCACTGCCTACTTTAAAGAATCTATCTGTCTAGCGTTTCCTCTCATTCCCTTTCGTCATTATTAAGAAAAAAAGTGTTACATTACTTTTTGGAAACCCCTCGTATATACACGAGAGTTTTGTTTTTACCTTAGGTATGTTATATATTAAAGATACCAAGCAATTTTAAATAAAAGTTGGTTTTTAATCCTATTTCGCAAGTAAGCAAACGGACGAGTATGCGCCTGCACGGATCATTGAGTCTTGTTTGTTCTCTGGAGTAAAGTGATGAAGCCACGTTTCATCTTGTGTGACTGGGCGAGGGAAGGGAGAAAATCCTCGCCTTTGTCGCAGTTTTTTTTTTTTTATCTTGGGTATGTCATATATTAAAGATTTGACTTACTTGTCTGTTTGCTTACTTGGGAAATAGGATTAAAAACCAAGTTTTATTTAAAATTGCTTGGTATCTTTAATGGCTCCCATTAATCTGGCTCCTACTGATCAGCCCTCAATATATATATATATATATATATATATAAGAAGGACTAACTCACCTTCATTTGAAAAACACCTTTACAAATTTTCAAAGGCGGAATTTGAACTTGGATCATTATGAAGAAAAGAAGTTGTCACTTCCAAACGGACTGAAAAAAAATGTACAAAAACAACATTCTCTTTGTAGATTTAAGGAACTTTAGAAGGATTATAATGTCATTTAAGTTCAGAAAGACCCATAGTAGTATATAAAAAATCAAGAATCACCCAGATATCTAGATATCTAATTAATGTGTGTGTGTGTGTGTGTGTGTGTGTGTGTGTGTGTGTGTGTGTGTGTGTGTGTGTGTGTGTGTGTGTGTGTGTGTGTGTGTGTGTGTGTGTGTGTGTGTGTGTGTGCCATTAATAATAGAGCTGTAGGGATTGGTGGTGTTTGTGTTATGCTGAGATTTTTCTCCTTCAAAAAAAAAAACAAACCAATGAAATATAAAACAAGTGTAAGGTACATAGACTAACAATGCCAGTGGGGTGAATCATCTGAGCATTACAGTAATTAAGTTCATACATAGTAAATGAGCTTAGCCGTGAGTTTATTAAAATTAATAGACTCACGGTTATTAAGTTTAATAAAAGACGGAGACAAAAAATCATGTTATTACAGTAGTTTGCTGGAAATAAAAAAAATTGTTGGTATTCTGTGAAACATAAGTATAGCAAAATATGATTGTTCAAAACTTACATTGAACATCACAAAAGGTTCGTCTTAATACACAGTTATTAAAAGGTACCTTTCTACCAACTCCCATATTCAGTAGTACCATGCAATTTAAATATTTATATTAGCATTAGTGAATGCATATGGTCCAGGATGAGTCAGGTAATAGAAAACGTGAAACACCAGTGCAGGTAATTATTGTTTACTTACTGTAAAAGTGTTCAATACAGGATATGCCTGAACAGGTCTGAATTAACTGGAAACCGAACCGAAATAACAACATTAATTAATAATAGACGATACTGAAAATAACTGAATTAACTTAACTGAAATAATCGATATTATTATAAACTGATTCAAAATTGTAAACCGATTATAAATATTATGAAATTATAAAATTTCTACCAAGGTATAAACCGGTTCAAAATTCAATGAATTAACTATAAACTAATTCAAAAATAACTGGGTCTAACCATAAAGGATGGAATTTAAATTTTACGTCTGATAAGTACTTTTTTAAAGAGTTTATTTTTATTTGAATTGTTTCTAATATCTTTCCGAATCTTCTCTGCTTCAAAATAAAATTACACACTTCTGGTGAAATCCCTAGATTAAATAGTACTTGAAGATATGCAAAAACGCTAAATATTCAGATATTCCCAAGACTGTGCCATAGAAATATTGTTTAAAAGAGAACCCCGTGAAATTTTGTCAAAACAGATGGTGATGAATAATTCTTTTATGTATGAAGATTATCTTATTTGATTAAAAATAATAATCCAGATAATCCATCTATCTGAAAAGAATCGATGTTTGCTAAAATTTTTAATGGATTATCTTGCTTATCATCTTTACCAATTATTGAAATGCGCACGGTTGAATTGATGGAATTTAAATACTTAATGAGAACTTTCACAAGACTAACATTTACAGGTCGACAGAGCAGTTAACTTAGCAAAACAAGCACAATAGCTGACTAAAAGAAACATGTACAACATTCTCGGATAATACAGGTGCCATGTCACTTAGTAGGAATAAACTAAGAATAATGCATCTCAAATAAAGATAACGGGAAGATGTATTTTTTCTGTAAAAACGCATTAACTTTCTCTTCTATTATTTTCTTCGAAGTAAATCTGTATTACAGAGATCATAAAATATTAGGGTTCGAAATCATCACAGGAAGTGTATTATTGAATTTGATAAACATAAGCAATTTTATTTTGTTTATTAGACATCTGAAGTTATTTATCACTATATTTTCTTTTTTTTATTGACATGAATTTAGAAAGATATCTATAGTGTTTTTCTTGGTATTAAAGAGGGTGTTGCAGAGTCCTGTGTTTTGGTTTGGATCATATTTGTAGAGATATTGTAAATGTATTTTTGTACGGGTTTAATACGCTTTCTAGAATAATAGTAGATTCATAGTATTTCAGACATAATATATAACTGTGAGGGCTCAGAGCCACGAGAAGGAGACACTTGTCGGCCATCAACTATCCCACTCAAAGCTTTAATTCATTGAGCCTACTGACTGTGATGGGTTAAGGATGGAACCATCTAACCACAGATCTTCAAAACGGTAGTGGTAAAGGGACTCCCAGTGCGTCCTTTGGGAATAAAATGTGTTAGAGATTTTTATTTATTTTATCAAATACATCAGCTTATACAGGCATGATATGTCCCTTTCAATCAGTAAAACATATATGTCTGTATAGATGTTTATTGTGTTATGCTCAGCCATAGTCTATTACAACAGCTATATTAATATAATGGTATATTTTCCACTTACGGGAAACAAGGTTATTTCGCATAAAATTTTGAACCACTGCATACTTACCGTACTTTGCAGAGATGATGCTTTTCTTATACACGAACTCTCGTCAGTTTAATAATTATGTTGTTATTGGAATTTCTGCCACGCTGAAGTTGAAGCTTTGTAATATATGTTACCTACTTACTTACTTACTGTCCTCTTCCGTCGGGGACGGATTGAGTCTTCCATATTTCCACAACAACCTCCAGGATTCTCGGTCTTTTTGCGTGGCTGGTGAGCTGTCTATATGTTTGTAATGTAATATATCTTATGGCATGAAAAAATGTAACTTATACAATGAAATTATTGATATGTCTTTTTGTCCAAATTCTCGACACATAAGTATCAAATTTCACTTCGCAATTTATTCCACTGCGAAGTGGAATAAACTTCGCAGTTTATTCCACTTCGCAGTGGAATAAACTGCGAAGTACTGAAGCATAATATTTAGCTAAAGTATTTAAAGAAGATATATAATCCTCTCTTTATGCGCCTAGTGAAGTATGATATGTAATGATCTGAATTTTATTCGCAGATTTCTAGAAAAAACAAGTATGGATACCCCCAGAATTATTGTTAAGTACTAAATTTTAATTGTTCAGGTGAATAATACATTTTTTTCTTTCACGTTTATTTAATTACGTTTTCTATTCTTATTGATGTCTACGTTCTTATTGAAGAAGAAAATAAATGTATTCGGTTGCGAAAGGCAAGAATAAAGGGTAGCAAATTGATGCAGACTTGAAAGTGTTGCTAATTCGTTTACAAAACGGTAGCTACAAGGGTCTGGACAAGAATGTCAAGACAAGCGTCTTGACATACTTAACGAACTCCGAGGCACTGCAAGAAATATGACAGATCGGATGAACAGCAAAGTAAATAAGCCTGATGAATTTTGGCAACACAACAACGATGTAGAAAGAGCTTAACAAGAAAATGCCTGCTCATGAAATATTCAGAGATTACCTAAATCCGAAGAATAGTTAAATTTTTAGACTGTATATTCAAAGAATAATGATAAATTAAGATATCAGTATTTTTTGATATCATAAAAAATTGACAGTTTTGAGTCTTTTTTTGAGCTTATTATTAAAACATTCAACAGAGTTCATACAATTTCCTATACAAAATTCGCCGACAATATTTTTTAATGCTCAAACAGAAAATGGTAAATTCCAGTACAATTTGTTTCATCTTGTTACGCTTAATAATGGGCGATTTCCAGTTAGTTTTATGACGAATTGTACCAGGTATTGTATCATGGATGGTTCTTGGACAAATCTCAAACAGAACAAAAAAGTCATTTTCTGGTTAGAATTTGTTTTTTATGAAATAATTATATAATAGATACAGATCGAACAAAATTCATTCATGCCTATTTTCAACAGTTGTCAAGAATGATCGGAATAGAAGTTACTTTGCCCATTAATATCCAAATTCTTATGTTCTGTATGTAGTCATGTTCAATTCTGCGTAGGCTGAGTGCCTTTCCATAAAAACCTGATATAATTAGAAATAAATGAATGAAATGTAGAACATTATTCTCTCTCTGTCTCTCCCTTTCTCTCTAGAGTGCGAGAGAAAGTGACAAATTATCCATTGGGAAAAAGTTGTAATTAGTTTTAATTATTTAGTCTGTATTATCTTTAATACAGGTCAACAGAATATAGTTATGATCTAAGCCAAGATCTGTTGACAAACGAGACCAAAAATGTTTGCGTTTTTGTCACAGTTAGTTTCTTAGATATGCACATCTTAGTAATTAAGAAGTACGATTTGTTTAATCGAGTAGACGATAATTTTCCTTTCCGACCAACCAGCAAGATATGAAGCTCGAAAACCACTGTGACATGGATAAATTGACACAGTGATTTTCGAGCACTGTGTCACTGTATACATGTCACAGTGGTTTTCGAGCTTCATATCACTGTGACATGGATAATTACGGAAGTCTTTCAATGGTAAAGAATTTAATTTCATCGTCATACTGATCACCAGAGTCCTGAAGTGGCTTAAGAAATATTACATGTGATCTGTAGAGTACAGGATCAAGTGGATAATGTAAAACGTATTCTTCTCCCTTTCGTGCAGGAGATTCGCGCAAAGATGTTGAAAAGAAACAAATTACAATTTGTTTCTTTTCAACATCTTTGTGCGAATAGTGTACTCCTGTAAAATTCGTTGGTTGTCTCCCATGTGCGATTAAATGACCAGAAATACCAGAAATCGAATTACTGACGATTATTTGTCTTCGTCATCATATATATTTCATAAAACTAGAATGGAAATCAGTCATTTTACCCTACTCCTACTCCTCCTCAAATATTGATCGATTTATTTATTTATTTCGTGTGCAAACTACAGAAAATGATTAAACGCATACATGTAAAGAAATAGACATTAAAAGAATTGGAATTAAAAGCATACATTAAAAGAGAAAAATGCCACTTGCATGAAATATTAAGTAAAAACATAAAATGTCAATTTCACTCATCCGGTGATTAATATACTTTAAAGCTGTTTTATTATACTGCATTAAATCTTTTGTGGTACATACATTATTAATATCTATTAAGCAGTTGTCATTGACTATGCAGCTCCATCTGGCCATATTCTGCTTTGATCTGCCCATTCCGGAACGCCGAATGTACTGCAACATGTCCACACAAAAAGGATGCTGTTCATCATTTAGTTGTTGTTTCCGTTTATATCTACTCTGTGTAGTCCAGTGGCAGCCGGTGAAAATTTTAAGTGGGGGTGCTGCATATACAAATAAAATAAAATAAAATAAAATAAAAAGAAATAAAAAAAAATTGCTTTATTAAAAATATTTCATCCTCACCACGAACAAACACCAGTAATAAAAGTTTGGTATCAATAGCAATGACAAGCGCAAACGAATATCGGCGTTAGATCGCAGTGCATTTATTTCGTGTAATGATAATAGAAAAAATATAATTCTTTTCATATTTTCGACAGTGACGCTCGTCATAATTCAACCTTGTATCTATAATAAATAAATAATTATATGTCATTTTAACAAAATAAAATAAGATTTACAAAAAAATAGTTCACCACGAACACGCACCAATAATAAACGTTTCATATCTCACAAAAATAATGCGCGCAAGCTTATGATACACTGCTCAAGCGGCAGTGTATCTAATGACGTAACGTTCAATGATAAGCACAAAAAAATATCGGCGTTAGATCGAAGTGCATTTATTTCGTGTAACAATAATAGAAAAAATATAATTCTTTTCATATTTTCAACAGTGACGTTCGTCGTAATTAATCCTTGTATCTATAATAAATAAATAATTATATATTATTTTAACAAAATAAAGTAAGATTTACAAAAAATAGTTCACCACGGACACGCACCAATAATAAACGTTTCATATCTCATAGAAATAACGCGCGAAAGTTTATGAAACGCTGCCCAAGCGACAGTGTATCTAATGACGTAACGTGCAATGACAAGCGCAAACGAATATGGGCGTTAGATCGCAGTGCATTTGTTTCGTAATCTAAAGCGTTAATCGAACAATTCCAATTAATAACTATTCAATCAATGTCAAAACATAAGCCGTAACCTTTACCATGTTGTATTGCATTTATATAATGTTGTAAGCATTGTTATTATTTATAAACACAAACAAAATTTAATTTTTAAAATGTTTTCCTTGGGAGCGCTGCAGTGTTGCAGTGCTTATGTACGAGCCGCCACTGGTGTAGTCCTTCTGATGTGAGCAGGTGCGACCAGACAGTGAGTATAGATGATCAATTTTTGTAGGCTTAAGGCAGCCGGTAATGTGCCGAAATGTTTCATTAAGAACCTTATCAATAATTTTGACATGTGATGATCTTTCCCAAACAGGGATAGCATACTTGGCTGTCGAAAAGCAGAGTGCCAGTGCAGAGGTGTGCAGTACTTGTGGATTTGCACCCCACCGCGATGATATTAATTGGCGAAAAATATTATTACGTGTTTGAGTTTTAGCTGCTGTCTTCTCTATGTGTCGCTTATAATTTAGCGTTCTTTGTAGTGTAACACCTAAGTAAGTTGGATTTGGATAATTGACCTGTTTCATACCATTCGATTCTATATGTAAATCTCTCTCCTTGCCTCCTTTTTATTCAGATGGAAAAGACACATCTGGGTTTTACTGGGATTTGGTTTCAGTTGATTTTCCTTATAGTAAACTATAAGGGTTTCCTAGCTCTTGTGTGAGCTGCTTCTCGATGTCGTCAAAGGATTTTGCTCGATGAGCTATTGTCTGGTCAACGCATATAAGAAGGTTCTTGATCGTGGGTTTATAGGTTGTTCATTAGTTATATATATTGAAGAGGAGGGGAGATAGCACACTTCTCTGAGGTAGAACATTTTTCTGGATACGCCATCTGCTCTTTTGTTCTTTGAAAATCAACAAAGAATCTCCTGTTGAACAGCAGTGACCTAAATATCTCCACTAACCGATGCTTAGAGAGGCACTTGAGGATGTAGAAGAAAGAATAAAAATAAATGGAAGAATCATTAATAACTTAAGATATGCGGATGATGTAGTAGGGATGGCAGAAAGTGAAAATGGATTACAACAAATTGTTCAAAGAATTGAAAACTCTTGTAAAGTGTACGGACTAAAAATTAACACAAAGAAGACCAAGATAATGATAATGGGCAGAAAAATAGAAAATAATGTAAAGATAAGATGTGGAGGAACGATTTTAGAAGACGTGTATAGATTTCAATATTTAGGTAGCTGGATATCAGAGAAAGGAACTTCAGAATTGGACAATAGAAATAGAATAGGCAAAGCTAAATCGGCATTTATGGAAATGAAGAGAATTTTAATAAACAATAGTATTAAAATAGGTGTTAGAGTTGGAATAGTTAAAGCAACAGTTTGGAGTATTGCAAATTATGGAAGTGAGTCATGGACACTCAGAAAGAGAGATAAGGAAATAATTAATGCATTGGAAATGTGGTGTTACAGAAAGATGGTAAAGATTAGCTATACAGAGAGAGACTATCAAACCATGAAATTGGGCCTGTGTAGCTCAGTGGATGTGGCGTTTGCACACCACGGCGCTTGACCGCACGAAGAAAGACTTAGTTTCGAGTCTAGTCGGCGACTAGAGGAAATTTTTCTAAGCCTTCTTTCGACCGGTTCCCGAGTTAGTCGATCTCTGGCACGGGTAAGCGGGTTTTTCCTCCCGGAAACTCGGGTTTTTCGTCCCGTCAACTCAAGAAAATCGACCGTACAACCCACATTATTTCAGACATTAAATATATTGTGTTAGGATTAGGGACCACGAGATAGCGGCACATCTGAGCCGTCTCTCTTCACAGTGTACCTCTTAATTAGTGATAGCCTTGGGCCATCTATCTCTGATTGGTACCAGTGGAGATTGAACTGCCCACTCAGTCTCCAAAAGTTAGATTGGGCTAAATGGCCTCGCCTACTCCCCATATACGGGAATAAAAAGGCGTTAGCTGATTTTTTTAGCTGATTTATTTCCACGTTGTGCTCTGTAAAACCTGGAATGTAACATCTTCTACAACCTCTTCGGATGTGCCTGGCAGCAGACCGTCTAATAGTTTTGATGAACTTTCCATAATATTTTGATCTCGGTGAAATGTTGGTCAGGTTTATGTCTAATTCTCTTGAGAACTGTTCCCAATTAGCCTTTTTTAAAAGTAAAGGGTCTTCTAAGTGGGATCTCCTTAAGTCAGACTGGTGGGAAAACTAGAAGCATTATTGGTCTATGTTGTGAACTTGGGATTAGTGCAAGTACATGTTTAGTGCACAAATTAGCTATTCTTATTACTAACAAATCCGAGGTCTAGGTTATAACCTCTTTTCCATCTTCACTTTTAAATGATAATGGCTGTTTAGGATCCTATATACGATTCATTTGATTACTTTCAGCTCACTGTTCAACTAACTCTCCATCATCCTCATTTGTTTCACTATAACCCACTGTGTGCTATGATTGATGAAGTCGCCTATAATAATAGAAGATTTCCTTTGTGTCAAGTACTGGGACATTTCAAAAGCAAAGGTTATACTAGGCAGTTTATATACTGAGAAACCATTGATGCTATCCAGATCTATTTCAAGGATTTCCATGTTATTTTGGTTTGTGATTAGGCATTCTGTAACCTTGAGTTCCTGCCGACTGAAGATAGCACTTCCATACTTTTCATGTGGTATACCCTTTATGAGTCTCATTCCAGTAATTTTGGGTCTGACTTGCTGAGGTCCTTTCTGTGTCTCCTGTAGATATAAAATATTACATTTTTGTTCTGTACATATTTTTGCAATAGGATCTTCTTTTATAGAGGACAGGCCCTTTGTATTGTGTGAGATGATTGTCAGGGTTGGTTCCCATAAGGGGCGTTGAGTTTTAGTCATTGTGTCACTGATAAAGAAGATGCTAGTCGCACTATAAAACTGTAAAAACTATAGAAGACTGTATTGCATTATGCTATACTGTAGATCGCTGGTAGCAGAATTCGCGGCTTGTAAACAAGCCGACAGGAGTCGAGACGTGAACGCGAACCCTAATCGAAATTAATATTAATATTAATATTAATATTAATATTAATATTAATATTAATATTAATATTAATCGATCATTCGGGTCTAATGGTCTATTCATAAAGTTTTTATGTCCCTCTTTGTCATAGGTTGCATCCAATGTAAAGCGTTCATTCATCTGTCTGTTTCCATATCTATCTATCCTGCTTAGGGCAGTCTACAGTTCTTTTCTTGACAGTTTTATTTATACGCACTAGTTTCATTAAATGGTCATCTACTCTCCAAACCACTCAGTTCTCGTAATTCTCATAAATAATAGTACGTTAGTTCTTTGTAACAGGTTTCATGGGTCCATGTTATGTATTTATACATGCAATCCATTAGTTTTCATTGCAAGCTGGTGCAAAATATATCCTCAGTACGTTTCCTTCAAATGTGATAAGTGTCTGTTAATTCTTTGTTTTTTACATGTTTCACTACCTTCTGGTAACATGGGTAATCGTAAGCAGCTGAAAATGGGTTCTCTGCATTTCCCTGATAATATTCTACAATACTAAGAATTACTGGTAATTCATTAACAGCTAAAGTATCACTGTAACCGTTAATACCGAGTCCTCAAAAATTAAATTTATCCACTTGCTCAAAGATACAATGGTTAACACTGATTGATTCTAATTGATCCGTGAAATATACATATATTTAGAAACTTAAATTTTGCTTCTTTACCAGAGTTCATTTCTTAGATATTCAAATCTGTGTAATTAAGAATTATTCCAAATTGGTTAATCGAGTTGATAGCAACTTCCTTTTACAGACAAGGCTTATGGCAAGACCTATTGGTTAACTGCCTCACTTAAATTAGATTCAATTGGTACAACATCTCTGCAAGGATAACCCTCACATGGACATAAGCCAATAGAATGTTCTTCCCACTTCGCATGAAAAGCCAAACTGATAGTCTCCAACGATGTTGGCAGTATGTACATTAATCCTTCACCAAATCGCTGTATATAATGTTTTGTAACAAGTACCCAAGAAACCGTGATCACTATAGTTACTAGTATTCATGGTGTCCTTTTAAAAACAAAATGGGTAAAGTATGGCTGCATTCCAATCAGCTGGGGTTTCTTCTTTTTTTGCAATATTTTTTAATCACCCCACACACACACGGTAACAAAGTAATATGTTAATATTCACAGCTCTTGGGGAATAATTCATGTAGAAGGCTGTTGCACAGAACTGAGATAGATGAAAATAAAAGACGAGAGAGAGAGAGAGAGAGTAACAAGTTCCATAAATTTACCGTTCAACTGTAAAAGGATGTTGGGAAGCTGTTGCCACTTTTTCCTGTAAGTTTACCAGAAATAGAAAGCGTAATGAATTATAGTTCTGCCGAATGAAATCTTGGAAATATCTGTAGATGAAGCACAATGTGGAATTTAACCATCAGTGAGACAATGGTTGAAGGGCGGCTGTAAGAGAGGTAGGTCATCATTCAATAGAACCTCTCTCTCTCTCTCTCTCTCTCTGTCTTCTGAATTGCATCGAAATTTTATAGAGATCTTAGATGTACCACTACTCCAAACATGAAAGTAGCATTCGAAGATTGGGCGGATTTCAGAGCTTTGCAAAGTAACCAACTCGATAGTAAAGAAGTAACATCTTGAATAAGGATATGCCATAGAAGTGAAGATGGTATACGGAAAGACTAGCATAAGGTTTAGTCCTGGAAGGGAGATCTAGTTTTGACTATTAAGCTGAGAATTATTAAAAAACACAAGAAGAAGAACTAAGGATGTTTTTCATTTGAAAACATGCTAAAAAGATGGTTAGAAAGCACTATATATACTTTATATACTTGTAATATCTATTAATTACTTGTGATATCTTTTACTGTATACTTTATTCTCCATTATTCTAATTTGCTGTGCGCACTTTCTCTCTCTCAGAATCTCTCTGGTTTATCTTATTACGTGCTATGTTTATCTACCTTTCGCATTATGAGCCATATGCCTAAGATATTAGAAAATTTATTTAAAATTAGACTGCCCCACCAATATCTTTGATTAGCAAAAAGAACTCAAATATACGGTAGATTTCTCTCCCTCTTTCTTTAATACAAATTCCTATATTAAAACTTTCACAAACAGTCGTGGTCTATTTTTTTTTTCTTAATTTCACGCTTTGGCCAACTCACTTAGATTGCCGCTCAACAAGTCCGATTTATTTTAGAAATAGTGCAGTTATAAATAAACAAACAGGCAGCACTCTTTTTACCAAGAAAGTTAAATGACAATTATTTACATTACTATGAAATATACATAATTTTAACGTTAGGGAGATTGCTTTCTCTATCCATCTATAAAAACTCTTTAGCAAAAATTAGAACTTTTTCTTTCTTCAACATTAAATACTTTCTTTAACACATGAGGTTGCCTATTCTCAGTTTACAAATTTTTACTTATTAATTTCTAAGCTTACTCGTAAAGAGGTTACCTTAATCTGTGTTAAGTTATCTTTACATATTTGATATCAACCTTGAACATTCCAATTGATTCTCTTATGGACATTTCTTAACTATTAAACATATATCTTAAAAGCCTTTCTTGTATCAACTATAACAGGAATTATATAAAAGTTTTGAACTTACAAAGGCTCTGTATCTCACATTCAGTCAAAAGTCTATCACTAAAAGTTGTATAGCAATTCTTTAGTCTCAGATCTTCTTCAAGAAATTTTGACTCGGCTGCATCTCATCGGTAACGTAGCGGGCTGCGGGCTCATTCAGCTCCGGCAAAAAGTTACTCTCTCTCAGCGAAAAGAAAAACTTACGAGCGAAGGTACTGCGGGAATTTTTCCTTGCCTTTTCTCCTCTGCTTTGGCGGCGCTCTTTTTTTGCCCTTCTGTGCTTAGATTGACCTATCAAATAATGCACCTTCATCTTCTCTCTCTCTCTCTCTCTCTCTCTTTCTCTCTCTCTCTTTCTCTCTCTAAGTTTTCCCGAGTTCTGAAAATGATTCTGATCTCTTTGAATTCTTATAAGCGAAGAGTGATTTCATGCAGTCCACATTTCCTAACGGACAGGTTCTATTTGTTGGCTAATTTTATGTCCACATTTCTGAATCACGCTTTCGAATTCCATTGATCAAGCTGGAAGATAAGCAGAAATATTTGTTATAGATAACGACTTAAAACAAATCTTTCATCTTCTCAATGCCAAATTTCTCATTCACTTTTTTTTTTAATCAACCAGCATTTCCTGTAACTTGTGAGTTTGTAATCAGTCTGTTGTTTTTTTCTAGCTTTGGTTTTCCAAAATAGAGAAATAAATATTTTATTCCAATATATATATATATATATTTTTTGTATTAAAATATTTGTTGTATTAAAATAATTAAAAGTGATAAATAAATTTTTAAATACACAAATAATAAAGTTTTCAGTTGTGTATTTTTTTAGTTGTTTATTTGTGCCTAATCAGATATCAGGTTGGGGGAACGTGATCTATATAAGAGAGCAGATCGCCGAATAACTTTTTGTAGAAAAGTAGCTCGCGTATTAAAAAAGAGTGAACACCACTGGGCTAGGGCAACTCTTAGTATGGCGGCGAGTGTATTCCCGCAAGCTCTGTGTTCAATTTTCAATACGAAACTTTATAGTTTCTGAATTCGGCTCTGAAATTATTTTTTGCCATGCTGGCAGGAAAAGCGATCCATAGACCAAGCGATAGATCGACTGCTATAGTAAAAAGTGCCTCCGAAACAGAAACATAACATCTAATAATATTCAAATCTTGACAGATTGTAAATTAATTTGGAGAAAGATTGTTAATCGGAAGTTAGATGTGATGTAACTTTTTCACGTAGTATTATCATAGTTATCCTGTACATTCCCTGCGGGTACATATCAAGACTATGATGATGGTGATGAATTTTTTCTGCAAGCTTTTCCTCTAGACGTAGTATTTTATTTTATTAAATTTCTGCAGGTTCTATAGATCTCAGTCTAATTTACTTGTTGATGATCAATATCTGCGTCAGATCCTCTTTAGGTACTGATGATTCTTATAAATGTTTTTTTTTTGATTATTCTTTATCATTACACGTTCTGATTGGTTGCTTTTTGTTCCATCTTTAGAGATCGACCAAATCTATTCTTCCACCAAAAAAAAAAAAATAGTAAACAACTGTGGTGTCTCTCTAAGTTTAGTCCATACCCATTATCTCTCTAACATGAGAGAGACTTGTAGTCTCTCTCATGTTAGAGAGATAGGTGGAGACACCATGGGAGGGGGGGGGGGAACATTTTACTCCAACATGAAAAAATTATACCAATAGATTAGAGAAATAGTACGTCGTCATTAGAATAAATTTTATTTAGTTCTTCGGACATGTAGACATTTTAAAATTTCGAGGATACTATACAATTCAAAAGTGCTATATCATATCGTTCTGTGTTATGTATTAGAACAGCAGTTGGTATGGTATTATTTATATAATCTCAGCTTCCTACCAACTTTTCAGTTAAATAACTACTTGTACGCATTTACAAGATTAATAGATTATTTCATATCTATTAGATTTAGATTTTATTTTGTAACGTAATTCTCTTAATGTGCTAATTAGATCTCCATAATGGATGAAAATTAACCAAGCAAAATCTCGTTCCATGCCAAACTTTGTTATAGAAACAACAGTTGAACTGTCTTCTATAAATTAGAGTAGAATTTAAAATAACGCAAATAAATATAAAAAGTAAGGCAAACTTCGCTTAATAATATCAAAAATTCCATCCAATATGGAAAAGTCTCGTCTATACTGAATTCCTATTACCGAGTTTTCGGTAATAACAGAGTACAAGTAATAAAAATAGGAGTAACGAACGTACGAACGTTGAAAACATAAATAAATCATCACTGCTTACGATGTTATATGATATGACGGAATTCTCTGAAAGAGACTTATTCTAGTAAAAAAACAAAGCAAAACAAAAACAAATGAATGACGCTGAAACTTTAATGGATGCAGCAAACGGAATCCGGGAAAAAATGTTTCCTCTAAGGAATCCTTTTAAAATGAATTCTAGAGAAAATTAATTTGAAAGAAATGCTGAAGAAAACGTTTCAAAAAGGGAACCTTTTTCTTTCGAAATTTTATTTTTAAATGAGCTCATAGGAATAAAGTAAACAAAATGGGAAAAATATAAGTAATGCTTGAAATGAAAGAGAGAGAGAGAGAGAAATTAAAAGAAAAATCCTAATCATTATACCAACTGAAAGTAGAATTAAATTAAGGCTGTTAAGAGTCTTCCGAAAACAGGCGCAAGACATTGTGAAATGGAAATCAGAAAATTAGACCAGAACTAAAGTGACAAAAAATGAGCACGACAAATTCATTTGTCGTGCTCATTTTTTGATCATTGAAGAAGGAAAAATAATTTTTAGCTTCAAAAGGAGAAGGAGGAAGATCAGAAGCAGTGTAATAAAGCGAAGTTGTGGTTGTGCAAGCTTTATTCAAGAAGTATCAAAATCAAAATGAATTTCTTTGCTCAGGAATATTCGAAAAGGTTACAACTCTCGTAGGAGGAGTACTCTTGTTTCTTGGAAGGTAAAGTAGAAGTTCGTTATTTATATTCTTTTCAACCTCCACTTTCTTTGATTTCTATCCAATAATGGTATATCTCATATTAATGAAATATATTAATCATAAAGATTTGCTATAGCGTATTTTAGCTGAACATGAATTCAACCTCATAACAGAGATCTTCCCACGATATACCAATTTTTTAAAATTAGAATAAAGGATTAAAAAATAGAACAAGGGAAAAATGATTCCCGATTGCAAAAGATAAGCCATCAACTACAATTGAGCAGCACGTTTTTGTAAGTTTCTTGCATGAACATTAACATACTGATAGCTGCTGAATATCATTCTGACAATGTCTATTTAAATAGCGCTCTCTGCTATTTAAGCGTTAGATTTCCATTTCCACGTGTGTGTACTATTTCCAGATAGAAGCGAAGCCATTCATATCAATTTTCATTTATTCCATTCCTATCACGACGCATATACGGATCGATTTTTTTTTCATTGTCGCGACCTATCCAAATAAACCTTGGAATTTCAAACAAAATGTGAGCGCTGTATTATCAGATAATATGAATTTAGTTACAAGCACGTCTTATATAATAATCAAATCCACTTCATATTTGAAAGCAAACACAAATAGAAACTACTGTCCTGCTAGAGATTTAAACATTATGTTTCTAAGGCAATAGATTAGGTTTTAAAATAAGGTTGAATTTTGCTGAAAGGACTAAGATTGTTAAAAAATTGGAGGGGGGGGATTTTTAATTGTATTATTATTCATGCAACATACGACAAACGTTCATTGATTGCAGAGTTACTGTTTGTAAAACCAAACAAAATAACTATAATAAGTGAAAACAAAGATGAAAGAAATCAACAGAATCCATATTCGTGATTTAAATTGATAGATTGGAGACGATTGTTCTATTATAATGAACATTTTCACTTGCATCTTATCTGTAAATTCACCGCCTGTTTATTAGGCAAGGACACTTGAATTTTGCTACCTTATATTCCAATTTTTATTTTGGTAGTATGCTCTCATTTAGAATGCTTAGGTGGATGTGCGGTATGACCAGAAAGGATCGTCTGAGAAATGACTATGTCAGGGGAACAGTGAAAAAAGTTACGAACTTAGGAGCGAAAATACAGGAAGCAAGGTTGAGATGGTTTGGTTATGTGATGAGGAGGGAGGACGAATATGTGGGAAGAAGGGTCATGCAGATGGATGTGCAAGGAAGGCGGAAGCGTGGGTGGCCAAAGAAGAGATGGAGGGAGCTGGTAGAAGAGGACTTGAGGATGAAGAACTTGGATGTGGTGACAGCCCAAGACAGGAAGGCGTGGAGGAGACTCATTATCAACAGTGACCTCACTTAAGTGGGAGAAGCTGCAGAAGAAGAAGAAGATGCTCTCATTTCATTAAATGCTGCAATAAAGTATTTTGTCTTTCGTATCTTTAAAAACTCGTTTAGCAGTGTTGTTATGCTTTCCTGCAATCTCAGACTAAATAGCCGCTAGTAGAAATTAATAGTTCATTAAAGCATTGTTCCGTCAGCAAGAATCAAATATGCCGTTTCATGTTTCAAATTCTTACTGTAAGAGAACAAAAACTTTGTAACAGACCTGCGAATTCGTAGCTTCAACATAGTCACTGGGTCAGACATCTTTATCCTACCCTGCGGATCTCAATCAAAACAAACAATTGCACAATGGAGTGAAACAAAACGCAGATATCATCGTACTTTCGTGACAAAATAATTTATGGATTGGAAAACTTGATCAATCATTCTGGCACCACAGTGTAATTGAAATGCACAGTTATTACAAGTTTAGCAATGCTAGGAAATTAGTATGTCTTTCGCATTGTTTTGTTTCTAATGCTGTTTTTAATTCGTGTAGCTGTGTTCGTAAAGGATGAGTATTTATTTTCTTTATTAACATAAGTGTATTTTATGAGAAACAGCCTATGTTTGAATTTCGTTGAACATATTTGAAAAATGACGAATATATTTATCTTTCAAAAAAGTTAGAGCGTAGGTTCCTTGTAAGATGTGAAGAATATATGTAGGTCTCTTAACATGTTGGCTGGTTTCGAAAAGCAGTGGAGGATTTAATTTCCTAAAACTACTCATCTGAGCTAAGATGAAATGACTAACGCAATCCTCTTATTACCTTCATTACATCCTTTGATTCTAAATCAATCCAACCTTCCTGTCTCTCTCTCTCTCTCTCACTATCTATCTATATATCTAGCTCTTTTGTCTCTCTCTTTGTTTTTTTAAATTAAACAATGACAGTTTTCGTTAGTTATTTTATTTATATCAGAAATTTTAGTTTATGTAATTTCTTTATGATCCTTATTTATAACAGAAAATGAGTGCGTTTTATAATTTATTATCTCACAATACCTTCACATAGTCTTATACAAAAGTTACTTTATAATCTCAAATATCTGTGGCTAAACGTTATTCATAGATAACACAAACAGAGTTGTTTAATTTTAAAAAAGCGCATTCAATTTTAATGACTGTCAAGATAAGATATAATATGTAATACTTTATTTTATTCCGGTGATCTTTCTGTGTATTTCGGTTAAAGAGACGGAAAGTGTATTTTTGAATAAATAGAAAAAATAAATATAGATTAAAATGAATATTTCTTCTGTATTATATTTAGTTAACAAAAAAGAACATTATTAAGCAGAAACAACGAGGGATATTTCCTAATTCACCCAAAACAAAAATGTTATTACTTTAAAACAAAAAGTTTCTTCATTACTTTTAACTGCTGAGGAACTTGAAAATGAACTTACATCTATTTCATTTCAGAGAAAGTGTTAATTAATTTTGATAAAGAGATCCAATTGAGCAATGTTAACTAACTTTAACTATCGCCTGTATTTTTCGCCGATAAGAGTCTTTCTGATATTTATTCTGATGCTCTATCAGAAATGTAAATTCCTTCCAAAGTCATACAAATTCTTATAATTTGTGAGAAATATTATAAATTATATAATGTAAATATATTATATATTTAATTTTTAAATAAATATAAATATTATTGGTTTTATAGCAGAAATGCCAAACGTGAACTAATAAAGGAATGAAGTGATAATGATAAAAAAGTAATAAAAAACATCATTTTTACAAAACGAAAATTAACATATCAATGTGCACTGAATTTATGAATTTATATTAAATAAAATTAACTTGAAATAACACAATGTAAACAGTATAGATTTTGATAAAGAAATAGTTTATTTCCTCGCTTAGTACTTGACTATCTCGAAAGCAAATCCTTGCATTTATAGAACAGAGTTTACAATGGAAATTGAAACTAATAGTGTCTTCGTTTATCATAACCGGCTGAAAAACAAATAGAAGAAAAAGAAATACAAAAATTTCATATTCTTAACAATGATTATTATTATTATTTTATTCACATAATTGATACACACAATCAAAACAAAATATCTTTCAAGCAACAATTTGACTGGTAATACAGAGCAAAGGTAAAGGAGGATATAATGAAGATAAGATGAGATGATGAATACAGAGCAATTCAAATTCCAAGAATCTAAGAATAGTCTGGCAGGTAGCGTCGGAAAATATGGACTCTTCCAAGTAATGTTCTAGATCATATGGGGATCACTTTGTTGATGTTTAATTCTTGTAAATAGTTGGATAACTTCTTTGTTACCGATATCGGTAACTGCACCAAGTTACCGATATCGGGATGACTTTGATGTGTTTAAACCACAGCAGGCAAACTTCCATGTTCGATAATTGTGATGTAAGGTCTATTGTGTTCCAAATGCCGAACAGCTTATATTCTAAAGTCCCAGATTATTTTTATGCTGCTACCAGTTATTAGAATGAGGAAATACATAATTTTTACATACATGCCAGTGAATTATTTTGACCACTTGATCGTGGCGGTATTTATAATCAGTTTAAGCTATCTTGCTGCAGACACTTATTACATGTTCTACAGCTTCATATTTCTGATCTCATAATCTGCATTTGCTGTTATTATTGATGTTCGAAATTTTTGCTTTCTTTGCCTTAGTTTGCAATGCCTGTTCTTGAGATTCTAGAATAAATCCTTCTGTTTCTTTTTTAATTTATCCATATTGTAGCATTGCCACGTCTTGTTCACGTCAGTTTTGTCCTAAGTATCTCGAAGAAACTGACTATGCAAAGGCTTATTTTTCCAGCGAACATATAGGTTAATTTGCTGTTCCTTTTCGTAATCGGATTGGTTTCCTGTTGCTTTTAGAACGCCCTCTTGTGAATTGCTTAAAGCATTTGCTCAGAGCTATTGCCGATGTAACTATTTAAACTAATTTATTCTTCTTCCACAGTCTGTCTCACTTGCAGCAGACCTCATCCGCCTATTCTCCTTTTTAGGTACAACCGGTCAACATCACTTCGTGGATGTAATGCATGATGCATAGTCATTAATGTTCTAGTTTTGTGGTCCAATTTTTCCAGGTCATCGTTTGCCCAATCAGTTATGCCAGCTGTCTATCGAATCACTGACACAGCTCAATAATTCATTGTTATAATTTCTTTAACCCATTTCATTTTTTAAAAATATTTCTAACTCTTTCGGTGTATTCTGCTGCTGCCTATTGTTTAATGTTCGAGCGGAGAATATCACTGCTTCTAATATTGCTACGTATTTAGTGGTCATTGTCCGCTAAACTGTTGTGATCTTGCTCATTATGCTTGTGAATAGTCGAAGTGGGCACGCCACATTAAATCTTTTATACTCTATAAGTTCCTCTTGGAGATGCTGCGATTTGCTGTGGCTGACTATGATGGTTATTCCATTCAAAAGAAGTCTTATACAATTTTATACGACTTGAGATATCTGATATGAGATATATCGCGCTAACGTGATATATGAGATATATCACGCTAGCAGTCCATTAAATATTTCTGAGCGTTCACATGACTACAAGATGAACGGAAATGCTTACCGGGCTATACCTTGTTACCTTTATACACTCCTTGAAACTTCTTGACAAGAAAATGGTTAAGGTGTGATGAGTGAACTCTACAGCAATAATGCTGTAATAACACAAACGTGATATCAATATGTGAAATATGTCAAGAAAGTCGTATGGATTTGTACATTTATTCATTTACAGGAATTATACTGTAGTAATTTCCTCTAGACTTTGAAGTGAAAAAAATATGAAACCGCGTAACATTGGCTAAAGTGAAAATTATTGAAAACATTTGGAATTACATATTTAAGAAAATAAACAGAAATTTTATTGTCGAAGAAATAATGCGGACAACTTTATTTATATACTCAGACATATGAGACGTGTGTAGAAAGTCATCATTTATTTTTCAAAAAAGTAACATCAAATAATCTTGAGTATCTTCTTACTGATTTTGATAGTTTTGAAGACGTCTTCATCATAAGTTTATACAATAAATATGAATGCAACTGAATAAGTATATTCTAATATGTTTGTATATCGCTATGAATATTATTAAGTTCATTATGAATTTTTTCGTGTGCAGCGGATCACATGCCTATCGTCATACTTTTTCTCTGCACATTTTTTGAAGTTTATTAGCAGTGTGATTTTAATAAATAAGTTTAAAAAGTATATTTTAATCGTTTTATGATAATCGGCCCATGAAGATAGTAAACATATTTTGCGTTATTACTATGGGCGAAAGGGTTTGTATTTCCGAAAAATTTGCTCAAAAGGATAAACATGGAACTTATCCACGACATTCCAAACTTCCATTAAGCATGGTAAAGGATTTTAAGGGTTGAGGTTTATTTTGGAGGACAAAAATAAACCTCTACCTATATATTAAGGTTTAAATCCGCAACTAGAAGGTTTGAGAGTAAAGATGCTATCTACTTGCCCAACTGGTCATTTGTTTTTTATTATATTGATTTTTCCAAAATATTTGAAAATGTTTAACAGTTCCTCAGAATAACAATTACAATGTTAATTTGGTTTGGTAACAAAATAACACAGGAGTGTAATTGTATACCATTATTTAAATTTTACACAATATCCTTGGACACAACCAAATATGATCGAAATGATTACCTCATATCTCAGAATTTATGATGTTATTTTCCTAATTTCTGTCATCTAATTTTAGCATATGATGGGTTTGAATCAATCTATCAGATTTAAGGTGACAAGTAGTTAGCCCCAGCGATTATTCCTTCAAACATGGTATTGGAAGGATCGAAGAGGCAGGGAATCAGAAATGCTACTGATATATATGATTTTCAGGGTGATTTGAATAGTGTGGAAGTGTGGCAAAACATAATGGCTGTTCAACTCTGTGTTAGTAAATGTATACTAGGAGTAACTAACGAGGCTAGAGATCTTGTCGTTATCAGGTAATTACTTAAAGAGCAAAGATATGTAATGTTGGATAAAGATTCACATTTATTTCTATAATACTCGGGTGTACTCACTCTCTTGAACTGTATCGACAATGTCTCCTATAAGGCCCTTTCCAGGCAGATCTGTTAGAGTAAGTGGATGGCAGTTAATTTATTCGCCCTCTTATCAGAAGTGCTCTCGATGCGTTATCATCAAGTTCAGTTCAGTCTATCATCTGGCTCACGTCGTGCGGTACACTCTACTTCTATGCCATCAAGAGAAAGAAATTTAAGGTCCCTTAAGTGTGTTTCTTATGCTCTTGAAGCTGTCATTCACACTACATCTGAGAAGGGAGGAGGGGAATGGAAGCGTAAAATGAAAACCGTGCACCGGGACTGAGCATAGCAACAGCCACTTTAGGACTACAGGAAAGTAAGATGACTTGCTTATTGGATACATTTCGTCGTTCGGAGATACGTCGATGAAAGTCATCTAAAACCTAACAGCATAGACGACATTTTCTCCAATAAGGAATATATACCATTCTCGACGGTACTCGAGAATGTCTCAAGAATCTCGATTAGGGAAGAAAAGGAGAATAAAACACCCGGGAAGGTCGATGGACTTGACTGGAGAGACAGAATATTTTCCACATCAGGTCTATTAATGGTCCAATTTAAATTACCTGTCATATTAAAATGGATAATATCCTATCACCTCACAGTCTGATTCGATGCTGTAGCTCACGAGCTCCGTACTCTTAGGACAAGACGATCTAATCAGTAATATTCTTCACCATTAGACGTGTCCAAAATATAACTTGAACATTTTGAACTATTGCTACGTGCTACTCAATATAGTGGATATCTTGAATTTAACAGAAATATGAATGATATGAATAACAGATTTTTTACATACTGAAATTTATTTCACAGGGGGCAGCATAATAAATTGGGGGGGGGGGAATAATATTCGATCTAAATAATTTTTATGATATTATGTTATATACTAAAGGAAAAGAACACAAAAGTACAGAAAATGTAAAATATATATATCTTCTATGTTATTGTGCCTTAATGATAGCGATTTTTCGCGTGAACTGCAGGCAAATATATTTCATCCCAACATCGGTATGGCATCAGATAAATATAGATTTATTATTTAATTCCCATGTATTTGAATATATCTGACCATTCTAACGTCTAATTACACAAAATTTGTCACTGGCAAAGAAAGCAAATAATCGTATCTTGGGTTAGGTGTAAGTATAGATAATCGTCGTGACTAACTGATGAAAACCATATGGCACTAGATAAAAGAGATGCTATTGTGCTTCGTTCAACAGTATATGAAGAATAAATACTCTTGTGTCCAAAATCTAAATACAAACTACATTTTATTTGTATATTCATGAAACGTTTATAGCCAAATGTGGACATAAATTTATTACCAGAATAATAATAAATTATTTTACTTAAAATGAGTTATACATTTGTAGCGAATTAAATTGCAATACGTTTAGGAACAAAAAAAGTTACACATTTCTTAAGGATATATGTAGTTGAGGAAGTAACGTACAGTGCTTCCATAAAACAGTGCGGAGAGACATTTCATTATGGACTATATATATCCACCACCAACTGCTATACAGCTCTCACAACATTGTACCATGCCTACCACGAAGTGATTCAGGAGTTGTTGAAAAATTGGCTCACTGCTCCTTCAGAGAAAGGATAAGGCCTAGTTTGTTTTCTGGAGAGGAATTTAGAGCAGCAATACGTTTCTATGTTGCATCCCAAACGTGTTCTAAGGCAGGGGTCGGCAAACGTTTGAGACGAGAAGGACAGAAAGACGGAAAGGACAGGAAGGACAGGAAGAGCCAAACCTGTCCCTCACAACAATTTAAAAATTATTCGAGAGCTATAAATATATTTTTACAAATAAGGAAAATTTAAAGTAATATTACTGTAAATTTATAGTAATATATAACAAGTTATAATATTAATTATATCTTTATTAAATGAAGAAAAAATTACACCAAAAATTCCTCTCATTGGTTTTAATCAGTGTGAGCAATGAGTTTGCATTTCCTTACAAAGTTTCTGTATGTCCAGTTTGTAACCAGTCGTTTTTAATTTAACACTCGATTCCAAGTAGGCATCAGTAATTTGGCTCCTTCATTTACATTTAATGAAATTCATGTTAGAAAACGATTGCTCACATAAATGTGTAGACCCGAAGATACTGAGAACACCAAATGCAAATTTTTTCAACTCATGATATGACTCCGGAAGACTATTCTAAGTATTGAAAATCATTGAGTCTACCTTCTGTAGTTCTTTTATAGCAGTCTGCTTGCGCTGTGAAATCAGACTGCATTTTCTTTCTCCAGTTCTTCTATTTCAGTACCAAGACGTGCAAATTTGGAGCTCCATAAGTCTTTGCATGTCAAGTCCAGCAATTGTATTTCAAAATTAGCCGTGTCAATATCAAACGGAGAAAATTTTAATTACTTCACATTGGCATTAAGAGGATTTGTAATGAAAGCTAGAGTCGCTTTATTATTTCTGAATTCCTGAAACCTTTGAAGAAAAGATTCTCTCATGTTTAAAACTGCTGTCTTGAAATAATCTTTGTTAATGAGGGCATTGTTTTCGCGGCGATATTGAGAGAAGTTTGGGAAATGAACTAAAGTTCCCCTCTCGAAATCTTCAACGAACAGTATTTACCTTGCCTTGTAATTTACGATTGAGCTGATTCAGTTGTGATGTAACGTCAACCATAAAGTACAATTTTTGCAAACCACTGATCTTCTGTTAATTCTGGATATTGAACATCCTTGTTGTCGAGGAATAGTTTGATTTCATTTATGCAAGATGCAAAACGCTTTAACATGTCGCCTCTGGAAGGCCATCGAACGCTGTTGTACTGGAGAGGATCTGAATACTCGCAATGCATTTCATTTAGCAACTCTTTAAATTGTCGATGGTTAAGTCCCCTTGCTATAATCGTGTTGGTAATCTTAATTACCAATTCCATAATTTTACCAGTTTCTTCTGTAAATGTTTGTGCACAAAGTGGTTCCTGGTGGAGTATTACTATTATTATTACTATTATTACGGGCAACTCCAGGGAGTCATTAGACTCATCGAGGGAGGCCCCAAATCATATACATCACAACTATTTGACATTCATACAGTATCTATCATACCTCGCCTTAAACTCATTCACTGTCACAGCATCCACTACAGACTCAGGGAGCGCATTCCACTCATTCACTACTCTAAAAGTAAAGAACCCAGCTCTAACACCTTTACTAACCACACTTTTGCCCAGTTTCCATGGATGTCCCCTAGTCCTCCCACAACCAGCCCTGTTCTCAAAAATATCTTCTGAATTAATTTTATAGAAACCCTTCAGTAATTTGAATGTCTCGATCATATCTCCCCTCCTCCGCCTATCAACCAATTTTTGCAACCCACAAATCCTCAACCTGTTCTCATACGGTTCATTCCACAGACCTGCTATCATCTTGGTCACTCGCCTCTGGATCCTCTCCACCTCCTCCCCATCAAGAAGAAACCTAGGTGACCAAATCTGAGCACAGTAATCTAGATGGGGTCTTATCAAGGCTCGATAGAGAGGAACAATAACCTGCTTGTCTCTGCTTGTCAACGTATTCTTCAGCAACCAAGTGATTTGATGAGCTGTTTTGGTCACTTTTGCAATGTGTCCCCTAAATTTCAATTCCTTATCCACCAACACTCCTAAATCTCGTGCCTCATCAATTTCCTGGAGCAGGGTTCCACCAATGCAGTAAACTGCCGCCAATCTTTTCACCCCAAAATGCATAACCTTACATTTTGCCACATTAAACTGACATCCATTCTCCTTAGCCCAGACCTCCAATCTATCCAAATCATCCTGCATTCACTATTGCCCTACCCAACTTCTCATCATCCGCAAACAAATGAACTGTTCCTCTCAGATCATTTCCTATATCATTTATGAACAAATTAAACAGCAGTGGTCCAAGAACAGATCCTTGTGGCACACCACTAGTCACAGGCCGTCTTGTGGACTCTACTCCCGAGTAAACCACTCTCTGATATCTCTCCGTCAACCACCCTCCTATCCATCTCACCAATCCTATGTCCATTCCCATATGCTGCAATTTACTGATTAGAATTCCATGTGGAATCCTGTCAAAAGGAGTATACAATGGAAAGTGATCATTTCATGATTAATGTTTCCTTTTAAAATTGAAACAAAACCCTTTTTCGCTCTCGTCATACGATTTGCACCATCGGTTGCAATTGACACAATTTTATTGAATGGGATATGATTTTTTTCTATGCATTCAAGGACGGCATTTGCTATGTCCTCTCCATGCGTTTGGCCCTTGAGTGGCAATAATCCCAGAAGTTCTTCTCTCGGACCCTCACATTATACATACCGCACAAAAAGGGAAACTTGGGCTGTGTCCTTTATGTCGCAAGACTAATCTATCCCAATTGATAAAGCTGAAGATAATTTAACGTCTTCGACTTGTTGGTTGGTCACATTTGAAGACATTGTAACTGTGCTATCTGCTTCTGTTTTATCAGATAACGGTATGATTTTAATTTTATTTAAAATCTCTGCATTGTTTTTGAAATCCCGAAAAAGTTCTTCAGATGCATTAACTAAACAACATTTTGCGTATTCACCATCTGTGAATAGTTTTACTCTCTTAGCGATCTCCTGACTCACTACGAAGCTTGCAATATTAGACTCTCTCCAATAATTAAATACAGAACTTGATTTTTCAACATTTTTCTGAAGTTCTTCAACTAAACTCTTTCTCGTGTCACCGACAGGATATTTTCTGGCAAATATGGCATGTTTTGTGGTAAAGTGTCTCTCCAAATTTGACTTTTTGTTGTACGCCAGTTTTTCTTGACAAACAAGACAGGTTGTAAGGCCATCTGAGTTTGAGATAAACGCGCAAGATTCAGTCCATTCAGTTTTAAAGTCACGATGCTCATCTGTTTTGTTTCTTTGGTTTTTCTTCGTAGCCATGTTGAAAAGCACCCTAAACAATATATTTTATTTAACACGTTATATAAATACATTATATAAAAAAATAAAAAGAACTAAGTGATTATTCAGAATATTAAATGACAATAATTCGAAAATATAATAAAAATAAATCTCATCCGTAACACGTTGTGAAATAAAACACGCCGTGGTAAATCGCGACCGTCAACGTATCTAAATATAATAAAACTAATATTATATATACTGTATATATATATATATATATATATATATATATATATAGCCCCCAGCCAAAAGAGAATACTAAGTTGCAGAAACAACAAAGCGACAGGCGCCCTCTACTGGGCAAGGCAACGTTGGGGGCGCCATGAGCTCACTTATTAGTCACTTTGTTGTTCTGCAAATGATCTCAGATATCGAGGCACTCTAAAACCGAATCCTAATTAGTCACTTTGTTTGGCTGCCCTGCCTACTATGTGCTCAACCATCCCCTCCACTCCCTCTATATACCCCTTCCACGCTCGCTTTCCCCTCCCTCACATCGCGCATCTTAGTGCCACGAAGTTTTGTGAGACCTATAAAACAAGTGAAATCACCATTATGTGAATAAAATCCTTTAAACATTTTATAAATGAAACTATGATAGTTTTATTTTCATTTTAAATTTTACTTCAGAACCACATGTACGTACCCGAAGAGCTGCAGTTTGCAGACTCCTGTTCTAAGGGAATGAGATCACGAGAGCGTAATGGCCACTCGATTTGATTAATATCCTCAGTCTCCAGAAGTATCTCCGCTGCTTGTGTACGATGTGGTGTAGCATTGTCATCCATGAAACTGAATTCTTCGTCTATACCACCATAAACAATCGAACATGAGATTGAAGAACTTCGTTCCAATATCGTTCACCAGTCATAATCCCTTTTCCCAGCACTTGTAGTGCTTGGAAAAGCACTACAAGTGCTTTACAAGGAAAAGGGAGTGTCCATTAAGCATAATGTGTCCCCACACACCATGACCTCAGTACCGTCATATCTATCATTTTCAAGAACATTCTCGCAATGGTAAACAGTACCCCTCTCACGCCAGTTCAAGTGTTCAAGATGTATGCTAAGTGGTCACCATCGTTCTACCAAGAAGAATGACTAAAAGGTCATTTAGGAGGAAAGTTAAACGACTGGCATCAGTGAAGTGTATATTATCCCATTGGTGTCTTGTCCCATTTTAATGGATACAAGACCATGAAAATGAAATGCGCTACGATGAGCTGTGGATAAAGGCACATAGACTACAGATCAATGCCACGGACAAAGATAGCCAGTTGTGCTGTATCCTTCACATCTGTGCTCTCATCTAAAGCAGGTGAATATCACGTAAATTCGGACGACCATTTTTTAAAGTTCCTTCAATATTTTTGGCAAGTTCTCCGACACATCTTGCTACAGTTACCCCAAACAATCTCGGTGTTTTAAACACTTCCTTATTATTTGGGCAAAGAATATGCATTTTAAATCAATTTTTGAGACGGTTCACTTTGTCCGCACAAAGACCCTTTGAAGGTGATAGAAATTGAACGCATGCTTTGTTTGTAGTGTCGTTTAATATTGCATTCTTTTGATATTGACACTGACTCACGACAAATTAAACACATTAGCTTATCCTCGATCGGCACACAAAAAAAGTACAAATTGTCCACGTTTCTGTAAAAACCCCGACAAGAATCACTTGATTTACGCTTTTTACTCGTAGACGCCATAGTGATGGAAGGTGAATTCAAAAAATGATCCAAAATGACCGTGTAATGTTATTATCCACTGAATATGTTTGACACTAATGAAAAAAGTCTGGCAATATAAAATCCTCAATAGGCTATGGATGACACAACGAACCTGCGTGCGTTTATACACGAATATCACACTGTTCACGACTGACTGACTGTACTGTGAATGAGATCCTCTTGTATTTATATGAAAATAACGAAGTATCGAGAATATTCGAGATGTATCTGAAAGGCACTAGACAGCGCACTCAAACGAACTACTGCTTCAGCCATATACCTGCGACGTTAGTACTAGTACTTAAGTTCCGCTTGGCGCTGGTAGATGGCTGAAGAAGCATGTCTATTTAATATTTATTTTTATAGGATTTTATGCAAAGTATCAAATTGACAGCCTTCCTTTTGAATCTGGAAAGCATCTTAAAATTCTAAATACCGGAGAATAGCTTAGTGGCGTGGAGGTTTCATTGAAATTATTTTTTTATTTAATCGCGTTTTAATGTTAAGTAGTTATTTTTTCAAAATGGCCGGCGGGACACGGCAAAGAGCACAGGTGGCCCGTGGACCATGCATTGAAGACCCCCTAATGTAGGTTAATACCAGAACAACAAAGCATGTCACGAGCTGATGAGAACAGCATAAGAAGTGTGAGAATTCTAATGAAACACATCAGTCGATGCAGTGACATCGTTAAGACATATTCGGTGAAGAAACGTATTATTTTAAATGGTATTACTTGAAATACTGTCAATAAACATACTAAATAATTAATGATTCCTTATTTAGAAACGACTAGATTATACGTTTCTGAAATATAATCTCAATTTCTTTATACTATGGTAACTTTTCTTAGTTTCAAAATTAATTACAAATATTCTTGGGGGATTAAAAACACATCAGCAGTGACGCAGAGGGATATTTTGTTTGACATTGCTCTAATAGAATTCCTTTGGGTGCAAACTGGAAGATAAAGTAACGTAACGATGTTGATATGTTGAAGATTATAGTATGGTTATCATTGTTATTGGTAAATACCACATACACACAACTTTAACCACATCAAAATAATGTATCACCGTAGATTTATCTGTTTTTGAAATTTATGACAGTAATGTACACACAAAGTTACTATGTAATCAATAGCATTTATGAAATCATCCCATCCCCGGAATCCTAAGATATCCCAGGATGTTCATCTACTTGTACGGCGTTTAGTGCCTCATTCTACCAGTTATTATCTCTGACACTCCCCAGTCCCCATTGTATTTCTCTACTAGCGTACCGTAGTTTCGAACAACATTACTCCTACCTTCATTATTCCGAGCATCGTGTCACTTAGCAGAATAACAGTGCTTAACAGATGACTTCAGTAATTTCTGTTAATCTTCCCTTTGTTAGAGAAAACAGTTTTTATTCTTCTTATGCGAACAGTAGCTCTAATTCAACTGATTAAAATTATTTTATTATTACCGAACTCATAGTATTATTTATTTCGCGTTAAACCTATGAGTGCTGGATGTTCTTCTTGAATTCAAACTTTTCCCCTCTTAAACTAAAACGTTGAAGATAAAACCAACAATGATAAAATGAGATTCCTTCAGTACCTAATCAGAAGCACGTATAGACGCAAATCAACAAGGAACAGACTGGAATCTGACTTGAAAATGGTTCTTAAAAGCAGAACACTAGCGGCCTGCCATACTGATGATTGCTTATTACAAAGATTGGAAAAATTACTGAGAAGGTCAGCAAATTTGAGTATCTGGAATCCATTATCAATATGAAGAATTGTTGTTCAATAGACATCAGAAGAAGTTTAGAAGCGTTCAGGTTAATAGTTAGATATTTATCTAAAGTTTAAAAGGAGAGATCTATCACCTACAGCAACAAAGCCGAGGATTCTGAATGTAGGCTTTTTAAGCAGTAATATCTAATTTTTCATATGAAACTTGGAATTTAAAGCAGTTTGTTAGGAAAGGCTAGCTGATTTTGAGATGTGCTGTTACGAAAGACTGTTAACATATTACACACCGAAAGGTGGAGACAAATGTATGGATCGTAAAACGAGTATGTGAGACTTTTTAAATATTTTTTAAGAGCATTGACAGGAGAAAGCTGAAATTCTTTGGAAACAGAAACAATGAAAGGACTTCTCTAAACAGTAACAGTGGTTAACATTTCTGGAAAAGGGGAAATACTAGGTCTAATTGAGAAGGATAAATTGTGCGAGTGGGTGGTCTTCAGAGATTTGAGGCTTCATGAGAAGCCTACAACAGGTCTACCTGGCAGGAATTCGTTCCGCACATCACTGAAGTGCTGAGGCGGTACATGAGATCTACTGATATTCAATTAAATTATGAATGGATACGAAGATTACTGTTCTGAAATTATATCTCGATATATATGCCACATATGCACTAAAAATAAAAACAATAGCATCTGGTGTCTCTTTTGATCATTGGACAAATGTGGAGAAAAATAGCTTAACGAGAAAATCTGTATTCTGTATATTCAACTTGAAATTAAAATCTTGCTACAGAACTGACATTTGTCTAATTTTATTTTAATATATAGGGTGTTTCAAAAGGAATGTGCCGATTTTCAAATCGAGACATTCTTTTTGTAATTTCGGAATGAGGGGTTTTTAAATGCTCACTGCTCAGTTTTATTATGAACATGCTTCGCCAGAAGGATGTTATCTTCAAGCTCAGATTGTTCGTTACGTTTGGAAGAATCAGTAGCGTAAGATTTGACATCAGGTCATTCTTTTTGAAACACACTTTATATAGTTTTCAAGAACTTCTTCCTTAGAGAATTATTTCTCTAAATAATTAGTAACTTCAAATATAGTGATATTAAATTGATATTTCTTACCGTATGTCAATATTATAAATATGATACCCTTGTTGCTCAGTCCAACAGTTGGACTGAGTTGCCCTTCATTGTTTTTGGACTTTTTTAAATATATATATATGTTCAAGATCAAGGATGCAAACATCACACAATCGCTAAATAAGAAAGTAGGTGATAGTAATCGAGATTTTAAATTTATATAATTCGTATTCCTCAAAGGATTTTTTTTCAGCTATTTATCAATAACATCTAAACAGCTCTATGGATGTAATATTACAGCACGCGCTATTGTAATACGCCATTTCCATGCATAAACCACTATTAGAAACAGACTTCACGATGATGAAATGTCTCTGTTAGCTGTAACACTATGGTAATCGACTGGAGGCAATAGCCTCGACCACACAGTAAACTCTTGGGAACAAAAATCGCATTAAGCTTACTCAGTTGAAGGAGAATGAGAAGACAGTTGGGAGGCATATTATCCTTTGCCTCTACTCTTTACATAACTAATACAATGAATTAGATTTGAATGTGTTAATTTGGGTGATCTAATTTCGAAAGTTAGTAAATCTTTGATATTTGCAATCCAAGATCTAGTTGATGCCGTTGGGTAAGTTGTACACCAAACTCCTTTGAGAAATGTATGCTGTCTCAGTTGCTAACCACTCTCCATTATCTGGACACCGACAATTCTTCTATGGTTGAGATTACATGTTGTGCTAACGATAAACTATATTTCACGCTCAGTTATTAAATTTGGATATATAATTTTCTCATGACCCTTCATCCATTCAAGCGTTGATAATTTTGGTATATGTATAATTCAACATCGGATAGGCTATTTAAATTCATATCAAACCGGATACGTTTTGTGCAACAAATATATTCAATGCAAGCGAGAGCTTCCTTATCGTGTATTGAGTTCCTCGCCGATATAAATAAACATTTCCAGTTATCGCATCTTGTCAGAGGTCATAAATCGGGATCAACTTATAATCCTTGAAATATGGCTAATTAGTATACTAACAGTAGTTACAAGAAAATGATTCTATATATTTTTGAGAATCACCAAGATTTTTGCAAATTTTTTCTCAAAAGATCCACAATTCTACATGTTCTATAATAATTTCATTGAGGACGTTGATTATGCATTCAGTGAAAACTCCTGGTTCCAATGCTGTTCACCATGCAGGGTAGCGTTATAAAGGCTTTCCACCTGAATGCAAGTGATCCATTCACTTAGGTAGGCAGATAGTTCCCCCCCCCCCCTCGCAAAATTATTTTTCAACCGACAAACCAACAAGATCATGAACACGTGATAAATAGATATGATACACTGGTTTCATATTCTTAATTGCTTTAGTTTAAATCGACTTTAGTTTAAAACAACTTAGTCCAGTCCTATTTTTATTTATTTGTGGTATGAAACAAAATGTTTCATACCAGAATTACCGAAATTGGTTGTTGTGATGTCATTAACTTTTTATACTCTTTGTCATAGCGAATTAAGTGTTCGCTCTGACAAATTGCAATAGAGAGATGTCAGGTTCAAAGTTAAGTGAATGTTTAATTATTTATCGATCTTGCTGTTATCGTTTTAAGTAATTAGCGGCAACATGTCAGCTTTAAATATAAAATTAGATATTTATTTTTTCCCTACTTTGACGTATTCTCTCTATTTGAGAATTCCAGTTAAGAATAGTATAAGGAAAGTCCGCTTGGTGGCGCAGTGCCAAATGATCGTGTCGTAGTGAACAACGTTTTAATTAGTTATCTTATTTAAAAAATGGATTATAGTAATTCCTGAAGTGTATCCTGCAACTAGTTTTCCCAGGTGATGTAATGCATAGCTCAATGAATGTAAATCCTGCGAGTAGTGTGAAGAAATGCCTATTCAATTTGCTGTCCGTCAACGGTCGCCATTGGACTAGTATGAGTACCTAGAACAAAGAATAGTATTAACTTTAGCACTAAACGCTCTCAAGCAGAAGGGCAGTCCGCTGCAAAGTTTGAGAAAATACATTTATTGACAATATATTTCTTATAAAGTGTGCAGATAAATGCAAAAGTAGTTTTAATTTTTACTATGCTGGTCTGAGGGAATTCAAAGTTAGAAAACAAAACTGAAATGAGTTTCGTGAAAAATCATTATGATAATGGAAGATTCAAATTTTTTAAATATAAATTGTAAAGAAGAAATAGCTTGTCGAAGAAAGGAAAGAGAATTTCTTGAGTTCTAAAGGGATCACTAGCTCATAAAGTTGGTGATGGAAGGAACTCGTGAGCAAAATGTACTGGATTTAGTAATAACGTCGGGTAACGTAATTGTCAACAACATATCCAACAGCATTGCCACCAGTTGATGGGAGTGATCTTATTTAAAAATGTAGTCCTGATGTGGAAAGTGCATGCAGAGGCAACAAGTGTAAAATGATACATGTAAAGCTGATAGGGCAGGAGATTACGGGAAACTCAGAAAACAGCTTGAAGGAGTTCTATGGGCAAATGAACTTGAAGGAAAAGGGATAAATATGGCGTAGGTCGTAGTTAAGTATTTGATGATGGCAATAACAGACTGTGTGCCTAAATGAAAAAGTATTAACAAAAGAGGTGTTAAATGGATGAATATCAAACTTAAGCAGGAATTCCAGAAGATAAGATTATAAAGTGCAGGCAAGAAGAGTGACAAGTATAACAAGAAAGGCGAAATTAGATTATGAAAGGAGATTAGCGAAACAGACTAAGCTAGAAAAAACTCAAGATCAGGTAGGATTTCTGTTATGCAGCCAACAAGAGGAAGAATGATTATGGGAAGATAACTCTACTATATAGAAATGGCGCAAGAGTGACCAAACAAGAAGTTACTGTGGAGGTACTTTTCTAAGTAAACAGGAAGAGGAGGAATCAGTACTCCATACCTAGTTCATCGAAGGTGAATGACGTAGAAGTCTGTAATTGTTTAATCCATCTTGATGTGAATAAAGCCTATTGGAAGGATGGAATTTCACCACGTGTTATAAAAGAATGCACTAAGGAACTGACACCTTCGTTGACTCGGTTGTTTAATGAGAGTCTAGTGTCTTCATGGGTGTAAAAAGGGGTGAGATTGTTCTATTGCATAAAGGTGGAGACAAAACATGTTTCAAAGTACAGACCAGTTTGCATTTTAGAGTGGTTGTTAATTGGAGAAATTGGTTAGGAACAGAATACAGGATTGAAAATGGAAAGGATTCCATATAGAGGTCAAAACGGATTTGTTAAAGGGAGGTATTGTTTCCTAAATCTACTTACATTTTATAATAAGGTGACCACGGTTATCGATAGGGGTGATTCATTATACAGTGATATTTCTGAATGTTATAAAGTCATTTGACAGGCTACCATAATAAATTGCTGTATAAGTTACGGCATATTACAAAAATGATAAAAACAGCCCAAAGAAATGCCAGTATACTAAAAAGAACACTGATGCAGATACATAAAGATAAGGATGGGTCATTCCGCTGTACAAGGCTTTGATTAGACCACATCTAGACTACTGCGCATCGACTTGGTCACGTGCGTTCCCAGGTAAGAAGCAAGCCGGGGAGAAAGTTCAAAGGCGAACCACAAAAGGAGAATACTGACTATGAAGACAGGTTGAGAGAATGTAAATTACAGACTCCACTGCAGCGCTTCTCAACCTGTGGGCCACGTTTATTTTTTGTTATTTTTTATATTTTAATTGAAAAAAAAACACACATTGGTGTTGGATATTTATTTATTTATTATTACGTCTGTATTAGGATTTTTTTTTTTGATGGGGGCTGTGAAATATTTTAATTTTTCCAAAGGGGCCTTTACATCCATAAGTTTGGGAAGCACTGCTCTAGTGAATAGGCAGAGGAGGGGGGGATATGATTAACACCTAAATTGTTAAGGGATACTTAACAAATAGATACCGAGGATAATTTTCAAAGGGTTGAAGAAGGGAAGGGAATAGAGACAGGATATCCGTCTTGGAAGTTGAATAAAGGTGTGGAGTGTAAGAGAGTGCCTCGTGGCTTCTTTGCATGGAAAGAAGAAGTGAACTACAAATATCTCTGGGTCAAACAGGTCAAACACTTGATGAGAAGAAATGATAATTCAAAAAATATGGCTGATCAGATGCGAAGATCTGTGGAAACTCTGAGAAAAAAGCGAGAGTAAAAACTCATGAACTACAATGGCGGTTGTGAATAACAGCTGTGATATCACTTTCATAAATGTGTCGTATATCGTGATTCAGTACAGCTAAGAACAGTTTTATCCTCACACACTGTAAACACTCTACATATTTTGCATATAAATGTAAGATGTTTTAAGATAAATTAGAACATATAGAATTACTTCTGGACAATTTAAACTATTGGGTAGATATCCTGATATTAGCAGAAGTCTGAGTTAAAGACGAAGACTCTGATTTCCAACATGTAAGCGGATTTTAAAATTATTATCAATGTAGGAATTATAACAAATCTGTTGGTGTAATAATTTTTATTTGAAACTCCATATCTGCTAATAACATTACTAATGAAAAAATGAAAACAGCTGAAAATGTCAACTTATATTTAGAACATCATGATATATATTACGGCTGTATAGAGGACGCAATAATACACAGAGTCCAACTTCATACAAGAACTTCAGTATTGTCTAGATGAGATCAGAAGTTCTCATAATTAGGGATATGGATATTAACTTGCTAAGGAATAGCGGCTCCACACAGAGAATTCACTGGTTAGTAGATCGTGCCTAGATCATGTATTCGATAGAACTTTAAGTAGAAATAAAATCCAAGTTTGGCCTTCTACGCCAACTGCTCGCGGATCACTTTCCAATCGGTATTACAGTGCATTTGCAAGTACAGCACAACGGAAAACAACCCTTATACAACTATTGAAACATACCTTGAGCACTATCTCTTGGAAAGAAATAAAGATGAAAACAAAAATGATAATTCTCATGAAAAATTAATTGAAATATTACACAGTAAAATACAAAATTCGATAAAAGTTAAAATAATAGAAAAATGAAAGAAAATAAGCTCTGGATTACACAGGAAATCAGATACTACATAAAACTTAGAGATAAAGTATATAAAATGTTTAAAAAATATCTGGCAAAATTAATATTATGAACACAGTTTCAATTACTATAGAAATCGAAGACACTATAACTAAAAGAAAGTAAAAACGAATAGTGCAGAAATGAATTCCTATAATGAAAAAGAAACTACAGAAAACAATATAAGTTTGTGAATAAATTAACCAGCAAAGATATACACAAACAAATCTCTCTCTGTGGCTTTCTTTTCTATGAAAGAACAGTGAAAAGAGACAGAGAATTGCACTCCTAGGAGAACTGAAAACTCCATGAAACTTTCCCTCATTTGTGAAAACTAGATCAAAAGTGTTATATCTAACCTAGAAACAACCAAACTTCAGAATATGATGGTGTTAACACTACCATTATCAAAGAATGCCGAATGTTCATTATGGAGCCACTAATGTACATTTTTAACTTACTGATGACAAGCACATTTTCATCGGATTATTTTAAGAAGGCAGTAGTTCTACCGATTTAGAAAAAGAGAGAAACAAAAATAACTTAAAAAAATTACAGATAACTCTCCCTTCTACCAGGGTTATCGAAAATATTAGATAAATAGGTAAAAATTAGACTCGTGAAATATTTGGACATAAACAACTTCTTTCATATAATCAATTTGGTTTCAGGCAAACATTTAACACAGAACGTGTTTTGCTAAAATAAATTGGCTAAAACACTTAAATGCTAGACTACAAATTGTAAAAATATATAACAGCTATAACAGTTCCAAAACGGTAGACTGTGGTGTACCACAAGGATCAGTCTTAGGACCAATTTTATTTAGCATTTTTATGCTTCTAAGACTTCTGCAATCTTAAACTGAACAGTAAAATAAACGTTTTGCAAATGACACAGTCCCCTAATTTGCTGAACGGATACACGAACAAGTACAAACTGATCTTTTAAAAGTAACAAATTAGTTCCAGTCAAATAAACTCAGTCTGAATGTCTGAAAAACTAAATATGTAAATTTTAACTTGCGAAATACAAAAAGCGAAATGAACTTCACTGCCGAATTATTGTTACATGATTGGCATTGAAACGGAAACTGAAACTGTGTGGAAATAAAAAAAAAGTCAATGTAGCAACTTTTTGGGATTAAAAGCTGAGCTAATTGAAGTAGTTAAAAGTAATTATCTCCTATTCAGTCCAGTGCTAATGAATGAAGTCAAAAGCCTATAACATTTAAATATTTCCACAAAACAATACAATTATTTAAAACACAAATATACAGTATATTAAAGAGAAAAGTGAAAAACTGCAGCAAAACATCAGAAATCAGAATTTGATTAAATACGTTTTATTTTAATTTTACTTTTTATTTTAAGTGGACAAGTTCAATAAACTCTTTGTGTAGGTCAGAATGCTTCGTGCCTGAAAATTCTCAGAATTTCTACGTTCTATGGATAATTTTTCTTCTTGTCTTAATTTTGTTTTTAAACATATCTTTTTATTGATATTATCTAAAGAAATTTAAAAAAAAAATTAGCAAATCATGAAGTAATGTGTCCTATGATTGGATATGAGTTTATTTTTAAGTAAAGATTAAGAGAAGTCATGCAACTTGAATACGCAGGAGAAAGACTTTTGGGAAAAGTGTGCAGTCGAATGCCACATATGCTTACTAAAATAATTAAATTTGCGGAGTAAAAACATTTCGGAATATTTCCAGTCTGACAAGTAAATTAAAAAAAAAACTTACTGGTGCCCATAATGGGAATTTCGGTAGCATAATTTTTTTTTCTCTTCTCATATATCCAAATGTATATTAATACAGTTAAATGTTTGTTTAGCATAATCGTTTCTATGCAGAAATAGAAATAAATAAATAAACAGCTGTAAGAATTGTACTTAAATATTTCGAATTAAGCATGTAATTGGAAAATAGTTTTCATCTATAAGATTAAGTCTAAGATTAAATTCTTCGAAATAAATTCAAGAGTATATTTCAATTGATTGAGACAAAACGCTATTTCGTGTTTGATCAAAGCAATGTAGCCGCACTAAAATTAAATGATTGTTGGCAAAGTCATTACTTCTTAGAATAACTTTTATTGATCTTTTCCTTGAGTGGTATTTTAGGATTTGTATATTCAATTCAATTAGTTTTATTTAGCTAAATATATTCTTTCATGCTTTACTTATACCGGCGGTCATTTGTGATTCTGCGGCTTCTATTGATTCTGCTGTTTGCATTAGTTTGCGCAGAGTCCATAAATAATAAGAATAACAGGATTTCTCTTACTCACTCATGATTCTTTATCTCATTTTATAAAATGTATCTTATACACTATGGAACAACTAAATCTGATGTATAAAAAATAAAAATGGATAAATATTGCTCACCTAAAGCTGTAGAACCGATTATTTATTTTGCTTTACCTCAGCAGAAAATAATAAATCAATTATGCAGATACAATTTTGAAACTACATGCTTATAATTTCATTCTATCAAAAAACTTATGTATCTCAGATACATCTTTGATGTATCTGAGAGAGAGAGAGAGAGAGAGAGAGAGAGTAATATACAAAAAGGCTATACAAATAACCAGTTATACAGAAACTTTTACCATTAAGAACGGTAGCGTAGTCATTTTGTAAATAAATAATTTAAATAGATATCAAATAAAGAGCTCGTGCAAAACTGAGAATTATTGATATACTCGGTGTTAGGATTTTATATTAAATGGCGATACATAAATTCGAATTTAGTATTCGAAACCGATCCATACGCTCTCTTACTGTAAAGATTTACTGGTAATAAAAGTTAATATATAGAGAATGAATATAAACACTAAGCACACACACATGAAGTAAAGTTAACGCGTCATAAAGGAGTATTAGTTTAGAAAATTGATCATTTTTATATAAAATCTACGTACGAAATATCGTTATAGTACATCAGTATCATTAAGTAATAGAGTTATAAGAAAAACATTATTGACGTATTTCTTAAACATCTCAAGGTTACAGTTTTTGTGGAAGGTGAAATGATTGAGAATATTCCAAAAAAAAAAAAAAGGTCGATAGAGTGAAAGAGGAGAGTAATTGGTGAGGTAAGTATAAATTTCGACTGCGGCTGATATTATTACAGTCATGGGAAAAGAGAAGTGATTATGGTGGCAAGTTTTGCAGAACAAAATTTACGAATTTACCTGTATCACACACACACACACACACACACACACACACACACACACACACACACACACACACACACACACACACACACACACACACATACGAAAAAAAAATCGAAAGTCTAGAAGACTCCATTTGTTAGCGAAAGAGAGAGAGAGAGAGGGAGAGATAGTTATCATTTAAGCGGATTGCCCTCTTCTGTATATCATCAGGCAGTCCCAGGGAGGTTTTGAGGGCACTACCTGAAGTAGTATTACAAGTTATGGAGGTAGGATG